>NC_067398.1:257454154-258181029 GCF_016432865.1 Antechinus flavipes | reverse complement strand
TCCTCCTGGGCCCACCTACTAAAAGCTGGCAAGCTCTGAACCCAGACCTTCCTATTTCTGAGTCTAGTTACTATCCACTTATTAGTAATGCCTCCCCAAAACTGGCTTAATGGAAATCAGTCTTTCTTTGAACTCTATCTCCCACTTCCAATTCATTGGCCCAAGAGTCCATCAAGTCCTGCCAGAGCCCTCTTTTGTAGATGAATGAGCTGAGGTGGAACACAGTCATTGTGTGGTCCTGGACCAGTTACTCAATATCTCAGTTTCCTCATCTAAAATCAGGGGGTTAAACTAGAAGACTTCTGAGGTCTCATTTGGTTCTGAATATATACACACACACACACATATAAATATAAATAGAGAGATCTCCATATATACAGACACTTACACATGTGTGTATGTGTATACATACATATATATATATTATACATATATTTCTACTTCATAGTGTATTCCCTGTCTCCTGGTTAATTGTGAGTTCCACTGGGGAAGTTGTCTTTTCCCTTGTTAATTGTTAAAACCTCTTTCCTTGCTAAATACATGTTCTCCCAAATCGATTTCATATTTAACACTCCTGGTGTCTATTTTACCTCTTCATTTTGTCTATAACCTCTTCTTTAGACAAAGGAGAAAGTCACTGTGAGTTCTACATATGTGAATTGCTACTGAACCCCATTATTGATGTATTACCTATATATCTCATCGATTATAGTTGTGTAAAAGTGAAGGGGACTGCCCCAAGAACTAGTCAGTTTCTTCTCGAATAAATCAACAAATCAAATAGAGAATTTGTTTATTATTTATTTATTAAGCACCTACTGTGTGCCATGCATTATGCTAAGTAGAGGCAGAATATATACTTGTCATAGATATTGTGAAATGGATTCTTGGTTAGGTGCTTTTTTGGTCTTCTTCTTATTCTGAGATTTTTTAATTTTCTGGACCAGGGCAAAAACAATAACAAAAACAAGTTGCCTTTCTAAAGAAGGGTAGTGAATAGAGTAATACAATGGTATGAGTCCTAGATTTTTAGTCAGAAGATATTAATTGAGATTCCTAGTTCTACCACTTATTATCTGCATGACTATAGGCAAAATAATAGGCTTAATCTCTTACAGTTCATTTATCTGCAAAATGGGCAGCAAGATGGTACACTGTATTTGGGACCAGAAAGACTCATCTTCCTGAGTTCAAATTCAGTCTCAGTTACTTACTAAATGTGTAACCCTGAGCAAATCACTTAACCCGATCTGCCTTAGTTGCTTTACCTTAAAATGAGTGGGAGAAAGAAATGGCAAACTCTTCCAGTATCTTTGCTAAGAAAACCCCAAATGGGGTCAAGAAGAACTGCACATGACTGAAATGACTGAACAAAAACAAAAATTATTACTACTGATCTGCTAATGATTATCATTATTACACTAACTCTCAATAACCCCACAGGGAAGGTAATACAAGTCTTATATACACTTTAGAGATAATGTTCACAGAGGTTCACTACTTTCCTCAAGTTCATACAGAAGTTATGTCACAGTCTTAGAACTGAATTCATATCTCTCAATTCCAAAGTCAGTGCTCTTTGTGTTATATAATTCTGAAAAGTATCTGTTCAGCTATTCAAAACAGATGACTACTGATTTTGTGTTTATGATTAGTCTGTGAATTAGTAACACTAAAGGAAAACTTGAAGTACCTTTTTACCATGCTAGAATTCTGCTATAGCTATCTGCCCTATTTTCCCTGTTGATCAAGCTTCCTTTGGGTATTTCAACAACTAAAAATCGCTTGCAGAGAATTCAAAGCATATTGACTGGAGGTTGAATTATTCTTTATTATATGTGGTATTATATAGCCTAGATGGTCCCAGAATACACTCTTCCTCCATTAGTAAAGCAACTTGTCCATAACATGATATGGATCAAGGATAGGTTCTTAACCTTTTTTTGTGTCATGGACCTGTTGAGCAATCTTGAGAAGTCACAATAATTTATTTAAGTAAACAAAATGAAATATATAGGATTATTAAGAATACAATTGTCATTTTAAAAAATTGAACTCTCAATGAGAAACGCTGATGTAGGAAAAAAGGGACTCATTTGGCTTCAGATCTCATTTCTAAAACATAACATATCTGTACTAGCTTCTAGAAAAGTCATTTCAACTCCCTGTGCCTTAGTTTCTTTATGTAAAAAATGTGAAGATTAGACCAGAATATCATCAAGGTCCCTTCAAATCCAAAATTATTATTTCCCTAAAAATAGAAATACCACCCAGTCATATGTGACTATATATATATGTATATGAACATGAGTGTTTACATGTCCAAAGTATATAGAAATGTGTGTATTTGCACATTCATACATAACACACACACACACACACACACACACACACACACACACACATATATATATATATATATACACATGTATTTCTCATAAATTAACTGGTCATTGCAGAATATGAATTGTGCATCTATACTGTCAAAACAGAAGTGTCTACTATTCAAAAAGGCTTAAAAGACAACAGCATTTTACTAAAATGTTAATTTCTCAAGGAGTCATGACCCTTCTTGGCAATTGAAGAAAAGCTTGGCAAGCTGAGACTAAAAACTGCATCAGAGTTTGGAGAAGGATGAACAATGGAACATCAAAAAATAGCTAATAAATGAGCAGAAAGCATTTTGTAATTATAAAGAGCTATATAAATAAATGTTAAATAATAATGATAATTAGGAACTCTTTAGTGAAGGCCATATATTTTTGTTAGTAAATGTGAATGGAGAAAACAACAATGTTATTCAGAAAATTATGGGATGTGGGAAGCCTTTTTTCGTCTCTCCTCTAAATAGCTAACTTGAATTTAAATAGCAAAGTCCTTACACATGCCATTCTTTTCCTTTTTTCCTTCCTTCCTCTAAAACCATTTTTCTCTTTCTAATAAGTTCCTGATTCTCCTCTGTATGCAGACATCACAGAATAAATCCATCTAGCCTCAGAGAGCCAATAGATTTCAGCGCTCAGAGAAAAATCTTAATAGCAGTGGAAATGATCAAAATTGAAATGATCTTGGAGGCTATTGAGTCCAACCCTCTCATTTTGCAGATGAGGAAACTGAGGCAGTTATTTTCATGTCAAGTATGTGTCCTATCCTCCATTGGATTCCAAGGTTTTTGGATGCAGGTGCTATTTCTGTGTGTTCCATAGAAATGATGGGGGATATTCCTAATGTCTGTGATGGTGTTCAGCACATAATAGTGGCACAATGGAAACAACACCAGAATCGGGGAAATTTAAATATAAATCCTCCCTCCAACCCTTATTAGACAACTTTGGGGAAGTCACAGCTACGGGTTCCCTAGCTGTAAAATGGGGTTAATAATAATGCTAGCATCTACTTTACATGGTTGTTTGTGAGTATTAAAAGAGATGATACATACAAAGTGCTTGCTTTGCAAACCTTAAGGCACTTTACAAAGGTTAGTTATTATTACCAAGCAGGTATTGTTGACTTGAGTCAGCCTTTGTCCTGTTAGCTTCCCCATAAGAAACCATAGTGACCTACCCCATTGAGACCTTTTGAAGCTTAATTAATGTTATTAACTGCTTTGAGGCTGATGAAAAACCACCTTTGAAATCTATTGATTGAACTGGCCTTTTGAGTGAGTCAATCCTTGGCAAAAAAAAAAAAAAGCACGTCTATTATTTGAGAGCATGTCAGGCAGGAGCTCTATTTGCTATGATGTTTCAAAGATATTTAACCCAGTCATTGTAGGGCTGTAGGTAACTTAATTGACTTCACTTTGGAAATGTCACATTTAAAACCAGTGCTTCATAGCCCGTTAATAATGCAGAGGCATTTCAATTGGGGAAAAGATATGAACCTTGCCCTTTCTCTATAGATCATTTTTATAATGTCCTGCTTCCTCTACTCTTCACATATCCTTCTTCTGGAAATAAACCTTAAATACAGGGTATAGAGAACCATGCCATCAAAAGAAGCCTTGATCTCTGGGAATTTATGGATAATCTATCCCCCTGATTCTGGGAAGGATAACACATGCTTATATCCCCAAATCCAGCATCCTAGAATTATGAAATATACCTGAAAATTTGACAGAAGTTGTTTTAGGGCAAAGGAAACAAAATCTTCTTTTGTATTGTGGGTAGTAAAAGGTAGACCTTGGGTGAAAGGCACCAATTGGGGTGAGTAAGTGAGTAAGTGCAATGGAAAACCATCATGAAAGAGAAAGCCTCATTGGATTAATCACCTAAATCCAATTATGGTTCTACTTTTAGGAATAGGGAGGAGTGTTATGACATAGGGAAAGTGTTATGACACAAAACGAGGGCAAGAGAAAAGTTAATCAAATAAAACATTCAGAAGCATGTAGACTTTCGGCAGTACCCAAGGCCTAGCTTAGTTCTCCCATTCAAAGACATGGAATCAGCAGGGATTATTAATATATTACATGAAAGATTTTCAGAAGAGAATAAAACCTTCTAATTGTCTATTTCCATCCTTACAGTTATGATCAGGGTCAGCAGGAAGGATAATTTATTTTCCTTTTTCTATCTTCTTTTAAGAATTTTATATGAACCTTTCCAACATCCCTATTAAATAGCTAGAGGTTTCATTTTAGACAGAAAAAGAGAGGAACAAAAAGTCTTGTCAATATTTCTTTTAGAAGGCTCTTATATCCTTCCTCTTATATCCTTCCCTTCCAGCTTTTTAATTCATGCCTATGTTATTATGATAGATAAATCACTCCATCCAGTTTCTTATGCTTACCACCATCAAATTAACTCTTTCCAAAACAAATTAATGATGAAATTTCTTTTGTTAGTGCCATTTCCTATAGGATAAGTTTTAAGACCTCTTCCTATGATTCTTATGCTTCACCTGCTGGTAAAATTATTTTGCATATATATATATATATATATATATATGTATGTGTGTGTGTATACATATACATATATATGTGTGTATATTGTTTCCCTCATGGGATGTAAGCCCCCTGAGAGCAAGGGTTATTTTGATATTTTCTATATATCCCTAGCACCTAGCATAGTGCCTGGCATATAGTAGGCCCTTGACAAATGCTTGTTGATTGACTGACTGAGTGTTTGAACAGCTCACTTCTCTTCCCTTAAACCCACAATATCCACAACCTCTATTGCTTATACTGTCTAAGACCCTTGGCTTGTTATTCAAAGTTCTTTGGAGGTTTACCTGATCTAGTTCATTCAATATTACCATCCATTATTCCCCAACAAGATCAATGAACTCACAAATAGTTTGCCTTTCTACTACGCCCCAATATACCACACACATTTTCGTCTCTAACACTTTATTCAACATCTAACCTACCATCCATTCTTTTCTCTCAACTTCCACAATTTCTTAGCCTAACTCATATTCTATAATTATGTTATGGAAATCTTACTTTTTTTGAATCCCTAAATGATTTACTGTCTATATCATTGATTTTAATATTTAATCATATAAATATTTCTATTAATTAACCAAATGATATCTATATGCTTTCTATCACTAAACCTAACGGGTCAGAACCTTGTTATAAATTTCTTTATTAATCTCCATGGAACATATTAATGAATTATTGGTGGAGATATTAATACTAGTAGTCGTAGTAGTCATAGTTGTTGTAGTAATCATAGTAGTAGTAGTTGTTGCTGTAATAGCAGTAAAGTAGTATAAAGACAAATAACTTTGAAAGAGTTAAAAAATCTGATCAAAACAATGACCAATTATAATTCTAGAGAAGAGATGAACTTAGGCATACAATTTTTGGGTGTAAACTAATGTGAGCATTTTTACAAATGCTTTGTTTTTCATTTCATTTTGTAATGGGATAAAGAAATTTGAGAGACAGAAAAATACATGTTTGTTGTATGGAAAAAAATAAATAGAATACCTATAATATGCACTTAAACTAGTAGGCAGTATCAAATTAGATTTTCTAGGGCCTGGTTTCCACATAAGTAAAATGAAAGTGTGTATTAGATGACCTGTAACATCTCCAGCTCTAAATCTACATTTCAATAGCCTTACCTATAGATAGAGTCATATTTGAGAATTCTGGGTTCCTACAAATTTCAGATATAATTGTAGATTGCATGAAATGCAAGTAATTGAAAAAAGGACATTTCACCTGGGTCCCAAACATCCCAAATAAGTCAGTAATTGAATATTCTCCAGGAGGGTGACATAGTTGTGAGATGCTCTGTATAAATGTGGTCAATCTATCATCAACAAATATTTAAGTGATTATTAGCTGTCAGACACTTTGCTAGATTCTGAGGACAACAAATCTCTTCCTTTTAGGAGCTTACATTCTATTGGGGAAGTAGGTACATATATAGCTATATATAAAACATATAGCCAAATTTGCAACTCTGGGCAATCAGGAAAAGCTTCATCAGAAGATATTTGAAGGAATCTAAAAATTATAAGAAACAGTGATGAGCAGGGAATGCATTTCAAGCATAGGGGACATGCAAGGGAATAGGAACGAGAATATCATGTATGAAGAGCGTAAGTAGTGTAATGGACATGGAGTCAGGAAGAACTGAGGCTGAAATTTACTTCAGATATTGGCTTAATGATTCTGGGCAAATCACTTTATTTTTCTTACCCTCAGTTTGCTCATCTCTGAAGATTAAGTAGTCTTAGTAGTAGTATCAACTCTACCAGATTATTATGAGGATCGACTAAAATAGCATATATTCTGCAAAACTAGAGGTAGTATATATTATTAAGAAAACCAGTTTAGCTAAATTGTAGAAGTGAATTAGGGAGCATAGTATTCAGTGAAGGAGAATAATATGTAACAAACTTGGAAAGATAGGCTGCCACTAGACTGAAAAATTCTTTAAAAAGTTGAAAAAGAATTGAATTTGGTTGAGCACTGTCCTCAAGAAAGGTAATTGACTTTTTTTGTTGATTGAAATTAATTGACTCAATGGATACAGCACCAAGCCAAGAATCTGAAAGATTTGAGTTCAAATTCAGAGGAAAACACTTACTAGCTATGTGACCTAGGGAAATCACATAATCTTTTCTGCCTCAATTTTCTTTTTTTTGTAAAATAGGAATAGTGATAACAGGTTGTTGTGAATATGATGAGATAATAACTGTAAAGTACTAACCACAGTGCCTGGTACATAGTAGGCAATATATAAATATTAACTATCACCACCACCACCATCATTATCCAGTGTAAACTTGTGCAGCAAAAATGATGAAAAGAATAACTTAAAGAACCTTCATGGAGAGAGGATTCTGGGAATGTGGCAGAGTAAGTCAGAAAACTTTTCAGCTCTCCAAATTTCCATCACAGAAAGAAGTTGAACATTGCCTCAAAGAGAATGTAGAGCAGAAGAAATAAACAAAAGCCAAGGTAAAGCAATTGTTCTCCTAAAACAACCTAAAAAGAGCCCAAGAAAGACCTGATCTCCAGGGGCAGAGCTTTGGTCTAAGTGAAATACAAACACCTCCAGATCAACTCTGCAAAATCAACAAATAACCAGCCCTGGAGGGATGGGGTCAGAAGGCATTCTCAGCCTTATGGATTGAGTTTGGGCGTCTGATGGCAGAGCAGGAGACTGAAGGACCTTCCACTGTCAAAGATGCCGAGCCCATTTGTGCTGACAGAGAGCCCAGGCTGGACTGCCACTGCCAGGGAAAAAGAGCTCTCAGGTGCACACACCTAGTGAATGCACTAACAGAGGAGTAGGGACTGGTGGTTGTGGGCAGCACAGCACAATAGAGATCCAGTTTCAGTTCCCAGTGAAGAAAGGGCAGCTGTAGTTTTCAGCCACCAGAGGGATAGAAGGGAGTAAAATCATAGGTAGGACCAAATGGCAGGGAGGAGAGGGCTCTAGCTGTAGCATAGTCATGGAGAGGAGAGTCCGAGGTTGAGCCCCAGAACAGATCCCAGAAAATAACATTTAAAAATGCATATTTTTCATATCTTAGGGCTAGAACTTGGTCACATTAATAGCTGTTAAAAATGAAACAAAGGAAAAAAATAAATAAAAATGAGCAAGCAAAGGAGAAAGAATCCAACTATAAATAAGTACCCGGGGAATAGAGAAAATAAGTGTTCATATTCAGAGGAATATAATGGAGCTAAAAAAAAAAGTCACTCTTTTTTTTTCAATAAGATACTTCAAATGGTCCCAAATTTCAAAAGATTTCTTATAAGAACTTAATTAAAAACCAAATAAGAGAGATCAAGGAAAATTAGGAAAAAATATATTAGCCATCAAAGAAAAATCAAGAAATTATAGGGGAAAAGAAAGTTAACCAACTTGAAAGAGAAAATCAGAACCTTAAGGAAGAAAATAATTTCTTGAAAACTAGAATTGGATAAAGGGAAACTAATGATATTCTAAGACACAAACAAATAAAACAAAATGAAAAGAATGAAATATTAGAAAGGAATGTTAAACATCCTATCAGAAAACAATTTTTAATGGATTTAGGACAAATTATTTAATACTGCTGAATAATTGTTATTTTAAAAAGAATCTTGATATAATATTAGAAGAAATTATCAAGAAAAATTTCTCTGAAGTTCTAGAACAAAAAGGCAAAGCAGAAATAGAAAAAAAAATTCACTGATCATCACCTCAAAGAGATCCCAGGAGGAAAAGTTATAGTATTATCATAATAAGTTTCAAAGCTTCCAGATTAGGAAGAAATATTGGAAGTAAAAAGAAAGAAAAAAAACTAAAGTATCACATAACTATAAGGATTACACAAAACTAGCAGCTATTTTGTTGAAGTAATATAGATCTTGGAATAACATTTTTAACTATTAAGTTCAAGTTGCTTACTTCTTATATGTGAAAATATTAACACTTCTATGACTGTCATTTTCATTTGGGTAGTTTGAAAGAAAGGCTTGGGCTGAGTGAGTATGATGGGATGTACTAAAGAAAATAAACTAAAATTGGATAGGAAATGATTTTTAAAAAACAATTATCTCACAAAAATGAAATAGGAAAACAACTGATACAGAAGAAGTTAGTAGGGGAGAGATTAGGTAATGCTGAAACCTTACTTTTTCAACATGGAGTGGATTAAAGAGGGAACAATATTAAAACACACACACACATACACACATACAATATTGCTTTTCTCTCTCAATATCTCTTTCTCTCTCTCTATTTAAATTGATACCTCTATGTCTATCTACAACATATATACATATACTATAGAGAGATATAGATATATAATATTATAGATAGAGATAAAGATAGCTAGATAGGTATCTCCACACTTAATTCTACCCTTTTTGGGGAAGAGGGGGAGAAAGGGGAAAAATAAAACAAAAAATGTATAGCAGAGAACAAAAGAAAACCTACAAGGAAATAAAGAAAAGATGTACAGCTCTGAGCACAATTGTAATATTTATTATATAGGCTTTCTTGAAATGGAAGTTTATTATTTTATATTTTGAATCCTCTCATATTTTGCTGTGCATATGGCAAGGTTTTTTTTTCCCTTTTTAATTTTATATTTTTATTTTTAAAAAAGGTCATAGCTAAGTGATAAAGTGGATAGAGTGCTGACTCTGGATGCAGGAGTTTAAATCAGGACCTCAATTCAAATCAGGCCTTACACACTTAACACTTATTAACATACCTTGTGTGAGTTGAGCAAGTTACTTAGCTTTGATTACTTTGCCAAAAAATAAAGAAAAAAAAAAGCTGCTAATGCCTTAGTCATCTCATTTTAAGTCTCAGACATTTAATCAAAGGAAACTGTCCTCACTCATATGATAGTGAATTTTGTAGGCTTCATTTAGGCAAACTGGATAACAAAAGTTTCTAATTACATAAACAATGCAATATTGTGTATGTGTGTGTGTGTTCTCATGAATTTATTACACAAATATTTAGGGAAATTCATTGAACATTACCCCCTCTCTGCCAATCATATTCAAATCACAACTCTAAGTTAAAGTAGGAATTAGAGCCTAATCATTTGGAAAAAATGAAAATGTGCCCAAACAGCATAAGGTAGAGTTACTGAGTGAAGGTAAGATTTGGAAGAGGGGAGATACCTAAAGAGATGAGGTTGAAGTCACAATTCCATCATTTATTCTATGTGACTGATTCAAGGCCCCTTTTTATGAAGAAGGATTTACTTAATCTCTATAGTTTCTAAATCTCCCTCTCTCTTATAATACACACACATACACACACACACACACACACACTCACACACATAATCTTTCAGGAGAAACTCTGGAGAGAGAGAATAAGAACACTAAAATTTGGAGTGGATCCAAGAAGTCAAGGAAAATACAACATCAGAGAAGTTATAGAAAAAGAGAGGGAAACCTTCAGGGAATTTGGGGATACAGAGATTTTGGTGGGATCTCCATTTGGTTTATTGGCATGAGGCATCAACTTTTGGCATTCTCTGGACCATAGAAGCAAAAATGGATAAATGAGGAAAAGGCACTCAAATATTCTGAACTGGAGAGGGCTAGAACACAATGCTCTGAGCAGAAAGCTCTGTGATATGAACTGGAAGAAAAGAGAACAAATGTCTTATTGATAAATGGAAAAGACCGACAGCAAAGAAAGATAAAGAGGCTGGCACAGGAACAGAGGGAAGGGGTGTCATAATACAGCACCATATTTTTGGAAAGAATTCAATATTATAAATTTGGTAACCTTCAAAACATCCAGGCAAAACAAAAACTTTAAATAATATTGGCTTCTTCCCCCTAAACAACTTAAAGCACAGCCTCATAAAATTTCATTAGCTATGACAGATAAGTTGAAAAAATAGTATCAGTTTAAGAAATCTTGCATTTACTCTATGTTTATCTTATATGTACTGAGTTATACATTTTGTTTTGCCAATTAGAATGTAAACATTTTGAGGGGGGCATGGAATGCTTTTGCCTTTTACTTGTATTCCCATCACTTAGTACAGTGTGATCCAGGGTAAATGTAATGGATTTATTGATCAAAGTATTGTGCCCAACCCTCTGATTTAACAGAACATGAAGCTGAAACTCGGGATGACTTATCCACATTTAGACAGTGGTAGAGTTAAAGTGGAAAGTCTAATACTTTTCATTTAGAAGATAGGAGAAAACCTCTTGATGAAGAGATGTGATGGAATCAAATTCAGGTAAATCATGTTTCTTCAAACATAGATAATATGAGAATTTGTTTTTGCTTGATTATGCATATTTGTTACAAAGAAATTTTCTTTTTTCATTGAGGAACAAGATGGGAGGACATGGCAGGGAGGAAAAAGTATAAAGAAAGGGAAGTAAGAAAAGAGGATTATTAAAGTTTTTGATAAAATGATACCAATTCTTATTTAAAATATTTTTAGAAATACAAGAATAAATGGAGTTTTTATTAAAATGATAAGTGCTATTTATCAAAAACTAAGAGCAAGCATTATCTGTAATAGGAATAATATTGCCAATAAGATCAGAGATGGAGTAAGGATGTCAATCATCATCATTATCATTGTGTTAGAAATTCTAGCTATAGCAACTATATTAGAAAAAAGAATTGAAGGAATAAAAATAGGCAATGAGGAAACAAGATTATTATTTGTAGACAATGTGATGATAAACATAAAGAACCCTAGAGAATCAACTAAAAATCATATTTAAACAATTAATAGCTTTAGCAAAGTTGCAGGATATAAAATAGACCCCCATAAATATTTCATAAGCATTTTTATATATAGCCTAGTAGGAAGAGACTACAAAGAGGAATTTCATTTAAAATCACTGCAGTTATTACACACACACACACCCCACAGCTCAGGGAATCTATCTGCCAAGACAAACCCTGAACTATATGAACACAATTACAAAACTTTTCATATAAATAAATGCAAATCTTAATAATTAGAGAAATACTGTTTTGGGTTTGCTGAACCAAGATGATAAAAATGACAATTCTGCCTAAATTAATCCACTTATTCAATGCCATACCAAACTTTCAAAGAATTATTTTATAGAGTTAGAGGGAAAAATAACAAAATACATCTAAAAGAACAAATGGCCAAGAATATCAAGAATTCACTGAAAAGAAATGTTCAGGAAGGTAGCCTAAGAGTGCCAGATACCAAACTATTTTATAAATTGGAAATCATCAAAACAACTTGATACTCAGAAATAAAGTAAAGGAACAGTTATACAGGTTAGGTACATCATACAAAGTAGTAAATGATCAAAGAATTTGAATTTGGGGGGCAAGAACTTGCCTTTTGATAAACATTTTTGGGAAAACCAGAGAGTAATTTGGCAGAAACCAGGAAAAACCCAACATTTCACAGCATATACTGAAATAGGATCAAAATGTGTATATGATTTAGATGTAAAAAGTGATACCATAAGTAAATTAGGGAAGCAGGAAAAAACTAACTTGATGGATAAAAGAAGAGTTTATGATCAGACATAAAGTAGAGAGGATTATAGGAAAAATAAAATTAATAATTTTAATTCCATGAAACAAAAATATTTTTGCATAAACAAAATCAGTGCAGCCAAAATAGAAGGAAAGTAGAAAACTTAGGAAACAATTTTATGGAAAACTTTTCTAATTAAAGCCAAACAAATTTATAGTCTTTCCCCAATTGATAGATACTGAAAGGCAATTTTCAGAATAAGAAATCAAAGCTATCAATAATTCCAGGACGGAGAGGGGATGCTCTAATTCACTATTGATTTGAGAAATGCAAATTAAAACAACTCTGAGGTACTACTCCTTTACATAGACTAATATGACAGAAAAAGAAAATAAAAAATGCTGGTGGTGATATGGAAAAAGAAATAGATGAAACAATGTACTATTCATGAAATTGTGAATTGGTTCAATGACTCTGGAAAGAGTATAGACCTATGCCCCCAAATTGTGCAACTCCTTTGACCTAAATCACCACTAAATCTGTATCACAAGGATATCAAAGAAAAGGAAAAAGAACCTATTTGATTTTTGTTTATATGTTTTTGTTTTGTTTTTAATTTTTTTATTACATTGGGTTCAAAGGAATTTACCTTCATTCCTTCCAACTCTACATTAGAGAAAGCCACCATTTGACACAAATATATATGTGGAACTATATAAGATGTACATGGTTCCATATATCAGTTCTTTCTCTGGAAGTGGATAACATCTTCCTTCATAAGTCCATCATAATTGATCTGAATATTTATGTGACTCAGAATAGCTTAGTCATTGATTTTTACTCTTCAAACAATACTGCTGTTACTGCATCCAATATTCTCTTATTTCTGCTCATTTTATTCTTCATTATTCATTCAAGTATTTCCAGCTTTTCCTAAAATCAACCTACTTATTTCTTACAACATAGTAGTATTCTATTCCAATTTCATAAATTATATAATATATATAACCATAAACACATCACATAATCACAACTCATTTAGCCATTCCTCAATTGATTGGAATCTCCTAAATTTCCAGTCCTTTGACACCCCTCTCTCCCCCCCCCAAAGAGCTGCTATAAATATTTTAGAACACGTAGGTTATTTTCTTTTTTCCTTGATCACCATGAGAACTAGACCCCAATATTGGTATGTCTTGGTCAAAGGATATAAACATTTTATAACTCCAGATATAATTTATAATTCCAGATTGCTCTTCAAAAGAGTTATATCACTTCATAGTTCTACCAATTGTTTCACAATTTTTACATAGTCTTTCCAACATTTGTCATTTTCCTTTTTTACCATTTTAGCCAATTTGATAGATATGAAATGATTTTTCAAAATTTTTTCAATTTTCATTTCTGTCTATAAAGCCCCTTATTTTTTGCTTCTAATCTTGGCTACATTTGTTTTATTTGTACAAAAAAGCTTTTTTTTAATTTAATGTAATCAAAATTATCCATTTTATATTTCACAATGCTTTTTATCTCTAGTTTAATCATAAGTTTTTCTCCTATCTATGAATCTGATAGGTAACATGTTCCATGTTCTTTCAATTTACTTATGCTATCTCCTTTTATGTTTAGGTCATGTATTCATTTTAACCTCATCTTAGCAAATGGTGTAAGATATGACTCTATACTAGTTTCTGCCAGAGTGTTTTCCAGTTTTCTCATATATTTTTAACAAACAGTGAATTTTTATCCTGAAATCTTACATCTTTCTGTTTATCAAACACAAGATTCATCATTTATTACTGTGTATTACATAATTATTCTATTCCACTGAAGTACCATTCTATTTCCTAGCCGGTATTAGATAGATAGTACTAGATTAAGGCTTCACATACTGGTTGTAAAATGAACTGTATATCTCTCATTCTTTAAGGACTAGCCAGATGTACTCATTATCAGAAGGTTGACCAGTAAGTAATAAATGAGGGTAGAAAATGGAGAAGACACAACAACTAATGAAAGAATCTACTAAGGCAAAAAGGATTGTTGTGTACATTTTTGGAGGCAATACACAAAGATCAAACCACAGATTTTTGAAATATTGAGATAGTATGGGGCCCATAATAGACAATCTTTACAAAATAAATTGAGTCTTGAGACGTTATGTTATGAAGCAAAAATATTCAGGATTTTCTAGCTAGTGTTTGAGTTTCCCCCCCCCCCCCTCCCTGCGCCTCTTTCCTTTTATCTCTCCTACTTTAAAAATTCAGGTTTTAGAAGCCATTTTGCATAATGGGTTCTAGGAGACCTATTTCCATCCAGACCTCAGCTTCATCCCCTTTTCTCAAAGGCAGGAAGGTGATGAAAGTTGCTTTTAACTCTTCTTTTAAAGCACTGGCTTCTTCAATGTGTTTCTTAACTCAAATATACACATGCATATAGGGTATTTTTTCCACTTATAATTATCTATTAACACATGGTTCATAGAAGGATAAAACCCTGACTGGGGAAAAGCTTGAAATCTTTTTTAAGTCCAATTAGATATAACCCTGTTTCTGAATAATAATGGTTAACTGATCAATTATTTGTTTACTGAGTAATAATCAAGGATAAAAATAACAAAAGCAGGATTTATTACTAAATTATCATGGGGTATCTTTGTTTTTAATCACACACTCTAAAAATTATAAAATATGTGATGGTTTCTAGGATACCTCCTTAGGGAAAGAGTAGGAAAGGGAAATGAAAAAAAAAAAAAGTTGAGTAAGAAAAATGTCTTAAAACTGCAATAGAACAGATAATTAGCCAATTAGCATGATTCAAAGTCAGCATAAAGGCAATAAAAAGGGAGAAAATAGATCCTGAACATGGATTGCTAATGGCTTGTGACCAGTATGCTCATAATGCTCACTGGAGAACTATACAAATACTATGTGAGTATGTAGACCTTTGGGATGGAAATGTGTTTTCCTCATATATTTAGAGACAACTGTAATATGGAATGATGTTAAAGTTGGAAAAGTTGCTTCTTTATTCAGTGACAATGGTGAAAACCTGATCCAAATTACTATCCTTAATTTTCTCTGACAACCTCCTCAGTTCTCTCTCCTAAACTCAGAATACCCATTGTGTTCAGAGGCCTATACAGGCGGAATCTAAAATGTTAGTGCAGAGTGTGGTTTTCCTCCCATTTTCTGACAAGAGGGCAAGTATCTGGTTTTTTAAAAATCCACTGATGGCAGTAAGAACAGAGAATCGATGAACAACTGAATGGCTTTACAACTCTATGATAGCTGTAAGGAAGAAAATTAAAGAGGTAGTTTGTGCACTTTAATTAAACAATAAGATCTGACAGACATGAAAGTAGTCACGGTTGAACTTGGAAAATGATACTTAGATTTTGCTCAGAAGCATTCAATGAGAAATCAATGAGACATCAACATTGTTATGCTAAGCAGAAGGCAGCTGCAAATTCTATTGAAAGAGAATGTTACATTTCTACTAGAAGATTTCCCAAGCAAGAACCTTGCATTAAATCTTGACCAGAGTAAACTGTTGAGTTTCCATGAAGCTCCAAAACACCACTTATCTCCCAAATAGGTTGCCTGATGATTGACACCTTAAATTTTAGAGTGAAACTGTCTGACTGGCTGCTGAAGCATCTATCCCTTTTGACAAAGATATATATTCTGTTCTGGGTATTTGCTACCTGAAATTCCACAAGTCAACCTTTTGCTCTTGAGGGGAAAGAGGTTTATGTGTCGTTTATTTGGAAAAGAGAAAATCTCATAAAGACATCTCATACTTTAACTTGGTCTTGTTGCTGGCATGGTTACCATGAAGAAGTGATCTTTAATCTTTAAATGGTCTTAGGTATAATCACAGAAACAGAATCCACAAATCATTATGTTATTGTAACCAATGGAAAAGGTGACATCTTATCCTCATAGCTCCAGATCAGGAAAGGGCACCTAAATAATGAGAAATTTTCAGTGTTTGGGCTATTAAGCATAAAATTAGAGACATTGCTTTTTAGAGTCACCAAGTGGATCAATCTCTGGAAATTCTTCACCAAATATGCTTGGTTACTATCAGCCCAAAGCTCACTCTGAAAACAACCTTTTAAAATAAGTTGGAAGTATAGAACCTGGGGAAATATGCATTTGGATGTCATTAGTTCTCTGTCAGGAGATGGATAAAATACTTCATCATGAGCCCTTTAGAATCACTTTGGCTCATCATCTTGATGAGAGTAGCTAAGACTTTCATATTTGATCATCATAATATTGCTGTTATTGGATACAGTATGACCAAGTACTGGTTTTACTTGCTTCATTTTGTATCAGTTCATATGTCTCCCCAGGTTTTTCTGAAAACACTCTCTCAGCATTTTTTGTAATATAATTATATCCTATCACAATTATGTATCCACAACTTTTTCAGCTATTGTCAAGTTGATAGGCAGCCTCTCAATAGCCAACTCTGCCGCCACAAAAAAGGATACTATAACTATAACTATAACTATAACTATATATATATATATATATATATATATATATATATTACTTATGGGTCCTTTTCCTTTAAAAAAAAATCTTTGGAATGCAGAGCGTCAACTAGGTCATCATTAAGGTTCATTATAGCTCTGAATCTGTGATCCTATGAAGGCTTGATGGGGTACAAATAGGAGGTGAAATGTAGGGGAAAGTATCATGCAATATGGCCCTATGGGGGGAAACAAAATTATTTTACCCTACCCTGAGACATTAGCCCCCAGGAGTAGAGATCCAGGTTCTAGACAAGGCTACTACTTGCAGAACAATGGCTGAGGAAGAATCATGACAAGCTCAAATTCAGGAAAATCTCATCTGATATATAGCTGCAGGAGAAAGAAAGAGAAAGAAGGATATCATCTTATAGCTTTTCATTTTAGCTAACTATTCTTGATAATTTTATTACAAATTAAATTTTTTCAAGTTACTGAAATTTGACAAGTGCCACTAACACTTTTGAAATTCCATGACCTGGTACAAAATTCCAATCACTCTGCCCTACTTAGGTCAAACTAGCATCTGCATTCATTGTTGATTGAAACACATTCTTTCAAGGCCTGGACTCCATATCAGGAAGCTCAATTTTGTTGTTGTTTTTATTCATAAGCATTGAAAATAGGACTCCATTTTTGAGGAAACTTGGATGCTTGCTAAAAAAGAAAATATCCTGGTGTGTAGACACCAGCACATTTCATTTTGTATTCCCTAGAGGAGCTACAGAGTCTAAAAATATCTGTGTTTTCTGTCCTATCCTGAAAAGAGGAAATGTGTACTTTGTTTCATAACATTTTCCACACTACCCTATTTTTGAAAATCTGCATTTTTCCCCACAGGTATTTTTAAAATGCCTTCAGAGATGCAAACTGGAGGGAAATATTTTCATAAAAATATTGTGGAGACTTTGACCATTTTTTGAGCCAACTCTGTGTCCTAACATGCAGTTATAGCCCCTGTGACAATTACATCTGGGAATTAATCATCCAGTCATTAAATGGAATGGAAATATTGAAATAATATTCCATAAACTCATCAAATCTCAGAGATAGAAGAGAATTTAGTGTTTTTATCTAAGATATACTTTTGATGCAGGGCCTAGTCTACAATATCCCTGACAAAGCAGTTCAATCTATGCTAGAAGACCTCCAGGGATTGAGAAACACACTACTTACCAAGGCAGTACATTCTATTTTGAAAAGATTCTAATTGTTAGGGGTGTGTGTGTGTGTGTGTGTGTGTGTGTGTGTGTGTGTGAGAGAGAGAGAGAGAGAGAGAGAGAGAGAGAGAGAGAGAGAGAAGAGAGAGAGAGAGAGAGAGAGAGAGAGAGAGAGCGTGTCAGACAGAGAGAGAGAGAGAAACAGAAAGGAGAAAGAGAATGGCAGGAAAGAGAGAAGAGAGAAAGACAGAGAGAAAAAAGACTGGGCCAACGTTGGATACACAGAGAGATACAGAAGTGAAAGAAGGGAGATTCAGCTAATGTTGGCACCTTTGCAGCTTCTACCTCTGTGGCCAAACTGAACAAATTTAATTTGTTTTTCCACGAAGCAGCCTCCCAAGGACAAATATCACCCCCAGAAATTTTCTTTCTTTCCAATGAAATATATTTCTATATTAATCATGTTGTGAAGGAAAACACAGACTTCTCTTATCACCTCCCCCTCCCATCAAAAAAAAAAAAAAACCCACAAGAAAAAGGAAGGGGTTCTTTGTTTTAAGTATGCTTTGATTTGCATTCAGACTCCATTTTTTAAATTCTGGAGGTGATAATCTTTTTTTTTTTTTTATCGTAAGTCCTTTGGAATTATCTTAGATAATTTTATTTCTGAGAACAGCTAAATCATTCACAGGTAATCATTGCACCAAATTGTTGCTTAATGTTGATTCTGTTTACTTCACTTTGCCTGAATTCTTGTAAGTCCAGGTTTTTTTTTAATTATCTTACTTCTTTTTTTAATAGCACAATAATATTTTTTCAAAATCCTAGACCACAATGTGTTCAGTCATTCCCTGATTCATCCCTTCAATTTCCAGTTCTTTGATATCAAAAAAAGTTTTGTACAAATAAGTCCTCTTTTTAAAATCTCTTTGCCATACAGACCTACTAGTGTTATTGCCAGGTCAAAAGGCATATAGAGTTTTATAACTTTTATGGCATAGTTCCAAACTGTTTTCCAGATTGTTAGATCAGTTCATAACTCCACTAACAGAGCATCAGTGTCTCAATTTTCCCACATCCTTGCCAACATTTATCAATTTCCTTTTCTGTCATGCTAGTCAATCTCATAGAGATGAAGTTATCCCTCAGATTTTACTTCATTTTTCTCAAATCAATAATGATTTAGAGCATTTTTCACATGACTATAGAAAGCTTTGGTTTTTTTTTAGCTGAAAACTTCCTGTCTATGTCATTTGACCATTTATCAGCAGAGGAATGACTTGTATTCTTATAAATTTGACAAATTTACTTATATATTTGTGAAATTAGGCTTTTTTTCAGGAAAACTTGAAATTTTTTTTTCTAGTTTACTATTTTCCTTCTGATTTTAGTTGTGTAAGTTTTATTTCTGCAAAAGATTTTAAATTTAATTTTATCAAGAATATCCCATCATAGTCAACTCATATCCGTGCTCTCTCTTCCTCTATGTATATCCTTCTGTCTTAATAATGAAAAAGTTCTTAGGAATGACAAAAATCGTCTTCCATATAGGAATGTAAACAACTTAACCATATCAAGTTCCTTATGATTTCTGTTTCTATCATGTTAACCATGTTTACTTTTTTATGCATTTCTTTAGTCCTGTATTTAAAAATCAAATTTTCTATTCAACCCTAATCTTTTCATAGAAATTCTTGAAAGACCTCCATTTCATTAAATGTCAACTTTTCTCATAGGATTATACCCACTTTTGCTTAATAGATTGTAATCCTAGCCCCTTGTTTTCTGGAAAATCACATTCCAAGTGCTCCAATCCTGTAGTGTGCAAACTGCTTAATCTTGTGTGATCCTCACTGGAGCTCCACAATATCTGAACAATTTGTTTCTGGCTGTTTGCAATATTTTTGCCTTGACTTGGAGTTCTGGAATTTGGGGGTTTTCACAGGGATTTTCATTTGGGGATCTCTTTAAGGAAGTGTTTGGCACATATTTTCAATGTCTATTTTACTCTCTGGTTCTAGGATTTTGAAATGATTTTATTTGATAATTTCTTAAAGTATGATATTTAAGTCCTTTTTTGATCATAACTTTATATTAGTCCAATAATTCTTAAGTTATTTCTTTTGGATTTATTTTCCAGGAAAGTTATCTATTATTTCACATTTTCTTCATTTTGTGTCTTGATGTCTCACAGAGTCCTTAATTTCTAATTGCCCAATTCTAAATTTTAAGAAATTATTTTTTTCAGTGAGATTTTATGCCTTCTTTTTTCATTTGTCCAATTATGCTTTTTAAGAAGTTCTTTTCTTCAGTTAATTTTTTTCTATTTGGTAATTTCTGCTATTTAAAATGTTCTTTCAGGGGACTTTTGTGCATATTTTTAGCCTATTCTGTTTTTTAAGATGTTATTTTTTGGGTCCTGAGACCATTCCATTTGTTTTTCTTTTAGGCTTTGGATATAGCAGTTTTGATAATGTTTTCTTCTTTTGAGTTTATGTCTTGCCTGTCACCATAGTTACTTTCTATGGTCAACTTCATTTTTGGTTATTCATTTTTCTACCTATTTCTTAACATTTATTTTTATGTTAAAGTTGAGCTCTGTTTCCAAGGTTGGAAAGGGCACTCCCAAGCTTCAGGTATTTTGTGCAGAGCTTGTTCTCTAAGTTTTCACATTCTTCCAAGATAGGATCATCTAAGAAAAGTGTTCACTACTCTCCCAGCCTGTTGTCTGTTTTGTGTGTTACCAAAAGCACTCTTTTAATTCCCTAGAACTGTGAACAGGGTTCCTGCTGTCCTTCAGCTACAAGCTCTGGTGTGCTAGTACTCCTCCCCAGCCTAGGACTGTAACTCAGGACGGCAGCCTAGATCCCTATATGAGCAATGCAATAGAATCCTATACCCAGTGTCAGCAAAGGAACCTGAATCTCCTGACCAGTTATCTGACCTCCATACTGCCTGTGGGCTAAGAACTCTAGAAGCCACTACCATTGCTGCTGTTGATTCAGGAGACTTAAAGCTTGCTGCTGATTTGCTGGCATGGCACTTAGGTCTGTGCTGGACCATCATTCTCACCCTGGTTTGGCAAACCTTTCCTGCCAAGTTGTCTTGGGATAGAAAATTGTTTTAACCCTTCCTTTTTTGGGTGCTGAATCTTGCATTGATTAAAGTTCTTCAATCTTCCAAAGTTACTTGTTTTTACTAGGTTACTCTTATTGTGTGAATTGTTCTGATGCTGCTCACTTCATTCTTCATCACTTCAGGAAAGTCTTCCCAGGTTTCTCTGAAATCATTCCCTTGATCATTTCTTTTAGAATTCCATTAAATTTACATCCCATGAATTGTTCATCCATTTCCAAAATAATGCATATCTCTCATCTTCTAGTACTTTGATACAAATAAATATATAAATATTTCTTAAATGTCTTCAAACACATTCTTTACACCACTTCTTTCTAATCAGTCCTTGTTTTTAATGTGTTGAAGCTCATGACCATCATGTGTCTCTCTACTGTTCTTTCAATGATTTTCAGTTTTGATTTTTCAGAAACTGTACTGTTCTATGACTTATACATACATACCATCTTACTAGAAGCACCATAATTTTGATATTAAAAAGTTGATATTAAGGAGATTGGGATCTTCTAAAGAACTTTGCAATATCCCAAAGATAATATAGACTACTACAACTCTTTCCCTGTTTATATATAGTCACTTCATGGAATGCCTTCCCCTTCCTTAACATAAATTCTATTTATACTTTGTATTCCACTTCCTCCATGAAGTCTTCTTTCTCTGATCTTGCTGATACTCTTCCCACTTTTGCTGACCTCTTATAATCTTTGTAGTATTATATGTCAGTTAAATAGCAGCTGCATATGTTTTTACATGTTTGTATGTTTTATTTACCTAAATAGATTATAATCTCACTGAAAGCTAGCACCACATAGTAAATGTCAATATATTAGGGATAAAGAAGAGATATTCCAGCTTCTAATTCATTCCTTTTTCTCTCCCTCTTCACCTCTATCACCTGACTTCCCTGGCCATGTTCTCTCCAACTCTTATTAAATTCTTATTAAAGAGCTTTCTACAGAACTAAGAAGTTGTGATTTGCTGAAGGTCACATGGTCAGTATGTGTCAAAAGCAAAGGTACTTTATCTAGTACCTCACACTGTATCTGTACTTCTTTGAAATAATCAATCAATGCAACCCAACTAAACAAACATTCATTAAGCACCTACGATTTGCAAGGCACTGTGATTGACATTCAAGATATTGAGGAAAAAAAAATCAAAACAGGCCCTGACTTCTTACATTCAGCTAAGGGGATGTAACATGTACATCAGTAAGTAAATGCACTTCAATGTCAAAATAATTTCAACAGGGAGAAGAGTACAATCCATAAATATTTGCTGAATGAATGAATGATTGACAGATCCTCATTAGAACTCTTCTAAAGTGACCTGAGAGGATTGGGTCTTATTGAATGAATGTCTAGGGATACCTCTGAGGAAAATGCTAGATTTTCCCAGATACCAAGCTGCTATGATGTCTAGGCCAGATGTTGTCTGATTTAAAACAGAGGTCACCTAGTCTAATCCTCTCATTTTGCATATGAAGCAATTGAGGGAGAGAGAGAGACAGAGACATAGAGTGAGGGAGAGAGACAGACAGAGACAGACAGACAGAGAAGAGACAGAGAGACCAAGACAGAGACCGAGAGAGACAGAGACATAGAGAGACAGAAACAGAGAACAAGAATGACAGAGAATGACTTACACAAGATCACATGACTTTTAAGTGGCAGAGCAGGGATTTGAACCAATAATTGATAGAGCACTGGACTGAGAATCAGGAAAATGAATCTTCCTGAGTTCAAATCTGGCCTCAGACACTTATTAGCTGTGTAACTCTGGGCAATTCATTTAACCCCGTTTTTCTTAGTTTCTTCATTTATAAAATGAGCTGGAAAAGGAAATGGCAAAACACTCCAGTATCCTAGCTAAGAAAACCTCAAATGGGGTCACAAAGTGTTGAACACAACCTCTGACTCCAACCCTTTCTTACTGGGATATTTCCTCCCAGCCACCAACTCTTGGTGGCCTACTAACTAAAATCTAGGCAGAGCCACATGTGCCCCTGGCAGAGCCACATGTGCCCCTGGCAGATTCAGTTTGTTGGCAGTCAGAAGTGTAGGGTTCCACTCCTGTGTGCATCCAGTCATCTTTCTTCTGTTAGCTGCTCAGAGGCGACCCAAGGCCTGTTCCCCAACCAATGGGCTCACAAACCCATGTCCTTGTATACAAGGTGAGAATATTTAGCATCTCTGTGAATCTCTTCCTCTGCATATCATGGCTTTCCTGTCATTAGAGCTGATAGTGTCCCAACTGCTGACAAGATGAGTTGGCAAGCGAGAAGACATTGGAAAGAGATTTGCATTGAGAGGCAGGTCTGGGTTCCAGAATGGGCCTGATCTGGGCAAAGCTGCCTGCCATTTTAGGCACCATGGCAGGGCATTAGGACACAATTAATAACAATGACCTGGCACTTGGGATTTTTCTATTGACATCGCAAGAGGTAATTTTGCGCCTCTTTCTGTTCTCATTACAATCTGTGTCACCAGAATGGACACATTCAGAACCATTTCCTGCTCTCGTTATATTATTTGCCAGGAGTAGGAGAAATTGAGACTATGTAATGAGAAGGCAGGGATTGGGCATTTTCAAGCAGTAGCAACTTGTTCTCTTGATGAAGATTGTAATTGAAACCTAATTGACTGGAAAATTAACCCATTCTTAGAGAGCTTTATATCCTCTTCTGCATCCCTTGAGACTGGGATGTTCAGGACAGGGGGTGTCTGCTGGACCAGTGCCCATATGTAAAGAGTGAGCTAAACCCTTCTAACTGGTGGCAGTTGCCTGTATACTAGGAGCTGTATAGCAGCAATTTGCCCCTTGGTCTTGATCAATGGTTCTACAGCAAAGGTCCACTGACCCTCCAAAAAATCGAGGATTAGAATTCAGAGGATCAGTAAACCTAAATTGGGAAGCGAGGATTTTATTTTTATTTTTATTATGGTTTGTTTTGTAATCCTATGTGCTTTATTTTATGCATTTAAAATATTATTTTGGTGTCCATAGGCTTCTCCAGATTTCAGAAAGGGTCCTTAATGAACAAACAAAGGACCAAGACTGGTTTAGAGTAACTAGGTGATGCTATGTATAGAATTCCAAATTTGGAGTCAGAAGCACCTGAATTCAAATTCTGCCTCAGATATTTCTTAGCTGTGTTGCCCTGAGCAAGTCATTTGAGGTCTCTCAGCCTCAGTTTCCTCAACTGTAGAATGGGAATAATTACTTCATAAAGTTGTATTAAGAATTAGATGTGATAATATAAAATGCTTTGCCAAAAGTAAAATATAAAGGCTAATCATTTCCTCTTCCTTCTCCTCCTTTTCCTCCTCCTCCTTCATTATTGATTATTATTATAATGAAATGGCAGAATTCCCTTTGGCTTCTTTTATTATAGCACAAAGTCAACGACAGCCTGGTAACTGTCTTGACCATTCATCAGGTCAAGAAGGTGTTATACTTCCACTGAAAAACATTGAAAATGAGTGGATTGACATTCTCTTGTCAAAAGGAGAGGGTTAATGACCCAGTGAGATGATCAGTCAGAGAGACAGAATGAAGGCTCATTTGAAGCATGACACTGAGCTAATTACTTAGCCCATGGCTGGGTCCTGTCAAGAATCATCATTGGTTTGACATTTAATACTCTCTGCAATTTGGCTCCCACCTACCTTTTCAGGTTTATGGCACATTACTTCTCCTCCTGGATTTTCTCCATTCTAAGCAAACTGGCCCTTGGGTTGTTCACGCTGGATGATGTGCCATCTCCCAACACTGTGAAGTCTCTCTCCTATACCTGGAATGCACTCGTTTTCTCTCCCCTGCTTCCTGGAATATCTACTTTGCTTCCAAAAACAATTTAGCACTCTCTCCTTTGAAAATCACTTTGCTTTTTTTTTGCTATTTTCTCTAGTAATTTGCTCATGTCTGATTATGTGTTCCACCTTTCCCCATATACAACATATAAGCTAATATAGGATCAGAACTGAATTAAGTTTTATGGGCCATAAAATAACAGTTGAAGAGACAGGATTGTCTACTGAATAGAATGCCTGACTTAGAGTCAGGAATCAGGTCAGATCTAACCTCTGCCACTTATTAACTGCATAACCTTGGGTTATCTACTTCATTGTGCTTCAGATAACTAACTCCCTAGATTTTACTGACCAAGTTGTAGATAGGTCACAATCTCAACTGGTAGAATATTGTACCAGGAGTTCCCACTACTGAAGAAATCATAGATTCTTCACCTATCTGTCTATAAGTTAATAATTATATTTCAACTAGAGACATATAAGCAAGACCACAGTAAAGGGATGCTAAGTGGAATCTCGGTCTCTCATATTGGCTTTTGGCTGCTTCTCATAAGTGTCCTAACCTTGCTTTCCCATGAAGGGGAGACTCACTGTTCAGTCCTAGATCTTATTAAAAAAAAAAAAAAACCAACAAAATATTTCACGAAAATATGGGTAGTCTTGGCCATTATAGATTTCACAGGATCATAGATTTATAGAAGAGATCATAGAAATCATCTAATCTATTTCTCCCTATTTACAAATAAGGAAAATGAAGCTATCTGAGAGAAATGGTGGATTATTGAAGGTTCCCATATGTAGTAAATATGAGAAGTATAATTTGAAAGTTTTCTCCCTCTTTTTTGCAAGGCAATTGGAGTTTAAGTGACTTATCTCAGGTCACACAGCTAGGAAGTTTCAAAGGTCTGAAGCTACATTTGAACTCATATCCTCCAGAATCCAATGCTCCATCCACTGCACTATTTCACTGACACGGAGAATTATAATTTGAACCACATGTTTTCTGACTCCAATCAAGACCATTCCATTCTACCCTGCTGCCTCCTCAGTCCCTCCTCCTCTTCTTAATCAGGGTATTCTAGATCTCTTGGAGGGACCTTATACTCTCTTGCTCATTCTAGCATTCCATAGAATAGGTGGAATAAGAGTTATATATTTCACTAAGTTCCACCCAAAATAATTGCCATTCTAAATTAAAAAGAAGTCCCTTGAGGGACTGAATTCTATCATGTTTTTTAACCTTTAGGAAGAGACATTAAAAAAATCAGTATATGTATATAGGTAGGGGCAGGAAGGAAAGATGAGTTTGGGGGGAAGAAAAGGATATGGAAAGGCCAAGCCAGGAAAATTTGACCAGAAAATGAATGTGTGGATAAAGCTTCCTCCCAATAAATAACAGCTCTATGTTTTGAAGTGGTGTTTTGGTTGTGAATAGTAAGGGAAAATAATTCTTAACAGAATAACTGTATAACAGATGGCACAAAAATTTCAAAGAAATCTAAGCCATCTTTTTTAGCAGAACAAGAAACAAATTCATAAGATCTGAAAGTGACATCAAAAATGCATTTTTTTTCCTATTGAAAAAGTAGATCAGTTTTAGATTGTACTGGTATTTTATAGATTGTTTTCTAATGAGGACTTCTGATGCTCAGTTTTGCATTCTTATTTCATTCTATTATATGGCCCAATTCTTTTTATTCATTTTGTTTTAATTTTATTTTTGAAAGGATCAGAGAGAAGGAGGGAGGGAGGGAGGAGAGAAGAAAGGAATGAAGGAGGGAGGGAAGGAAGGAAGGAGGAAGGGAAAGAAGGGGCGAAGGAAGGAAGGAAAGAGAGATGGCAGGAAGGAAGGAAGGGAAGAAGGAAGGAAGGAAGGGGGAAGGAAGGAGGGAGGGAGGGAGCGAGGGAAGGAAGGAAAAAAAGGAAGGAGGGAAGGAAGGAAGGAGGAAAGGAAGGAAGGAAGGAGGGAGGAAAGGAAGGAAGGAAGGAGGGAAGGAAGGAAGGAGGGAGGGAAGAAAGGAGGGAGGGAGAGAAGGAAGGAAGGAAGGAAAGAGGAAAGGATGGAAAGAAGGAGAGAGGGAGGAAGGAAGAGAGAAAAGAAAAAATGAGAAAGCAAGCAAGCAAGAAATCAGTAAACTAAGCCAATATTTCAACTGAATCTGATAATATATCTAGTAATTTGTATCTGTAGGACCTTACCTTTGTCTTTTGAATCAACTCACAGCTAAAATCTTGAACTTAAGTTTGTCAGCTTTAGCCTTTATAGTGCAATCAGTCCACTTGAATTTATTTTAGCTCATACTCTTGGCACTGATGGTGGAGCAGTTACATTTTAAATGCTTACTGAGCAAAAGTACAAAGCTAATGAGGTGTTCGACAGGTTAAATGTGGAGATAATTCTTTTATAGGCTGTAAATTGTATATGGATATTTTTGATGAGATTTACTTGTTGGAATTCAGATAGGGCTTCTTGAAATACTGTTACATGTGCATTATCTTCACTGTAAAGATGACTTATTGTTTCCTCATTTGCAATGAAGAACCCAGGCTCACCTGCATAATGTTTTATGATGCTTCATTATGGCATGGAGAAAAAACTGATTAAGTACATGCCAATGGAACTTAAGTGTGGGAAGATCTTAGGAAGATGGAGGGTCTTTGGGTAGCAGACTATATGAACAGTGCCCAAGGACTAGCCTAGTTCAGAGAGGCTTATCAACCAAATAGACCAAAAAATTATAGAATTTGAGGGCCACATTAATGACATCTTGGAGGCTATCTAGTGCAACCAACACATTTTACAAATGAGGAAATTAAGGCCTATAGAGAAAAATAACTTCCCAGTATCACAGAGATAGTAAATATCAGACTTAGAACCCAGGTTCTCTAATTACAAAGGCAGTGCTCTTTCCATACTCTGCCAGGGAGAAACAAGAACCATTTCTATGAATCCTAGTTTTGTATAGAATGAATTCTACTCAGAAGTCTTTTCAGGGAAAATTGCTCAAATGATGGCAAACAACTAAATAGTGGAGTGATGAGGAAGAAGTCAGGGAAGGAGCAAAATTGTCAAATTGAAAAGAGCTGCATAAACTCATTATATCAGAGAAATAAATAGAAGTAATGGATCGGCTCTTATTAGATAAATGTGTTCCATCTCAATAATGACAGGTACTTGGAAGGATAATTCATTTTGATTCTTACAGAGCAACACATCTCTCCCATATCTAGTCAGGTACCAAGTCCTGCAAATTTTCTTGAATAATCCCTTCTCTTTGATCTCACTTTTATAATTCTGGTCTAAGTGGGGTATATGGGAAGATTAGCACCTCTGATATGAAGGCCTGATGAGCCTTTTTCAGGGCTGCTCAGATCCTTTTGCAGTCCACCTTCAATTCTCATTTGTAGCTCCAGGAAGCTGTAGCAGGCACAGTGGCCACTCTGCTAAAACTGTCTCAGCATATATCTAAAGCATGTTGAGAGTAATCAGTAGGCCTTGAATCCATCAGTGAATTAAGGAAACATCTCCCCGAACATGTGAAGACTTCCCCCAGGAGAAAGAGCAGGCAAGAGAAATTTGTTCCAATGGTCATAAAGGCAGGTGAAACCATGGAGCACTTAGAACTTGATTAGACATCAAAGATCCCTAAATCATACTGCAACCAGGATTATCACTAGTCATCCTGACTTTTGTTTTGCCACTGAAATTTATTGCCTGGAAAAAAGAGAGAGATTGACAACTGCCTCAACTATATGCAATTCATATACAAATCAAGACATCACCTGTGATATTTTAGTCTTTTTTGAAATGAAGGACAAATAATATTTTGGGCTAAGTGCTCAGCATTTCACTCTGGGACTATTACAATAATCCTCTCAATTGGCTTCTTCCTTAATTCATTCTATACTTCACTTCCTAATATACTGCTGTCTTTATATTATCTTTCTGCTCAAGAACCAACAAAAACTACCTCTTGTCCCTTAAATCAAATCCACTCTCCAGCCTAGCATTCAAGAGTCTTTAGCAGGAAGATGAGTCTTTCTGTGCTTAAGGGATCCCTCCCCTCAACATATATGATAAATACACCTTAACTTCCTTCTGTGCACTCTGGTTTCAAAGAATAAATCATTTCATGCAGCTACTATGTTACATAAGATGTTACTTCTTTCCTTCCTCTTCCTTCTCCTCCACCTCTCCCCTCCCCACTTCCCCTTCCTTTTTCCCCTCCCAATTTCCTCTCTCCTTTTCTCACTTCCTCTCCTCTCCCAATTCTTTCCTCTCTTCTCTTTTCCTCTCTTCTCCTCCTCTCCCCTCATGTACATAAAATGATCTTCCAAGATGCTGAGGTCTGTTATGGATTGTGGTGACTTTTTTATGTCTGATTTGGGTCAATAGTGTGGCCAAAGTCTGTCTCAGACCTCTACATCACTAAGGAAGATGCTCTTGGGACTATATAAAGACATTTATCATCTGGAGCATTCAATGATTGTGTAAATACAAAGTCATGAAAAGTCTCTGCGTAATCCTAGTGAATTAGAATCCTGAAATTTTACTTTTGTTAAGATGCCTCAAGAGCAAATTTACATTCTAGAAATTTTCTAAAGATATCCTCCTTCATTTTCCATCACAGTATTTTTAACTCTGAATTAATAGGAAAAAATTATTTCTCCTTCAAATTTAACACACTTACCCTTCCTTTCAATTTATTTAACTTCTGTTATAGAGACCAGTCAAATTCAAATTTTAAAAAAAATGGGTCCCTTGCAGTAGAATATAGACTTAGAAAAACACAAATTAACATTATCTATGTTTTATTCTACTTTTATTATGTTAAACACTTCCCAATTACATTTCAATCTGATGCAGTTTTCCCTCCAGAGTTTTATAGACCATAAACAGTCTTAGTATTGTGAGTTTGATGCTTGATGTAGAAGATATCTTGCATTCTCTTGCTTCCTTTTTTCATTCCTTTACCTTTGTTGTTGTTGTTGTTCTTGTGTTATTCCTATCTCAAGTGTATGTGCAGTGTTTTTAAAAGATCAGTAATCAGACTATATCAGATATGATAATTCAGAAAACAACAACAATAGCAAATTATCACGTTCTGAAAAATTAATACTATATTCTTATAGGCAAATCCTTGTATAATAACTTTTGCTTCAAAACAACTTCATCATTAACTATTCAATATATAATCTATAATTATCAAGGATTTTTTTCTGTTATACTTGGCCCAGTACCATGTATACCAATATATATCATTTCTATGTTATATGTATATAATTTGGTAGAAAGCATGACCTATGACATTTTGACTTGTAAGATGTTTCCAATTTGAGGGACTAGTCAGATAGTCCTGTCAGAAGATGGCACTGTTTTTATTGTATCAAGTTTTAGAACATGTCTGAAGTATCTAAAAAAAGATGTATAACCATTAAAAAAAAAGATGTAGCCTAGTTATTTATACAGGTAAAAACCAAGTAGATGAAAAATGCTTAAATGCTTATTGTTCAGAATAAGTCATACAGTTGGATGAAACTGATTTATCAATACATATACTTGAAAATTAAAATTGAGTTGGACCCATAAGAGGAGAGGAAAAATAAGTTGCATTCCCTTTGTGAAAGGGCTTTTTGTAGCAACCCTTTTTGTAGTGATAAGAAACTGAAAAGTAAATGAATGCCCATCAATTGGAGAATGGCTGAATAAATTATGGTATATGAATGTTATGGAATATTATTGTTCTGTAAGAAATGACCAGCAGGCGAGGCCTGGAGAGATTTAAATTAACTGATGCTAAGTGAAATGTTCAGTATACATGGGAACAATAAAACTACAGTGTGATCAATTCTGATGGACATAGCTCACTTCAACAATGAGATGATTACAGTTGTTCAGTGATGAAGAGAGCCATCTACACTCAGAGAGAGAACCGTAGGAACAGAGTGTGGAACACAACATAGCATTCTCACTCTTTCTGTTGTTTTCTTGCATTTTGTTTTCTTTCCCAGTGCTTTTTCCTTCTTGATCCAATTTTTCTTGTGCAGCAAGATAATTGTATAAATATGTATACATATATTGAGTTTAACATATATTTTAATATATTTAACATGTATTGGACAACCTGCTATCTAGGAGAAGGGCTAGGGGGAAGGAAGGGATAATTTAGAACAAAAGGCTTTTCAAGGATCAATGTTGAAAAATTATCCATGCAAATGTTTTGTAAATAAAAAGCTTTATTTAAAAAAAAGGAGGATGGGTTTTTAATGGCAATCAAGCTTCTTCCTGAAACAAAAGCTTTTGAGGATAACTATAAATTCCACTGTCTGATGTTCAGAACTCTTTACAATCTGATTTTATCTTATTTTTTTGGTCTTGTGAGATTTTACTTTGCTTTCATACTTTTCATTCCAGTTACATTGACCTATTCAATATTTAAAATACTTCAATACTTTTGAGCTAGTTGTCTCCCATGTCTAGAAGGCACTTCCTAAATTCTGTCTTCCTTTAAAACTCTAAAACTGTGATTTTTTTTTCATGACAACTTTACTGATCACCCCAGCAGCCCCTCCCAAAATTACTTTGTTTTCTTTTTTTGTATATGATCTTTAAATATTTATATGTGCATATGCAGTATCCTTCATTAAAATGTAATCTCCTTGAGAGCAGGAACTTTTATTTTTGTAAGCAGCATCAAGCACAGTTCCTGACACATAATAGGTTAATTTTATATCACAATTTGAGGTTTGCAAAGCACTTTGTATGGATAATAAATGATCTTGCAGATTCATAGGCTGTAAGTCTATATCTTGCTCAATATACATTATGAGAGAGAAGAAAACATTGAGTAATTGAAAATTGTCTGCAGCAACAAGTGCTTCTAAGATGGAAATGGAAACTCCACAACAGATGCTTCTGGAAACCATGCAATTCCATAATGGCTCATGAAATATTAACAGGTTTTTTGAGCCTAATTTTAAAAATCAGCACTAAATTATTTAATAGTTCCTTAAAAGGGGTGTAAAACCCCCAAACATCAAGATAGGTGCCTGCACTTACTAAATTAAGTTAGCCATATGGTACATTACCATTTTAGATTTATAAGGACATAATTTTTTTTTCTTGTTCTTAATGGATACACAGGGATTCAGGAAAGATGTTGTGGGATCACCATTAGCCTTCTTGTTTCTCTGAGAAAGATTGCTTGGGTGATACTCTGGTCTATTTTACATCTCTTAGGCTTTTAATGGTTACTTTAATTGATAAAGTACCCACTAATGGAATCTTTGAGGGTGAGTAACTATCCCAGCTTTGGACAAAATCCCATTCTCCTAATGTGACCTTTTACACACACAGCCTCTGAAGCATACAGGTGAGAGTGTGTCAAACCTTCTGTCTTGATTTTTTTCTTTTCTTTTTAGTCACGTAGACTTAAAAAAAAATATGATGTTGTAAATAACTGGGAGTCCCAAATGTCAGAAAAATATAATGAAAAGTGAATTGGATTTAATGTTTGACGACCTAAATTCAAATCTTGATTATTATTATCTACAGGCATAATCTTAAATAAGCCACTTTTCTTTGGGCCCTTCTACAAAATGAGGCAGTTAGTTGGATTAATTTTAATTTTCTATAAACTCTAAGTCCCATGATCTTATAAAATGGACCAATTAACAAATATTTAGGTGGGTTACTTACTATGGGATGATGGTGGTGATGGTGGAACCCTAGATGATATATTACAGATAGTGAACCACAATACTACAATAGATTACAACAAAAATTTGTTAAGCAACTGGTATATGTAGAATATTTTGCCAGGAAATAGAAGTAACAACATTTATCTAAAACTCAATCTACCCTCAAAGTGTTTATAGGTTAGTAAATGCTAATCATTAAGACCCAAGTTCAAAGGTGGGCAATAAAAGTTATAAGTGGGAAAGCTAGAATATAAATGTTTTGCACTAGAAAAGAGCTTGGAGATCATCTATTTTGTTATTACAGATACAGAAGCTGAGGCATATAGAAGGGACCTTCAATCCAATTCATACAGAAAGTTAATGGTGAAGTTAGTACTAAACTCAAATCTAATAATTCCAAGTCCAGTAGTGCTCACTACTATAATATATATCAGCTTGACTATAGTATGATACTTCTATATTACTACTGAGTGTCTGAGGTGAAAGTAAAGGGAAGGGAAGGAGGAGGAAGAAAGGAAGAAGAGAGTGGAAAAGAGGAAGGTGAAAAGGGAAGAAAAAACAGAGAAAAGGGAAGGGAGGGGAGAGAAAGAAGAAAAAAGGAGGAAAAAAGAAAAGGGAAAAGGAATGGAGAGGAGGGAAAAGGAAAAGAGACTAGAAGAGAGAAGGAGAGGGGAGGGAGAGGAGAGAGGTAAAGAAAGGAAAGCAACTGCAATGCGAAATGCAAAAAAAACCCACAGTTAGCTGAAACAATTTATCAAAGCAACACTTTGTTCAAGAATATGAGCAGCCTAGGAATATGCCAACTAGTTTGGAGGATGTTTAGGGCAGTTAGGCTTAGAAGGATCTTAAGATTATATTTTATGAGATTTAGTTGAAGGAACTGATGATGGTTAAATCATAGAAGAAAAGACTTTAAAAGCACCCAATAGCTATTTTCAAGCACTGAAGAGTTCTTTTTTGAAAGAATTCGATTATAGTTTCTTAAGTTGTATAGATATCCATGATAGGTAGATGCCCATGGATAGATATTAGGAGGATCTGTCATCTTGGTATCTTGGATAGAAGAAACAATTACATCTTTATTTCCTCTAAACTCTGACTTCAGTTTAGCTTTTCTTTCAGTTATGAAAAATAGGCAATAGATATTATTCTGAAAAGAGGTCCATTGATTCTACCAAACCAAAGGGATCCATGACAAAAAAAAGTCAGAGAATTATTAGATTGATTTATTTTTCTTGACCACAGAGAACAGAATTACGAAAAATGCATAGAATTTGCAAAGAGTCAAAATTAGTCTTTATATAAAGAATTTTTTCCTTAAAAAACAAAGCTAAAAATTAAAATTAAAAATCTAGAAAAGTCTGTTATACTTCTTATATATGTATGTTATGTATGTTGTACAATGAATTCTTCTTCAAGTCTGACAAAAGTTCACAGAATAATAGATTTTCAACTATCTAGAATAGGGGACTAGATTAGTTAAAATGATTGCAAAACTGAGGCATGTGGAAAATGACTGTAACTTGGAAAGCAAGAACTAGGATATTTCACAATTTATCATAATCTATTTAGAAACTTATAAAGTTTCACTTGCCACATCATTAGATAAAAAATCCTGAGGAGAGGGAAAATTATTTGCCAACGCCCTTCTCTAGCTTGCAACAGTGCAACTCACATTAACATCTTCCCAGTCAGTCCTCAAGGACAGAGTTGACAAGACCTTAGAGGTCATATTGTTGAGCACTGGTTCTTAAGTTGGTGAAATTTTATTTAAATCCCATCTCTGGCACTCACTACCTGGGTGATTTGGCCAAGTTGCTAAATGTCTTATGCATCTGCTTCTTTATCTGTAAAATGAAAGAGTTGAATTAGATGACTTTTGGTGTCTGTTTCCTTCTAGATCTATTATTCTGTAAACTCTGTGAACAGTTTTCTGTAGTGAATATGAGGGCTATTTTGAAAGTAACAAGAATCACCAAATCTTATCATTTTCAAAACTAACACCGTGTTCTATTGTGTGAGGCAAAGAAGGTTTCTCTTAGAGACATATATAGAGTACAGCCAAAAGGGATCCTAGAACTCATCTAGTTCAACTACCTTATTTACAGATGAGGAAACTGAGACCCAGGAAGCTTAAATAATTTGTACAATGTAAGATAGATAGCAAAGCTTAGAGGCAAGCTTTAAATCCAAGTCCTCTGAAGTCATTGCTCTTTTCACAACACCACAGACAGGATGAATTTGAATATTAGTTCAAATGTCAATGAACTTTGTGGATCTGGGCAATTTTCTTCATGTACTAGTCTCAGTTTTCTCCTCAGTAAAAATAGACACAATGATATTTTCAGTCATTAAAAGAGAGGCCCTTTAAAATATTAAATATTTATATAATTCTGACACTTTTAATTAATTTCATAACTGAGAGTTTATTAAGCATCATCAGGATACATGATATATTTGTATCTTATCTTCCTGTACTTGGAATATTGACTTGGATGCTGTTTTTAACTCAATTCCAATGTTAACTGAACTGCTTTCTTGGGGTATGAAGGAGAGGGTTTCAGAGAGAAATACTGAGTATACAGATACTCAGTATTTGGGGCAAATACTTACTAGCTTCTAATTATCTCATATAGCTTTCTTTCCCCATCCAACAATCCCAATAGCCAATAAGACTATTTAATTACAGAATCTTAAATTTGAAAGGAATCTCAAAAAACAACTAGTCTAATCTATATATGAACAATAATCTCCTCAACAAAATATCCAACAATTGGTAATTTACCTTTAATTTGAAGCTTTCCTGTGATAGGAACTTATGCTTTGCCATAATTAAACATTTTTTGGTTGGGTCTCGTTATTTCAAAATTTTTCTTTATATTAAGCCTAGATTTTCCTTTCTATAACTTCTATCTATAGGGCAAGTAGGTGGTATAATAGATTAAAAAGTGGGCCTAAAGTCAGGAAGATCATCTTCCTCAGTTCAAATCTGACTTCTGACTCTAGCTGTGTGACTCTTAACAAATCATTTAAACCTATTTGACTGATTTGTAAAATGGGCTGGAGAAGGAAACGACAAAATACTCTCTACAACAACATGAAGAATTGGACTCAACTGAAAAACAATCAAACAAACTTCTATTTTCCAAGAAATATCCACTGACTTCAAATAAAGCAAGTTTAATTCTGGTTCCATTCAACTTTCCTCAGGAGTGAAGGGGCAGTAAAGGTAGCACAGTAGATAGAGCATCAGGCCTGGATTCAGGAGGACCTGAGTTAAAATCTGGCCTCAGATACTTACTAGCTGTGGCATGCTGGGCAAGTCATTTAATCTCAGCTGCCTCTAACAAACAAACAAACTCCAGTATGCTGGAGTTAGTTTAAAGTAGAGAGCTGATATTAGATTTTTATTGTGAGCCTTTACCACTCAGAAACAAACAAATGCTACAAACCAGGATTTGGGTAATTATTTTGTTCATTGTGTAAACTCAAGAAAGTGAGGGAGAAAATATTAACAGCACAGATTAATTTAAATATAGATCTAGTGTACATTTCCCCCCTATGGAGACAGTTGTTAATTAATGGATTATAGGTTCTTAACTTGGGGTGCATGAATAGATATCATGAGAGTCTGTCATTTTGAGTAAAAGAAACAATTACAGTTTACTTCCTCTAAACTCTTAACTACAATTTGTTTTTTCTTTCAATTCTGAAGTAGACAACAGATATTATTTTGAAAAAAGTTCCATTGGTTCTACCAAACCAAATAGATCCATGAACAAAAAAGTGACATGTTAGGAATTAGATTGATTAATTTTCCTTGACTACAGAGGACAGAATTAGGAACAGAGCACATCTCTGTTTCAAATTCTTGGAAGACACCTATCAACCTTCCCTTAACTTTTTCTCCTCAGGGGAAACCCAATTCTTTCAAAACATCTAACGTTGAATTCATGCAACATTCATTTGGTAAGAATAAATAAAAGGGAATCCTAATCTTTCTCTTCAATTTATTTCACTTATTCTTTATCAATAGATGTTATTTTATGTGAATAATTCTATGGAAAATCAGTATCTATAGTAGGAAAGAAAAATAGGTATTCTTTGCAGTAGCCTAAACTTTCGGAAGGTGGGGACAGAGGATACTACAGATCTGAATTATTCCCTACTTATGTAGAATATGTTACCCCATATGTGGTATTAATTTAACTCATGGGAGGGTGGAAAATATTACTCAACTTTCTTTCTTTTTTTTTTTAAAGTAATAGTCCCTAGTTCAGATGTGTGCTCAATCTCTTGTCTTCTAGAGATTCTAAGGCAGTAATTGGTAGAGAAGCAAAGTGTTATCTGTTGCTTCCACTCCCAGATCTATGTTTAAGTACTTTTAAATTGTAATTAATTACGTAAGAAGAGGTAGAGATGGGAAGAAGGAATTTAGAATTGAAATGCTCATTCCTCCATCACTGGTCAATGTCCTTTAATCTGGATATGTAAAAGTCTATACTCTATGCTCTAAAGTATCTTTTACCTGAATATTAACAATATGCTTATGATTTTACAGAGATCAGAACATTTTCTCAGTTTATGGGATAGAAAGCAAAATAGCAATAAAAAATAAAATGACATTATATGCTAAATAAATAAATGGTTATAGACATACGTATACCAAGACAGCTCTCTATTTTCTCTAAATTTCTTGACCATTGCCAGTAGAATAGCTTTGGGATGTCTTTGAAAATTAAAGGACCAAGGTCTTTTGATCCAGGGGCTTTAATAATTCTTTTTTATTTTAAATATTAATTCTGACTTAGATTCTAGAGATGGGGGAAGAAATGTTTATATTATACAAGGATTCAGATATCAATGGAGGGGGAAGGGGTCATATTTATGTTGTTTTCATTAATTTTTCTCAGTTGTGTTTAACACTTCATGACACCATATGGGGTTTTCTTGGCAAAATTACTGAGTTGTTTGCCATTTCCTCCTCCAGATCATTTATGTGGATGCAGTGTGTGTGTGTGTGTGTGTGTGTACATATACACATGTATATATGTACATAAATTTATATGTGTGTATATATAGGCAAATATGTATGCATATGTGAATAATATGCACGTGCACATATATGTGTATGCATGTATGAATTTTCTAATAAGGGATACCATTCATTTTTACAAAGGAAGAAATATTATAGTTGCAGAAATTCTAAATAACAAACAGAACAGCCATAAATGAAACAGTATTCAATGACTTTAGGCAATCACAATTTAACTATCCATGAATGAGGGAATAAATGAAAGAAACAGTACATATTAAACTTTTTTTAATTTTTAAAAATTTGCTATATATTAATTTGTGTCAAAAACAATGTCAGCCCTGAATTAATAAGGGAGATAACATATATAAGAAAATTGTGACTGAGGAAGGATATTTTTGGTTTAGTATATAAAAGAGACAGTGAGTAAAGTCATAGAGGAGGAGTAGATAGTCATACCCTTTCCATGAGCAATGACAGAGATGATTCAATCATGGTTCTTAGAAATGGAAAGAAAAGAGGGAGGTTTAAAGTTTAGGTGGGGAGGGAGTGAGAGAAGGGAGCAACAAGATATGCTTGAGGTAACATGGCACCTAGTGAAATTATGGCTGGAGCCTGGGCCTAGATATAGTATGCAAAAGTGCAAACCATCATAAGAAAGCAGGGCCCCAGTGTAAGAGTTCCAGAAATGAAAGAACTAAATATCCCAAGGCTTAGTTGTTTGTCCAGGAGCCATGACAACTGGTAAGGAATAACAGAAAACAAACCATGATCTTGAGATTCTTCACTAACCTAATCTACATCTTTAGTTTTAGTTTATCAAACTCAAATTCTAATTCTAAAATGCTACTTCTAAAATTCTAAAATACTAAAATGCTATTTCAAAAACTGAATATAATTCTATGAATACAATATCTTGGTCTAACCAGAGCATTGTACTGAAAAAAAAAATTATTTTTCACATCTTTAATATTATAGGCCTCAGTATAACCTAAGTTTTTTTTTCTCTTCCATCATACAATTGAGTTATTTTATGTCAATGACACATCACCATCAGATAATTTTTTTTATTGACTTGCTATCTAGCCATATCCTTCTATCTTATAATTATGGCAGCTAAGTTGGCACAGTGAATAGAACACAGGACCTGGAGTCAGTAAGAGAAGAGTTCAAACTGACTTCAGACACTTCTGGTCAGATCGGGCAAATCACTTAACTTCTATTTGTCTCAATTTCCTCATTTGCAAAGTTAGGATAACAGTAGCTCCTAGCTCTCAAGGCTCAAGAATCAAAGGAAATAATAATTATAAATGCTTAATGTAGTACAAAGTTAGGATAATAATAGCTTCTACCTCTTAAAGTAATTGTGAGGATCAAAGAAAATAATAATTACAAATGCTTAATGTAGTGCATGGTACATAGTAAGTGCTCTATAAATGTTAGCTACTATTATTCTGAATTTTTTGAAAGCTAGTGTGAGTATAGAGCAAAATCTGTTTCAGAGTATGCTCTTTTCATTCACTGAATGGCCAATTTGAGTAATGTCTCTATATATGTATGTACACATAGATCTCTCGATATAGATATATATGTATGTACGCATATATGTCTCGATATAGATATATGTATGTACGCATATATGTCTCTATATATGTATATGTGTGTATATACATATATGTCTCGATATATAGGTATGCATATATGTCTCTATATATGTGTACACATATATGTCTCGATATAGATATATGTATGTATGCATATATGTATATGTGTATGTACACATATATGTCTCGATATAGATATATATATGTATGCATATATGTCTCTCTCTATATATATGTATGTATGTACACATATATATGTCTCTATATATGTGTGGATATAGAAATGGATATATATACACAATAATGCATACAACATTTGGGATGACCCATCTATGACTAGGTAAAGAATATACAACTTTGAGTGAGTGGTTCATACCATGAGTGACTTATTACACAAGATTGTAAAGGAGTAAATGATCCCATTGGAGTTTGATTGCCAGTAGAACAAAGTGTCCTCTTCTTGATTATTTTAGCATCCATGAAGAAGTTCTTTAATAGACCTGAAAGGATTGTAGAGCCTTGATTATTCAATGAAGGTTAACTGACCTCACAGAAGAAATGCTCTGTGATCAGCCAAAATCAGCAAACTCAGCAGCTAAGGAAGTTCTAGCAGACAAGAAAAGAGACATCTCTTTAAAAAGCACTCAGATAATGAGAACTTTTTTTCCCCTTGTACCTTTTGAAGAGTACAAAGAGGGGGTAGGGGCTTCTTTTCCCCCTCTTTTTGTCAGTGATGTATTACAGCAGGGGCATGCAGCTATAAGTTGTACTCCTAGAAAATAAAGTTGAACTACAAAAAAATCAAACAAACGAAGCCCATCTAAACAGTGTGTCCAGCAAAGACCCTGCATACAGAATAGTAGTATAAAGACCTCATGAGAAAAACCATGGTGGTAATAGAGTCACAAGTTGCCTCAGGATTATAATCTTTATGTATATTCCTCTCTAAAAAAATGTACAGTCAATTCTGCTATTACTTGTTTTGAAAATACACATTTATACTAATACAATTGATTATTTGGAAACAATTTAAATATAACATAAATTTTATGTTTTTTTGCTTATGCTTCATTTTGTCCGGGAGAATTAAAAAAACTGTGCCATTTCATAACCTATAATCTTTTACTTTAGCTTCAGCACCTTTTTCAACATGAAACCTTTCTTTAATTTCCTCTACTGTTAGAGTTCTCAATCCCAAATTGTTTTGCACTTAATTTTGGATAAGTTTGCAGATATTCACTTCATATTATCCTGGATATAGGAATGTATGTGTGTATGTATTAGTGTGTGTGTGTGTGTGTGTGTGTGTGTGTGTATACACACTTTTTGTCTCCCATATTAGAATATAAAGCTGTTTGTAAATAATGTAATGCCAGAGAAACTAAGGCAAGATAGAGATTAGGGAGTTTTTACTATTTTATTTGAAAGGGAGAGATTGTGTTGGGAGTATGCTGCCTCCAGGGCTGATGTCCAAAGCATCCAGCAACCAATGTGAGTTCTCAATGACATATATATACACACATGGCTCAGCTACAGGGGTAGACTGAGGCTGGGGCAGAGTCAGAGCACTGAGAGCTGGGAACAGACTATCAATCTGGTTCTGATAGGGTAGGGGGAGGCACCAGACATTCTGGTAAATTGGGATAAAGAAGAACAATGATAGGATAGAGGGTAGGACCATAAATTCTAATAAACTGGGAGTTAAGGAGGTATCCAGCTTAGAGCCAGGAAGTCTGGACTCCCCCTTATCTTGAGTTTACACATTGACAATTTATAACCTCTGAGTTAAATCAGTCTTAATGAACCAGAGTGAGGGGGTTGCAACTAAGGGTACTGAGGCAGAACAATTAAGGAAACTGAGGCAGGACCAATTAGGGAAACACTAAAAGGGAACTGTGGCACAACAATAAGAGTTTTTTTCTTTTTCCTTCTTCACATTTTTTCCCCAGAACCTGGCAGAGCCTGGCAAAACCTGGTGCATTAAAGACTTGTAATGAATATTGAATTGATTCATTGTTCCTAGTGTATAACATTCTCACTTCCTTCATCCAAGTAACTGAAGATATCTGGGGACTTACCAGACAGATTTCTTTCTTGAGGACCATGTCTTATGGCCACATCACTCTGATTCTCTTTGATTGGCCTATTATAGTACCAGGCCAAGCCCCAAATGATCATTGTTTGAATCCTGATTGATTCAGTGAGAATATAAAATTTTTGGCCAGAAATCCTGAGGTTCTTCCTTTCCCACAGTGGATTATTATTTGTTTTGACTAGATAAAAAGGCCATTCTTTCTTTGATTTAACCTAACCTTAATCACTGAATGGGTTTTCCTTCAGGAAAACTAAGCCTGTTAGAGAATTAAGCTTAAAAAGGACAAGGAATCTCTTTGCATTCTGGGCCTGTGTCTTGTCATCGCACCCAGATGGTTCTGGAGAAGGCTAGTGACTTTTTATAAACCATCCTCACTTACATCTAACTCACTTACAAAACATGATATTACCTCCTTGACATCATGGCCTCTACAAGAAGGAAGGAGAAACAACAGCAACAATCTAAACAGGTAACTTCCCCACATCTCACATGTATTCTTTCTCTCTTTATCTCTGCCTCTTAGAATACCTCACTTACTTCTAAATCAGCTTAGGGGCTTCCTCCTACTTGAGGGCTGCTTGATCTCCCAAGTTACTAACACCTTGCCTCCCAATCCTTTTGTATTTATTTTGCATATAAAGGCTATGTTGGATAGTGGTTAGAGATTTGTCTTTGGAATTAGAAAAACCTGGAATTAAGTCTCATAGTAGAACAAATATTTGTCCAAATGGCTCTGGGAAAGTAATTTAATCTCTCTCTGGCCCACAGGCAACACTCTGTGACTAGAAAGTACAGTAAAGATGATGGTTTGCATTGCAATAAGTTCCTTTTTAATGATTCCTTACACAACTAAGAGCATAGGTGCAAACCATTTGGTAGTGGCTAAAAAACACAGTGGTGCATCAATGTGATTGATTAGATACACATGACATAATAAAGGCCTATAGTAATCTAGAATTTGATAAACCCCTAAACTCCAGTTCTTAGGGTAAGAACTCTCTATTTGACAAAAATTGCTGGGAAAACTGGAAAATAATATATTAGAAACTTGGCATAGACTTCCATCTCACACACCATACAAAAATAAAATCAAAATGGATACATGATTTGGGCATAAAGGATGATGTCGTAAATAAATTAGGAAAACAAGGGATAATTTACCTTACAGATCTTTGGACAAGGGAGGAATTTATGAACAAAGAGAACATTTTGAAAGGCATTTGAAAGGCAATTAAACATTAAATGGACAATATTAAATTAAAAAGTTTTTGCACAAACAAAATCAACAGAAACAAGATTAAAAGGGAAGTACAAAGCTGGGGAAAAATCTATATAACCAGGATTTCCGATAAAGGTCTCATTTCTAAAATATATAAAGAACTGTGTCAAATTTATAGGAATGTAAATCACTCTCCAATTGATAAATGGTCAAAAGATATGAACAGATAATTTTCAGATGGTGAAATTAAAGCCATCTATAGGCATATGAAAAAATGCTCTAAATCACAATTGATTAGAGAAATGCAAATTAAAATAACTCCAAGGTACTACCTTATACCTCTCAGATTAGCCTAGATGACAGGAAAACAATTTTTGGAGGGGATGTGGGAAAACTAGAACACCAACGCATTGTTGGTGGAATTGTCAAATGAAACAACCATTCTGGAAAGCAATTTAGAACCCAAAAGGCTATAAAAACCATGCATACCTTTTGACTCAACAATGCTATTACTGAATGTATTTCAAGGAAATCATAAAGGAGGGAAAAGGACCTACATGTGCAAAAATGTTTGTAGCAGCTCTTTTTGTGGTAGCAAAGAATTGGAAAATGAGTAGATGCTCATCAATTGGGGAATGGCTGAAAAAGTTGTGATATATGAAGGTAATAGAATATTATTGTTACATAAAAATAATAAACAAACTGATTTTTAAAAGGCTTGGAAAAATTTGCAAGAGCTGATGTTGAGCAAAACAAGCAGAACCAGGAATACGTTGTACATAATAACAGCAAGAATATGTGATGATCAACTATAAAAGATTTGGTTCATAGTGGTTCAGTGATCCAAAGCAATCCCAATAGACTTTGGACAGAAAATGCCATCTACACCCAGAAAAAGAACTAAAGGAGACTGAATGTAAATAGACACATGCTGCATTCACTTCTTTTTTTTCTGTTTTTTTTTTTTTAATTTTTCCCATAGGAAGATTCATCTTTCCAAGTTCAAATCCAGTTTCAGATATTAGTAGATATTTAATCATTAGTAATTTAATCATAAGTAACTTACCCCTATTTGCCTCAGTTTCCTCATCTATAAAATGAGCTGAAAAGGAAATGGCAAAACCACTTCAAAGAAAACACCAAGTAAATTCATGAAGAGTCATATATGACTGAAAATTGACACACAATACTAAATGCCTCATCTTCTTAAAGTTAATTTAAAAAAAATTCATACAACTAAATAAGTATAAAAAATTAAAAATAAGCATTTCAAGTTATGTTTCTGGGAAATCTGTAGCATTCTTAGTTGTAGTTTGTTATTTCTTAAAATTGCAATAAAATTATATATTTATATATGTATGTATATGTGTATGCATATATGTTTGTATGCATGTATGTCCATAATGTTTACCCATCTATGTAGAAAGAAAAATAGATATAAAATATATGTAGGATCATGGAATGAGAAGTATAAGAGATTCATTTTACAGTTAAGGAAAATGAGACTGAGTAGTTCCCGCTTCTATTTCACAACAAGTAGAAGGTTTTTTTTTTTGTGTGTGTGGGGGGAAGTTTGCTTTTTTTGAGGGAAAGGAACTATTTTGCTCTTATTTTTGTATCTCTAATGTCTTAGCAACGTCTGCCACATAGCAGGGACTACATTGCTGCTTAGTGAGTGAATAAAAGACCTAATGGTTGCAACCTAAGAGTGCTCTGTGATCCAAAATAGAAAATGCTTTCCCTCTACCCATAGATTCATAACCTGACACCTCAGATTTAATTTGCTTTCCTAAATGATCGCCATAATAGCAAATGAGGAGTTCAAAAAATGAAAATGAGAAATAGTATGGTAATGAGCCATTCTGAAGCAATTAAAACATTTCATTATGTGCTACCTAAACCAAGGTACCTCTGGCAAGAAACAGGTGTTCCCCATTTATCCCATCAATAAATTAAACCATCCTTGTTGGAATGCTATTTCCTATCATGTGGGGTATTCACCACATGGATTAGTTCTTACATTCATTTATTTCCCAAGGTGAAAGAATTCTTCAGATATTATTGTTCTTCTTACCTGAATCTTTTCTTTAACTAGCTCTTGCAAAGTTATGTTGAAGCTTAGATTTTATTTTAATTTATATATACATATTGGTAGGGAGTTCCACTTTGAATAAAAAGAAGATTGTGGAAACCTGGAAATAATCTTTCTCTCTGCTGCATAAGAAGCAACCATAGATGGGCCTGTGGATAGATCCTGGAGTGAATAGAGCCAGGCTTGGAGACAGAAAAACCTGATTTTCAATCCAGTCTCAGAAATTTAGTAGTTGGGTGATTTTGGAATAGTCACTTAAGCCTCTGTTTGCCTCATTTTCCTCACCCATAGAAAGGCTTTAATAACAAGGCCCACCTCCTAGGGTTTTTTGATTATTAAAGGAGATATTTTTAATCAAGTGCTTAGCTCAGTGCCTGGAACATAGTGTGTGTTTAATAAAGTTTTACTTGTCCCTACGTCTATGCTCCTCCTCCTTCCCTCCCTCCTTTCCTCTCTCCTCTTTCCTTCCTTCCTTCCTTCCTTCCTTCCTTCCTTCCTTCCTTCCTTCCTTCCTTCCTTCCTTCCTTCCTTCTTTCCTTCCTTCCTTCCTTCCTTCCTTCCTTCTTTCCTTCCTTCCTTCCTTCCTTCCTTCTTTCCTTCCTTCCTTCCTTCCTTCCTTCTTCCTTCCTTCCTTCCTTCCTTCCTTCCTTCCTTTCTTCCTTCCTTCCTTCCTTCCTTCCTTCCTTCCTTCCTTCCTTCCTTCCTTCCTTCCTTCTTTCCTCTCTCCCTTCCTTCCTTCCTTTCTTCCTCCCTCCCTCCTTTCCTTCTTTCCTTCCTTCCTTCCTTCCTTCCTTCCTTCTTTCCTTCCTCCTTCCTTCCTTCTTTCCTCCCTCCCTCCCTCCCTCCTTCCTTCCTTCCTTCCTTCCTTCCTTCCTTCCTTCCTTCCTTCCTTCCTTCCTTCTTTCCTTCCTTCCTTCCTTCCTTTTCTCAAGATCCTATTCATTCTCCAAGACCTAACTCATGCCCTACCACCTCCACAAAGTCTTCCATGATTGTTACTCCTTATATTGATTTTGTGTGGGACAGTGACTCTTACCAAAATTAAAATCAGAGACTCTCAAGGTAAAAAGCAAAAAGGACTTATTGCAATTTGGTGAGAAAGGGCAATTCCCAACAGACAAGATGTCATCAGTACAGGAGTGCAAAGTGCAAGTTTCAAAACATAGGATTATATAGACCCTAATGCAGAAGCCCCCACTCTATTCCTTGCCCTCTTTCAGTTGGCTGGGAGTCTGGATTTATATTCGAATATATCCAGAAACAAAGATTATACTACCAATGACACACTCTTTACTACATTAAGAACTGAATGTTAATGAAAATGTCTGGGGGGGAACAGGGGAGAAATGTATGTTTACCTAAGATAATCAAAGATCTGTGGCTTTGGGCTATAGCATAACTTGTGATTTCAAAGACTCAAGTTATAATTAGGACATAGGTTGAGACCACATTTTTTTTTTCCCCTGAGGCAATTGGGGTTAAGTGACTTGCCTAGGGTCACACAGGTAGGAAGTGTTAAGTGTCTGAGATCAAATTCGAACTCAAGTCCTCCTGACTTCAGGGCTGATGCTCTATTCACTGCACCCTCTAGATGCCCCCTTGAGGGCACATTCTTAAGAACGATCTTAACTCAGTTCATCCCATTCAATTTCTTCCTCTGACTTACCTCAGTACTTGCTCTTTCTTCTAACCTCTTCTCTTCTTTTCATTTCATGATGTTATGGACTGATTTGTATTTTTGTTTTGTAAAGGTTGTCTTCTCAGCTAGAGTGTAAGTCCCTTGTCTTTGGGCCTCTAGATTCCACTCCCTGTCTTCCATGTGAGGAAACTAAAGAAAATTTGCAGGAATATTTTGGGTACTAGCAAAAAGAGAGAAACCAGATTGTCAGTGATAGAGGAATTTTTTAAAGTGAAAATAGGAGGAGGAAAATGTCATAAAGACCTAGCATTCAAGATTAATCTACAGAAATAGGAAAGTTTGGCAGAGAGGCAGGTTTGAGCAGGGAGATAATTAGTTCTACTTTAAATTCAAATTTGAGGAAGATCTGAAGAACAATAAGGGATTACTATATAGGTCCAGAAGTCCAGAAGTCATCTTCGTGGAAATAATGACTGAATCCATAGAGAATAGATATCAACCCATGAAGTAAATATATATGTAACAGCCAGTCAGATGCTTTCTATCATATGATGGAGAGCTAAAAGTACCCCAGAATAATTCATCTTCTATGCAATTTAGTCTTTTTTTTTAAGCATTTAATCTCTATCCTTCTTGTTATTTCTATTATGACCCAGACTAGATGATCCTATTCAATCTAAAAGATTCCCAAAAAGTCTGGTTTCAAGCCTATGGTCATTGAAAATATTCAAAAGATAGCACAATTCCTTCTAAAACTATCCTTTGAGTACAAGTTTATTAGGTAGCATACTAGAGAAAGGCAACTTCAGTAAGATGAATGTTGAAGGCAGTAGTAGCAGGAATGATTTATGGGAGAAAATATATGTTATATATGGCTTCATAGGTTCTCTGTCTATTTTTGTGGTTTCTCTCAACCTAGACCTGCCATTATTAATATTAAAAGCAAGTTCTATGCAGGAGATCAGCATCAGGCTCACAAAATAGGCTGGCCTGATTTTGTTCCTAGTCCCCGATTACATGAGAATTTTCCCATTATAATCAGTATCATAGAAATCACCTCTAATCAGTATTATTTAAACCTTCTATTTTCCTCATTTTCCTCAAGGCAAAGAGAACCCGATATCAGAGAATTTTTTTTTTCTCAGTGACACCATTTCTTTTTAAGTATGACTTAATTGGACAGTTCACACTGCCTCAGCCATTTCATATCCTTGCACAAACCTAAATTTTGACTTCACATGCACATTTCAGCATTGATCTGAAGATAAATTTGAGTGGAATGTCTAGATAAGACAGTAAGCTATTGAATATCAAGTAATCCTTTTTTTTTCTTGTCCAGTGGAACAATTCACAGTAATGTTATGCAAAGAAAGAAAGAAAGAAAGAAAGAAAGAAAGAAAGAAGAAAGAAAGAAAGAAAGAAAGAAAGAAAGAAAGAAAGAAAGAAAGAAAGAAAGAAAGAAAGAAAGAAAGAAGGAAAGAAAGAAAGAAGGAAAGGAAAGAAGAAAGAAAGGAAGAAAGAAAGAAAGAAAGAAAGAAAGAAAGAAAGAAAGAAAGAAAGAAAGAAAGAAAGAAAGAAAGAGAGAGAGAGAGAGAAGAGAAGAGAAGAGAGAGAAGAGAAGAGAAGAGAAGAGAAGAGAAGAGAAGAGGAGAGGAGAGGAGAGGAGAGGAGAGGAGAGAGAGGAGAGGAGAGGAGAGGAGAGGAGAGGAGAGAGAGGAGAGGAGAGGAGAGGAGAGGAGAGGAGAGGAGAGGAGAGGAGGGGAGGGGAGGGGAGGGAAGCCAAAAAAAAAAAAAAAGTGCCAAGGTCCTAAGTTTTAATCCTTGTTCCTCTCCTTAGTAATCAATTTTCTCACCTGTAATGTGACAGAATTGGACTATATAATCTGTGAAATTTCTTCAAACTCTAAATATACTGTAATATTTGGCCCTCCACTTGTATGTAGATCCCCCATATGAGCTTTCTATATTCCAGATCCTCTAGTTCTCCAATCAATCAAAAATGTATAGTTTATTAATAAGCCCCTATCTATGTATAGACTTTTTACTAATCTGTCAAGTGCAAAATTAGCTCAAAACCCCCATTAACCTAGGGTACATTCTAAGTCACAAAGAGATACATCAACAATAGGAGTAGTCATATCTAGGGAACATCTATGGAGTAAGACACAGTAGGTACAGATATGGCCAATACACATGCATAGAGGAGTAACTCATGTTTCTGAGATATCAGAATTCTTGTAGAGCTTTTCTGTTTCCAGCTTTTGGTTTCAGGTTGAGTCCTCAGCCAAAGTACTATTTGTTCTCTATAAGCTATTTCAGCTCTGATTTAGAGACAGATACTTAAAAATACCTCAGATTTCTAGACATTGATTTGAAGGGGGGGGCAGGAATAACTTCTTTTTTCCATCTTAGGGAAAGTCTCAAAGTCTTAATTTTGTAGGTGTTTTTGTTGCTGTAGTTGTTGTTTTCTCCAAAAGGAGATTTTTATGTTCAGGGATCTAGTTATACATAGTGTCTTTATTAATTTTCATTTTTAATCCCACATCCTTTTCATAGTCCCTTTGTCTAATTTAATGTTAAAAAATCTTTGTAAGTCTTAATGTCTGATGGTCAAATTGTACATCTTTATAATGACGGTTCTTACTTTTTTATGTTACGGACCCCTTTGCAGTCTGGTGAAGTTTATTGGCCACCTTCATAATAATGTTTTTAAATTCATAAGACAAAACACATGGAATTAAAAGGAAACTAATATTCAAGTCATAAGATCTTATAGAAAGGAAAGTATTCTAAGGTTGACTGGATCCACACAGAATGTCATAAAGGTGATAGAACAGTGTCAGTAGAACTAGACATAAGCTTCAAAATGTTCAAAACTTATGAAAACATATATGTATACATACACAATTACATACATATGTAAATTCATGTTCCCGATGCTAAAACCCCCTGCTTTGGGAATATCTTAGCAGTTTTCCTGTCAACAAACATCCAGTAATTATCTGGATGCGATCCCTCCCCCTTCTAATTTTCTGGAGGAAGGAAAAAGGCCAAAGAGTCACAAAACTCATAGATGGAACCGCTTCAAGGCATTGTCATCCACATCAATTCTTTGTTTCAAGTTTCCACCTTTATCAAGTATAGCTAGCTGACAGAAAGTCTTTTTAGGTTTTGTTCATCCTATGCTGTTATCTCACGATCTGTCAAAATTCAGCACAAGTGAATTAGAGAAAGCATAGTACAGTGGTGGATCAAATCCTAATTTTGACATTATCTGTCCACATCTTCTCTGACAAGTCTCTCTGGACCTCAGTTTCCTTATTCATAAAATAAGAACTGAAGTAGACAATGTCTAGTGTCCCATCCATCTCTAAATTCTAAATCAAGTAAGATCCAGATATGGATAATGCAAAATTTGACTTGGGATTTTATGACTATAAAATTATTATTACTAAAGTTTAGGATTAAAGAATTGGAAAAATATTAGTCGCATAACTAATCCATATGGTGAGGTTTCACAAGAGAAAGCATGCTATGATTTACTCTTTCTTTAACCATATAAGATTTTGTCATGGTTGTGCTTTTTTCTCCCCTTTAACCAGGAAGGGTTTTATCATGGTCCAGGAAGCTAGGATAGCTATAGGGAGCTTTGAAGAGTCATTAACTGGCCAGAACAGTCTAATTGTTGAAAATGAGACCCAATTATATAGCTTCTGTTAACCTGAAATCATTTTTAGATAAATGGACAGAGAATCTCCCCAGATTTTATAGATGAGCACAAATTTGATGCATTTTATATTTTTAATACCTTTTGTTTTCACAGAAAAGGCAATCACCTGTCCTCATTCAGGCTCCTCTGCCTGCTCACAGAAGCATGTTATGCCCTCAGTGTAAAGGGAAACTATCATCTCCAAAGGGCACCCTTGGTATTGCCATTGAGAAAGAGCATGCAGAAGAGAATGGCCGTGTCGATGGCAGCAGTCATGATTGTTTGGAATGGAGTAAAACCTAATAATAGTCCTGTTTGTATAACATTTTGCACTATTCAGAGTGCTTTCATATGTGCCATCTTATTTTGACTTACAATGGTAACTGGGAAACCTAGGTAGTCTCCCCAGATCAAACCCTGAGTTCAAAAACCTTTGATTCTGGCTGTCTTCATTATCTCCCGGGTTGTAAAGCAGCCATAAATTGGGCTGAGAAATTTCCAGATAGCCCCAGATCATTAGGGCATCATCCTAGACCATAGCTGTTGCCCTTACTGCCCTCTCTCAGTATGAAGTTTGGAAATAACTTCCAAAGACCGCCAGAAAAATATCCAAATAAACTCTGGGAAAGTGCCACTTTGGTCTCTTTATGCCATGTAACTAAAGTGCATTAGAAAATGAACAATGTAGGTGTAGTTTATCTCTAGTTGTGCTGACATTTAAACAGTATTTATTCTATTGCCTTGCTGCCATTCTGTGTAACTGGTCAACCTCAGACTCCTTTCCTTTCTATAAGATCTTATTTCTTGACCACATTTCTCCATTTTCCTCTCTTATGATAAATATGTATCTTGTGTTTTATTTGTCATGCAATAATATAATTTTAGAATAATAGAATTTATTTTGCAGCTGTAGTTGAGTTACCAGTTAGCCCAGCCTTCTGCCTAATACCCTTAGAGCATGCTAGACTTGGAATAAGGAAAACTTGGGTTTAAGTGTTAACTTTGACACTTCACAGCTTTCATTAAGTTTTCATTTTAATTTAAATCAGAATTATGCTGCTTCACTCTCTCTGGCCCAATTTTTCCTTTGGTGTGCTATTTCTCTTTTCAATAGGTTTCTGAGACTTTTTGTGAAGTTATTGGGAAAAAAGTATTGGGAATAGATAATGGTATATTGATCATGAGTATTTCAAGTTCACTTTTAACAAAGGCTGATTGGATAATTTTTCATGTATAAGACATGGGCTATTCATTTAATGTAGTCATGAACATGTAAAAGGAATCAGAGAAATAGCAGATTGCTAAGGATACAGAAAATTCTCAGTAAATGTTTATTAATTAACAACCTAATAAGTAGAAGCAGGTTTCAGAGGATAGATTTCTAGACTTTGAGTCATGAATACCTAGATCCAATTCTCATCTCTGTCACTAACTACCACTAAGTACTAACATACTAAATTTTTTACTATGAAAATATAGTCACTTGACCTCTTTGAATTTCACTTTCTTCATCTGTATAGTGGGAATAGCAATATCTATAATAACTACTTTATAAAATTGTTGTAAGATTGTAATGACATGATATTGGTAAAGTGTTTTTTTTTTAGAAATTAATGTATTGTTTAAATGTCAATAAGTACCAATTAATTTTAAGAAAAGGGAAAATATAAATCAGGGCCAGGATTGGAAGCTTGTGAATAGTACTAAATTGTTTGGCTACACTTGAGAGACTTCAAAGTCTTTCCAATGTAATTAAAATTTCATTGTAGATTTATGGAAAGATTGTGACAATGTTCTTCATTTAAAGGGGAAAAATCAAGATTTAGAAACTTTTTTTAAAGGCATGTTATATTAAACAAAGTAGTCAGTGGCTCTGTATTGTCTTTTGCATAAAATTAAAACTCCTGAAAATGACTTTAAAGTCTCTTATTAGTTTTATGCCAGACTACCTACTTTGCGTGCAAATTTGTATCTTGTCATTCCTTAACACAGTTCCTCTGGTTAATCCAACCAACCTTGTGAACATATTCACTTATTGTTTTCTTTTTCTTTTCTTTTTTTCCCCTTATAAATTTAACAAAAAAAATCAACAAGCCTGAACGTTTCAGCACACAAATAACAAAAATGATTGTATATGAAATCATGAATTTCTATTATAGATAGCAACGTTTTCAAACTAAAATAGAAATAAGTTCCATAAAGCTGTACATAAAGATCCCTGTGGGCTATATATATTGACTTAGAAAATTACATGTTAATATGATCTATGTTTTATTGTATTTTATTTATTTTGTTAAATGTTTTCCAATTACATTTTAATTTGATTCAGTCTCCACTCGGGAATATTGTGGGCTTTATGTGGCCCATGGGTTGCATGTTTGACATATCTAATATACAGTTATTTTTAAGCATATATTTAATTCAATAGTCGAGTATCAAAACTGCTCTGTCGACCTGTGTCCCTTTTTTGAACTCTTGCTCACTTCTATATAATTTGTAAAATGTTTCACTGATGCACTTTCTTTTTTTATTCGCCATTACTATCTCTGCTAACCATCCCCCTTCACCCTATCTGCCACCCAATAAAAGCCCTCCTTTGTAACAAGCATAGTCAAGCAAAATAAATTCACTTATTTGCTACTTGATATCTCATTTTGTCATCTTAGTTCATCACCCCTCTGTCAAAGGGTAAGAAGCATGCTTCATCATCAGTGCTCTGAAATAATGATTAGTCACTGCATTGATCCAAAGTTTAAATTTTTCAAAGTTGCATTCTGTTATATTATTGTAGACATTGCCTAAATTGTTCATTTAGATCTGGTCATTTCTCTTTGCCTCAATTCATACAGGTTTTTACAAGTTTTTCCCAATTCTTTGCTCATATTATGTATGTTTTAAAGTATACAATAATATTCCACTACACTTATACACCATAATCATATGTTAATTATATATAGCATTCTTAGTTACAATGCAGTTTCCTTCATAAATCTCTTTAAGTCATGGCAATTTTTATTATTATTTGATGTAACCTAACAAGAACCTGGTTCAGCTAAGGTAAAAACAGAGAAAGAAAATTATGGATCAATTTCCCTAATGAATATTGATGCAAAAATCTTAAATAAAATATTAGCAAAGAGATTATAGCAAGTTATCATCAGGATAATATACCATGATCAAGCAGGATTTATACCAGGAATGCAGGACTGATTCAACATTAAGAAAATTATTAACACAATTAACTATATCAACAACCCAATTAACAAATCATATGATTATCTCAATAGATACAGAAAAAGCATCTGACCAAATCCAACTTCCATTCCTATTAAAAACACTAGTGAGTATAGGAATAAATGGAATTTTCCATAAAATGATCAGTAGCATCTATTTAAAATCATCATATTTAGCAAGCATCATATTTAATGAAGATAAACTAGAAACTAGAAACATTCCCAACAATGTCCCAATTTCCCAATTCCCAATTCCCAATAAAATCAGGTGTGAAACAGGGTTACCCACTATCACCACTAGTTTTGAATATTTACTAGAAATGTTAGAAAAGAAAAAAAAATAAGGGAATTAGAGCAGGTAATGAGAAAACCAAATTATTACTCTTTGCAGATGATACCGTGGTATACTAAGAGAATTCTAGAGAATCAATTAAAAAACTACTAGAAACGATTAATAACTTGAGCAAATTTTCAGTTTAGCAAAGCTATTTTACAAAATAAATCCACAGAAATCACCAGTATTTCTATATGTTACCAATAAAGTCCAGCAGCAAGAGATACAAAGAGAAATTTCATTTAAAATAACTGTAAATAATATAAACTCTTTGGGGGTTTACCTGCCAAGGCAAAGAGGAACTATATGAACACAATTACAAAACACTCTATACACAAATAAAATCAGATCTAAACAATAGGAAGAATATCAAAGTCTTATGGGTAGGTTGAGCTAATATAAGTAAATGACAATTTTATCTAAATTAATCTACTTATTCAGTCCTATACTAATCAAACTACCAAGAAATTACAGAGCTGGAAAAAATAATTAAGTTCATCTGGAAGAACAAAATGTCAAGAATTTCAAGGGAATTAAGGAAAAATGTAAATGAAGGTGGCCTGGTTGTACCACATCTAAAACTGTATTATAAAGCAGTGGTCATCAAAATCATTTTGTACTGGCTAAAAAAATAGAGTAGTTGATCAGTGGAATAAGTTAGGTTCACAAGATACAAAAGTCAATGACTATAGTAATCTAGTGTTTGATAAACCAAAAAATTCCAACTGCTGGGATAAGAACCCACTCTTTGACAAAGATTTCTAGAAAATTTGGAAGCTAATATGGTAGAAACTAGGCATTGACCAATACCTAACACCTTCTACCAAGATAAGGTAGAAATGGATTCATGATTTAGACATAAAGAGTGATACTGTAAGCAAATTAGAAGAACATAGAATGGTTTACCTCTCAGATCTTTGGAGAAAGGAGGAATTTATAGCCAACAAAGAACTAGAGCACATTATGAAATGCAAAATGGATAATTTTGATTATATTAAAATTTTTTGTAAAAACAAAACCAATGCAGAGAAAATTAGAAGGGAAGCAGAAATCTGTTGGAAATTTTTATATCCAAGAATTTTGATAAAGGTCTCATTTCTAAATTATATAGAGAATTGTTTCAAATTTAAGTGAATAAATGCCATTATCCAATTGATAAATGGTCAAAGGATAGGAACAATTTTCAAATGAAGAAATTAAAAGCATGCAAATTGAAACAACTCTGAAATACCACTATACAGCTCTCAGATTGGCTAAGATGACAGGAAAAAAAATTATAAATGTTGGAGGAGATATGAGAAAACTGGGACACTAATACATTGTTGGTGGAGTTGTGAATTGACCCAACCATTCTGGAGAAGAGTATGGAACTATGCCCAAAGGGCTATCAAACTGTGCATATCCTTTGATCCAGCAGAGTTTCTATTGGGTCTGTATCCCAAAGAGATCATAGAAAAGAGAAAAGGACCCACATGTACAAAAACTGTTTAGAGCAGCCCTTTATGTAGTAGAAAGGAACTGGAAATTGCCTGGTACCCATCAGTTAGGGAATGGCTGAATAAGTTATGGCATGTGAATGTTATGGAATAGTATTGTTCTATAAGAAATGATGAGCAGAATGATTTCAGAGAGTCCTGGAAAGATTTTCATCAACTGATGCTAAGTGAAGTGTGTTGAGCCAAGAGAATATTGTACATTCAACAACAAAATTATATGACAATCAACTATGATGGACTTAACTCTTCAACAATGAGATGATTCAGGCCAATTCCAACAGACTTGTGATGGAGAGAGACATCTGCATCCAGAGAGAGAACTGTGGGGGATTGAATATGGATCACAACATAGTATTTTCACCTTTTTTGTTGTTGTTTGTTTGCTTTTTGTTTTCTTTCTTGATTTTTTTTCCTTTTTTGATCTGTTTTTGCAGTGAGAAACTTTGATCTTTTTAAAATAAAGTCTCAGTTTAATTATGGCAAAGCCCAATCAGTAATTAAGACTAGGTAAAAAAAAAAAAATGAAGCAAAAAATTATCTCTTTTTACCTTGTCAAAAAAAATAACCAAAATCTGGGAAAGGAAGACCATTAGAGTTTCTGACCAAAACAGAAATTTTTGTTATTTTCATTCACTCTGAACTAAACTGGGCCCAAACAATCACCAAATAGGGCTTGGCCTGGAACTTATTGTTGTCCAATCAATAAGAGTCTGAGTGATTTGTGTTGAAGGCTTGGTCCTCGAGAAAGGAATCTAGCCCATAAATCCCAAGATACCTTGGGAGGTTTTATCAATCCAAATGATCCAAATTTTCATTCCTTTGGATTCAGCACCCAAGAGGGTTATAATACCCTAAATGGACCAAAGAAAGGGAGGAGAAACAAAACAAAGAGTTGTGTTATGCAACTGGCTGGTTCTACTTGGGTCCCCAGTGGAGCAGCTTCTATTTCTTTACTCTTTTTTTTTCATAATTATAACTTTTTATTGACAGAACCCATGCCTGGATAATTTTTTTACAACATTATCCTTTGCACTCACTTCTGCTCCGACTTTTCCCTTCCCTCCCTCCACCCCCTCCCCCAGATGGCAAGCAGTCCTATACATGTTAAATATGTCACAGTATTACTTTACTCATAAAGAAGACCATAACAAAAGAGAGATGATGCTATGACATTCAAGTGAATTGAATTTAAATGAGCCAGGCTGTACAGTCACCAGCTTAACTTTCTCCTCTAGAGCCATTTACATCCACTGGTAAGAATATACAACAAGGCAACTGGAAATGGCCTTCATGAAGAAAAATAAGTTGGGGAAAGCAAATGGATTGAATCAATGCTAATAATTTATAATTGAAATACTCTGATTTCACACTTCTAGTACCCATTCTTCGATCTACTTCATAACTTGATCACTAGTTTCTATATTTTCTCCTTTTAATGATTCACTTGTCAAAGTTCATTATGTTTGTGATTGTTCTTTTCTCACTCATACTATCCCTCTGAAGTCCCCCTTTCCACTCTCCTAATTTGTATCCTATTAAATGTATTTTTACATGAAATTTCTTCTGCATATAATGTTGACTTTGAGTTTATCCTCTTCCCTTGTCAGAAAGAACCAAGTCCCAAATGATCCTGTTATTTTAGAGTGATGTAAGGAAGGAATGTCTTTATCAGCTTCTGTTGTCTGTCCCTCCAACCTCTGAGCATCTTCAAACAATCTTTGAGATATTGATTAGCCTTTCTTTAGGCAGGTCTGGGACCTAGTCTGCCAGGGGCATTCCATCTGGCTCCTCCAGGGAAGCAAATTCTTCCCTGGTACTTCCTGTCCTTCCCTGAGAAACCCCCAAAGTTATATTTCCCCTATAAAAGACATGCTCATGGTGAAGACTTTTGCTAAGTCCTTTTCAAGATAGGCCTGCTGACCAGAAGATCATTATATACTTCAACAACAATATTATATGATGATCAATTCTGATGGACCTGGCCATCTTCAACAATGAGATGAACCAGATCAGTTCCAATAGAGCAGTAATGAATTGAATCAGCTTCACCCAGCAAAAGAACTCAGGGAAATGAGTGTGAACCACGATATAGAATTCCCTCTATTTTGTCTGCCTGCATTTTTGATTTCCTTCACAGGCTAATAGTACATTATTTCAAAGTCTGATTCTTCTTGTGCAGCAAAATAACTGTATGGACATGTATACATATATTGTATTTAATGTATACTTTAACATATTTAACATGTTTTGGTTTACCTGCCATCTGGGGGGGGGGGGAGAAGGAGGGGAAAAATTGGAACAGAAGGTTTTGCAATTCTCAGTGCCAAAAAATTACCCATGCATATTTCTTGTAAATAAAAAGCTATAATAGAGAAGAAGAAAAAAAAAAAGAGTAGGTCTGTTATGAGGTATTCTCTTCCCCTCATTGTGTATTTCCTTTAATGGCATCTTCCTCCTTACTATAGCTAGCTCTGGTCAGTCTGCTAAACTTCTCTATGGATTTAACTTGCTGGTCAATGGCCTACTGAGGCTTCATGGCATATGCCTTTAATGGATTCTTCCAATATCCTTTCCTTGGTAATCCTATTGCTCTCCCAAATTCATTTCATATTTACCACTCCTGTTGCCTATTTTACTTCTTCATTTTATCTGTCATCACTTCTTATAAATAAAAGTCCCTTTTGACAAAGAGAATGAACATTATAAAATTTGTTATTTGCTTATTTTAAACTAGGAATTGCTACCCTGACTTCCTGAAATGTATATTCAACCCTCCTTTGCCTGGTTCAGATTAATACCCATTTCATTAAATGCCCACTTCCCTAACCTCTACCTTCAGGTTTGTAGATTTAGTATAATGATGAAGACACAAAAATATTCAGTGAATTCAGTAAAAATTCAGGCAAGAAATATTAAGTACCTAGTAGGGAGTAATGTGCTATATTTTGTATTTACAAAGACAAAAATTTAAGGGATCTTAACCTGCTAAGGACCTTATGTTCTCTAGGCAAGAAATAAAATTAACATTTATAGTTATGTACAAAATAAAGAAATTTAATGAAGTACTAGGATTTGGCAGAAAGAGGAAAGGTGTTCAGAAGAGAGAAGGTATTGTTTGAGTTCAGTTTTAAAGAGAAGTAGGGATACATAGAGAAGAAAATTCTAGGCATTGCTGAATTGAATTATTGAATTAAATTTAAAACAGAATAGCTTTTTGTCTCTGTCAGTAGTTTCAAGGTTCATTTTATGAAATAAAAGAACAGGATATTTACCTGTTGGAGGTCATCCTTAACTTACAGTTAAGAGATGTTCCTAGAACATTTCTCCCTTCTTTTTAATAACCCGCTAAAACCCTCATTAATTTAGCCTTCATTAATTTACTGAAACTCTTTTTAAACATGTTTATATTTTTGGCTTCTTCAGCCTCTAAAGCAGACTGTCAAATTTACCCTTGATTTGGAAACACAGGTTAACCTGTCGTATCCAATTTGTGACCTAGATTCAAAATGAAATGTGCTTCGGCACTTAAGTCATTTTAATTCTAGTCCTGCTGTGTGCAAAAATGCTTCCTGTTTTAACATGCTTATCTAATACAAAAACAGACACACAGAAAATGCTGAGAAGTGGAGTTTGGAGGAGGGAGATCTCTTTGGCAGACATCTCATATGATAGTGATCATGGTTTCTTGCCTAAATCTTAGAAATAATACTTAATTTTAGTCATTCCTCTAGTCCTACATTTGTTAAAAGAATGGCATAGCAAGGAACCAAAGGATCTAGGACAATTTCCAGTTAAGTTGAACAGATGGGAATGGGGCAAAGTATAGTTTACTCTGATTAGGTATAGTGATACTATTGGGATAGGGGAAAAGACTAATTTCCTCAGGGAATTTGACTATATCCTATGGAATAGAAGATATGCAGGAATGAGTTGAAGCCTAAAAGTTGTTGGAAAGGGATTGGCTAGGAACTCTATAAGGAGATAGTATATTACTTCAGGCTAATCATTTAACCTCATAGTACCTCAGTTTCTTTCCTCATTTGTCAAATGAGGGAAGGAGTAGATTGGATTATTTCTGAGATCTTTTCTAATTCTAAACTATCAATCCTAAATTAGTAAATCCTCAGGAATTTGGTAATCTAAAATGACAGATGGAAAAATCCCATGCTCGCTTAGTGGCTACAAATTTAGATATAAATTCAGGGACAGAAAAGGACAGTTATCCATTGGAAAAGTAAGGTTAGCAATGCTGAGTAGGCCTCCAACATCTGAAAAACTTTCTTAAATCATTTGCCTTGATTTCTGAAATGTCAGTATTTCTAAACATTTTGGTAAATTCCTTTGTATGAAGGTAACATTCTTTCCAAGCGTCACAAATAGGGCATTGGTCTTTGAGTTGGGAAGAATTGTGTTCAAAACACTTATTGCCTCTGTGATCCTGGGCAAGTTGCTTAACATCTATATTTTTCATTTTCTTCATTTATAAAATGGGATCCTTGAATACCTGTTAGCTTTTCTCCCAGTTCTCAATCTATGATCCCTATGCTTGATGAATAAATATCCTGAGGCTATTGACTAAGTGCTTGCATCTACCTTTACGTCTGTTAGTGACAAACGGAACACTGGTGACTAGCCAAGGAGGCCAAATTGCAGTGGGCTGCGTAAGAGCAATTTCTAACCTGCGTAGGGATGGAAGTGGTGCAGAACAGAGAGAGGAGAGGACCAAAATTCAGCTCCACTTACTTCATAAAATACAGAGATGGGAAGAGATTGGTTAAGTTGCCAAGGAGATTGTTAAACCTGTAGGTGTGGGAATGAGCTGGGGCTGTGCCTCCCAGGATTTGAGCTGAATGGTGTAACATGGAACAACTTTTAGGAGGGAGAATTAACATTCTGGGCTCTATTCTGTGTAGCTAAAAGGCTCCAAGGCATGCCTCCAAGCACAATGATTGAGTAGCCCAGGATGCAGCGCCAACAGCTCCACTTTCCTGGTTTTCTTTCCAAAGACAAGTCAAGGATGACAGCCTCCCTTGGATACCTAAGAATCTAGACCTGCTAGACCCTTTGGCAGTCACAGTCCCTTTCAGTGCAAGGATTTAATTCAACCTTCCTGACCACAACAGGTGTGCACATTGAACTAATAGCCAAGGAATCCTATAAGTCTCTTAGGTACCAGATTTGTGTTCTGACACATGCTGCTGATTTTTAAAAGGACGATCCAAACCTAAATAAATGACACTTTTCATAGAGAGTGCATTTCAGTTTTTTGCAGTTTTCATCCTAAAGCATGAAAAATTTTCTTTTTTATGATGTGTTTTGAGTTCTGTTTGGCCCCATCCTCACATGCCCCTAAATTCACATTTCCGAGAACACAAGGGTCTCCATGCATTCACCAGGCTCCCAATAGCATGGAAGGTGTGGCAGGAGCTAGAAGAATGGCTTCCAAGATTCAGACCACCTTGGGTTCTAGTATAATGTCCCTCCGTTATCCAAAGACACCTGACCTTCCTTTAAAGCCAGTGCTAAAGAATATAGATTCAAAATCAGTAACATTTATTTCCTCTGTTGCAGTTTCCTGGCAGGATCACTAAGTTTTCAAGAAAGAAATCAGCATGAGAACCTGGTCCCAGCAGAGCTGAGCTCAGTGCCATGTAATGGGGTCTCTTGTTTTATTTAAACCATTCTCCTGTAATTACTCTAAAATGAAGAGTCTTTGTGGGAGACTAAAGCATTCTAGGAGGAGGCAGCATGCCTCACCAAATCAAACTCATTACCCTATTCTGCAATTTCCTTTCCCCCTCTATGTGGGTGAAGAATAGGTGTTCTGCTCTATGTCATGTGTATATTGCTGGGCTCATTTAAGAGTAAGTGCACATTGGCGCTATCTCTAGAGTATGAGCTTGAGTTACCAGACAACAAGATAGGAAAAAGACTAGTTCACTTAGATTTTATTAAAGGATGTGATAAAGTCACTCACAATATTCTGGTGAGCAACATGTGGAAATATATACTGAAAAACAGTATGGATACATATATTCAGAACTGATTAATTCACTGGATCCAAGGAAAATTGATCAACTTAAAAACTATAAAATACTGGAGATACTCAGAAGTTACTTATCCCAAGCTCTAGGAAGATCATTTTAATCAATATCACGGATGAAGAAATAGCACCTTTGCTTATCACATTTGTAGATACCATGATGCTGAGTGGAGTAGTTAATATATTAGATAATAGAATGGGATAGATTCCATAGAATGGATCTAGCATCCAAATCTAACAAAGCAAAATTTAGTAGAAATAAGGGAAGGGCTAAACCTGGATTCCAAACTTCATTTGCATAGGTACAGAAATGAAAAAACAAGACTAGGAGACAGTTCATATAGACAGCAACAAAAAAGAATCTGTGTTTTCAGTGGACTTCAGGGTCAACCTAAGCTGATATAGGAGCCACAATAGCTAATTGTCTTAGCTTGCTTTAATAGAAGAAGTATGTCCTGAGTGAGAGGTGATTTTCCCATCATACCCTTCATTTGTCAGATGACATTTAGAGTACTGTTCATAGCCTTAGGGAACCACTTTTTAGGAACGACTGTGACAAACTGAAACTTATCTGGAACATAGTGACTTTAGTGGTAAGATGAGTCAGAGCAATATTTGGCAACAAGTCAAGAATATTTGAAGGTCTAGGGATGCATAATCTGAAGAAAAGAAGCTTTTTCTAGGGATATCACAACTGTGTTTATAGAAATAGAATTTTCATGTGGAATTGAGACTAAGGCTGTAGAGAACAGGCCCAATAGTTAGAGGTTTGACAAGGCCTACAATATAAGCAAAAGTTTCTTAACCAGAGTTGACTCAAAATTGAATGATTTCTTCCTTTCTAGAGGTCCTGAAGCAAAAGTGAAATGACTACTACTGAGATAATTTTTGTAAAGCATTTAGCACAGGACCTGGCACATATTAGGTGTTATATAAAATTTTAACCTTTCCCCTCCACACACACATTTTCCTTTAAAAGAAGGAATTTCTCTAAATAGAGGCAATCAGACCAGAGTTTATAATAGAAAATAAAAATACTATGGCCAATTCCCAGAGGTAAGGGGAGAGTTTTTCCCATATAATTCATAGGTATATAAATGACTCCAAAAAATTTTATTTCCTCACATTTATACATTTTAATATGAAAGAATTAGCACAATTTATTGATTATGTAAGTTGATTATGGTTGGCTTTAAATATAATTGGTTCTAGCATTTTACCTTTAATTGGTGAAACATGCAACTATCTCCTCATTCACTGTTCTTCACTGAGTAAAACTCCTAGAAAGGGACTCCTGGGAATTTTTCATCTAAACAGGGGTCTTTTTTTTTTTTTTTAACAATTCTTTTTGCTATCTGAATAGCATTGATTTTTTTACTAAGCTAATCCTCAGAAAATGTTGCCAGATCCCATTGTAATTTCCTTTCTCAAATCTGTATTTCTCTGCCTTCAATTCATGCTTGCCACTGTTCTTTTGTCTTCTGCCTGATGTTGCTGGATATTTCTCCAAACCGTAGGTTCTTTCTGTGAATCTGCAATTGACAATTTTTGAAGTTTTCAGCTACATAGCTATCATTCCCTTTCCCAGAAGACCAGCTTTCCTCCAGAATCCTTTGCTAACCTGTTTCACAGTTCCAAAACTCAGTTGTTTCTGAATACTCTCCTAATACTTCATCCTCCACAGTCTAGCATGCAAAATTTCTGTTTCCCAGTGGTCTAGACTCTAGAGGACAAACCTCCCTCAACCCTCATAAATAGATTTTTTTTCATTCCATACTAGTTCAAGGAAATTTATCATAACTTAATATTCTATCTTCTAATATCCTATCTCCCTCATTCCCAGGCAAAGGAACACCTACATGCACCTGTACCTCCAGAGGATTAAAAACTAGGGAGAATATCTTGACCTTGCTAGAATGCCTCTGATGGCACTGTATTTCTCCCTGAGGCAGCTGGGAGAAATTATCCAAATTTCAAACATCTAGAGGGAATAAGAAGCAGGGTTGTGCTATAGTGTAATGCTGGTGAAACTGAGGCAGGAGAGAGATTAGAGAGTTTTTAATATTTTATTAATGGGAGAGTAAGATTGACTGGACAGGACTCTCGTCTCAGATTATCCAGTCAGACAGAGATAAGTATACTGGGACCAAGGAATCCATATTGGTCCCAGGGCTGGAGGACCCAAAGAATCCAGCGTCCAGCATACAGCTGCCGGACGCCATTCTCCAGCAATGAATGGAAGAACAACAACTTCTTAAAATACATTTTTGGAGACAAAGAAGAGAAAGGGAGGGAACTTTTTTTATCAGGGAGGGGAAGCCATAAAACCTAAAAATTCCAGAGACAAAGAAGTAAAGATATCATGGGTTGGTCTTGGAATATTCTAAAGGAATATTGTAAATCCATAAAAGAATCAGGAGATCTACTCTTTTATCTTGCTAATTCATAACCCAAGAGCGAACAATCCTTAGTTTTACTGGGTCAGAGACAGAACAGTTAAGGTAACTGAGACAGGGAAACTGAGTCAGGACAGTTAAAGAAAACTGTGGCATAACATTCCACACTCTTTCTCTCCTAAATATTCAAACCTTTGAATCTTAGCACCTTCCTCTAGATACCCAGGAGGTCTTTGACCCACCTTATGTAAAGCAAATGAGCCAAAAATAAAACTAGAAAAAATGTAAGGACTCATATGGCAAGAGCAAGTCTCTCCCTGATAACCCCAGAGTTAACAGCTGTACAAAGGCTCCCTTGTTGCAAGCATGTCAGGTCCTTTCCAGTTCTGGAGCACCACCTCAGCCAGAGAATCCTGTTTGAGATGGACAGTTAGGTCTGTGGTCATTAGTGCACTTAACTCAGTCTCTGCTTACAAAGCAGCAGGGTCCAAGGCCCAGTCAGAGAGGCAGCCCTCTCCATGGGGGAAGGATGAGGCTTATAATAGCTCCACCTGTCCCTGCCCAGAGAAACAGGCAGGGCTGCTACTAGAATACAGATTTCTGAGCAGATTATGCACAGTTAGACCATCAAGGCAGGCAAACTCCAAACTTTTTAGGTGCCTCAAGCCAAACTTCAAGGTCCTTTGAAATGCTGAAATACTTAATGAACTGGGGTTACAGGACTGAAGAAAAATAGATCAGAGAGACTGCCAGTGTCACGACAGGTGTCTGATTTCTAAAACTTTTCTAAAAAAATAATCCCAAAAACTGAGTCTGCCAGGGCACTTTTAACAAAATAAGGGATTCCAAAGCTGGAACATCCAAATTCAATCTGAACTAGTGAGATAGGGGGTGGGGCAGAAATGCCTAAGGCAAAGTGAATAGGAAGCTAGGGGTTCCCATTCTTTCAGGTATTTTGAAAAAAATATATCAGTTTCCCCAATGTTCTATCTCTACCTCCCTTTTTTTTTTTCTCACGGAAAGGAATTATCAAATGACCATTCCCCATATAAATCCCAAGAGCAAATCAAAATCCCTATACATAACAGACTAATACAGTAGCATTTCCTTCAAAGCCCTCAAACATAACAGCAATTACAGTTTTAACAAATCCCATCCCAAGTCTTAAACACACAGTAATAGATGATCCAGATAAGGTTTAACAGTCAGTCATCAACCATTCCCAAAGTCCCTCATATCAGTCCAAAGTACACTCGATGCAGGGTCAAGTCCATGGTCTCATTTTTAAAACTCTGCTTCAGGCTGTGAAGTGATAGGAGGCTCTCATTCCTTGCAGAGTGGGTGTGTCATGCTGGCAATCAAAGCTGATCAAAGTTGATCAAAGCTGATCCAGGTTCCAGAAGCAAGTCAATATCTGTAATTTGACCAAAATCTAAAACAAAAACACAAATCTAACACATAAAGATTAGATCAGTCTCAGATAGACTCAGTTCACCAAACTGTTGCAAAACATGAGGAGGCCAAAATAAATTGACGAGCAGTTTCCTACGTGAAGAGATGAGTTTGCTTTACAGGCCAAGCAAATGGCTGCAGTCTTACAGACCCCTGTTAATTGTCCAGTTATCATGTAGAAACCACAGACCCCTGTTAATTGTCCAGTTATCATGTAGAAACCTTAAAGGAAGAAAACACAAATATCCAGTAACAGACAGATAACCAGGCAAAATACTCAGTTGCCCAAGCATTTAGGATACAATGATTACATATGACCAGACTGAAAATAGCAGGCTTGACATAATTGAATTGCATTAACAGTTCCATTGACCATTGCTCTGATCAGAGAGATCAGTTACAGAAGGAAAAATGCAAGAACATAACTATAACATAACATAAGCAATTGAGTTTTAACAGCTTATCAATCAATTGTCCCAGTAACTGTCACAGGGTGGAGCTTTAAAACTCCCAAATAGCATTAGCTAATTAACTCTAAGCCCAAAAACTCCAATAAGAGATGTCATTAATCAAATTTCGGATAAATTATTTATCATATCCTTATAAGTCATAACAAAAAGCAATTTTGTCTCAGTAAGTTCACAACTTAGAACAATTATCATATCTAGGTAGATGTTACATGAGTGAACATTATATACATACAAATCATTTTGCTTTTAAAATACCCAATACATAGAAAAATATCCCAAATTGCATATTGTCCATAACAAACATTTTCAAAAGGACAAAGAAAAACAACTATTATGTTCAGAGGCCCTTTAAAATAACCTCAGGATGACCCAATACAATCAATTTAACTTTATACAAAAGACCCAATTCCACATAAAAGAATTCAAGAAGGTTTTTTTTTTTTTAACATAGCAATTAAACTAGAAATACTCGGACCAAAGTATGGATCACATTTATGACCATATCTCTTAACCAAGAATTATGAAGAAACAAATATTCAATCAATTAAGCTAAAGTAAGCATGTCCTTAAAAATCACAGTTTGCTGCACTGGCTGTAATCAGTTAAGAAAAGAAAACGGCAGGAACATACTCAGCGGGGTGAGGGGCGGAGAAGATTCCATATGGCCATCCTTCCCCCACTCCTGACCCCCTAGAAAAAACTTCCCTCAGGTTCCCCACTCAATTTCCTACATGGGGATCCTTTTCAAGATTTAACCCATCAGTTTCCCAATATCAGGTTTCTTCCCAAATCCACCCATTTCCAACTTTCTCTTTCCCCCTGACTACATACTTAAACAATCTCCTTTCCTTTAAATGTTAGCACCTGCTCTTCTATATATATTTTTTAACTTTCCGAACTTTCAAATCCCTTTCAATCTATTTTTTTTCCTTTCCTTTTTTTCTTCCTTTCTCTCCCTTTTCTCCCTTTTTCTCACAGGCTGCTGCAGTCAGCCAGAGACAGAGAGAGAGAGAGAGAAAGATTTTTCAAACTTCTTGATATTTTCTAAGCCTGCAACACAGAGGCTGAATCCTTATCTCTTACAAGCTTGCTAACTTTTAACACAGACACACAGAAACAAACATGGAGCTCCAATTTACTATGCACAGTTGCAACGTTGTTTTCCAACCAACAACATGACAAACCACACAGAACATAGAACATATATGACACAGACTACACAGTTACAACATTAAGCAAACATATACCCAGAGGATATTCTCCAGCGTCCCAGAAAATACCCGTCTCAGAATTTGTAAACCCGTCGGCATTTATTCTGAGACCACAGGTTGCAACAACAGAACAGACCAGAACCAGAACCAAAACCAGATGGTACCCCAAAAGGTACCCAGACAGACTTACTCTCCCGAATGCCGAATCAAATGCCGAATCGATTTCGTTGTCCACTGTAGGCCGGACTGAGGCTGAAGAACTGCTTCCTTTTCCTAGGAGGCTCTGGGGTAGCCAGAGTGCTGGTCTTTTCTCAAGGAACAGACCCAGGTCCTGATCCCCCTCAGGCCTAGGTGGAGACCAAGAGATCTCTAATCTCTAATCCAGTTCTCAGTTTCTATTATCTCGGTGGGACCTCCAAATTGTAATGCTGGTGAAACTGAGGCAGGAGAGAGATTAGAGAGTTTTTAATATTTTATTAATGGGAGAGTAAGATTGACTGGACAGGACTCTCGTCTCAGATTATCCAGTCAGACAGAGATAAGTATACTGGGACCAAGGAATCCATATTGGTCCCAGGGCTGGAGGACCCAAAGAATCCAGCGTCCAGCATACAGCTGCCGGACGCCATTCTCCAGCAATGAATGGAAGAACAACAACTTCTTAAAATACATTTTTGGAGACAAAGAAGAGAAAGGGAGGGAACTTTTTTTATCAGGGAGGGGAAGCCATAAAACCTAAAAATTCCAGAGACAAAGAAGTAAAGATATCATGGGTTGGTCTTGGAATATTCTAAAGGAATATTGTAAATCCATAAAAGAATCAGGAGATCTACTCTTTTATCTTGCTAATTCATAACCCAAGAGCGAACAATCCTTAGTTTTACTGGGTCAGAGACAGAACAGTTAAGGTAACTGAGACAGGGAAACTGAGTCAGGACAGTTAAAGAAAACTGTGGCATAACAATAGGTATCTCATATTGGCTCAGGAAAACTGATTTTAAAAAATTTTCATTATGAATATTTACAAAGCAAAAGGTGATGAATTCTACAAATCAGGATTTGATTTTTTCTTTATTGTTGAGACTTAAGAAAGTGATGGAAAAAAATGTTAGTATGCAGATTAACTTAAATGTGTGTCCTGTGTTTTCAGAGAACTGGTTGTTAAACCAATTTTTTGTATCTATATATCTAACATTACTGGTAAAGAGCCACACATCCTGCCATAAAGAAAAAAAAAAAAGATTTGTTAGACCTGCTAAAAACAAATCTTTGTCAAAAGAGAACTATTTTAACTCAATTATACACATATATTCACTAAGCTATCAAAATACACACTAGTTTGTTTTCCCAGACAAAAAGGTAAAAGGAATAAACTAGAGTCAATAATAGATTCCTCAACCTACAATCCAGATTGTTTTATGAAGATTACTCTAATTTTGTAATGAAATTCTTCTGAAAACAGGATCTAAGATAGAGATAAATTCTATACTACATCTTATACCGTTCTTCTTGCAAATCTTTTTCTCTCATATTTAACCAGCACTCTCCTGATATGTAATGTATTCTCTGCATACTTCCTTTGGGGGAGAAAATGTTTCAACATTTTGTTTCCATCTGGAAAAGCTACCATTGTTTTATTTCAGGAAGCCATATTGAAACACACTAAATTTTATCACATGCAAGTTAAGGTTACCATTGTCTTCCAACAAATAAATGCTAATTATATTACCCCTGACAGCCTTTGCATTCAAAAGACTTACCCATACAAATTGCCTTTGACTATATTTACAATGTCAGATTTAATCAACTAGCCTATCCGATCAATGTACAGTATTTCAACTCTTTCTTTTCCAAAACATTTATGAATATAGAGACCCGCATTGAATGCTGTAGGCTTTTACTGATAGCTCATTTCATGCTGGTATTATCTCCTTAGCAGACAGTAATAGATTATTTTTCAATTTGTTTGAGAAATAGTCAAAATTTAGACTGGTTCACATTTGTTTTAAAGAAGCGACAAGGAAAAGTATAATAATAATTTGTGAGTCATGGCAATTTTGAGATAATGATTCCATTGCTATTGAATCATGGAATACTAGAGTCAATGACTTTTCAAGAAGTTATATGTCTCAGAGATCTATCTACTCCAACCCTTTCATTGTTTACAAATAAGAAGAAACAGAAGGTCTAAAGTCAAGAAATTTGCTCACTTTCTTGTTGCTAGTTCACATCAGAACTGGTAGTAGAACTTAGTTCTTCTGACTCCCAGTATAGGGAATCAATACCAGATATTTTCATAGTGCAAAGTATAGTTTGGTGTTGGTTTTTCTCATGTTCTGAATGGATCAATAAAGCCCTTCACCCCAAGTCATGGCATTAGCAGTAAAAAATAAAATTTGGGGTAAAATATTAGACACAAATTTATCAATCTCTAAGATTTGACATAAACTAAGATTGTGATTTTTTTTTAATTTACTGATAATTGAGGAAATAATAACTGATTATTATACAGCACTTTAAAGGTTTTAAGGTATTTTACATACATAATCTTGTAAAGTATGGGCTAGCTCCCTGGAAGATCTAAGGGTCAGTCAGAGTCAGGATAAATCAAAATTCTTGGTCTTTAGGGAGAGAAGTGAAGGAGGCAGGCAAGCTGCCACAAGGCTTGTTAAAGATCTATCCTGGATTCTGGAGTTCAAAGTCTTCAGCCTCTTTCCTCCTTGTCCTGCTGCCAAGTCATCCTGACTTCTCTCCCTCAGCCCTCCAATCCTTCCTCAGATTACCTCACTGCCACCCATTCAGCCAGAGCCAGTAGTGAGGAGAGCAATTATCTAAATATATGGTAATAGAACCATTGTCTTACATCAAATAGGTTAATTAGTCTTAAGTTCTCTACATTCTCAGATTCCTGTATACCTATTCAGAGTTTCAGCCCTCTACATCTTTTGCTGTCTTTTGTTTTAGAACACAGATAGTCTTACCCTCCCTGACTTCTCAGGAAAGGAGGTGAGAAGCCAAAAAAAGGAGGTGATCATGCCCTCATAATTCTCAGGAAAGGAGGTGAAAATACCAAAAAGGAGATGATCATGCCCCCCTCTCCTGACTTCTCAGGAAGGGAGATGAAAAACACTAAAGGAAAGTGGGGACTCAAGACAGATATTGTTAGCAGGTTTCTGGGCTGAAGGGTCTTACCAAATACAGGTATGCACAAACCCATCAGCATGGGAGTTAATATACAAGCACATAGCAATAAAGCACAGGCTACCACAGCTGGTGCAGGCTCAATGTGGTATAACAAACATGAATTGTACGTGCAAGTAATGATATAGCAAACAATATGAATCAACATGGTGTTGTAAAAGATTTCCTGAAGTCCTAGAAGGAGAGTATGTAAACAACAGTCACACATACGCCTTCTTCAGATATAGTCCAAAACCAATCTATTGTCCATCGCTTCATGTGTCAGGGAATCCAGTGATTCCTGCAAGTTTTTGAAGTCCTGCAACAGATTTTTATGTGTTAGGGAATCCAATGATTCCTGCAGATTTTGAAGTCCTGCAACAGTCTCATCATGTCTTAGGGATTCCAATGATTCCTGAGGATTTTGAGGTCCTGCATCAGTCTCATCAACAATTTTTGATGTCCATGAGTCAATTGCCATAACTGCCATGCTCTTTCAGTAGTGGGCACAGTCAGTGATGGAACCACCCAATGTTTCTTGGGTCTTCTTCTTCGTTTCAAAGGTCTGCTCCATCTCTCTCTGATGGACAAGGCAAATGCGGCTCGTTGGCACCCATCTGATTCCTTCTCCATCTGTAGAGACAAGCAAACCCTTTCCCCCAAGCAGTTAACCTATCTAGTCTCTTTCATTTACCGCTTTCTGGGTCTCTCCACATCACCTGGTAATTATCTAAAGATAGTGGAGATACTCGCACTGGACACTGTCCTTCCAGTGGGTTATAAAACCTGTCTGCCGGAGCCAGTGCATCTTTGTCAAAAATCAAGAAGTTAGTAGTATAAAGAGCTAAATTTAGAAGTTCTCTAGACTTACCTGTGGCTCCCCCTTTCTTTTGTTTTTGGTGGAGTATCTTAATGTCTCTGTTTCTCCTCTCTAATATTGCCTGTACTTGAGAATTAATGGTATGCCAGTGGTGTGGAAAATCTCATACTGTGCACAAAAGTGTGCAAAATATTTAGAAGTATATGCAGATCCATTATCTGTTTTTATTGCTTGTGGCACACCCATAATTGCACATGCTTGGATAAGGAATTCAGTGACCACTGGGGCTGTCTCTTTTGCTGCTGGTATTGCAAAAGTAAATCCTGAAAAGGTGTCTGCCATGGATAAAAGACAAACGACCAAAAGATTTATAATGGGTCACATCCATTTGCCAAATTTCATTGGGTCTCAAACAACAGGAATTTTTCCCTGGAGGCAGTGTAGGAGTGTGGAAAGGAAGGCAAGCAGGCTTTTACTATGCTCCTAACTTCCTCTCTTGTTATTCCAAATTATAAACATCAAGCTTGAGCAGCCTGATTATATTCAGAATGAGATTCTTGGGCTGCCTGAAATAAAGGAGTATTGGCTAACATTGTTAGAAGGCTATTTGCCTTTTAATTTCCATCAAAAATAGGACCTGGAAGTCCACTATGAGAGTGGACATGCAAGATATAAATCTTACCTGGTTCCTTTCTCACTTGCTCTTGAAGTTCCTTAAAGAGCTCATATATATTAGAGGCTACAAATTTCATTTGGGCTGGGGCAATTCTTTGTACCACACCTACTGAATAGTCTAATCAGATATTATATTTATATCTCCTGGATAATAAGAGCTAGAATGATTGTGTAATTCTGCTGAGTGGATTAAAAAGGAGTTCTGACTACTCTCTTTATAGTTAAATCACGAGAGTATGCAGCACAAATATTGTGTTTTGATGCATCTGTAAAGATAGTTGGTCCTTTAAGAGCAACTTTAGAAACATTTTCTTCAAAAATCCATTTCCAATTATGTAATAGTTGGATTAACTTTAATGGAGACCATGTGTAAAATTTGGAGCTGTGGCCAATAAAATTTGCCACTCTGGGATGGTTTCACAGCATTTATTTGTGAATTGGTATAAAAGGTGTATATCTTATCAGGTCTTATCCCAGATAATTGTACTGCTCGCTTAATGGCCTTTAATAAAATTCTAGCCACAAGCACTGGGTAAAGAGTAAGGCTTTGTTCTGGTTGTGCTGGGAGGTTCACCCACTCTATTACACTGTCTCCTTGATGCAGGACTGCTGTGGGTGCCTCTTTTGTAGCAAAAAAACTGATATTTCCAAAGGTTTCTGAGTGACTCTTTCAACCACATTGAATGCTTCTTGAACTTCTTTTGTAAGCTGGCATGGTGAGTTTAAAGCACTGTCTCCCCTTAAAATCTCATGTAATGGTTGCAATTGATAGGTAGTTAAGCCTAACACTGGACACACCCACTGGATATCTCCTATCAATTTATGAAAATTATTTAAGGTGCTTAGCTTCTCTGTTCTTAAGGACAGTTTTTGTACTGTAAGCAACTTAAGTTTTCTTCATATCCTAAAGATTGAAAAGGAACATGTCTTTGATTTTTTTCTGGAGTTATGTGCAATTTGTAGTTCCTTAGTGTTTTTATGGTCTTTTGTAGACACGTTTCTAATATTTGTTCCTCATGTGCACATCCCAATATATCATCCATGTAATGAATTAACATAACTTTTGGAAATGCTTTTCTTATTGAAGAGCAGCAACATGCATTTGACACATAGTAGGACTATTTTCCATTCCCTGTGGTAAAACTGTCCATTCATATCTTTTATAAGGCTCAGCTAAGTTAATGCTGAGCACTGAAAAGGCAAATCTTTTCATATGCTCCTTATCTAGAGGGATAGAATAGAAACAATCCTTAATTTCTATAACCCAAAGAGGCCATTCTCTAGGCAACTGAGTAGGAAATGGAAGTCCAGGTGGAAGTATTCCCATAGTTTCCATCTGTTCATTTACTTCTCTTAAATTGGTCAACATCCTCCATTTTCCAGATTTCTTTCTTTCAACAAATACAGGGGAATGCCAAGGACTTAGAGAAGATTGTAAGTGTCCTTGGTCAAGTTGCTCCTCTACTATATCTAATAAGGCCTGAATTTTATCGCTACCTAAGGGCCACTATTCTATCCACATTGGTGTATCAGTTTTCCATTGAATGGGAATAGGTGAGAGTGTTGGCAGGCCTTCAACAGCAACCCTGCCTAAAAAGCCGACATATTCATTTGTAATCCTAACTGTTGTAAAATGTCTTTTCCCCACGGATTGAAGGGCATTTTTTCAACTATAAAAGGAGTATAAACTTCTGTTTCGCATTCAAATATCCCATCTCAAAGGGGTAACACTAACTTCAGCTGCTATTGATCATCCTATAGCCGACATTTAGGTGTCTGCCTTAATCTTGGTCAGTGACTGGGCCAGTTGGCACCTCTAATGACTGTACGATCTGCACCTGGTATGCCATTCACATAGATAGTGAGCATAGGATGGTCAGCTGTCATAGCTGGATTCTGTAGCTGGGCAACTATCACCAGATTGCCTATTAGGAGTCTGTATCAGTAAACCTGATGCTACTACTTCTCCTGGTTGATAAATCTCACATTGTCTACCTGTATTAGTGAGTGGGATATTATCTACACATTCCCCAGTTTCCCACATCAGTGTATGGATGAACACTGTTTTGTAAGTATGCTCAGGAGGTAAAATAGTCAAGCCTACTGTTCCTGGAGGCAAAGGATCCATAGGCTGGACAGGAACAGATTTCACCTCTCCAGGGGACATCTCAGTAGTCCCAGCTACATACAACTCTCTTCTCCCCGATTGTAATCCCTTTCTTCCATCAGGTTGCTTCCTGGCTGATTAATTATGTAATCCCTTTCTCCTATCAGATTGCTTCTTGGCTGACTGGTCATGTCTGAGTGCTGAACTTCTAAAGACTTTCTGGGTGTAGCACTGGCTGCTATCATGACCCAAGTATTTTTTGCTTTGGGCCCAGGGGCTAGGCCCCCCCATCTCGTTTCCCTGAATCAATCTGCAGTCTGATGCCCAGTGGAAACCTCTGTTGCATTTTGAACATGGGGTTTGGGGTCTTGATTTCCCACCCTTTTTTCTCACTCTGTCTCTATGCCAACATTGAGCTTTCAAACACCCTACTTTACCACATTGAAAACATTGATGAGTCTCTCTGGAAGTCCTTTGCCAAAAGGAACCCTGTCTTCCATGTTGTGATCTTGGGAAGTCTGCATCATAGCCTGGCTATAAAAAGTATTTGTACCCACTGGGCACAGTGTCTTAAGATCTCCTATAAAAGGGTATCCTTGTGTAGTCCTAATATAATTCTTCTACAAACCTCATTAGCATTTTCTTTAGCAAGTTGCATTATCATAATTTCTGTTGTTGCATTTTCACCAATTGTTCATATGACAGCTATCTGCAGACGTCCCACAAAATCAGCAAAGGGTTCATTTGGCCCTTGTGCTATTTTTGTGAAGGCTTCTCCTCTGTCTTGTTGACCTGGGAGAAAGCCCCATGCTTTGATAGCCCAGAAGCAATTTGCTCATATGCTGCTATGGGGTAATTAATATGTGCTGAGGTGTTTGCATAAGTACCTACACCTGTTAGTTGGTCACAGGTGATTGGTATATTAACTGGAGTTTGCCTATTTTGTTGGGCTTGTATCCTACAGTGTTCACTATACTCAGAAAGTCACAACAAGTTTTGTCCAGGTTCTAAGCATATCCTTGCTATAGATTTCTAGTCACTAGGGGTTAAAATTCCATAAGCCAAATTCTGTAATAGCATCTTAATATAAGATGATGTAGAATTGTAAAGAGTGCAAGCCTTTTTTAGGTCTTTGATAATTTCTAGATTAAAAAGAGTGTATCTTCTCCTTTCTTGACCTGAAGAGTTAAGCTGTTCAATCACAGGATAAATTTCTATTCTCAAATCAGCTGTACTCTGTTCTTCTTCTTTGACTCTAAATAGTGTCTTTTGCAATCGAGTCTTAGGAGGGAGTGATTGCTGGGGGGGAGGTGCAGGTGATATCACTGCCCTTCCCACTCCTCCTCCTCCTTCCACCTAGGAAGATAAAGTTGATGGGGGAAGGTCAAGAGCCTGCTGAGGTATAGGTGGAGTTGAAGCTGGGTGTTGAGAGTGAGAGTCACCACACCCTTTAAGTTCCCCATGCCCTTCGGCTATTTTTTTCCTCTTTCTCCTCACACTTTCTCATCTGGCTGTTCTTAAAACTTTGCTTTTTTCTAGAACTTGTGGGATTCTTTAAGGCCAATTGTATTATGCTGTATATATAGAATGTTTCCTTAGAAATTGACTCAGGACCATTATCATTATAATATTCACATAGTTGATCTCCTACTAGTTTCCAATTATCTGCCTCTATTTCTTCTTCCTTGAAAAAACCAAGGGGACATGCATTCTAATGTTTCCAAGAGTCCATCAATCTGCTTCCAAGTTACAAGCAAACCTTTCCTCTTTAATCAGTCAAGTATGTTTTCTATAGAGCTCCCTCGGGTGGGAGTGGGGGTGGGGAAGAATCTTTTCTTAATATCTGCCCCATTTCAGCTAGAAAATGAAAGTTACTAGTTTAGTCCTTAACAAAGTAAGTTCCCTGTTTGTCATTCACCCTATTTCCTGGTCACAGGGACTTCTTCAGTGAAATTAGGGTCCTTGGTCCACGTTGGGTACCAATTGCAGTTCATGGGCAGTCCCTGGAAGGCCTTGGGGTCAGTCAGAGTCAGGATAAATTAAAGTCCTTGATCTTTGGGAAACGGGGGTGGGGGGAGGGAGGAGGGAGTGAAAGAGGCAGGCAAGCAGAATCCTGGATTCTGGAGTCCAGAATCACCAACTTCTCTTCTCCATGTCCTGCTGCCAAATGCCTCTGGCATCTCTTTCCCACCTCCCCCCACCCCCATCCTCCAATCCTTCCTCAGATTACTTCTCTGCTACCCATTCAGCCAGAGCCAGTGGGTGAGGAGAGCCATTACCCAAATATATGCTAATAGAGCCATTGTCTTATGTAGAATAGGTAATTAGCCTTAAATGCTCTACATTCTCAGATTCAAGCACACCTATTCAGATTTTGGTCCTCTACATAATCTCATTTTATCCTCACAACATAGCTGTGGTATTGCTAACTATATTATTAGGCCCATTTTCCATATGGGGCAATTGAAGCTGAAAGTTAAATGATTTTTCCATTGACAGGGCTACCTAATATCAGAGGCAAACTCAGAATCTAAGTTTTTCTGATTCCAGATTTCTCTCTCTCCTTCCCTCTCCCCAATTCCATCTACCATTCTTTCTCTTATCTTTCTCCATTTCTCTTTCTAGAATATGTCAATGTGTCTCTCATCTATTTGTAATATATATACAGGAATTTCTTATAACTAGCCAACCCTCTAAAGGACAATACTCCAAGAAATAAAGGACAAGGGAAAAACAAAGTATAGCTTTGGAATTTCCAGATTCAGTAAGTTACTTTTGACTGTTTTCCAAAGGTCAGCGGTGAACCTTTAAGACTAAGGTTATAACCTTCTAGGTGACTCTTTCATCTCTTTTACTCTTCTGCACTTAAAGCAAGCAGGATTTGTCATTATGTTTAATAAGAAAATGTCATTGAAAAGCATTGACATTCAAAATGTCATTCTGCCTATCTTAGATGAAAAAGCTTGGCTCCAACTGCTGCAGATGTTAAAAGTGTTTGATATTCTATTCATTTCAAGGTGGAGAGTGCAGTAGGGGGAAGGGAGACATCAAGGTTCAAGAGCAGGTACATTTGCCATTTCCCCCCCAACCTATACATCATCTCTCCTGGCTCCATGCGATTCGTACAGCTACCACTCAAATATGGTCAAACAGCAGTTTTTTCCTCTTTATTAAAAAAAAAAAAACTTGATCCAAAAATATTTGCATTTTTTGCAGAAAAATGCACATACATACATAAATATGTATATATACATATTTCTGATGGGAGAGAGAGAGAGAGAGAGAGAGACAGAGTCAGAGATAGAGACAAAAACAGACACCGAGAAAGAAGCAGACAGAATAATCACAAAGTGAACTCTTTTTAAAGAAATCATAAGCAAGTCCATGTAAAAGAATTGCCTTTGTAAGCAAGGAATTAGTTGCATACAGGTATAAATAACCTAATTAAGAGTTCTGTGAGTGGGACCAAGATGGCAGAATAAAGGTTAGAGACTTGCCTGAGCTTTCTCCCAAACTCCTCCAAATACCTTTAAATAATTACTCTAAACAAATTCTATAAAAGCAAAACCCACAAAAAGACAGCTCATGACAATTTAAAAGGTGTGCAAGAAAGGACTGCTGCACTAGCATGAGAGAGAAATACAATCCATCACAAGTCACACCAGTGCAGACTGGCCCCAGCAAAACAACAACAGGCCTTAGTAATGACTGAATCAGTAACAGCACGAGTAGTATCCAGACCCTTCAGTCACGGATGGTAAGGATCAAACAATGAGTCAAAAGGAGACTTAATGGGGTCCCTTTGCTGGCACCAGAGACAGGATTGCATTACTTATACTTGGATCTGGGTCACATTCATGGGTCTTAGTCCCAGTGCAAGGAACCCAGTGGAGTTTATGGCCCCAAGGGAACGGAAACCCTGGTAAAAATCTGGATTTAAAAAGAATGCTTGTGGTCCCTCACAAACCAGTGCATAGTACAGGAGAAGAGTAAATACACCTCTCCCTAAATTATACCATTGTGGAAGAGCCCAAAACTTCTAAGTTCAAGAATTACATCTGAAAACAGCTGCAGAAAAAACTCTAAAGCATGGAACAGCGCACCCCCGCCTTGGAAAGCAGAGACCCATTTTAGCATAGAGTTAAAAAGTCAAAAATAGGCTTAAAAATGAGAAAACAACAGAAAAAAAAATTCTAACCATAGAAAGTGGTAAGAAGGAAGATGAAAACACAAACTCAGAAGGCAACAAAATAAAAATTCTTGCATCCAAAGCCTCAAAGGAAAATAAGAATTGGTCTCAGGCCATGGAAGAGCTTACACTGGATTTTTAAAAAGCAAAAAAGAGAGATAGTAGAAAATTTGAAAAATAAATGAAAGTTATGCAAGAAAATCACGAAGAAAAACAACAACTTGGTAAAGTTGTAAATACATATTGTATTTACATACATATATAAAATACATATATTGAAGAAAACAACACCTGAAAAAATGGACTAGGCCAAATGGTAAAAGAAGCACAAAATCCAATGAAGAGAATAATATCTTTAAAAGTATAATTGGTAAAATGGAAAAAGATATACAAAAATTCACAGAAGAGAAGAATTCCTTAAAAAGCATAATTGGCAAAATGGTAAAAGAAGTACAAAAGTTAGAATTGAGCATATGGAAGCTAATGACTTTTTGGGATATCAAGAAAAACCAAACAATTTTTCAAAAGGATGAAAAAAATAGAAGAAAAGGTATATTCATTGGAAAAAATAATTGATCTGAAAAATAGATTTAGGAGAGAAAATGTAAGAATTATTAGACTATCTAAAAGTCATGATCAAAAAAAGGAGTCTTTGCATCTTCTTTCAAATAATTGTCAAAGAAAACTGTTTTGAGATTCCAAAATTGGAGGATAAAATATAAATTGAAAGAGTATATCAGTCTCCTGGAAAAACATCCCAAAATGAAAACTCCCAGGAATATTATAGCCAAATTCCAGAACTCTATGACCAAGGAGAAAATTCTGCAAGACCCCCAAAATAAATAAATAAATAAAAGATTGTGAAGCCCCAGTCAGGACAATACACGATTTAACACTTTCTACAATAAAGGATCAGAGAGTGTGGACTATATAATCTGGAGGGTAAAAGAGTGAGGATTACAACAAAGAATTGTCTACTCACAAATCTGATTTTAATTCTTCTGGGAAAAATGGACATCCAATGAAATAGAGACCTTTCAAGCATTTCTGATTGGGAAAAAAAAAAAAACAGAGCTGGATAGAAAATTTAACTTTTAAATATAAGATACAGAAGAACCATAAAAAAGGTAAACAGGAAGGAGAAATAATAAAGGATTTAATATGATTAAACTTTCTATTCCTACTTGGGGAAATAATATTAATAACTTCTAAAATCTTTTTCATTATTAGTGCAGCTAGAAGTATATATAGTCAGAAAGCATAAGTAAGATTTTAATGGAATGGTATGATTATCAATAAAATTAAATTAAGAGATGAGAAAGAAGAATGCACTGGGAAAAGGAGAAAGTAAGATGTAGAATTAGATAAATTATCTGATATAAAAGAGGCCTGAAAGAGATGTATTAGTGGAGAAAGAAATGGGGAAAACAGGTAGAGAACTCATGTACTTTATGCCCATCAGAATTGGCTTGAAGAGAAAATAATGCACACTCAATTGAGTATTGAAATCTATTTTAACATATATCAAAGTAGGAAGGAAAGAAGATAAAAAAGAGGAAAAAGCTGATAGAAAAGAAAGCAGTTTTGGGAAGGTAAAAGTCATTTTGAGTGGACAGGATAAAGGGAGAGAAAAAGTTGGATAAATTGGGGAGAATAGGATGAAGAGAAATACACAGTAATCATGACTATGGGGAAAATAAATACTGTGAGTTTCTCTGATGAAGACTTGATTTCTCAAACACATAGAAAGCTGAGGTAAATTTATAGAAAGAAGAGCCATTCCTCAATTGATAAATGGTCAAAGAATATGCACAGGCAATTTTTAGACAAAGTAATCAAAACTATCTATGAAAAAAATGTTGTGAATCACAATTGATGAAAGAAATGCAAACTCACCAATTCTGAGCTATTCCCAGTTATCATATTGTCTAATATGACAGAAAAGGAAAATAATAAATGGTGGAGGGAATGTGGGAAAATTAAAACACTAATGTGCTATTGGTGAAATTGCATATGATTAAACCACTCTGGAGAACAATTTGGAATTATGGTCATAGGGTTATAAAACCATTCATACCCTTTGACCAAGTAACATCACTACTAGGTCTGTATCCCAAAGAGATTTTTTTTAAATCCAAAGAATCAATATGCACAAAATAATTTTAAAGCAACTCTTTGTGGTAGCAAAGAAGTGGAAATTGAAATGTCCATCAATTGGATAACAAGTAATTGTATATGTTTGTGATTGAATACTATTTAGTAGTTTAAGAAATGATGAGCAGGATGCTCTCAGAAAAACATTCAAACAAATAATGAACTGATCCAAAGTGAAATGGGCAGAACCAGGAGAACAATGTACACAGTAATAGCAATAATGAATGAATAACTTTGCTATTTTGAGCAATATAATGATCCAAGACAATTCTATAAAACTTATGATGAAAGATATTGTGCTTATCAAGGGGAAGAGAAAGGAAAAAGGAAAGAAAGGTAGAGTTTACATGAAGATCAAAGATATTTTTATTTACTTTATTTTTCTTGTGTTGTGTGTGTGTGTGTGTGTGTGTGTGTGTGTTTCACAGAATGACCTCCAGTGAAATGTATTTTGTATGACTACACATATATAATCTATAAAAATTTACTTGCTTTCTCTTTTTTTTTTAAATTTTTATTTAATAATTACTTTATATTGACAGAATCCATGCCAGAGTAATTTTTTTTACAACATTATCCTTTGCACTCGTTTCTGTTCCAATTTTTTCCCCTCCCTCCCTCCACCCCCTCCCCTAGATGGCAAGCAGTCCTTTATATGTTTGATATGTTGCAGTATATCCTAGATACAATGTATGTTTACAGAACCGAACAGTTCTCTTGTTGCATAGGGAGAATTGGATTCAGAAGGTATAAATAACCCGGGAAGAAAAACAAAAATGCAGATAGTTCACATTCGTTTCCCAGTGTTCTTTCTTTGGGTGTAGCTGCTTTTGTCCGTCATTTATCAATTGAAACTCAGTTAGGTCTCTTTGTCAAAGAAATCCACTTCCATCAAAATATGTCCTCATACAATATCGTTGTCGAAGTGTATAATGATCTCCTGGTTCTGCTCATTTCACTTAGCATCAGTTCATGTAAGTCTCGCCAGTCCTCTCTGTATTCATCCTGCTGGTCATTTCTTACAGAACAATAATATTCCATAACATTCATATACCACAATTTACCCAGCCATTCTCCAATTGATGGGCATCCATTCATTTTCCAGTTTCTAGCCACTACAAACAGGGCTGCTACAAACATTTTGGCACATACAGGTCCCTTTCCCTTCTTTAGTATTTCTTTGGGATATAAGCCCAATAGAAACACTGCTGGATCAAAGGGTATGAACAATTTGATAATTTTTTGGGCATAATTCCAGATTGCTCTCCAGAATGGTTGGATTCGTTCGCAACTCCACCAACAATGCATTAGTGTCCCAGTTTTCCCGCATCCCCTCCAACATTCATCATTATTTTTTCCTGTCATCTTAGCCAATCTGACAGGTGTGTAGTGGTATCTCAGAGTTGTCTTAATTTGCATTTCTCTGATCAATAATGATTTGGAACACTCTTTCATATGAGTGGTAATAGTTTCAATCTCATCCTCTGAAAATTGTCTGTTCATATCCTTTGACCATTTATCAATTGAAAAATGGCTTGATTTCTTATAAATTTGAGTCAATTCTCTATATATTTTGGAAATGAGGCCTTTATCAGAATTTTTAACTGTGAAGATGTTTTCCCAGTTTGTTGCTTCCCTTCTAATCTTGTTTGCATTAGTTTTGTTTGTACAAAGGCTTTTTAATTTGATGTAATCAAAATTTTCTATTTTGTGATCAGTAATGGTCTCTAGTTCATCTTTGGTCACAAATTTCTTTCTCCTCCACAAGTCTGGGAGATAAACTATTCTATGTTCCTCTAATTTATTTATAATCTCGTTCTTTATGCCCAGGTCATGGACCCATTTTGATCTTATCTTGGTATATGGTGTTAAGTGTGGGTCCATGCCTAATTTCTGCCATACTAATTTCCAATTATCCCAGCAATTTTTATCAAATAATGAATTCTTTTCCCAGAAGTTAGGGGCTTTGGGTTTGTCAAACACTAGATTGCTATAGTTGACTATTCTGTCTTGTGAACCTAACCTTTTCCACTGATCCACTAATCTATTTCTTAGCCAATACCAAGTGGTTTTGGTGACTGCTGCTTTATAATATAATTTTAGATCAGGTACAGCTAGGCCACCTTCATTTGATTTTTTTTTTCATTAATTCCCTTGAGATTCTCGACTTTTTATTGTTCCATATGAATTTTGTTGTTATTTTTTCTAGGTCATTAAAATATTTTCTTGGAAGTTTGATTGGTATAGCACTAAATAAATAGATTAGTTTAGGGAGTATTGTCATCTTTATTATGTTCGCTCGGCCGATCCAAGAGCACTTAATATTTTTCCAATTATTTAAGTCTGACTTTATTTGTGTGGAGACTTTTTTATAATTTTGCTCATATAATTCCTGACTTTCCTTTGGTAGATAGATTCCCAAATATTTTATGGTATCAACAGTTATTCTGAATGGAATTTCTCTTTGTATATCTTGCTGTTGGGTTTTGTTGGTGATGTATAAAAATGCTGAGGATTTATGGGGATTTATTTTGTAGCCAGCTACTTTGCTAAAATTGTGAATTATTTCTAATAGCTTTTTAGTAGAATCTCTGGGGTTCTCTAGGTATACCATCATATCATCTGCAAAGAGTGATAGTTTGGTTTCCTCATTGCCTACTCTAATTCCTTTAATATCTTTCTCAACTCTTATTGCCGAGGCTAGTGTTTCTAATACGATATTAAATAATAATGGTGATAGTGGGCAATCTTGCTTCACTCCAGATCTTACTGGGCATTGCATATGATGCTTACTGACGGTTTTAAATATATGCTCCTGACTATTTTAAGGAAAAGTCCATTTATTCCTATGCTCTCAAGTGTTTTTATTAGGAATGGATGTTGGATTTTATCAAATGCTTTTTCTGCATCTATTGAGATGATCATATGGTTTTTGTTTGTTTGGTTATTGATATATTCAATTATGCTAATAGTTTTCCTAATATTAAACCAGCCCTGCATTCCTGGTATAAATCCTACTTGGTCATAGTGTATTATCCTGGGGACGATTTTCTGTAATCTTTTTGCTAATATTTTATTTAAGATTTTAGCATCAATATTCATTAGGGAGATTGGTCTATAATTTTCTTTCTCTGTTTTCAGCCTACCTGGTTTAGGTATCAGTACCATGTCTGTGTCATAAAAGGAATTTGGGAGGACTCCTTCAATCCCTATTTTTTCAAATAGTTTATTTAGCATTGGAGTTAATTGTTCTTTAAATGTTTGGTAGAATTCACATGTAAATCCATCTGGTCCTGGGGATTTTTTCTTAGGGAGTTGATTGATAGTTTGTTCTATTTCTTTTTCTGAGATGGGACTGTTTAGGATATTTACTTCTTCCTCAGTTAGTTTGGGCAGTATTTTTGGAGGTATTTTTCTATTTCATTTTTGGAGGTATTTTTCTATTTCATTTAAGTTGTCGAATTTATTGGCATAAAGTTGGGCAAAGTAACTCCTAATTATTGCTCTAATTTCCTCTTCATTAGTGGTGAGTTCTCCCTTTTCATTTTTAAGACTAACAATTTGATTTTCCTCTTTCCTTTTTTTAATCAGATTTACTAAGGGTTTGTCTATTTTGTTGGTTTTTTCATAGAACCAACTCTTAGTTTTATTAATTAATTCAATAGTTTTTTTTTACTTTCAATTTTATTGATCTCTCCTTTTATTTTTAGAATTTCAAGTTTAGTGTTTGAGTGGGGGTTTTTAATTTGTTCCTTTTCTAGCATTTTTAGTTGCAAGCCCAATTCATTGACCTTCTCTTTCTCTATTTTATACAAATAGGCCTCTAGAGATATGAAATTTCCCCTTATTACTGCTTTGGCTGCATCCCATACATTTTGGTATGATGTCTCATTATTATCGTTTTCTTGGGTGAAGTTATTAATTATGTCTATGATTTGCTGTTTCACCCAATCATTCTTTAGTATGAGATTATTTAGTTTCCAATTATTTTTTGGTCTACTTCCCCCTGGTTTTTTGTTGAATGTAATTTTCATTGCATCGTGGTCTGAAAAGGATGCATTTACTATTTCTGCCTTACTGCATTTGAGTTTGAGGGTTTTATGTCCTAATATATGGTCAATTTTTGTATAGGTTCCATGAACTGCTGAAAAGAAAGTGTATTCCTTTCTGTCTCCATTACATTTTCTCCAGAGATCTATCATATCTAACTTTTCTAGTATTCTATTTAACTCTTTGACTTCTTTCTTATTTATTTTGTGGTTTGATTTATCTAATTCTGAGAGTGCAAGGTTAAGATCTCCCACTATTATAGTTTTACTGTCTATTTCTTCTTGCAGCTCTCTTAGTTTCTCTTTTAAGAATTTAGATGCTACCCCACTTGGTGCATATATGTTTAATATAGATAGTGCTTCATTATCCATGCTACCCTTTAGCAAGATATAGTGCCCTTCCTTATCTCTTTTAATTAGATCAATTTTTGCTTTAGCTTGATCTGAGATCAGGATGGCTACCCCTGCTTTTTTTACTTCACCTGAAGCATAGTAGATTTTGCTCCAATCTTTTACCTTTAACCTGCATGTATCTCCCCGCTTCAGGTGTGTTTCCTGTAAACAACATATTGTAGGATTCTGGCTTTTAATCCATTCTGCTAACCGCTTCCTCTTTATGGGGGAGTTTACCCCGTTCACATTTATGGTTAGAATGACCAATTCTGTATTACCTGCCATCTTGTTAACCCCGGTTTACGCTTTTCTCCCTTCTTTCCCCTTTCCCCCCTTCCCAGTATTAAGCTTGTGAGCACCACTTGCTTCTCACAGCCTTCCCTTTTTAGCATCTCTCCCCCCGCCTTAGAGTTCCTCCCCCTATCTTACCCCTTTCCCTCCCAGTTCCCGTATTCCTTTCCGCTTAGCTTATTCCTTCCCTTTTCACTTTTCCCTTCTCACTTTTCAATGAGGTGGGAGAAGTTTCACCATAGATTGAATATGTCTTAAGATTTTTCACTTAAAGCCAATTCTGAAGGCAGTAAGATACCCACTGTATTCATCCCCTTCCATTCTTTCTCTCAGATATAATAGGTTTCCTATGCCTCTTCATGAGATGTACTACCCCCACTTTACCCTTTTTCTGGTACAATGTCCTTTCCACATCAATTTCTAGAACAAGGTATACATGTATTCTTTATACATCTATATAGTCAAAATATAGTTCCCAAGATTAATCTTTACCTTTTTAGATTTCTCTTGAGTTCTATATTTGTAGATCAAACTTTTTGTTAAGTTCTGGCTTTTTCATCAGAAATAGATGAAATTCGCTTACTTTGTTGAATGTCCATCTTCTTCCCTGGAAAAAGATGCTCATTCTCGCTGAGTAAGTTATTTTTGGTTGCATACCAAGTTCCTTAGCCTTTCGGAATATCATATTCCAGGCCCTTCGATCTTTTAATGTGGATGCTGCCAGATCCTGAGTGATCCTTATTGTGGCTCCTTGATACTTGAATTGGGTTTTTCTAGCCGCTTGCAATATTTTTTCCTTCATCTGGGGGTTCTGGCATTTGGCCACTATATTCCTTGGTGTTTTGATTTTAGGATCCCTTTCAGTGGATGATCGATGAATCCTTTCAATGTTTATTTTTTCCTCTGTTCCTATGACTTCTGGGCAGTTCTCTTTGATAATTTCCTGGAAAATAGTGTCCGGGATCTTTTTTTCATCATGTTTTTCTGGGAGTCCAATGATTCTCAGATTGTCTCTCCTGGATCTGTTTTCCAGGTCTGTTGTCTTCCCCAGAAGGTATTTTACATTCTTTTCCATTGTTTGATTTTTTTGGATTTGCTTGACTGATTCTTCTTGTCTCCTCGAGTCATTCAATTCCACTTGTTTAATTCTGATTTTCAGTGAAGTATTTTCTTCACTCACTTTTTAAAAATCTTTTTCTAATTGTCCCATTGAGTTCTTTTGTTCTGTGGAATTTTTTTCCATTTCGCCAATTTTGTTTTCCAGTTCACCAATCCTATTTTTCAAGGATTTTACTTCTTTATCCACTCTCTTTTTAACTTTCTCCAGGCTCTTTTGCCAAGCCTCCCTCTCCTTTTCCCAAGCCTCACTCTGCTTTCCCCATTTTTCTTCTAGCTCCCTTGTGAGAGCCTTTTTAATTACTTCTATGAGGTTCATCTGTGCTGAGGAACAGATGATCTCCTCCTTTGGGGATTCACCTGGAGAAAGTCTGTTTTTAGTCTCCTCAGGATTTAGAGTCTGCTCTCTATCTGTGTAGAAGCTGTCAAGGGTTAAAGTCCTCTTCAGTTTCTTGCTCATTCTGTCTAATAATCAGAGACAAACTACCAAAGAAAAACAGAAAAAACTGGAGTCTTTCTTTGGGGGAGGGGCTGGGTGTGTTATCGAGCTTCCTCTACAGACTGCAGGGGGCAGCAGTGAGGCACTAGCAGGACTGTGTGCGCCTGAGCCCAGAGCGTGCTGAGTCACTGTTGGGGGGAAAGGGGGGCACGGCCAGGTCCTGAGAGACTCCAGCTGTTTGGGGTTGTATTCTTCAGCCCCGGTGTTTTTAGCTTCTCTGCTGGGCTGCTGACTTGCTGCCGGAGCAAAGTATCCAAACCTGTAGCAAAGCTCTCCCCACAGAGACGGCTGCGATCACTCCCCACCCCCTCTCCAGTCTGCTCCCGTGCTCTCACTGCCGCTGCCCGCCGCCTGCGCCCGATCTAAAACCGTCCCAGCCCTCCAATAAAGACAGACCTTTCTTGGCGGATCTCAAGGATGGCTTCTCTTGGTAACTATTTGTGGGTTTTTTTCAGTCAAGCATTAATTCAGAGGCTTGTAATGAAGTGGATAGTGAGAGAAAGCGTGGAGCTTACACAGCTGTGAGCCTCCTCTCCGCCATCTTAACCGGAAGTCCATTTGCTTGCTTTCTCAACGCTGAGACAAAGTAAAAGAAAGAGAGTGAGGGAGAGAATTTGGAACTCAAAATTTGAAAAGAAAATGTTAAAATTGTTTTCACATGTAATTGGAGAAGTAAGATTAAAAAAAAAAAATCCTGATCTTTAAATGGGAGTAGGGAAGGAAGGCTGTTAGAAAGGAGGTAATAATGGAAATAATTATGTGCAGTTTATAGCACTTAAAAGTTGAAAAATATAAAGATAGCTACAGTTTAAGAAGGAATATTTCAAGGAAGGGAGCCAAAAAGGGGTGAAGAATCTAAAATGGGACTTTGCAAACCTGCTACTGATAACTAAGCTACCATGAGAAGTTAACTTGTTAAACAATTCAAATGAGAATAATAATAATTAGCATTTATAGGCCCTTTAAAGTTTTCACATCACTTTATGTTATCTCATTTAATTTTCAAAACGATCATATGAAATAGTTGCTATTTTAAAAAATAGCATCAATTTCATCCTAAAATAAAAGTCCTAAATGTGGATTGGCATCCGATATTTTCTAGCTGCTAAACTGAATAGACAGAAATGTTTCTGCTTTATCCTGTAAGCATATATCATAGAATAAAACTTTTAAATCATAAAAAAGATTTCTATGCTCATAACCTAAATATATAAATACAATTTCCAATATTTTAGACAATTTAAATTGTTCATAAAATAATTTTTCTATTTATATCTAATAAAAGGCTAACATCAAATTTTTTTAAGATTGTAATGTGGAAGATGGATTATAGTTGTTTTGTTTAGTCTCTAGGCAGAACTGGGCAGAGTTTTTGGAAGTTGCAGATAAGGAAAGAAACAGAGAAGGAGAGAGAGAGAAAGAGGAGGGGGAGGGGGGAGGGGAAAGGGAAGAGAGACAGAAACAGAGAGATAGAGAGGAAAGGGAAAAGGAAGTCAGAGGAGGGAATGCAGGAAAGAAGAGGTACGGGGGTGGAGATGTGAGAGAGACAGGGAGGGAAAAAGGAGGTAAGAGAAGAAATAGAGACAGAAAGATAAAGAGACAAAGAAAGAGAGAGAGAGAGAGAGACTTAGAGAATGGTACAATTCTTTTCAGTCAGATCTTATAGTATCTTTTTAAGTGTGTGTACCCTGTATAATGAAGATCTTTATGTTGTAAGAAAATAAGATACATGATAATGAAGGGATGCTCTATTATTACTTTCATTATTATACTTTTTATTGAATGTCTTTACTATGAACTAGTTGTGTGATCTGTCTGGTAAGTAAAAATAATTCATGAGATATGCTTTTTAAAAGTTTCAGTTTCACAAAATACCTAGAACTTGAAGTTCTAGGCATTTGAAGATCCTGAAGTAGTACTTATTGATATAGAAATGTTAATGGGTTTATTGAGTGAGCTGTCATGAAGATTATGGAGTTAGTAACTGACATGGTAAGGATTCTAATTAAAGTTTCCTGAATCAAAGACAACTCTACAATAGATTGTGTGATGTAGTCAAGAGGGTCTCAGGAGCTGCTGATTTCAGATCCACCTGAGGCCAGATGTGTCACCTTGGGCCTCAGTGAAAAATATAGGGGAAGCCTCTAAGGTAACTTCTGGGTATCTGAAGCCCATACAGGTAATCTTCATCTATCCATAGTCATATTGATTTACAAGGAGCCAAGCTGAGATTTTTTTCCCCCTGAGGCAAATGGGGTTAAGTGACTTGCCCAGGGTCACACAGCTAGGAAGTGTTAAGTGTCTGAGACTAGATTTGATCTCAGGTTCTCCTGATTTCAGGGCTGGTGCTCTATCCACTGTACCAACTAGGGATTGGTACCTCAAGCTGAGATTTCAACTCAGGTCATCTGATTCCAAATTCAGTCTATTATTTACCATTCAATAGACATGGAAACTGTGGACAGGACATTTAGTTTGACCATAATTTTTATTATTTGAGCCTCCTAACACTCTTTTGAAATAGGTATTGTTATCCTCATTTGACAGATGAATTTCTCTATGGCTAAGAGAAATTAGTTATTTGCCCATTGTCATAGTTAGTAAGCATCAGTGATGGGATTTGAACCCATATCCCTTAAAAAAAAAAAAAAAAGACAACTCTATACCCAAGGAAAAGAGAATATAGAAATTAGTTTTCTGTAATTTAAATATCAAGTGAATAAGAATATTAATGTTAACTTCAATTATGCTTTCTAACATTTTTTCATATTTTAATTTCATATCTATATATGTATGGTTGTTATATATTCTTCTAATCAGGTATTCCATGGATTCTGTTTTATACAAAGAAATATACAAATCATATGTTAATTCTCAACAATTGAATGTTCCAAGACAAGAGGACAATTGGCATCATTAATGGAAATAGTAAGTAAGAGGAAAATATAATTTTGCTGATTAGCTCCTTAACTGAGTAATCAAAGATTGTAGAAAAATTATTCATTCCTTAATAGAAAGTAGCTCTGTCCCAGGTATACTCACTATAGCATTTTTGGACAAACCTTGACTTGGGAGACAGAAGTTCTGGGTGTCAGTCCTACTCCTAACATTCAAGGGCAACATAACTAACCTTCTGAGTTTCCTCATCTGTCATACACAGATAATAATACCTTAAAGTATTTAAAATTGCCTATAGTCATTACCTCTATTTCTTTTCCTCTTGTACTTCAAAAGCCCTTACAGTTTGACCTCCAAAATTATTGCTCAATTGAAATTACTTTCTCCAAGGGTTAAGGTTAAGATTACACATACACACACACACACACACACACGTGTTCATATTTGCTTGACCCCAAGGAAAATAATCTATTAGAGAGAGAGAGAGAGAGAGAAGAGAGAGAGAGAGAGAGAGAGAGAGAGAGAGAGAAAGAGAAAGAGGAGAAAGAGGAGAGATAGAGGAAGGGAGGGAGGGAGGAAGGAAGGAAGGAAGGAAGGAAGGAAGGAAGGAAGGAAGGAAGGAAGGAAGGAAGGAAGGAAGAAGGAAGGAAGGAAGGAAGAAGGAAGGAAGGAAGGAAGAAAGAAAACAGTAGTACTGTAAAAGGAATTGATACATCAGTCTAGTCTGACAGTTATGCACTGTCCCATACTATCACAAAGAAAGAGGAGGTGTCTTCTCATATCTCCTTTGGAATCAATTTAAATTTAGTTATCATACAGCATTACACTCCAATACTATTGTTGGTAGTATTCTATATGCATTGTGTTCCTAATTCTACTTACTTTAATTTGTAGTACTTCATATATCTCCCCAGACTTAACTACATCTTTCATATTCAGTTTCCATTACATTCACGATTCACAATTTGTTTAGCTATTCTCTTATCAATAGGATCTATTTTGTTTCTAGGTCTTTACCAAGAGAACTGCTATAAATATTTTTGTGTATACCCAGTGATCTTTTAATTGTCAAATCCACTAGCCTCTTCTTTTTAAAAAAAAAATATTTGATATTTGAATTTTCCCCCAGTTACATGTAAAAATAAATTTTAATATTTGTTTTGAAAACTTTGAGTTGTAAATTCTTTTTTTTTTTTTTAAGTGAGAATGAAGATAGCGAGAGTGACAATTTTATTTTTTTAATGATGGGATGGGGAGAAAAACATTTAACATCTCAGAATCCTGGGTAATTCTTAGGGACCATAATTTAACAATAATAACAAGAAAACATGAATTTAATATATTATTATCTCCCTTTTTGCCCAAACTCCAACCACAATTTTGGGAAAAATGCAGGAGAGAAAAATGAGAAAGAGAAGGAAGGAAGGAAGGAAAGAAAGAGAAAGAAAGAAACAGAGAGAAAGGAAGGAAGGAAGGAAGGAAAGGAAGAAGAAAGGAAAGGAGGAAGAAAGAAAAGGAAGAAGAAAGAAAGGAAGGAAGGAAGGAGAGAGAAGAAATAAAAGAAAAGAGAAACATAGGATATTTGTGCTACTGGGAAAGGGTTCCCAGTTGTGTGATTGATGATAATTAATGTTTGGCAGTTTAATGATGTACCGTGGGTTTAATCTACTTAGTCATTTGAGAGATGAAGAAACTGAGACCCAGAATAGTAATATGACTTGTCTGGTATTATACAGCTGGTTAGAGTATCAGATTTAGAATCAAGGCACCTGGGTTCTAGTCCTGATTATGTGACTCTTAATGATTGTGATCCCAATTAACATCTTGGTAAAGGACATAATACATGCTGCCAGATCCTTCTGTTGTTTTGTCATTTCTTCTTCTAAATTGTAAGTAGAAGCAGGTTTTATACAGAGTTAATACCAAATAAATGTTTATTGAATTTTTTAAAAAAGACATTGCACAAATTAATAGTCATATTTTACAATCTTTGTAAAGAATCTGAAATAAAGAATTTAATTCCACATTATCAGGAGAGAAACTGAAGTTAAGAGAGAAGTGATTAGTCCTAAGTGCCCATCATGGCAGTAGATAAATCTAGTCTGGTGACTATTGCATCTCTTCTACAAATTATCAAAAAATGCTTTCATTGATGGGGGTTTGTTAGTAGCAGTGGTGCATTTTCCTTTAGGTTCAGACTAGATCATAATCTCTTTTGATTTAACTCTGTTTCATTCTTTTTCATTATTTCAACATGCTTAAAATTATGTTCTTCACTGAGGCACTGGGACATGGGAACAGAAAATTATATCTATGTCACTGAATAATAAGAAATAATGATGGGCTTATTAAAAAGTATATTTGCTTTAATACTTCAAGGGTCTGTGATTTCATTGATGAGAATATTCCCTCCACTGATTCTGATCTTAATCTTTCTACAACTTACTAGAAGGTTTTTGAGTCATTTAGGCTAAAATATTCATCACTTTGTAGCCAAACTAGTGATGTGTCTTTTTGAACTTGGCTAGACCAGTCCTCATAAAACATATATGCAGTCCATAATTAGGGTCTCCATAATAAATTATTGGTCTGCTGCTACATTGTAGAGTAGAAGTGACCCAACTCCTAAACACTCAACCAAAATTATCAATGGAGAATTAAGACTGCCTCAGGCACTATATCTATTTCTTCTCCTTTTCTTCTTTCATTTTTAAAAAAAAAATGTTCTGTCCTCTTTCTCCTCCCCCTCCTCTTCTACTTCCTCCTCTTCCTTCTCTTCCTCTTTGTTTTCTTTCTTCTTTTCTTTCTCCTCTTCTTCCACTTTCCATATTCTCTTAAATAGTACTATTACCATATCTACTAGTAATATTACTCTCTAAATACTACTTGAAACATACAAAAAAACCATAGAATGAGATGACTGAAGTCAAGAAGACCTGAATTCAAATCTGTGTGTGACTATAGAAAAGTTACAACTTTCGTCTACCTTGGTTTCTTAATCTATAAAATGAGGATAATAACAGCATCTACCTTTTAGACTGTTGTGATGAGAAAATAAGATGTAACATTTGTGAAATACTTGCAACCTCAAAGTATGTGATTACTGTTAACTATAAGAAGATATTTTTACATGGCTATATGATAAAGTTTACAAGCTCTGATTGATGTTAGGACCAATTTGATGAGATCCCCTTTTCTCTTAAAAGGAGAAAAATGTACTTCAATATCAATATTTCTTTTTTTAATTAAAAAAAACATTTATTAAATGGCTAGGCATGGCACTGAGGAGACAAAGATGAAATAAGACATACCCTCCTCTGAAGGAACTTCTAATCTAAGGAGAGAAGAATCCAATTAGACAAATGTTTTTTGTGTCTGTTAAAAGGGGTCATGACTAATGACCTCTCAAGTGTCTCTCTCTAGTGCTAACCCATGATTTTTTTTTTTTTTATCTTAGATGCCAGTCACTACTTACTCTAGTTATTGGAGATAACAAAGACCAAAAATTGAAAACAGTTCTGCCCTCAGGGAGCTTACATTCTGCAGGTACAAGACAAGTACACAAAAAACTGTAACTCAATATTTCTTTAAAGACTTTGTACTGTGATTTTTTTAAAGAGGCACTTTATTAAGGTTCTCACATAGAAAGAATATTGTCTAGGAAGTCAGTCCCTGTGCACCACAATTCTCTCCCCCCCAACACATACATAACAGCTATTGTGGAAATTATTTCACCAATGCAGATCAGCTATCTATCTATAATTTTGAGAGCTGACTCTCTACTAGTAGTGATTTGCCCATGATCACAAAGGTAATATTTGTTAAAAGCAGAACCTGATCATATGTCTACTTGATTCTGAATTTGGCTTTATCTACTCTGCCATGCTGCATTTCAGCAGCTCTTCTAAACCTTTTCATTCCTCCTCAAACCTTTTATTCTTTCCCCTATATCTTCCCTCTTAACTGAGAACCTTGCTTCATATTTTGCAGAAAAAAAAAAAAATTGAGATTAAGGGTCATGAACTTCCTCTTCTTCCCGCTTCTTCATCTCTTTTTCAATCAGGTGCCTTCACCATTGTCTCCAGCTTCATCTCAGGCTCATGTGAGGGAGGGGCCTGATTTCTTATCAATTCTAAACCCTCTCTTTGTTCATGTGATCCCATTTCTTCCCAACTCCTCCAGCAGATTTCTCCCCCTACAATCCCAGTCTTTCATTTATTTTTAGTCTTTCCCCTTCTACTGGGTCATTCTCTGCTGCCTAAAAATATACCCATGTATATTCTACTCTGAAAAAAAAAAATCTTCTCTTGACCATTCAATTCCCATTTACTGTCATTCTAGATTTCTTCTGCCTTTTGTAATTAAACTCAAAAAGTCATCTATAATAGCCACACACCCCCCCCACTCTCTCTCCTTTCACTTTCTTTTTAACCCCATACAATCTGGTTTCCTATCATTCCACCAAAGTTTTTCTCTCCAAAGTTACCATTGATCTCTTAGTTGTCCAGTCCAGTGAAATAAATTAATGAACTAAATCTTACTTCTTCCTCATCTCTCTTAAGTCTTTGACATAGTTAGTCATTCTCTGCTACTTGATATCCCCTTCTCGCTTGGTTTTCTGGACATCACTATTTCCTAGTTCTCTTTCTGTATATCTGACTTCTCCTTCTCTGTCTCTTTTGCTGACTCCTCCTCCAGATCATGTCCTCTAACTGTAGGTAGTACTCAGGTTCTGTCCCAAGCAGAACCTTCTCCCTCTCTACCATATATGTTGACTTCATTCGCTTCCATAATTTTAATTACCATCTCTATGCTGATGATTCTCAAATCTACCTGTTATACCCCAGTTTCTCTGCTGACCTTTAATTTTGCTTCTCCAATTCTTTTTTTTTCAAACCTCTTAAACTGGAAGTGCAGAATGCACCTTAAACTCATTTTGTCTAAAACAAAACTGTATTTTCCCCTAAACCTTCTCCTCTTCCACCTTTCCTATTATTGTAGAAAGTAACACCATCCTTCTAGTCCCTCAAACTCATCTTGGACTCCTCACTATCTCTCAGCTCCTATATTCAAAATATAGCCAAGGTCTGTTGATTTTATCTTTGGATGTATCTCAAAAATGTGCCTTTCTCTCCTTTGACTCTGCCGTAATTCTAGTGCAAGTCCTTACCACCTTATGCCTAGATTACTGCAATAGCCTGATATTGGGTCTGTCTGTCCCACTTCAGTCTATTCCATTCAGTCACCAAAGAGATTTTCCTAAAATGCTGATCTGATGATTGAATGACTAAATCATATAGTTCAATAAACTATAGTGCCTTCCTATTGCCTCCAAGAAAAAATACAAAATGCTCTATTTGGCATTCAAATCCTTAAGAAAGTTGTCCAAGAAGGAATGGAGGGAGAAAGGGAGAAAGGAGGAAAAAAGGAAAACAGGAAGGAAGGAAGGAAGGAAGGAAGGAAGGAAGGAAGGAAGGAAGGAAGGAAGGAAGGAAAGAAGGAAGGAAAAAGGAAAAAAGAAAGGAAGGAAGGAAGAGAAGAAGGCAGGAAGGAAGGAAAAAAGAAAGGAAGGAAGGAAGAGAAGAAGGAAGGAAGGAAGGAAAGAAGGACGGAGAAAAAGAAAGAAAAGAAGGAAGAAAATAAGCACATACTATATGCCTGGCTAAGTGATTTACAATGTTATCTCCTCTAATCTTCACAATAACAATAGGTGCTAGTGTTATCTCCATTTTACAGTTGAGAAAACTGAAACAGAAAAAGGTCAAGTGACTTGTTCACAGTCAAAGCTAAGGGACTTGCCTAAAATCAAACAAAATGCTGCAGAGCTGAGATTAAAATCTAGGACTTCTAAATACAACTCCAGTATAGTGCCCCTATGCTTTGATGAAATTTTGGCTACATGGCAGTATTTAATTACCAAGAGTAAAGGAAAATAATCTCTCTACATTTAGAAATACATGGACATCTAGTGCTACTCACTGTACCAAAAAACTGACAGGAAAAGAAAACTATAAATAAATAAACGCATGGGTAGATAAATATATGGGAAAGACTGTTGTGGTATTTAGACTAAAGAATGACACATTATAGGTCTCTCATCTGTTTCTCAAAGTGTTACCATTTCCAGAAAATGAAATAATAGAAAAATTCAGAAAAGAGAATGCCATCCTCATGCTGTACTTAGAAATTCGAAAAGCCTAGTCAAACCTATGGGCTAAAACTGTACCAGTGGTGTTTCAATAGGACTGGCCTGGCTGGACTCTTTACCTTCTGTGCTAAATAGAGCTATCAGAAATGTTTGGAAAAGAAGCCCTAAGTGAACTGGGAGGTTGGCCTGGTTGCTTTATTTATGACCCCTTGACCAAGCTGGCTCAAGTTCTCATGAGCCTTTGGTGGAAATTGCTTACTGAGAAAAGGAAAGGGAAGAAAATAAGCATTTATATAGTCCTTACTGAGTGCCAGTCATTTTGTTAAGTGTTTTTATAAATATTATCCCATTTGATCTTATCAACAACCCTTATGAGAGAGGTATTGTTATTATCCTCATTTTTTTCAATTGAAGACACTGAGATAAGCAGAAAGTAAATGTTTGCTCTGAAGCACAGAACTAGTAAATGTCTAAAGTCAATTTTGAGGTCAGATTTTCTTGATACCAAATTCAGCATTCCATTAACTGTGCCAAAAGCTGCCTCTTTTTGTGTGTAAAGATTAAATGGAGACTTCCTTACAAAAATCAGTAACAAGGATGTGTCTGAAATTATACTTCTCTTAAGACTGTGTTCCAATGTACATTTCTCAGAAATTTTATCAGGTCTAGACATAAAGTATCATGAGTACATTTGTGAATACAATGGGATTTCATCCAGGAATTGTATCAGTAAAAAGGTTCCCTCAGGGTAGAAACTCCTTAGTTAATATACATGGCCAATAGATTTGTAAATTAGATTTTTATTTTTGAGATAATTGGAGTTAAGGGACTTGCCTAGGATCACACAGTTGCTAAAGATCTGAAGCCTTATTTGAACTTAGATACTCCTGATTCCCCTACTGGTGCTCTATCCATTGCACCATCCAGCTGACCCATAACTTAATAGAGAACTGCTTAGAACACTGGGAGATGAAATAATTCATTCTTGGCCACATAGCTAATATGAATCAGATGAATCCTCATTTTCGTGACTCGATTAATCAGTCAAAATCCACTTAAAATCTTAATTTAACAATAGTATTGTTAAATACTTACTAAAATGATATCAACTGTTGAAAACATGAAAAAATGATAAAATTTCACATTTCTATGGAACCTGAAGGTTTACAAAAGCTTTTCCTTATAGTAACTCTGAGTATTATTGAACATGTAATTAAGTTAATCAGGGATAGTTTCCTCTATAATGTCTGCACCCCACACTGGGCAACTCACTTCTTTCTCCCATTTCTAGTTAGTAATAGCTTTTCCCTAGGGTATGAAGGTAAACATTTAAAACCAGTTTGGGGATGGGAAGTGGGAATGAACACACTTTTTTTTTCCTTATTAAAGCTTTTCACTTTTCAAAATATATGTGTGGACAATTTTTCAACATTAGCCCTTGCAAAATCCCGTGATGAACACACTTTTAAGTTTAATCTGCATTAATATTTTTGCTATCACCTTTTGCCCATCAATTGGGGAATGGCTAAGTTATGGTATATAATAATATTATTGTTCTTAAAAACTTATGAACAAGCTGATTTTAGAAAGATCTGGAAAAATTTACATGAACTGATGCTGAACAAAACATTGTACACAATAACAGCAAGATTGTGCCATGATCAACTATGAAACACTTGGTTCTTCTCAGTTGTTCAGTGAACTTTGGAGAGAAAACACTATCTGCATTCAGAAAGAGAACTGTGGAAGTTGAATGTAAATCAACATATGCTATGTTCACTTTGTTTCTAGGATTTTTTTTCTTGTTGTGGTTTTTCCCTTTTATTCTGATGTTTCTCTCCTCACATGATTCATAAAGAAATGTGTATGTACTTCTTAACTGTGTGACCCTGAGCAAGTCACTTAACCCTAATTGCCTCAGGGGAAAAAAGAAAGAAAAATAAGTATAGATTTGCACAAAATAATGAAAAATGAAACTAGCAGAACTAAGGGAATAGTGTATACAGTAACAATAACAATGTATTAAGAACAACTTTGAATGATTAAATCATTTTGACTATCATAAATACTCATTAACTACAAAGAATATGAAGGAAGACACTAGAAAAATCATTGATAAATAAAAATGTAGAATGATTTTTGCATACAAAAAAAGAATAATTACTGCTTTATTTTTTAAAAATAATTAAGGTAGTTGAGAATAATGAATGAATGATATCTTAAAATAACTGAAATATTATAATATTTGGGAAAGGCTAGCATATATTCATTTATCTGATTTTTTAAAAAACATGCTTGATAACCAGTTGAATGAAAATTACTGTATTTTATAAAGATATTGGATAATTTATTTCTAATCAGGAGGCTTAATCTGAAGACCCTCACCTGCCCCCCACACTATTTGTCCTGCCTTTTCTGAGTTTGTCCTGCCTTTGATGAATAAAGTATCCAATAGTTTACAAATTTTTTTTTAAAAAGTGTATTTAAAAAGTTAATATGCATGTATAACCAGAAAAAATAAAACAATAAAAAAAACTATTTTTGCTATCACTTTCTTAGGTCTAGACAATAAATGAAACAATAAATCAAGTTCTGGTTTGTAGCATTTACCAATTTCAAGGTGTATATGCTCACACTGAAAACTTAACAATTATTTCTTTTCTCTTGAGCCTATATGAGCTAGCTACCCCATACCCCTCAGGACTCACAAGACATTTCATTTTGTGATAACACTTTAATGAATTTTTAATGTAATATTTTGCATTATAATTGTCATACTTGTGTCTTATACTAGATGGTAAATTCCACAAGAGCGGGGATTATTATTTATATAACCTTGTTATTTCCCCAAAAGCCTGCCAACCTACTCTGAGAATGATAGGTATTTACTTTATTTAGTTTTATTTATTTCCCTGCAACCAAAGCTATAGTCATCCTCCATGTGAGACAGGCTGTGACTCCTTGGCCTTCCCAATCAGAATTGAGAGCTCTCTCAGACATCCTCTCAATATAATTATGAAGGATATCAAGAGTCATTTTGAAATCTGACAATTCAAATATGATGACCTATATTGGATCTCCATTCACTAGGGAGGAATGATAGAATACCTTTTATATGTGTGTATGTATGTGTGTGTGTGTGTATATATATATATATATATATATATATATATATATATATATATATATATATGCACACATATTATATCTCTAATATACCCTTTCCCCACCAGTAAAACATAAGCAATTTGAGGTCAGATGTTATTTCCTTTTAATCTTTATAGGCCTGGATCCTTGTGCATTGCTCATAATGTGAATTGATATAAACACGAGTCAGAAGATGCAGATTTCTATCCTAGATCTGCAACTTAAATAGGCTGACTAGAAATCTTAGATTCCTCTTTTGTAAAATAAAAGTAGTTACTAGATAATTCTCTAAGACCTCTCCTAGCTCTAGAATTCTTTAATTTAACCGTATTCCTTGTCTACTAAGAATAAAGTGTCTTTATTGCCTAAAACAACTTACAATATCATAATTAAAATACTGACAAAAATCTTACCCCATGGGTTGCCAGAAAAAAATAGTAAATGACAATTTTAGTACTAGCTTTACAAAATGTACTTGGGGCAAGCAGCATGAAATGTATTATCAAATCAACTTTTTAAAGTAAATTCAAATGGAAGAAATGAGAGAACTTGACAGAAAAGAACCTGGCACACTACTCCATAGTGGGATACAGACACTCTGAGGCAACATTCTTCACGGACAGATACTAATTATTAAGGCCATTGTGGGGAGGCCATCAATGGAGAGGGAGAATAGGACTGATCCTTGGAGAAATTCTTTTGAAGACAGCTTATGGACAAGAGAAGTGGCCCTCCTATTTTAACTGTTCTTGGTAACATGACACTAACTACCTTTTTTTTTATTACAATGTATTATAAGTGTTATAAATGTCTTCTAGAGTTTGATCTTCAAGGGCAAAGTTCCAGTTATCCCCACTCTAATTTTGATTCTACTGCCCAGTTTTATATATATGTGTGTGTGTGTGTGTGTGTGTGTGTGTGTACAAATGCACATATACATACTATATATATATATATATATATATATATATATATATATATATATATATATATATATGCACACATATTATATCTCTAATATACCCTTTCCCCACCAGTAAAACATAAGCAATTTGAGGTCAGATGTTATTTCCTTTTAATCTTTATAGGCCTGGATCCTTGTGCATTGCTCATAATGTGAATTGATATAAACACGAGTCAGAAGATGCAGATTTCTATCCTAGATCTGCAACTTAAATAGGCTGACTAGAAATCTTAGATTCCTCTTTTGTAAAATAAAAGTAGTTACTAGATAATTCTCTAAGACCTCTCCTAGCTCTAGAATTCTTTAATTTAACCGTATTCCTTGTCTACTAAGAATAAAGTGTCTTTATTGCCTAAAACAACTTACAATATCATAATTAAAATACTGACAAAAATCTTACCCCATGTGTTGCCAGAAAAAAATAGTAAATGACAATTTTAGTACTAGCTTTACAAAATGTACTTGGGGCAAGCAGCATGAAATGTATTATCAAATCAACTTTTTAAAGTAAATTCAAATGGAAGAAATGAGAGAACCTGACAGAAAAGAACCTGGCACACTACTCCATAGTGGGATACAGACACTCTGAGGCAACATTCTTCAGGGACAGATACTAATTATTAAGGCCATTGTGGGGAGGCCATCAATGGAGAGGGAGAATAGGACTGATCCTTGGAGAAATTCTTTTGAAGACAGCTTATGGACAAGAGAAGTGGCCCTCCTATTTTAACTGTTCTTGGTAACATGACACTAACTACCTTTTTTTTTATTACAATGTATTATAAGTGTTATAAATGTCTTCTAGAGTTTGATCTTCAAGGGCAAAGTTCCAGTTATCCCCACTCTAATTTTGATTCTACTGCCCAGTTTTATGTATATATGTGTGTGTGTGTGTGTGTGTGTGTACAAATGTACATATACATACTATATATATATATATATCCAGGTATATATTTACATATATATTTATTTATGATATCACTATCATAGAAAGTCTGAAACTTATTATGTGTAATGCTCATTTTCAATACCTATGTGATAAGATTAGTTTAAGGAAAGAAGAAAAAATATAAGGAACCTGATGATTCTTATCTCTTTGGCTCACACTATTTTATTATACTGGTAAGTAAAATATTTATGCATCTTTAAGTGTCCTGAGACCTCAAAACTCAAAGCAGATGAATTTTGCACAATCTTGTCAGTCCTGGAAATATGACAATACAGAAAAGAAGCGAGGTTTCAGTATTTATCCTTTGGCCTCAGATATAGAGGATTAGTTGTTGATCAGGATTGCCTAGCACTTTTTCCCAGAAAACTGTAAAGATTCCGCAAAGTGCAAATGTTGTTTTTACAGTTATTTTGGTCAGGAATGGCTGGCAGCCATTAGTTCAGCTGCCACCAAGTGTCCTCGCAGTGTCCAGGGAACCCCAAAGGACCTTGGAATATAAAAAGGCTGTTGTTTGTCCTTTGCTCTTGAAGAGGGCCATGATGGGAGGCGATGCCATGACATGAAAGTGAAGGAGGGAGGGCTAGGCAAGAGCACCTGTCTCAGTTTTCCCTCCAGGGCCATCTGGGTCCAGTGGCAAGATCCATAGATCAGGGGACTGAAGATGGCGCTGGATGAAATGGGAGACCCTGGCCTTTTAAAGCTAAGGTCTTGGGCAGGTCTCAGTTTGACTTAGACCACACTCATTCGATGATTAAGGATAGGTAGTAATTAAAGCAAAGAATCTCCTCTTTCACATACCCCTCCCCCCCAAATGGATGAATGACTGAATGAATGAATGACTCTTGGAGGGGAAGACCCTCAGGGTTTCTGGCCAAAGCAGAAATGCTTGCTATTTACATTCAGTCTGAATCAATCAGGGCATAAACGATGCTTGGTCAGGACTTATTGATGTCCAATTAGAATCAGACTGGTTTTGGTTTAAGGTATGGTCCTTAAAAAATAAATCTAGCCAATATATTCTTGACAGGGTTCAGAGGTCGCTTTTAAGGTAAAGATATTGAATGAGACCAGGTGACGTTTTCTCAAAAAGTCTATGAGATGGAGTAAGTCAGACTTTAGGCCTAAGTCATGTGATCCCTATTCCCAGAAGTCTGAGGGTCTGGAAGGTCAGACCTTAGGCCCAGGTTACAGGAAGTCACATGATACCTAGGCCTAGAGATCTCTAGAGGTCAAAATCTAAGTCAAAGCTTCAGGAAGTGACGTGACCCACAGGAAACAGACAACACTGGTAATCATTGGTCAATAATGGTAACTTCCTTTTTAGTCCATCCAATGAAAAGACTTGAATCTTTTGCTATTTAACCAGCTTTACTATTTCTGCTTGCCAGGTCAAGCCCCTGCTGGGAGATAGATGCCTCCAGGTGTGCTGGGCCTCTCTCTTCGGGACTAAATAAACGCTTTCTCTTTGTATCCGAAGATGTCTCTGATGAGGTAATCTGGGTCTAGCACCCTTCCCACACAGTAGGATAAAACCCAGGAGTGGCCCCTTTAAGGACTTTTGTTTAGAATGACCAAGATGACTAGCTCCGGCCATTGGAATCGATTGCATCCCGCTGTAACTTCTTGGAAATAAAAGCATTCGAGCTTTGAGTAGATAAACAAGGATATTATAGAAGGAAATATGCCTAAGTGTATACTGAAGTTGGACTAAGTAAATACAAAGGGCCTTTCAAACTGTAAAATTCTAAATACATTACCACTTGGAACTTAGCTGTTTCTTCTACCTACCTGGGGACCAAAAAAATTGTTTAACTTTGTTTCTCAATCTAGCCCTCTGCTAAAAGGAAAAATATTCTCTGTTTCTATCTGTCTGTCTGTCTGTCTGTCTCTTCCTCCCTTTCTGTCTCTGTCTCTTTCTGTCTCTCTCACATACACACACACACTCATCTTAAAACCTAGCACTTTAAAAAAAGTTTAAAAAAACAAGATGTATATAATAAAACAAAGAAGAAAATATATACTCTATTCACACATTGTAGAGAAATTCATCAAAATAAGAAAAAAACTCAAAGGTCTGATTAATGAATATAGGGAGTAAACTCTGGCTCAAGGCTATCGCCATATCCAGTTTGGAAATAAAACTTATTTTGACTTCGAAGCTCAAAGAGTTGAGTTAAACGCTCTGTAAATTTTATTTACATTGTGACTTGGAGTATCATTCAGAGAGGAGATCAACTATTTCTGTAAGTGACAAGCACACAAATGACTTAATTATTTTCTTGGAACTAAGTCAGCAAAGTAAAAGCCACATGTTTATCTCATCTGAGGGCCCAGAGCATATTGTGTTTCATTTTTAAGATGCTACCTTACAATAGAATAATTTGAAGAGAAAAAAATTAACTGTTTTCAAGAGTTCTTGCTTCTTCAACCATACTGTTTTTATGTTGATATATTGTGGAAGATATAAAAAATTGAAGGACATCAATTAACAGTAAGAGTACACCAGATGTTATGCCTTAAATTCTAGAGATGTGGCTGTAGAGACATAGGGTAAAGGATCAGAATCAGTACCTTATGAGAAATGTGGTTGAAATTGTTTAGAAAGACTGCATCACACTCTTCCTTTTCTAAACAGATTCCTTGAATTACAAGAATTCAATTGAATTCAATTCAGCATTTACACCATTATAGGTATTGGAAATATTAAGAGAAAATGAAATAATTTCTATATTTTTATAAGCTATCACACCTAGGGGTAAGAGAGCAAAAGGACATACATAGTTACTTACAGTTTTCTTAAATTATTTAGTGAATCAAAGAAGAGATAAAGGCTTGTCTACACTGTAGAAATTTCACTTTGGGAAACCTGAGAAAATAGTGCTGACTCTTGACTATGTCCTGGTGCCTCACTTGAATCATTTATACTCAGTAATTTAATAATACAACCTTCCAAAGATATGACAGTCAACTACCCTAATTTAATCTGTCAATAACTTGTTCTTCCTTATCCTAAGGAATAGGAATACGAATCAATGATGATGTCAACCAACTTTTTGCTGAAAACGTCAAAATGAATTCTTGATTTAAGAACTCCTCTGCCATACTTCTCCTTGGTTCTGAACCAGCCAACCCCCCTTATTTTCATCACACCCACTCCAATTTGATGTCTAGCCCCATCCCTTTAGTTTCTACTTCCTTACTATAACAACAAAAAAAGAATCTATACTTTTTTTTTTGCATATTTGAGTCCTTTCCATCTTATTTTGTGAAGTAGCTAATATTAATATTATCATTTCACAAATGAGACTCAGAAAGGTTAAACAATTTACCAAGGGTCATCCATAGGTTTGACCCTATGTCTTCCAAGCTATAAATCCAATACTTTATCCACTTTGCTATGCTTCCTCTCACTAATGTTTAATATATAAGAGGTTGTATTTTGAAGGTCAAGAATATTTTGATCACAGGCAAGACTTGAGGAACTTTTCATAATTGTCATTCTGTATATTAGCAGAGAGAAAACATGACAGCATCATGAGCCTTTGATTACCACACCTCATCATTGACAGGTGAACCAATTTGTAAGTGGACCTGATCCTGGATGATGCTTCAAATGCAGAATAAAGAAAAGGGCTATGTTATATGGGTTCCCACACAATGAGCACACTGTACTCAGTCGGTGGGCTAAAGGAAAGCTGGAGGCACTGACACCCCAGCTTTGATTGTATCCAAATGCCTGTGAACAATGATTATAGAGTTCAGGCAAGCCAGAGGCCATTTTCATCTGGGCTAATTTATTGCAAACAGATCCTATGAAACCTCTAAAAATCTGATTAATCCAAAGCAGACTTAATCCATGATAAATTGTAGCTTGAGGTCTTTTTTTAAAAAAAACTTTTTTATAAAAGACACATTATTAGAAATATAAATTTTCTCCAACCACAATACTACTTTTGGAATGTTTCAACAGGACACTACCGTTATTTAAAAATATTTCCTATATAATTTTGCAAACTTATTGCATCCCCTGAGAATACTATACTATAGATTTGGTACACCCTGATTTATATGACTAGGAAGCCATGTAAACTGCTGCACTCATAACTTCCTGATTGGAGAATGAAACTTTGTTTTTTTGTTTTTGTTTTTGTTTTCAAGTTTTGTGAAGTGCTTTTTTACATATGTTATCTCACTTGATTTTGACAATAACTATATAAGGAAAGGTACTATCATTATTTCCATTTCATAATTAAGGAAACTGAGGCTAAAAGATAGTAAATGACATGCCTAAGGTCATAAATGTAGGAAATACCTGAGGCATAGTTCAAACTCAGATCTTCCTGAATATGTCCATCACTCTCTTTCTTCACTTTATTACCTAATCTTCCACCTGGCTTAAAATCTTGAAGGAGCTGTTATTGTTTATCCAGATCCCCTCATGGTTATTAATTTCACAACAAATGGGAGTGTTTTCAATTCCTTGGTTTCCTTGTAAGTAATTTCTCTATAATATCTAAGAGTATGGGTGGAAGAGTCTTTGCAAGGGGAAACCCATAAGTAGTTTTCATTAGAACAGAACCTCTCAAAATACCTCATTCATTTGGTGAAGGAAGCCCAAAGGAATCATTACTTTGATAGGGAAACTGATTTCCCATGAATATGAAGCCAATCATTTGCTTGTTTTTAAGTTTTTCTGGGTCTCCTCAGAGTGAAACTGTTCTTCACTGATCCGATTTACCTGCTGTTGCAGCACAGAAGTCAAGGTCAGTAAGCAGCGAGCAATTATTACATTCCTACTATGTGTCAAGCTCAGTGCCAGGCACTGAATACAAAAACGACAAGGAAATAGTTACTGTCCTCAAAAAGTTTACAATTTGTCATGTGAAATAGATAATATTCATATACAGAAAATATATGTGTTGAGGTAACAAGTATGTGTTGTGATGTTGTCTCTGAAAGAATTCAGGCTCGGACAGTCTCCTACCCAGCAAAGTCATTTACTGAATTTTATGCACTCAGTGAGTGGGCTTTGCTCCTTGAAGGAGTTACAGTCCAGAAAAGCAAAGCAAGGATATTTATAGAATAAATGGTGCTGATTACATCACAAGATGTAGAGATTTTGAAGTTACAGGAAAAGTTCTTTAACATGGAGAAGTCTTAAAGCCTTGTTGGAACTGTGCATGCAGTTACTCAGAATGCATACAGAAAAGCAAATTGGGGGGTAATTAAAGTATGAATATGATAAAATTAGCCTGCTTTCATCATAAGTTCATGCAAAGGACAGTAAATAAGGAGAGTGTGCAGGCACTATTTTGGGGAAAGAATTTATAAACCAGTGTCCTGTTCTGCATTCAGTTAGTGCTACTTTCTTACTGATTGATTTCTGTGGTATCTAGTATGTCTGAACCAGATGATAATGGTGAAAGGAAAAAGGCACTATCAGCTGAGGAAATCAAGAAAGATTTCATATACAAGTTAGGGTTTAGCTAATTTTTTGAGGGAAAGAAATGAATATTAAGGCAGGGAAATAAGTGCAGACACAAGTTGAAGCACTATGTGTAGGGAATAACCTGAAAGCCAGTTTGGCTGGTTCCCAGAGTATGGGAAGGGAAGTAATGTATATAAAATAAATTTGAAGAGGCAGATGTAGGCCAAAGTGTTCAGAGCTTAAAATGTCAAATAGAGAAGTTTATATTTGTTCCTGTATTAATAGGGAGTATTTTTATTTGAGTAAGGAAGTCATGTATTCAGATTTTTGCGTTAGCAATAATTAATTAGGTATTGTAGCTAAGAGATAATGAGGTCCTATAACTATAATTGTAGTCATATGACTAGAGAGGGCAGTGTGGATGTTGTACAGGTAAAAAGATTATTTGACAACTGATTAATTATATGACATGAGAGATTGAGTTGTTGAGGTTGATGCCAAGGTTGGGAAGTTGGGAAACTGATGGTGCCTTTGATAAAAATAGGAAAGTTCTGAAATCTATGTGATTATCTGAAATCTATGTGTTATCATGGAGATTACAAGGCATCTCCAATGACAAGGCTTAGGAGACAAAGTCCTTACCAGTAGCATCTAATAAAAGGCATTAGTCAGATGGTGGTTTTGAGAGGGATCCATACATCTGTTTTTTATGCTGAGCAGTACTTCCATTTGTTAAGGACTTTAACAGATTGGCTAGTTAAAGGGCCTGCCTCACTACATATGGCTCTGCTTTTATCTCAATCAGGAATTGTGATTTGTCTTTTGTTTTTGGTATAAGTCAAGATCCTCAGCTTTCTGCTCCCTCTCTGTAAGAACAGGACCTCTTTCAGTCAGTGATTAGAACAATTCTCCATTTTACTGAACAGAAAAAAGAACACACCTCCAAATCATGATGAATGAGTAAGGGTTACCAAAATGTTGGCTAGAGGAAGATGGGGATAAAAAAAATCAAGTGAGTAGGCAAGAAGTCATGAAGCAAGAGCTGGAGCAGTGAAAGTTATTGCATGGGTGAAATGGGGTGAGTAAAAAACCACCATGGTAGTAACAGTACAAAGCATCTATGAATCACCTTCTTACTTAAAGTCTCTGCCTAAACACAGTTCTTATAGGTGGCAGCTAACTAGTCCCATTCATCTCCTAAGGGTTACCTAATTGTCATTTAGACCCCAACTACTGCAAAAGGTAAACTTGCCAGGCTAGTGATCTTTGTCCTTGGTATTTCCTCTACCTTTTTCTGCCCCATTTTCTGATGTCTACCTCTCCTTATTCTTTTCCCACTCTTACTTCATAACAAAAGAAGCACATAACATGTGCTTATGCTATTCAAGTCCATATTGTGGGGATTGAAAATTGAAAAGAATGTTCTATTGCCAAAAAAAAAAAAAAAAAAGATGGGGAGGAGAAGCCAAATGGTTCAGTGGATAGAGCATCGGCCCTTGAGTCAGAAAGATGGAATGTCTCATGCACTTATTACTTACTCTGTGACCCTAGGCAAATTATTTAATCTATATTACCTCCCCTTCCTCCCTCAAAACTGCACACTCTGAAGTCCTTTTCAAAATGATGACATGGGCAATGGAAACATTTTTGAAATACCATCAGTCTTCTGAGTTTACTACTTTGAAGGTGAGAGCATTCATTTAGATGCATAATATCTATTTTATTGTTATTATTAAAGGAAGATGACATATTAGTTTGCAATAAAATCTCAAATTTTAAGGCAGGGACATTATTAATACAACTGAGATCAGATCACATATGTGAACACTGAAATTGACATCTATAAGACTAGCTCTAGTTTTGATATGTCTGCATGGTTGAAGATAGGGAAAGCAGTGAGAAGCAGATGGGAGAATGGAAAAAAAGGAAGGGCAGAAACTAAGATGTGAGGCAGGCATAAGAAATAAAGAACTCTGGAGCTGGCACATGGATGCACTGACTCTGGATGTATGGCCAGAGATTCAGCCCAGAGATGATGACTCAGTTAAGTTTGCCACATAGGCATCCTCTGTTAATTTATAGGCTCCTGCTTCTGATAGGTCAGTCCAAAAGTGAGCAGGGAGCATCACTTATTCTATCTATAAAGAGGCAGCAAGCTATAGTAGAAAGACTACTGACTTTGATGTATAAGATCTTTCTGGGCTTCAATTTTCTCCCCTGAAAAATGAGAGTGTTGAACCAGGTGGCCTATAGGTTCTCTTTCAGCTCTAAATCTATGCTTGTTCCAAAATGATGATGAGTCCAGTATTCTAGCTTAGACTTGGCTTAAAAATAAGTAAAGATTGAAAAAAAGCAAAATGTATTTTAGCATGTTTTTCATTTTTTTTCCTAAATGGAACTCTTGAGTTAATTCAGTCCAATCAGTCCAGTTATTTCATAAGTATACACGAGCTAGAAAGCATGAACAAATGTGTTATTTAAAATATAAAGAAGATTACTTGCAATCTAGGGGAGGGATGGGAGAAAGAGGAAGGAAATTGGAACACAAGGTTTTTCAAGGAGTCAATGTTGAAAAATTATCCTTGATATGTTTTGAAAATAAAAAATGTCAATTAAAAAGAAAAACCTAAAATAAAAAAAAATAAAGAAAAAATTGCCCAATCTGTTTATATGCAATTGATTCATTCATCCAAAGAAACATTTATTAAGCAGCTATCATGTGCCAAGTGTTGTGTTAGATGCCAGCAATACACAAACAAGGACATTTGTCCTTGATAATTCCTCCTCCCTTGTCTTACTCATTCTCTGATTTTTACCTCTCTTTATACTTTCCCCATTCCTACTCCATAGGACCAGATGTGTTTATGCTGCTCCAGTCTATATCATGATGGGGAAAATTCAAAAGAACATCATGAGTTCTGAAGTCATTGCCAAAATAATGCTGTGGGCAATAGAAATATTTTTAGAATACAAGCAGAGCTGACTACTTTGAAGATGAGCACATTCATTTAGATGCATAATAAATAAAATAGCCCCTACCCTCAAAGAGCTATATTTTATTAAATGTACACAGATAAGTAAAAACATAACCTATACAAAATAATTTCTCAAAATAATGGTTAAATTTATTATAATTATATCTGACTTAGAAACCTACCATAATTTGGGATACAAAGTAGATCTAAAGATCCCTTTCAAAAGCCATCATTTGACTCTCTTCAGTTCATATAGATGCTGCCAGAAAGAACTTTCTCTTCCCAGCTCTCTCATCACAAACATCATGAGGTCTCTGTCCTAAAAGGATCCATATGGACTTAGGGAATTTGAATCACAAAGAAGAAACACTATCTACTGGCTACAGCAGAGGTCATTTTAAAATCTCCATGGTGACTGACTCATTCTCCTTCCCATACCTCCCAGGAGGGTTACAAAACATTACATGATGTTTGGTCCACTGTGACCTCTCCGTGGGGCATCCAAGTGGAAAATTGGGGTGAGGAGGAATTTAGATTTTTAGCTAATTCTATTGAAAAAAAAAAAAAAAAAACCTGAGAATGTTTGTTTCGACACAGCACAGTGGAAAGCTAAGAAATTATCTCTTGAATAATGGGTTACCAATGTTAAGCACTCAGGCAAAAATAAATAAATAAATAATCCAATTTTCTGTAATCATTTTCCAGTGCTCAGTTCCCTACCTTATGCAGTTTGTCTCAACACTGAAGTCTTTTGAAATGAATTTGCGTTGGTTTCTCTTTTCTTTTTTTTAATTGAAGGGGAATGACAGGAGGCTGAGTCATCTTTTGGAAACTTTATTACTTTACTTTCACAATTCTGTGTCTCAGATCTTCAAATGACTTCAGAGTCTGCCTCCTATTCTCCCTCTGCCTTTCTCCTTTTTCCTTTTCCCAAGCCTGGAGTCAGCCTTAGACTAAATTGCAAAATAGGCCAAGTGTACTTTGGCACCCTCCTACCACTCTTTTATGTAAGCACATTTCCTTGATGCATTCCTCCATATCACAGAGGTGGCCACCTACTCTAAATATTTATAAACCACTCCCTCCCCCTTCTCCCCCACTATCCTTTTCTTCTTCTTCTCATCTTCTTCCTAAGGGAATGAAAAATCAAGATTGCGATGATATGTGCTGGAGAGACTTTGATTCACAGTGGGCAGTAACTTTTTCATTCTTATCTCATGAAAAAAATAGAAGGCTATAATGGGTAAAGATCTAACCTTAAAACCAGAAAGAGCTGGATTCAGACTCTGCCTCATATTTAATGAGCCAGACTTTTAACTTCTCCATCTTCCAGGCAATTCTCTGAGAATATGAACTGCAGAGAAGATGTCTACCTCCAATGGTCAAGAAAATTTCCTTACGTATAGTTTTCCTATATCAATGAAGTTATAGATCCTAGTTCCTATCTTTTCTCATTCTACAACTCCTAGGTTTAAGGAAGAGAAAACTTAGGAAGCACCAGAATTACTGGCTTCAAATATTTTAGGGGATAATCATATAAACAGAATTTATTATTTTTGTTATGAGGTAATTGGAGTTAAATGACTTGCCCAAAATCATACAACTAGGAAGTTTTAAGTGTCTGAGGCCGAATTTGTACTTAGGTCCTCCTGACTCCAGGGCCGTTGTTCTACCATTTCAGGATCTCGATGCCTCAAGGGATTGATCATATAGAAAATAATTATATTTATTCTACTTGGTCCAAAGAATGGAACTACTAAATTAGAATCTCAGTAATATCAGAGTGTGTTCATTTCTTGTCATTGTATCTTCAGTATTTAATACAGTCCTGGGAATATTGTGTTCAATAAAAGCTTGCTGAATTTAATTGAATTGTATTAGAAACAATGGGTACAATTTAGAGGTTAGCAAATTTAGGCTTGATGTAAGGGAAAACTTTATATTAATTAGAGTTCACTAAAAGGAGAAAAGCTGCTTGAGGAGGTAGTGAGCTCCCCATCATTCAAGCTGAGACAAGATGACAATTAAGGATTGTAAACCTAGAGCTAGAAGAGACTGTAAAGGTTATTTCATCTAGGCCCCACATTTTCAGATTAGGAAAGTGAGATCAAAAATAGGTTAAACGATTTGCCTGAGCTTACACCAGCAATATGTTCATTCATTCATCAATTATTCATTCACTCATTTGTTCATTCTATCAACATTTATTAAGTCATGTAGAAGAGATTCTTTTTCAGGCCAGGGTGGCCTCAGTAGTTTCTGAGGTCACTGGTAACTGAGACATTCTGTGATTCTTCTGTGATTTGTAAAATAATATAAATTTATTTTACAAATCACAGAATTTCACTTCCCCAAAGTAATCAGTAGCTTCAGGAAACCATCCAACAACCATAAGATTAGATGATAGTTCAGATATGTTTGCTGCAGGAGAGAATGCTTTGTCAGAGGTCAGCCTTGCACAAAAATATTCCAGTTTTTTTTTTTTTTTACCATTGATTGTTCCAGTCCTCTCATTTTATGCTGCTGAAAACGTTTCTGCTCCAGGCAGCAACCAGCCATGAATATCTGCCCCTCATTATTTCCATGTTTATCATGTTTACCAGTCCCTAGATAATAGACAATCATTCAATCTTTGTTTCTTTTTTTTTTTAATGTTAATAATAAGGTGTTCCACGATGACAGATGAATTTATTTATTTGGAGGTATTTTCCCTGTTTGAAATGGAGCAGATATTTAATCTGGGAAGAAGCTTCCCTGGTTTTCTCACTGGACCAATCAACTGTGTCATTCTCTTTGAGCTGGAACACAACCAGTCCCAAAGCTACTGATTATTTCTTTGAAGAGAAGGGATTATGGAGCATGTGAGCTTCAAAAACACAAAGCAGGGAAGGGGTTAGACTAATCCAGTGGGAAGGACTGGGGAGAACTCTAAGAGTGAAGGCAGATTTCTTGTTTTGTATTGGATGTGAAAATTTTAATAAAAATAAATATCATATCAAGTCTTAAGAAAAATCTATTCCAGAAACTCAGTTCAGAGATCAGTTCTGGGTGGTGAGTGACTGATGATTTAGCATTCAATGCAATATCCCTGCAGGATCAGGAAAAGAAATGGTATTTTTAAGCATCTGAGGAGGTATAGAAACCACACAAGATGCTCAAATTCTCAGTCTATCAGTGGTCAAATTAGAAATCATAACTACTTAGAGCTAAGGGAATTTTTAAAAATATCCTTTGATTGAATCTTCCACCTTACCAAGAAGATAAAAGCATTACTTTTTTTTCCAAATTTATTTTATTTGAAAAAACAGAATAAGAAAAAAGAAAAACAGAAAAACAATAGAAAACAAAAGAAAAGAGAATACTGTCATATGTCCAGCAGAATGTCAGGGAAATTTCAAAGTATATAATAATAAATACAAATTTAAGAAAAAAAATATAAATATATAAGTAGAAGAAATTATATTCATGAGTGTCCATTTTGACTTCCTTGTAAATTGTTTTTCAGTCTCTGATGCACACCTTTTTTACTTTATTCTTTTTTTCCCTTTTCTTTCCTCCGACACTCCCAAGCTGGCTATAGTTTAAAAAAAAGATATATTTATATGTACATATGTAGATAGACACACACATACACATACATGCATACATATACATATCTCCCTTTTATACCCCCTACCACCACCAAGAAAGCTACAGTTAAGGAAAGATATATTTATTAATACATATATAGATATATACATATATAAACACACTCACCCATACCCCATACACACATGTCTTTCCTATCCCTGCTAACTCTTTCATTAAATTCTGCTCATAACTTGGCTTACTATTACTTAACCTCACTCCATCTAGGGATCCCTCCCTTGTCTTCTTCCTCACATTAGCTTCTCCAGCCGCCCTATCCCTTCCCCCTTGTTTCTTTATAAATATTGGAAAGTGCCATAACCTTCATGGTATATATGTAGTGTTGCCTATTGAACCCATTTCCAATGTGAATAGGTTTTCAGGACTACAAGCCCTCCTCCTCCCTCTAATACCTCTGTGTCTATTCTTCCTCTGCACCTCATTTGTATAATATGATTACTATTTTTACCTTTTCTCTGGCTATCTTTCCTTTGAGCTCACCCTATTGTTGATATAAATCTTAAACATAAAATATACATTTCCCATGGATAAAAAAAAATAAACAAATTGTTCATGTTTAAACAGTTTGTCTATATTGAATTCTTTAAAATTGTTCTTTGAGGTTGGCTCTTATATGTCAAATTTTCTGTTAAGTTGGGGTTTAGTTGATAGAAACTCCTGAAATACTCCAAGTTCATTGAATGTCCTTTTTTTTCTCATTCAAAATTAGAGAATTTTGCTGGATATGATATTTTTGGTCACAGGCCTAGTTCTTTTGATTGTCTGTGGATATGATTCCAAAACCTGAGGTCTTTTATTGTAGCTGCTGATAAGTCTTGTACAATTCTAGTTATAGTCCAGCTATTTGAATTGTTTTTTTTCTTGTTCTTTGCAAAATTTTCTCTTTGATATGGGGGTTTCAAAATTTGGCACTAATATTCCTATGTGTTTTCCACAAAGGATTTCTTTGACATCGTGATCATTGCATTTTTTCTATTTCTACTTTCCCCTCATGTTCTATCACTCTAGGAAATTTTTCTAGGATTGTTTCCTACATTATTGTGTCAAGGTTCTCTTTTTGGTCACAATTTTCTGGCAATCCAATTATTCTTATATTTTCTTTTCTTTATCTGTTCTCCAGATTTGTTGTTTTTCTTATGAGATGTTTCACATTTTGTTCTATTTTCTCATTCTTTATAATCTGTTTTGTTATTTCTTGATCTCTCATAGCTTCACTGGCTTCTCCTTGCCTGATTCTAATTTTTAAAGAGTTATTTTCATCTTTGAGACTCTGTACTTCCTTTTTCAATTGGCTTTTTTCAAAATCTTGTTTTTCTTGGGTGGTTTTAATTTTTTATTTAGTTTTTCCTCAGTTTTTCTCAATTAATTTTTGAATTATTTTTTGAGTACTTATATAAATTCTCTCTGGGCAGAAAGCCATTTCACATTACTTTTTGAGGTAGAAGCTTTTTTTTTTTTTTTTAAACTAACATGTTCTCCTCTGAAGATGAACCCTGGTCTTCCTTGTTCCCATATGTTTCAATGCTGGGGTTCTTCTTTGTTTTCTTGCTTTGCTCTTTTTAAATAAGAAGTATTAATGTAAGCACCTCTAAAAGTGGGATTGGGGTATGGTGCCTCAAGCTTCCTTCAGTTCTACACTCTGACCAGGAATCTTAAACCAAGAGCTCCACTCCAGAGCCAGTACTGCCCCTGCCCTGCTGCTTCTGCACTGGTCCAGGGCCTACTCTCAGCAGCACAGCCAGCCTGGTATTCCCAATCAGCTGAGGTTCACTCTGTCTTCCGGACTTAACCCCTCACCCAACAAATACTCCAGGATTCTCTGTGGTTCTTGCTGAGGTTCCAGCCACAATCAGAAAGCCTGAGGGATTCCCACTTGATGTTTCTGTGAAATAACCCGGAGGTGTTTGCACTTCACTTTAATTCCTAGCCCAAGGTTTTTCTTCAGATTTTCACAGGTTGTATCAGGAGGACCTTTGTTCTATCCGGTTTTCTTGGTTTTTAACTTCTTCCTGAGGCACAAATTTGTTCTATTTGTGGGGAAAATTTACCAACCTACTCTGCCATCTTCCAAGAATCCTTCCCAGTAAAAGCAATATTGTTCCCTTTTATCGATGAGACAAAATGAAGCCAAGTAATGAGATGGGGAGTGGAGGGTTCGGGAAGACAGAGACAGCAAAATCATCTTCTGTTCTTCATTCTTTCTGCCCTTCTCTAATATGTCATCAAGATCTGCCGGGTTTAACTTTGTAACATCTCTCATATATGTCCCCTTCTTTTCTTTTTTTTTAATGTTTTTTTTAAAAATCTATATATCTATATATCTATATCTGTATCTATCTATCTATCTATATATATATATATCTGTATCTATCTATCTATCTATATATATATATATATATATATATATATATATATATATATATATATATATATATATATATATCTTTTTATTTACAAATTATATGCATGGGTAATTTTAGAGCATTGACCATTGCCAAAGATTTTGTTCCAATTTTTCCCCTCCTTACTCCCACCAGATGGCGGATTGACCAATACATGTTAAATATGTTAAAGTAGAAATTAAATACAATATTAGTATACATGTCCAAATAGTTATTTTGCTGTTCAAAAAGAATCGGACTTTGAAACAGTATACCATTAGCCTGTGAAGGAAATAAAAAAATGCAGGCAAACGAAGGTAGAGAGATTGGGAAATCTATGTAGTGGTTTATAGTCATCTCCCAGAGTTCTTTCCCTGGGTGTAGTTGGTTCAATTCATTACTGCTCTATTAGAGCTGATTTGGTTCATCTCATTGTGGAAGAGGGCCACATCCATCAGAATTGATCATCATATAGTGTTGTTGTTAAAGTATATAATGATTTCCTGGTCCTGCTCATTTCATTCAGCATCAGTTCATGTAAGTATCTCCAGGCCTTTCTGAAATCATCCTGCTGGTCATTTCTTAGAGAACAATAATATTCCATAATATTCATATGGCACAATTTATTCCGCCATTCTCCAATTGATGTGTTCCCTTCTTTTCAATAATACTGATGAGGACCTAGGTAACTAATTGGCGTTGGCAGAGCAATCCTAAAGTACTGATAAAATTATTCCTGGAAGCAAACAGAGAAGACCCCTGGGAAGGTCTTGGGTTGCCCCACCTTGCTGTGTCCGATCAAAAATCCAAGTTATGTCACACCCCTGAAGTTAAATTCCCCTATAAGTCTGCCCATGACCCATGCCATCTTTGCTGAATCCCTTTTGGGTTAGCTCGCCATGGTGTCTGCCTCATGGTGTCTGTCTCCTTACCTTTCCCCATGCTTCATTGTATATTTTCTCTCATCCCCCCACCATGCCTTATGGTTTCTTTCTCTTATAGCTAAATAACTCTTAGGCTACTAAATCCCTCTATGGAGTTAGCCTGCCAGTTAATGGCATACTGCCACTTCATGACATATTCCTTTAATGGATTCTTCCAACTCCTTTCCTTGATAATCCTATTGCTGTCCTAAATGTTATTCATATTTACTGCTCTTTGTGTCCATTGTACCTCATCATTTGTCTGTATCCTCTTCTCATAAATAAACCTACCTTTTGGCAAAGAGAATGGCTATTATTAATTCTTCGCATGACCAAACTCCATCATTTGGTGCCTGAATATCAATCTTATCATTTGGTGCTGTACCTCAAACACATCAATACAACCATCATTTTGGTGCAGTCCTTCACCTCTCCCCTGGACTATTACAATAACTTACAAGTATCTCCCCACTCTAGTCCATCCTCTACTCAATTGCCAAAATGATATTGCTAAAATGTAATTCTGATCATGCTATTGTATCCATAGTCATTAAACTCTAGTGGCTTCCTATCACCTCCCAAATGTAGTTCTCTGTTTGGCATTCAAAGCCATTTATAGCTCCCCCCCTCACTTTTTCAATCTTTTATACCTTATACACCACTTACCCCACAGATATAAGCTACCTCACCTCAGAATCTCATTTATTTTCAGAGTCTTTCTTACCTTAGAATACTCATCTGCTTCTTTGCCTTCATGGAATGGAATATTCCTCCTTCATGCTGTCTTCTTTCTTCCATTCCTCCTAATTAGTCATTCAATAAATATTTGTTAAACATCTGCCATATGCTGAGCATAGTTCTAAGCATTGGACACACATACACACACACACACACACACACACAAACACACACACACACACACATACACACACACAGAAAGAGAGAAAAAATTAGAGACAGAGAGTCAGAGACAGAGACAGAGATACAGAGAAGTGGAGGGTGTGGGGAGTGGACAAAAGACAATCTCTGCCCTCAGAGACCTCACGATCTACATAGGAAGACAACAATCATACTTATAAACAAGCTCTATGTGTGATAAATAGAAAATAATTAAAAAAGAAAATGCACTAGAATTAAGAGGGATTAAGGAAGGCTCATTGTAGAAGATTTCAGTTGGAATTTAAAGGAAGCCAAGAAAGTTAATAAACAGAGATGGGGAAAGAAAACATTCCAGACATGAGAAATAAACCAATGAAAATGCCTAAGGTGGAGAAATGGAGAGGCCTCTATTTTTGGGAAGGGTCCAGGCTGGTTAAACTTCATTCTTCTCCCAGTTGTATTCTAACTTTCCAGACTTCAACATCATGATCCCAGTTGGTACCTTTACTCTACTCCTCCCATCTTCTCTACTTTCCTGCTTCCTTTGTTTATTATCTTTCCTCATCAGGATATAAGCCTTCATTTCCAATAGGCTTGTGATGGAGAGAGCCATCTATACCCAGAGAGAGGACTGTGGGTACTGGAAGTGGATTAAAACATAGTATTTTCACCTTTTTGTTGTTGTTGTTTGCTTGTTTTGTGTTTTCTTTCTCATCTTTTTATTTCCTTTTTGATCTAATTTTTTTGTGCAGCATGATAACTGTGGAAATATGTACAGAAGAATTTACATGTTACAACATATATTTGATTAATTGCTCTCTAGAGGTGGGGAGTAGGAGGAAGGAAGGAAGGGAAAAAATTGAAAAAGAATGTTTTGCAAGATTTGTTGAAAACTATGCAAATATTTTGAAAATAAAAAGCTATTATTAAAAACAAACAAGAGATATAAGCCCTTTCAAGACTAGAAATGTATTTTTATTATATTTATGTTTATAGCAGTTTACATATATGTAGTACATAGTAAATATAAAAAAAAACACACACCACATATTCAGTCATAGATTTAGAGCTGCAAGGACATTTAGAATTCATCAGTTCTAATACTTTTACTTAAAAATAGAGGACATTGAAGTCAAGAGATAATAATGCTTTGCCTGAGATCACACAAGGAGTGAAGAACAGAATCAGGATTTGAACACAACTCCTAGTTTAATAGATTTAGAGCTTCAAAGCCATGTAGCTTAAGTTTTTCATTTTACACATGAGGAATGTAAGACCAAGAAGAAGGGAAGGAATTCTACCAAAGTTACCTTTACCAACTATAAGAGATAGATTTGGATACCAACTCCTTGGGCTCCAAAGCAAAAGCTAGTCTTATTGTACCAAATTATACCCCAAATGTATCTATAACACTCCTCTAACCTTTTCTGAGATTTTCATCTTATGTGTATGTCCATCCTTGATTGATAACTATTTTTTAGAGTATAAGAGAAGTTGTATAAAAATAAATGAGCATATTTCAGAGCTAAATCTCGTTACAGGGTAATTCCATTTTATCTTTCAAGGACAACTAAACTCAACAATTACTTCCATGGTCCAGTGGACAGAACAGATCAACACACCTTCCTTGAGGAATCAGTGTTGTCTTGGAACATTGACAAATAAAATCAATAGGGAGGTGGTGGTGGTACAGATCTCACAGAAAGAAACTTCAAGAATTAAAAACTCACTCAGGAGGATGCTCCAGGTTGGACATTCAATACTAATGAAAATTCTGGAGCCTTTCTAGTTCTGCAACCTCATTTCCATCTTAGTCAAGATAGATAGATAGATAGATGGATGTATAAGTAAATAATCTATTCTGATGATATATTATGCTTTCTTTGGTTATTTCACATCCAAAATGTCCAGTTTCAATATCATCAACAGCATTACAGGATAGTGTTGTCATAAATACTGACATATGCAAATGGATCCGTGATCATATCAATGTATATGTTCTCTCCAAAATTACAGATCAAAGCTCATCTTTCCTTTTCCCTTCTGGATTACTCTACTCTATACCCTTCCAGATTTCACCACAGGGAGTCCATCTAATATGCTGGAGGTTACTCTGGCTTCCTGCCGTCTGATACTTCACTATAGTGTGTAAGTAACCCGGTGTTCTCAGAAGCTATGCCAGCAAAACATAAGTTCTGGAAGTTTCTACCATATTAGTGAGGCTTTGAAAGTGTGTTCCTACTAACAATCTTGCCAAATAGTAATGAATTCATGGGTCTCAGGTGCTATCCACTGCACCATCCAACTGTCTGTTGTAGAAATAAATGTGTTTTGCATGACTACACATGTATAACCTGCATTGAATTGCAATGAGATATTGAAGTAAGAGGAAAAGAGAGAATTTGGAAATCAAAGTATTATAAATTAATGTTAAAAATTACATGTAATTGAGGGAAAATAAAATACCAAATAAATGTTTTAAAAATAAAGATATGTGCTTAGGTGGTTGGCTGAGCTTCTGACATACCTGCTTAACTGCTCTTTATCACAGTCCTTACACTATAGTTTTCTTTTCCAGTATGATCTAGAAAAATCTATGTAAAAATTTTGCCCTTCCTTTCATACCAGAGAATTCATAACTAAATAATTATGGTATTAAAAGATAAAATATATTGGTATTACACAAGACTGCACATATATTTTATGTATTTCTGAGCTTCTAAATTTTTTCTGCTGGCCTTCACACGTAATCTATAGCTTTTGTAAAGCCCCCCCCCCCAAAAAAAAATTCCCATTTATTTTCTTCTTTCTTCCTTTTATTTATTTATTTTTGTGAGATGAGACAGTTGAGATTAAATGACTTGTGACTTGCCTAGAGTCACTAAGTGTTAAGTAGCTGAGATCCTAGATAAAGCAAAAGTAAAAGTAGTTCTTATTAAAAGAGATAAGGAAGGGAAGAACATCTTGATAAAGGGCACAGTAAATAATGAAATAGTAATAATACTAAATATGTTTACTCCAAATGGCAGAGCAGGCAAATTCCTAGAGAAGATTTTAAGCCAGTTACAGGAAGAAATAGATAGCAAAACTATTCTAGTGAGGGACATCAGTCTTCTTACCTTAGAATCAGACAAATCTAACCACAAAATAAACAAGAATAAAACTAGGGAAGTTAATATGATCCTGGAAAACCTAGATATGATAGACCTCTGGAGAAAACTGAACAGAAACATAAAGGAATACATACCTTTTTCTCAGCAGTATATGGCACCTACACAAAAATTAACCATGTATTAGGGCATAAAAAACCTCACAATCAAATGCAAAAAGGCAGAAATAATAAATACTTCCTTTTCAGACTACAATGCAATAAAAATTATTTTAATAAAGGGTAAAAGAAAGATAGATCAAAAATCAATTGGAAATTAAATAATCTAATTCTAAAATATGAGTAAGTCAAACAACAAATCACAGAAACAATCCATAAATTCATCCAAGAAAATTACAGTAATGAGACAACATACCAAAGCCTATGGGATATAGCCAAAGCAATCCTTAGGGGAAATTTTATTTCTTTAAATAAGTACATAAATAAAAAAGAGTAGATCAATGAATTAGGCATACATTTAAAAAGCTAGAAAAAGAACAAATTTAAATCCCCCCAATTAAATACCAAATCAGAAATTTTGAAACTCAAAGGAGAGATTAATTAGAGACTAAGAAAAGTATTAAACTAATAAACAAAACTAAGAGTTGGTTTTATGGAAAAAACTAACAAAGTAGAGAAACTTTTGGTTAATTTGATCAGAAAAAGTAAAGGAAAAAACCAAAGCACCAGAATCAAAAATGAAAGGGGTGAACTCATGAAAAAGAAATTTAAAGCAATATTTAGGATCTATTCTGCATAACTCTATGACAGCAAGACTGACAATCTAACTGAAATAGATGAATATTTACAAAAACATAAATTGCCCAGGTTAACAGAAGAGGAAATAAAATACTTCAATAGTCCCATATTCGGAAAATAAATTGTTTAAAGAACAATTAATTCCAATACCATGTAAACTATTTGGAAAAATAGTTCAAGAAGGAGTTCTGCCAAATTCCTTTTATGACACAAATAAGTAAACCAGGAGTAAACCAGGAAAGGCCAAAACAGAGAAAGAAAATTACAGAACAATCTCCCTAATGAATTTTGATGAAAAAATTTCAAATGAAATATTAGCAAAGAGATGAAAGCAACTTATCAACAGGATAATACACTATGTCAAATTAGCATTTATACTAGGAATGTAGGGTTGGTTCAATATCAGGAAAACTATTACTATAATCGACTATATCAATAACAAAACCAATAGAAATCATATGATAATCTCAATAGATGCTGAAAAAGCTTTTGACAAAATATAGCCTCCATTCCTATTAAAAACACTAGAAAGTATAGGAATAAAGAGAGCTTTCCTTAAAATAATAAGCAGTATCTATCTAAAACCTACACCAAGCATTATTTGTAATGAGAGAAGCTGGATGCATTCACAATAACATCAGGGGTAAAACAAAGATGCCCATTATCACCATTATTATTCAACATTTTATTCAAAATGTTGGCTTTAGTAATAAAAAAAAAGAAAAAGAAATTAAAGGAATTAGAATAGGCAATGAGGAAATAAAGCTATCACTCTTTGGGATGATATGATGATATACTTAGGGAATTCTAGAAAATCATCCAAAAATCTACTAGTAACAATTCACAGCTTTAGTGAAGTTGCAGGCTATAAAATAAACCCACACAAATCATCAGCATTTCTTTATATTACTGACAAAGCCCATCAGCAAGAGATAGAGGAATTCCACTAAAAATTACTGTAGACAAAATAAAATACTTGGGAGTCTACCTGCCAAGACAAACCCAAGAACTATATGAACAGAATCATAAAATATTTCTCATACAAATAAAATCAGATCTAAACAACTGGAAAAATATCAATTGTTCATGGCTAGGCTGAGCTAATATAATAAAAATGACAATTCTGTCTAAATTGGCCTGCTTGTTCAGTGCCATACCAATCAAGTTGTCAAAACATTATTTAATTGAGCTAGAAAAATAATAAAATTCATCTAGAAGAACAAAAAGGGGATTAATGAATATCAAGAATATCAAGGGAATTGATGAAAAAAAAAATACAAAGCACGGTGGCTTCGTAATACCAAATCTAAAACTATATTATAAAGTAGCAGTCATCAACACCTTTTGGTACTGGCTAAGAAATAGAGTGGTGGATCAGTGGAACAGATTAGATACATATGACAATAATAATCTAGGTTTATAGCAATCTAGTATTTGATAAATCCTCAAACTCCAGCTTCTCAAATAAGAACTCACTTTTTGACAAAAATTGCTAGGAAAATTGGAAAATATTGTATCAGAAAATTGGCACCTAATACCAAAATAAGATCAAGATATATACATGATTTGGGCATAAAGGATGTTGCCATAAACAAATTAGGAGAATAAGAGATAATTTGCTTATCACATCTTTGGAGAAGGGAAGAATTTATGACCAAAGAAGAACTAGAAAGCATTATAAAAGGTAAAATAAACAACTGTGATTACATTAAATTTAAAAAGTTTTGCACAAGCAAAACCAAGAAAAACAAGATTAGAAGGGAAGTACAAAGCTGGGAAAAAATCTTTACAGACAGCATTTCTGATAAAGGTCTCATTTCTAAAATATATAAAGTACTATGTCAAATTTATAAAAATATAAGTCATTCTTCAATTGATAAATAGCCAAAGGATATGAATAGATACTTTTCAGGTGATGAAATTAAAGCCATTTATAGTTACATAAAAATGCTCTAAATCACTATTGATTAGAGAAATGCAAATTAAAATAACCCCTCACACTTTTCAGATTGGCTAAAATGACAGGAAAAGCTAATAATAAATGTTGAAGGGAAGATGGAAAAGCTGGTACACTAATGCATAGTTAGAAGAGTTGTGAAGTGATCCAACCATTCTGGAGAATATCTGGAACTATGCTCAAAGGGCAATAAAACTGCATACCCTTTGACCCAGCAGTGCCATTACTTGGTATATATCCCAAGGAAATCTTAAAAGAGGGAAAAGGACCCATATATGCAAAAATTGTAGCACTCTTTGTGGTAGCAAAGAATTGGAAAATGAGTGGAGGTCCATCAATTGGGGAATGGCTGAAAAAGCTATGGTACATAAAGATAATGGAATATTATTGTTCTATTAAAAATAATGAACAAGATGATTATAGAAAAGCCTAAAAAGATTCACATGAGCTGATGCTGAGTTAGAAGTACACTGTACACAATAACAGCAAGAATGTTCAACAATCAATGATGAAAAACCTGGTCCTTCTTGGCAGTTCAGTAATCCGAAGCAATCACAATAGACTTTGGACAGAAAATTCTGTCTCCATTCAAAAAAAAAAAGATCTAAGGATACTGTATGTAAATCAACACATGCTGTTCACTTCTTTTTTCTTTTTTCTTTTTTAAAATTTCTCCCATAGGTTTTCTTTAATTTTTCAACAAGATTCATAAAGCAATATGTATTAAAAAATAAACTTACTATAATTAAAAAAAGTGTCTGAATCAGATTTGAATCTGGGTCCTCCTGACTCCAGAGCTGCTGCTCCATCCACTTTGCCAAATAGCTACCTCCCTTTTTAATTTCTTGTCTTAATCTGCAATGTATTTAAAAAAAAATGATAAAATAATAACAAAAATAAATAACAAAATTATCAAAAAAGTTGGTAAACTATAAATGTAATTATATTGTTGTTGTTTAGTCATATTTAGTCGTGTGTAACTTCCTTTCCTCACTTAGGATTTTTTTGGCTAAGACACGTGAGTGTTCTGCCATTTCTTTCTCCAGCTCATTTTACAGATAAGGAACTGAGGTAGGCAGGGGTAAGTGACTTCTCCAGGATCACATAGCTAATAAATATCTGAGACCAGATTTGAATTCAGATTTTCCTGACTCCAGTCCTGGCATTCTACCTACTGCACCACTAACTGTCCTGTCAACTTATATAGACTGAACTAATCTGATTACTGTGATCCTGTTTTGAAGGAGAAGGTTTATTTCCCACCCAACAGCCTTCTGTAGCTGAAAGTTCATTCAAAGATATTCATCTTCTTGAGCAGAGTATGCCCAGAAGTAGCCTTCTTGCCCAGGCTATTCTTTCCTAAGAAACATCTATCAAGAGGTATTGTTCCTTTCCTGCTCTAAAAGCAGAGCAAGGTTTAGCTTCCAACTACTACTGTTTCTGCCTAAATCTAGGAAACTACAATCCTGAAAAATCATTAAGATATATATCATTTCCCCAGGCACCTGAATATGTTGATGCAATTGTGTTAATTTGCTAATTTGCCTTTGCTATCACTGACTACACAGTGATACAATGTCTTTTGCTCATTGAAATTGCTCAGCATTTTATATAATTTTAATGTCTGTAATGGGAAGCAGTTGATAAGAGATGGGAGCAAGATACTGAACAATAATAATCTGGGGGGCATAAAATTATAACGCACTAGTAAAACAGGGAAGCAGCTGCCTGAAATATCCTTTATCTTGGAAAGTGTGCTTTGGGGTCATTATAGTATGATTTTATTGGCTATTTCTTGGCAAAATGCCAGAATGGCTTATGGCTTCTCAGAAAGGTAACATTGCATTTTATGAATGATAGACAGATGGTTTTTATGACACCTTTGCATTGTAGTTTATGGTTAGGAAAATACTAACACCAACCCCCTTCAGAAATGTAAAATCAAGTGAACAGCCTTTGAATATTTTTTTTCTTTCCTATTTATTTATTTATTTATTTATTTATTTATTTACATTTTTGGAAGGTGCTAGTCAGATTATCAAGGCAAAAACATTTACTAGATGGCTCCAATTATCCCAATACTCTATCTTAAAATATTTTGTGTTTTCAAAAAATCAATTGAAGAGGAAGTGGGGCAGAGATCATTGTCTCCTTCCTATTTTAAGTTAGATAGATGTCCAAGATTCAGAACTGTATGTACATAACGCAACTTCATCTCTTTTGTTTTCCCAACCTCTAATTGGATTTTCCTGTTTAAGTCCTGTTCTTTTAATCAAAACAGCAAGCAAAATCAATTTTTTAAGCTACCACAATCCAAGTAAAACATTTAGTCATAAAGCACTGAAAGCTTTATTCTGCAAAACTGTCAGAGCTTACTAAATTGTTTAACTTATCTCCTTATGGAGCCACCAGAATCATTGCTGACTCTCCTGGATCACTGTCTTGTTGTGGCAGGCTCATTATAATAGAAATATCTGACAAAAAGTGATCTACTGGAGAAAAAAATAAAAACCACTCCAATATCTTTGCAAAGAAAATAACATGGACAGACTTTGGAAGATAATGGAGGAGTGAAAGGCCTGATGTGCTCTTTGATCCATGAGGTCACAAAGTATTAGACAGATTGACAACTACAACAAAAATCATTCCTGTGATTTTCCTGCATCCTTCTTTGTATTGTGTCATTGTTTATATATACATATACACACACAACCAGCAACTATTTATTTTCATTTATATATATATGGAATTTTTATTTCTCAGTTATGATATCTGGCCTAGGTAATGAAACATTTAAATGTTAAAAATCCTGTACCACAAGACAGAAAAATTATGGGGTTACTGGTGAATAGAGGCCCAGAGATGTAAGGATCCAGTCCTGATATTTTCCTTTCAGCCTCATGTAATCGGAAAGAGAAAAATCAGCCAATTAACCGATACCAAAGTTTGAAAGTCAATCACTGAATAAATAAGTATTTATCAAGCATCTACAATGTGCCAGGCTATGTGCTAAGCATTGGCGATTCAAAAAGATGAAAAAGATAATCCCTGACCTCAATGAGCTCACAAACTAATAGGAAGGTATCTCAATGTCCACACAATTTAACTTGTATCTGATATGGGTCCTTAGTTACACAGCTTTCAGAATTTCAATAACAGGGAACCACACTATGTCCTGAGGAAGCTCATTCTACCTTTAGATTGTTTTTTTATTATTATTATTTACAATTTCAAATTCTTTCCTTTCTTCCATCCATCCCTCATCTATTGAGAAGTCAAGAAATACAATACTCATTACACTAATGAAATCATGTAAAACATTTTTCAAATTATCAATTAAAGCTCTCATTATTAATAATTGTTTTTCCCCTTATGACAAATTGAAACCTGACTTTTCACCTATTCCTCCTATTTCCTAGGATCAAGAAAACATCTACAACTAGGTCCTGATTAGTATGAAGAATAAACCTCATGGAACACTCTCATGTATTTGAATTTGGACCATTTGAAGTTAAGATTTTGAAAAATATGAAGAAACTAGGTTATATAGTGAATAGGTATATAGGATTGAAGTAAGGAAGATCTGAATTCAAATTCAGCTTCAAATACCTTTTAGATGTAGTTCCTGAGCAAACCATTTAACTTCTACCTACCTCAGTTTCCTCAACTGTAAAATGAGGAAAATAATGGCAACTATCTCCTAGGGGAGAACCAAATAAGATAATTCATAACACCAATCAAGATTTAGCTGTATTTTTACAAGATATCTCCTAATACTTAAAGAAGGGATTATTTCTTACCTCCCTCTATGATCTATAGATTGCTGGCCAATTCATCTCTTGTTCAGGCTAAATATCCCAGTTCTTTTTTATCAATATTCAAGTACCTACTCTTTAGTTGTCCTAGCCTCCTGGTTGTCCTCTGGACATTCTTTAGCTTGTCAATAACCTTCCTAAAGATTTTCTTAACCAAATTAAAAAAAAAGATTTGTTTAATAACTTTATTATATGTTTTGTTTTTATATTTATATATTAAATATATTTTAAAGGAAAAGCAAATTGCACATACTAGATTTACAGTTTTACATGCAATCCTCTTTTCCTTCTAGTCTACTTTTAATAAATTTTTTTAACTTATTAAACTCAGAATAAAAATTGTTTTTAAAAAATAATAGTTTATATGAACAAAAATAATAATAATTCGGTGTCTAGACCTGAATATAAAACTCCAAATATATTCTGACCTGGGGAACATAAAATGAGATTTATTTCATCCATTCCTTATTGTGGATTTTATATTTCTGTTAGCATAGCCTAAAATATTGTCATACTCTTATGTATTGTTGTGAGGTGCACACTGGATTCTAGAAGTTTATATCTATGGACTGTATGCTATATAGTAGGCTCTACCAAGTTGGAAGGATTTTGTATATGGATTTAGTGAAAGCCTATGTCTGTTACGCAAGAACCAAATTAGCTAAATTCTACCTGAAGCAGAAGTGTCAAATATTTATATGTGGACCAAATCAGATAAAAATGTAATTGGGATATATTTAACAAAGTAAATAAATTTATCATAAAAGAAAGATGCTATAAATTTCTGGTTTTCTATGTCTACGTGTGACCCCTAGGGATCTTTGTGGATAATAGCCCCATTTCTATTTGAGTGTGATGTCATTGGTCTGAATGATGCTGCTGTTTCAAGAACTCTTGTTCTTTTTTACCCCTATATGACAGCTACCAGGTTGATTGCAAAATGATGAATACTTTAGTCACAAAAGTTGTCTTCTAAGTCATTGGAAAGGGTATTAGCACCAGTGAATAAAATATCCATACTTATAAAATAACAGATTTTTGAATTGTTGAAATGATGTTAATAGTTCATTCTGAGCTTGTGGTCCATTAAAGTCCCCAATTCTTTTTCTCATGAGCAATTATTTAGATAAATTCCCCAACTTTTACTTTAACAAATGATATTTTAATCCAAGCGCAGGATTTTACATTTATTTCGTATAAGTATGTATGTTGCCAAATAAATGAATGTGACTTGTGATCTGTATCAAATAAAAGCTGAGGAATGAGGAAAGAATGAACACAGACATTTTAGATGAGAACCAACCCAAAGGGTACATGTTTCAGTTATCTTTGTAGTTGTTCATTTTAACTGAGAAAATACAAGAGTCACAGAATCTTCTTAAATTAGGTAATACTTCCCCTTCTGTCTTTTATTAAATAATATTTTATTTTTTCAAATAGATGCAAAGATAGTTTTCAACATTTTGGGGGGAATCTTGTATTCTAAATTTTTCTCCCTTTCTCCCTTCTTTACCTTCCCCCTTCACAAGTTAACAAGGAACCTGATATAGTTTAAATATATATAATCCTTGATTTCAGAGAGGCCTGGAGAGACTTACATGAACTGAGACTAAGTGAAATGAGCAGAACCAGGAGATCATTTTACACAGCAACAAGATTATAGGATGATCAATTCTGATGGCCATGGCTCTTTTCAACATTGAGATCATGCAGTCCATTTCCAATGATCTTGTGATGAAAAGAGCCATCTATACCCAGAGAGAGGACTGTGGGAATTGAGTGTGTATCACAACATAACATTTTCACTCTTTGTTGTTGTTTGCTTGAATTTTATTTTCTTTCTCATTTTTTATTTGATTTTTTCTTGTACAGCAAGATAATTATATAAATATGTATGCATATATTGAATTTAACATATATATTTATCAGGTATAATATATATTGGATTACTTGCCATCTTGGGGGGGGGGAAAGGTGGAGGAAATTGGAACACAAGATTTTGAAAGGATTAATGTTGAAAAATTATCCATGCATATGTTTTGAAAATTAAAAAACTTTAATAAAAATAAATTTAAAAATATAAAATTCTTTTAAACATATTTTCATATTTGCCATGTTGTGTAAAAAAAAATCAGATCAAAAAGAACAGAAAAAAAGAGAAAAAACAAACAAAAATGTGAAATTACTATGCTTTGATCCACATTCAGTCTCCATAATTGTCATTTTCCATTCCCAGTCTATTGGAATTGCTGAAAAAAGCCAAGTCCATCACAATTGATCATCACACAAATTTGTTGTTATTGTCTACAATGTCTTCTGTTTCTGCTCACTTCACTAAATCTCAGTTCTTATAAGCATTTCCAAACTTTACTGAAATGATTTCACATTCTGCTCATCATTTCTTAAAGAACAATAAAATTTCATTATATTCATATATACACTTTATTAAATTATCCCCCAATTGATGGGCATCTACTCAATTTCTAGTTCCTTACCACTACAAAAAGTTGTTACAAACATTTTTGCATGTGTGGGTCCTTTTCCATTTTTTATGATCTCTTTGGAATAAAAACCCAGTAGTGAATCAAAGGGTATTCATAATTTTATAGCCCTTTGGAGGTTGTTCCAAATTACCCTCCAGAATGGTTGGATCATTTCACAACTTCATCAACAGTGTATTGATGTTCCACTTTTCCCAAATCCCTTTCAACATTTATTGTTACCTTTTTCTGTCATCTTAGCCAGTCTGAGAGGTGTGAAGTGAGTACCCCTAACTTTCACTCACACTAGTGGAGTAGGTCCTCAATCTTCTATTTGGATACTCAATTGTACTTCAGTTAATTGAGAGGGAATAGCAGTTGAGAGGGAATATAATACTATGATCTTGTGATCCTCTCCTGAAATATTTGCCATGAATAGCCAGTGAACTAAACTTGCTCCTACCAAACATACATATTAATATGTCAGAGTAAAAATTGTAAATTTTTAAGAAGAGTGAATTCAAACTTAGAGCATATTAGTAGTAAGACACGTGTAGTGTGCACTATCCCAACAGGAACTCACACATTCTTTTATTAGAATATTTTTTTCCTAGTAGAATCCTTATATAGGTTCTTTTGCATACAGTGAATCTGCTGGATGGGCAGCTCATCTAGATGCCCAGGTCCTGCCCATTTATAGTTCTCTTCTGAAAATCCAAGAATTCTAATGACAGTTCACATTTTCTTCTATTTCTCATGCTCTTGATTTTGTTTTATTGTTCCTTGATATCTCATGGAATAATTAGATTCAACTTTCCCAATTCTAATTTTTAAGGAATCATTTTCTTCAGTGAGGCTTTTGCATATCATTTTCCCATGTGGCCAATTTTGCTTTTTAAGGTGTTATTCTCATCAGTGAATTTTTGTACCTTTTTTTTTTCTATTTTGCCAATTATATATTTAAGGTATTACCAAGCTCATTAATTGAATCTTCAAAAATTTTCTTCTTTTCATTTCTTTGTCTAATTTTTCCTCCACCATTCTAAATTGATTTCAAAAAATAACTTTTTAATTCTTCTCAGAATTCTTTTTAGGTTTTCTTTCTAATTTGCATTTTAATTTAAAGTTTTGGTTATAGCTTTTTAAAATATTATTAATATCTTAGTTTATGTCTTGATATTCTCTCTCAACATAGTAGCTTTTTTATGATTTTTTTTTGTTGTTTGATAATTTTTTGCTCTATTTGTTGATTTCAAACTTTTATATAAATATTGTACTTTTTGGTGCTTTCAAAGTGGAAAGATCTAGCAAGAAATGTGGTCACTACAATTTTCCCTCTGGTCCTTACCCAGGATAGGCCCTTGATCCTTTGGGATTTCAATTGATACTTTTCTTCTGTTTACTTGTTCCCTTAGAACAGAATGCTACCCCTTAGGAATTTCACTCCTTCTTGATTAAAAGTACTCCTTCTTAACCATTGAACTGAATGGTAACTTAGAAGTGGATATAAACAATGAATTTTCCAAGCAGCATCTACTCCTGCATACAGGACTAGCACAAGGGTAATCTGTAATGTCTTTCTGACCAGTTGTCAGTTTTCCTTACTGTCTCCAGCTTGAGAATTCCTGAAGTCAGAGATGGGAAGAGCCAAGATGGCAGAATAAAGGCAAAAATTCATCCAATTTCTCCCCCAATTGCTCCAAATTCTTTTAAATATTGACTCCAAACAAATTTTAGAGTATCAGAACACCCAAAAAGACAGAGCAGAACATTTTCCAGGTAAAGGTAACTGGGAAAGTCAGCAAAAAGGCCTCTGATACCAGGGTGGGAATCCAGCATATAGGACTGATGCAGGCCCATAGTACAGCCCTGGATCCAACTCCAGCCAGACCTCTGAATCAGCGGCAGTACTGGTAGCTTCCAGACCTCTCAGCTCAGAGACACCAAAGGAGACTTGGAAGAGTAACAGAAAAGGTTGGTGGAACCAGGGTTAGAGCCTAGTAAGCAATCCCAGGGCAAGCTGTACCAGCTCAGCCCAACCCAGGCTCCAGCATCAGTGAATCTGCACTTCTGAATCAGCAGTCGTGCTAGAGGCTTTTGGACCTCTCAGCTCAGGAACACCATGAACTTGGAAGATAAGAGGAAAAGGTCTGTGACAAGTGAACAGGAGTCCAGTGTGCAGTCCCAGTGAGGGCCATGCCAGTACAACCGCAGACCCAACCCCAGACCCAACCCCAAACCCAAGTGTCAGCACACTAGATCTTAAAGCTACAGTAGGATGGGGAGATTCTTAAAGCTCCACGGCAGAAAAGAGTGCTTGTGGTCAGATTCCTAGAAGGATCTCTGAAAACAGCTGCACAAACCCCCTGAAGCTTGGAACAGTGCACCTTCCACCCTGGAAACAGAGCCCTACTTTAACAAAGAGTTAAAAGTCAAAGTAATAGGCTAGGAAAATGAGTAGGCAACAAAAAAAGTTTCTGACCATTGAAAGTTATTAAACACACAGAAGGTATAACAGAGTCACAGCTTCTATATCCAAAGCCTCCAAGAAAAGTAAGAATTGGGAAGAACTCAAAAGGGATTTTGAAAATCAAGTAAGAGGGATAGATAAAAAATTAGGAAAAGAATTGAGAGTGTTGCGAAAGGAAATGCCAAAAGCTAATGAGAAAAAGAATACCTTAAAAAGCCAAAGCAGCCAAGTGGGGGGAAAAGGAACAAAAGCTCACTGAGAAAAATAGTTCCTTGAAAAATAGAATTGAGCGAATGGAAGCTAATGATTTTATAAGAAATCAAGATACAATAAAGCAAAACCAAATAATGAAAAAAATAGAAAAAAATGTGAAATATCTTTTTGGAAAAACAAGTGACCTGGAAAATAGATACAGGAGAGATAGATTAAAAATTATTGTTCTATCTGAAAGTCATGATCAAAAAAAAAGAACTTGCACATCATCTTTCAAGAAATTATCAAGGAAAACTGTTCTGATTCTAGAACAAAAGGATAAAATATTAATTGAAAGAATCCACCTAATCTCCTGAAAGAGATTCCAAAATGAAGACTCCCAGGAATAATATAGCCAAATTCCAGAACTCTCAGGCCAAGGAGAAAATATTGCAAAACTCTAGAAAGAAACAATTCAAATATAGTAGAAGCACAGACAAGATAACACAAGAGTTAGCAGCTTTTACATTAAAGGACTGGAGGGCTTAGAATATGATATTCTGGAGAACAATGGAGCTGGGATTACAACCAAGAATCACCTGCCCAGTAATACCAACTATAATATTTCAGAGGAAAAAAAGGTTGTTCAATGAAATATAGGATTTCATTTGTAATGAAAAGATCTGAACTGAATGGAAATTTTGATTTTCAAACAAAGGACTCTGGAGAAGCATAAAAAGATAATCAAGAAAGTGTTATCATAAGGCACTTAATAAGGTTTATCTGTTTACATTCCTATATGGGAAGATGATACCTGTAACTCATTGGAACTTTCTTATTATTATGGCAGTTAGAGGAGTATATATAGACAGAAAGCACAGGTGCGAGTTGAATATGAAGGGGGATAATTTTTTTTTAATGATGAAAATAAGGGGTAAGAGAGGAATGTATTGGGAAAAAGGGAAAGGGAAAAGTGGAATTGCATAAATAATCTGCCATAAAAAGAGTCAAGAAAAAGCTTTTACAGTGGAGGAGAAAAGGGGAAGAAAGAGGGAGTGAGTGAACCTTAGTCTCATCAGAGTTGGCTCAAAGAGGAAATAACATATATATTCAGCAGGGATATAAAAATCTATCTTACCTTTCAGGAAAATAGAAGGGGAATGGGATATGAAAAGAGGGGAGGGTGATAAAAGAGAGGGCATATTGGGGAAGGAGTGGCCACTACCAAAACTCTTTTAAGGAGGTACACATGAAAGAAAAAAGAGAATAAATGGGGGGGACATAGAGTTTGCAATAGTAATTGTAAAAAAGTTTTTGAAGCAAGTTTCTCTGATAAGGCCTCATTTCTCAAACAGAGAGAACTGAGTCAAATTTATAAAACATTAGAGTCATGTCCCAATTGATAAATGATCAAAAGATATGATCTGTGCTTAAAAGGCTACAAATTCAAGCAAATCCTTTGACCTAACAACAATACTGCTTGGCATGAACACTAAAATAGATTTTAAAAAAAGAAAAGGAAAATAATCTATATATGCAAAACATTCATGCAATTCTCTTCTCAGGGCAAAAAATTTTGAAATTTAGGGGATGACCATCAATTGGGCAATGTTGCTCAATATACTGTGGTGTGTGTTTATGAAGCAATGTTATTGTTCTATGAGAAATGATGAGCAGGATGCTCTCAGGAAAAAAAAAAATCTGGAAAGTCCTCCATGAACTCAAGCAAAGTAAAATGTGCTGTATACAAAATATCAATATTCTTGGATGACCAGCCGTGAATGACTTTGCTATTCTCAATAGTATTTTTCTTGAGGGTTTTTATTTTCATTAGAGCGGGAGATCTATTTTTTTCACAACTTGATTTTTATGGAAATGTTTTGAATAGCTTCACAAGTGGTTTCCTAATTGTGAGGGAAAGAATCTTAACCTGAAAACATTTTTAAACAAATGTAAATTTGTTTTAAATATAACTGGGGAAAAATATTAAATAAATAAAATAAACAGGGACAGCTGAGTAGTGCAGTGGATAGAGCACCAGCCCTGAAGTCAGGAGGATCTGAGTTCAAATGTAACCTCAGACACTTAATACTTCCTGGCTGTGTGACCCTGGGCAAGTCACTTAACCCCAATTGCCTCAGCAGAAAATAAATAAATAAATGAAATGAAATAAAACAGAGAATTCCTGAAGTCACTGCCACTACCTCATCCTATCACTGGTACTTCATTCATATGGGTTCTAGATCCATATCTTCCCCCAAGTTGTAGATTTCTTTCTGACTTCCAAAGTTGTCCTGTGCTAGGAGAGGTTCTTATTTTGACCTTTTGTAGATTCTGCCATTTCAAAGCTCAATTTGAGTTTTTATTTTAAAGTTGTTGGGGTAAGGAATGTTGGGAGACCTCAATTAAGTGCTTTTTCTACTCTACCATTTTGTTTGGCTTCCCATATTTAGAAAGGTCCTAATGTTAAGGAACATGGGGAAAGTGAAATGTAAAATAAAGCTTGAAGGAAATCAGGGAAACTAGAGGTAGAGATCAGAAGGGAGAGAATTCCTGCAATAGGAAAGAAACAATAAAAATGCAGCCAGAAGATGGAGTGGTGTGTGTGTGTGTGTGTGTGTGTGTGTGTGTGTGTGTGTGAGAGTGATCGTAGCCGTCTCTGCGGGGAGAGCTTCGCTACAGGTTTGGATACTTTCTTCCGGCAGCAAGTCAACAGCCCAGCAGAGAAGCTAAAAACACCGGGGCTGAAGAATACAACCCCAAACAGCTGGAGTCTCCCAGGACCTGGCCGCCCCCCCCTTCCCCCCCCTCAGTGACTCAGCACGCTTTGGGATCTCAGAGCGCAGGCGCAGCACAGTCCTGCTAGTGCCTCACTGCTGCCCCCGGCAGTCTGTAGAGGAAGCTCGATAACACACCAAGCCCCCCCCCCCAAAGAAAGACTCCAGTTTTTTCTGTTTTTCTTTGGTAGTTTGTCTCTGATTAATAGACAGAATGAGCAAGAAGCTGAAGAGGACTTTAACCCTTGACAGCTTCTACACAGATAGAGAGCAGACTCTAAATCCTGAGGAGACTAAAAACAGGCAGTCCCCAGGTGAATCCCCAAAGGAGGAAATTGTCTGCTCCTCAGCACAGATGAACCTCATAGAAGTGATTAAAAAGGCTCTCACAAGGGAGCTAGAAGAAAAATGGGAAAAGGAGAGGGAGGCTTGGCAAAAGAGCCTGGAGAAGTCAGTTAAAGAGAGAGTGGATAAAGAAGTAAAATCCTTGAAAAATAGGATTAGTGAACTGGAAACAGAAAACAGCTCTCTAAAAAACAAAATTGGCGAAATGGAAAAAAATTCCACAGAACAAAAGAACTCAATTGGACAATTAGAGAAAGATCTTAAAAAAGTGAGTGAAGAGAATACTTCACTGAAAATCAGAATTGAACAAGTGGAATTGAATGACTCGAGGAGACAAGAAGAATCAGTCAAGCAAATCCAAAAAAATCAATCAATGGAGAAAAATGTGAAATACCTTCTGGGGAAGACAACAGACCTGGAAAACAGATCCAGGAGAGACAATCTGAGAATCATTGGACTCCCAGAAAAACATGATGAAAAAAAGAGCCTGGACACTGTCTTCCAGGAAATTATCAAAGAGAACTGCCCAGAAGTCATAGGAACAGAGGAAAAAATAAACATTGAAAGGATTCATCGATCACCCACTGAAAGGGATCCTAAAATCAAAACACCAAGGAATATAGTGGCCAAATGCCAGAACCCTCAGATGAAAGAAAAAATATTGCAAGCGGCTAGAAAAACCCAATTCAAGTATCAAGGAGCCACAATAAGGATCACCCAGGATCTGGCAGCATCCACATTAAAAGATCGAAGGGCCTGGAATATGATATTCCGAAAGGCTAAGGAACTTGGTATGCAACCAAAAATAACTTACCCAGCGAGAATGAGCATCTTTTTCCAGGGAAGAAGATGGACATTCAACGAAGTAAGCGAATTTCATCTATTTCTGATGAAAAAACCAGAACTTAACAAAAAGTTTGATCTACAAATATAGAACTCAAGAGAAATCTAAAAAGGTAAAGATTAATCTTGGGAACTATATTTTGACTATATAGATGTATAAAGAATACATGTATACCTTGTTCTAGAAATTGATGTGGAAAGGACATTGTACCAGAAAAAGGGTAAAGTGGGGTAGTACATCTCATGAAGAGGCATAGGAAACCTATTATATCTGAGAGAAAGAATGGAGGGGGATGAATATAGTGGGTATCTTACTGCCTTCAGAATTGGCTTTAAGTGAAAAATCTTAAGACATATTCAATCTATGGTGAAACTTCTCCCATCTCATTGAAAAGTGAGAAGGGAAAAGTGGAAAGGGAAGGAATAAGCTAAGCGGAAGGGAATACGGGAACTGGGAGGGAAAGGGGTAAGATAGGGGGAGGAACTCTAAGGCGGGGGGAGGGACACTAAAAGGGAGGGCTGTGAGAAGCAAGGGGTGCTCACAAGCTTAATACTTGGAAGGGGGGGAAAGGGGAAAGAAGGGAGGAAAGCATAAACCGGGGTTAACAAGATGGCAAGTAATACAGAATTGGTCATTCTAACCATAAACGTGAACGGGGTAAACTCCCCCATAAAGAGGAAGCGGTTAGCAGAATGGATTAAAAGCCAGAATCCTACAATATGTTGTTTACAGGAAACACACCTGAAGCGGGGAGATACATGCAGGTTAAAGGTAAAAGGTTGGAGCAAAATCTACTATGCTTCAGGTGAAGTCAAAAAAGCAGGGGTAGCCATCCTGATCTCAGATCAAGCTAAAGCAAAAATTGACCTAATTAAAAGAGATAAGGAAGGACACTATATCTTGCTAAAGGGTAGCATGGATAATGAAGCACTATCTATATTAAACATATATGCACCAAGTGGGGTAGCATCTAAATTCTTAAAAGAGAAACTAAGAGAGCTGCAAGAAGAAATAGACAGTAAAACTATAATAGTGGGAGATCTTAACCTTGCACTCTCAGAATTAGATAAATCAAACCACAAAATAAATAAGAAAGAAGTCAAAGAGGTAAATAGAATACTAGAAAAGTTAGATATGATAGATCTCTGGAGAAAATGTAATGGAGACAGAAAGGAATACACTTTCTTTTCAGCAGTTCATGGAACCTATACAAAAATTGACCATATATTAGGACATAAAAACCTCAAACTCAAATGTAGTAAGGCAGAAATAGTAAATGCATCCTTTTCAGACCACGATGCAATGAAAATTACATTCAACAAAAAAGCAGGGGGAAGTAGACCAAAAAATAATTGGAAACTAAATAATCTCATACTAAAGAATGATTGGGTGAAACAGCAAATCATAGACATAATTAATAACTTCACCCAAGAAAACGATAATAATGAGACATCATACCAAAATGTATGGGATGCAGCCAAAGCGGTAATAAGGGGAAATTTCATATCTCTAGAGGCCTATTTGTATAAAATAGAGAAAGAGAAGGTCAATGAATTGGGTTTGCAATTAAAAATGCTAGAAAAGGAACAAATTAAAAACCCCCAGTCAAACACTAAACTTGAAATTCTAAAAGTAAAAGGTGAGATCAATAAAATTGAAAGTAAAAAAACTATTGAATTGATTAATAAAACTAAGAGTTGGTTCTATGAAAAAACCAACAAAATAGACAAACCCTTAGTAAATCTGATTAAAAAAAGGAAAGAGGAAAATCAAATTGTTAGTCTTAAAAATGAAAAGGGAGAACTCACCACTAACGAAGAGGAAATTAGAGCAATAATTAGGAGTTACTTTGCCCAACTTTATGCCAATAAATTCGACAACTTAAATGAAATAGAAAAATACCTCCAAAAATACAGCTTGCCCAAACTAACAGAGGAAGAAGTAAATATCCTAAACAGTCCCATCTCAGAAAAAGAAATAGAACAAACTATCAATCAACTCCCTAAGAAAAAATCCCCAGGACCAGATGGATTTACATGTGAATTCTACCAAACATTTAAAGAACAATTAACTCCAATGTTATATAAACTATTTGAAAAAATAGGGATTGAAGGAGTCCTACCAAACTCCTTTTATGACACAGATATGGTACTGATACCTAAACCAGGTAGGCTGAAAACAGAGAAAGAAAATTATAGACCAATCTCCCTAATGAATATTGATGCTAAAATCTTAAATAAAATATTAGCAAAAAGATTACAGAAAATTGTCACCAGGATAATACACTATGACCAAGTAGGATTTATACCAGGAATGCAGGGCTGGTTCAATATTAGGAAAACTATTAGCATAATTGACTATATCAATAACCAAACAAACAAAAACCACATGATCATCTCAATAGATGCAGAAAAAGCATTTGATAAAATCCAACATCCATTCCTAATAAAAACACTTGAGAGCATAGGAATAAATGGACTTTTCCTTAAAATAGTCAGGAGCATATATTTAAAACCATCAGTAAGCATCATATGCAATGGGGAAAAACTGGAACCTTTCCCAGTAAGATCTGGAGTGAAGCAAGGTTGCCCACTATCACCATTATTATTTAATATCGTATTAGAAACACTAGCCTCGGCAATAAGAGTCGAGAAAGATATAAAAGGAATTAGAGTAGGCAATGAGGAAACCAAACTATCACTCTTTGCAGATGATATGATGGTATACCTAGAGAACCCCAGAGATTCTACCAAAAAGCTATTGGAAATAATTCATAATTTTAGCAAAGTAGCTGGCTACAAAATAAATCCCCATAAATCCTCAGCATTTTTATACATCACCAACAAAACCCAACAGCAAGAGATACAAAGAGAAATTCCATTCAGAATAACTGTTGATACCATAAAATATTTGGGAATCTATCTACCAAAGGAAAGTCAGGAATTATATGAGCAAAATTATAAAAAAGTCTCCACACAAATAAAGTCAGACTTAAATAATTGGAAAAATATTAAGTGCTCTTGGATCGGCCGAGCGAACATAATAAAGATGACAATACTCCCTAAACTAATCTATTTATTTAGTGCTATACCAATCAGACTTCCAAGAAAATATTTTATTGATCTAGAAAAAATAACAACAAAATTCATATGGAACAATAAAAAGTCGAGAATCTCAAGGGAATTAATGAAAAAAAAATCAAATGAAGGTGGCCTAGCTGTACCTGATCTAAAATTATATTATAAAGCAGCAGTCACCAAAACCATTTGGTATTGGCTAAGAAATAGATTAGTGGATCAGTGGAAAAGGCTAGGCTCACAAGACAGAATAGTCAATTATAGCAATCTAGTGTTTGACAAACCCAAAGCCCCTAACTTCTGGGAAAAGAATTCATTATTTGATAAAAACTGCTGGGATAATTGGAAATTAGTATGGCAGAAATTAGGCATGGACCCACACTTAACACCATATACCAAGATAAGATCAAAATGGGTCTATGACCTAGGCATAAAGAACGAGACTATAAATAAATTAGAGGAACATAGAATAGTTTATCTCTCAGACTTGTGGAGGAGAAAGAAATTTGTGACCAAAGATGAACTAGAGACCATTACTGATCACAGAATAGAAAATTTCGATTACATCAAATTAAAAAGCTTTTGTACAAATAAAACTAATGCAAACAAGATTAGAAGGGAAGCAACAAACTGGGAAAACATTTTCACAGTTAAAGGTTCTGATAAGGCCTCATTTCCAAAATATATAGAGAACTGACTCAAATTTATAAGAAATCAAGATACAATAAAGCAAAACCAAATAATGAAAAAAATAGAAAAAAATGTGAAATATCTTTTTGGAAAAACAAGTGACCTGGAAAATAGATACAGGAGAGATAGATTAAAAATTATTGTTCTATCTGAAAGTCATGATCAAAAAAAAAAAAAGAACTTGCACATCATCTTTCAAGAAATTATCAAGGAAAACTGTTCTGATTCTAGAACAAAAGGATAAAATATTAATTGAAAGAATCCACCTAATCTCCTGAAAGAGATTCCAAAATGAAGACTCCCAGGAATAATATAGCCAAATTCCAGAACTCTCAGGCCAAGGAGAAAATATTGCAAAACTCTAGAAAGAAACAATTCAAATATAGTAGAAGCACAGACAAGATAACACAAGAGTTAGCAGCTTTTACATTAAAGGACTGGAGGGCTTAGAATATGATATTCTGGAGAACAATGGAGCTGGGATTACAACCAAGAATCACCTGCCCAGTAATACCAACTATAATATTTCAGAGGAAAAAAAGGTTGTTCAATGAAATATAGGATTTCATTTGTAATGAAAAGATCTGAGCTGAATGGAAATTTTGATTTTCAAACAAAGGACTCTGGAGAAGCATAAAAAGATAATCAAGAAAGTGTTATCATAAGGCACTTAATAAGGTTTATCAGTTTACATTCCTATATGGGAAGATGATACCTGTAACTCATTGGAACTTTCTTATTATTATGGTAGTTAGAGGAGTATATATAGACAGAAAGCACAGGTACGAGTTGAATATGAAGGGGGATAATTTTTTTTTAATGATGAAAATAAGGGGTAAGAGAGGAATGTATTGGGAAAAAAGGAAAGGGAAAAGTGGAATTGCATAAATAATCTGCCATAAAAAGAGTCAAGAAAAGCTTTTACAGTGGAGGAGAAAAGGGGAAGAAAGAGGGAGTGAGTGAACCTTAGTCTCATCAGAGTTGGCTCAAAGAGGAAATAACATATATATTCAGCAGGGATATAAAAATCTATCTTACCTTTCAGGAAAATAGAAGGGGAATGGGATATGAAAAGAGGGGAGGGTGATAAAAGAGAGGGCATATTGGGGAAGGAGTGGCCACTACCAAAACTCTTTTAAGGAGGTACACATGAAAGAAAAAAGAGAATAAATGGGGGGGACATAGAGTTTGCAATAGTAATTGTAAAAAAGTTTTTGAAGCAAGTTTCTCTGATAAGGCCTCATTTCTCAAACAGAGAGAACTGAGTCAAATTTATAAAACATTAGAGTCATGTCCCAATTGATAAATGATCAAAAGATATGATCTGTGCTTAAAAGGCTACAAATTCAAGCAAATCCTTTGACCTAACAACAATACTGCTTGGCATGAACACTAAAATAGATTTTAAAAAAAGAAAAGGAAAATAATCTATATATGCAAAACATTCATGCAATTCTCTTCTCAGGGCAAAAAATTTTGAAATTTAGGGGATGACCATCAATTGGGCAATGTTGCTCAATATACTGTGGTGTGTGTTTATGAAGCAATGTTATTGTTCTATGAGAAATGATGAGCAGGATGCTCTCAGGAAAAAAAAAAATCTGGAAAGTCCTCCATGAACTCAAGCAAAGTAAAATGTGCTGTATACAAAATATCAATATTCTTGGATGACCAGCCGTGAATGACTTTGCTATTCTCAATAGTATTTTTCTTGAGGGTTTTTATTTTCATTAGAGCGGGAGATCTATTTTTTTCACAACTTGATTTTTATGGAAATGTTTTGAATAGCTTCACAAGTGGTTTCCTAATTGTGAGGGAAAGAATCTTAACCTGAAAACATTTTTAAACAAATGTAAATTTGTTTTAAATATAACTGGGGAAAAATATTAAATAAATAAATAAACAGGGACAGCTGAGTAGTGCAGTGGATAGAGCACCAGCCCTGAAGTCAGGAGGATCTGAGTTCAAATGTAACCTCAGACACTTAATACTTCCTGGCTGTGTGACCCTGGGCAAGTCACTTAACCCCAATTGCCTCAGCAGAAAATAAATAAATAAATGAAATGAAATAAAACAGAGAATTCCTGAAGTCACTGCCACTACCTCATCCTATCACTGGTACTTCATTCATATGGGTTCTAGATCCATATCTTCCCCCAAGTTGTAGATTTCTTTCTGACTTCCAAAGTTGTCCTGTGCTAGGAGAGGTTCTTATTTTGACCTTTTGTAGATTCTGCCATTTCAAAGCTCAATTTGAGTTTTTATTTTAAAGTTGTTGGGGTAAGGAATGTTGGGAGACCTCAATTAAGTGCTTTTTCTACTCTACCATTTTGTTTGGCTTCTTCCCATATTTAGAAAGGTCCTAATGTTAAGGAACATGGGGAAAGTGAAATGTAAAATAAAGCTTGAAGGAAATCAGGGAAACTAGAGGTAGAGATCAGAAGGGAGAGAATTCCTGCAATAGGAAAGAAACAATAAAAATGCAGCCAGAAGATGGAGTGGTGTGTGTGTGTGTGTGTGTGTGTGTGTGTGTGTGTGTGTGTGTGTTTAAAAGCAAAAAGTCCAGGGTCATTGGATCAAAGAAAACAGTGAAAGCAAGATATATAGGAAGACAGGAAGTTAAGAATAGGTTATAAAGAGCTTTAAAAACCAAACTGAAGATTTTTTATTTGATTCTGGATGTAATGAAGAGCCACAGGTGTTTATTGAATAACAGGAGGACATGGTCATACCTGCACTTTAGTAAGATAAATTTGACAGCTGAGTAAAGGAGAAGCTAGAGGAAAAGAGACCTGAGTCAACAAAACAACCAAAAGAGTATTGCATTGGAAACTGCAGGATTTCTGTTAGAGATTTCTTCTAATCTGAGCTTTGAAGGAAGCTAGAGACTTTACAGTATTATAGAAATGTCATATCTATTATTATCAAATCATTCACGGTTGGATCACAAAATGTTAAAATAGGGAGGTAGCATAGTCATAATCAAAATAATTAATGTTTAGATAGTGCTTAATGGTTTATAAAGCAATTTTCTGACAACAACCCCATGAGAGAGACAGTCTAATTCAACCCTTCATTTTTTTCCTGATGCAATAAGGTGTTGATGACTAATAACTGAATGGGTAGCTGGTCCACATTTACTCAGATTGCCTTTATACAAAGGAATGCATCTTTAATGGTGAACAGAAATGCAACATCTACAGTGTCATGGGAGATGTGTGTATGTTTGTGTATGTGTGTGTAAATCATTCCTTCCTAGCTTATCCTATGGATTCAAGTTAAATATCTTTCCATTTAAAATACAGGAGAAAGACTAAATGATTTATTTATGTGCTTTAGCTCTGGCATTCTATAAGTATGAAATTCCTCCATTTCGTGACTATTCGTTCCCATCACAGTATATCTAAGGCAAGTCTGGCCCAAGACAGGTATTGATGACCCACTCTTTTACCTTACTTTGTCTTTTCAATCTTCATTTTCCCTCTTCTCTTTCTTTTGCCTCTTCTTTTCTTTCTTCTCTTTAGTCTATAAGTCTACCAGAGACATCACTGAGGTCAATAGGATTCCTCAGGGCTACTCAAATCTTGCTCCTGAAGCATATTAAAGACCTTTACCCATCAAAGTGAGCCAACAAAAATAAAGTAAAATTTAAAAACAGACCAGGAGTGAACTATATCTATTGTCACATCATGTACCAAGATGAGACCAAGTGGGAAAGTAAGGAGGCAGCCACCCATGTGTTTTTATTTCTGGGGTTCTTGGAAAGTTTCTTTTTCAAGGAAAAGGTTTTCCGGTTTCTAAATACCTCCTACAGAATGAGGCTTTAAATTCCTTTAATAGAGGGATATAAACCTTTACTTTCACAATTGAAGATAAGACTTAAAAATACTTAAATACTCTTAAAGGATAGCCAAATAAATAGATGAGTTAGTGATGTCTTAGAACTTCATCCAAGAGTACTGTTGAATAAGGAAGCAGGTGCTAAAAACCTACAGAAGTAAGGTGTCCCGTGATATCAAAAGAAAGCCACAGAAATGAGATTATAGAAGTGCTAAAGACCCTTTTCATCCCTTTCCTGTTGTAGATATAAAAGAGTAGCCGGCCTAATAGAAATTAAATTACATTTCTTAGGAGACTCTGGGGTTCAAAGATGGATCTAAATGAAGTACATAAGACTTCAACTCCTATGAAATTGTATACCTAAGTACAGGATTCTTTGAAATTTAGGGATGATATGGAGAAGAGAAAGATGACAGCCACAGCACACATATTTTAGGACCTGGCTAAGGGAAGAATTTACTTCCAAACTTGAATTGGTTATAGATGAATAAAGAAAAATTTTTCAATTCAAAATTTTACATTGATGTGCAGAAAAAAAAATGTTAATGATATTTGACATTTCCAATCTCTCCACAGATATAGTGTCTTTGGCTGACTACTTTTCTGTGTCCTGAAAAAACTATGGGCTCCTGTGCATCCTCTTACCTTTCCCAAAGTAAGTCACACATTACAATTTTAACAATCTCAGTAAAGAAAGCTTATGTAGATTTATATGACCTTCCCTGAATGCCTTTTTTTACCAACTTATGTTTCTGGATGCTCCATTTATAAAAATAAATAATAATCAAAGCAGAAGCAAATAATTTGTCAATGGAATTTTACTTCTGTCTCTTAAATTTCAAATTGTCAATAGAGAGAAACCATGGGCCCTCTCTTGTACTCTCAAGGTAGTAAACAAAACCACTCAGAAATCCTTAGCCTGACATAATACACTAAACCTATTAAAGATATTGGAAGTTCCCCCATTCCATTTAAGCTCCTCTTTCTGGCAATAACTAGGAAGCCAATCATTTGCTTTAAAAGACACAGTTCACAATATTTAGGGAATTTAGACCAGTGCAGAATCAGCATGGAAGGAAAGATGATTTGCTAAATGCAGAAGTTGAAAGTCTTAAGTTCCAACCTGGTCTCAGGTGTATATAATATATTGGATCTTGGGGTAAACCACTTTACCATTCTCTGTACCTCAGTTTCTCCATCTTTAAAACAGAAATAATAATAACACTTACTTCACAGGTTTGTTATGAAGACAATATGAGATAATATTTGCAAATTGTTTTGCCAAGCTTAAAGTACTTTTTAAAATTTTGTTATTATTTCTACTATACCATTCACTATTTTTATAACCTTGAAGAGCTGGAAGGGGTCTTTGTGTTCATTCAGTCCAAAATGTTGTTTTATTTAAAATTGGACCAAACCTAGCCACAGAACAACAACAACAACCACCACAACCATAACAACAAGAACAACAGCAAATGGCCAAAGTCATTTCCTCTTTCTAAGATTCAGAAAAAATTCCTCTGAATTCAAATCCAGTCAGTCAGTGTTCTTCCCAATCCAACATGTTGGAATAGATTATATCAGGGAAAATCTGAGCAAAATCAGGTGGTAAGTGTTTCTTTTATATCCACAATGGGATACCTCATCATCCTGTGTCTCAGTATCTCTTCATCTTCCTCCCCCATGTTCCTTTGCCAGTGCCCATCCTCTGTTTAAACATTGAAAATAATAACAAAAGTGGAATAAGTTGGTGTCAAATCCTACTAATCCTTCTTTTTTTGTTGATTTTAAATCATTTAAAACATTGATTTAAATTGTTGATTTAAAACATTTAAAAAATGTTTTAGTCTTTATAGAAAAATTAATAATAATAATATCTATTAATTATAATAAATGATAATAATAAATTAGTATTTATATACCACTTTCAAATTTACAAAGATTTTTATATATGTTTTCTGATCCTTTCAACAATACTATGAATTAGTTGCTATTTTTTTTTCCATTTTACAAATAAACTGAGTTTGAGACAGGTAAAGAGACTTTGCTCAGAGCCACATGACCTGTAAATATCCAAGATAGGATTTGAATTTCGATCTTCCTGATTCTAAGTCCAACATTTTATCCAATGCACCCCAAAAGTGATACTAAGGGAGAATAAAATGAAAAAAAAAATATATATATATATATATACTTAACTCCTTATCCCATCTTCACTCTCTACTACATACATGCTTTTCTGCTTTTTTTTTTTTCTTCTTCCAACATCTTCTGTTTTCTACCTTGGTCTCATCATTCCTAGGGCCTAATTTGTTCTTAGCTAGTGGTTGGGGTTAGAAAGTAACTTTATAATAGTTGAATTTATAATGACCATGAGTGAGAGCACTTCTACCACTAATTACAATTTGGTAGAAGATTGGAAGGTGCAAACAAATGAATCTCTACTGACAGAATGTTCCAAAACTTACTTATTTTTGATCAGGGGTTTTGTGGGGAAGGAGTAAGGAAAAGGACTCTTCTTAGAATCTTCAAATTCTAATCCCTAAAAAAGCACTTCTACTAAAAGTCTAAGTGTTTATTGCATAAATGTAGTCTGAAATTACCCAAAGGACTCAAACTGTCTTTCCACATGTGATTTTTTTTCCTGTATGGCCACAATGAACAGTATGACAGGTTTAGAAATTGATTATCAAGTTTGAGTCTTTAAAAAATACCACCACCTACCTACAGCATAGCCTCAACAGAGTAGAAACTCTGTGAGAGGACTGAGCACTTTTGCTTGTGTGGGTGAAAGAGAAAGTCCTGTATCCCCATGCCCTGTTTCACAAGAATGGCATAATGATTCATGTAAGTGAGGCCTCTGAATTGCCTAGAGAAAGGTGCCATAAAACGACCATTATTCATTGCTATTGCTATTCTGGAAATGGCTGTAAACTATCACTGATAACTTGGAAGCTAAGAAAAAGACTGGAATCAGAACTCTAAGGTACTAGTAGGAAAACCACATGCTATAGGAAAAAGGAGGTTGGGGACTTGAGTTCAAATTCCAATCAGCTCTATAGAGTACCTCCATCAACTTGTTAATTTATTTAGAATCAGTAAAAGGAAGAGGTTGAGCTAGACGGCCTTTAATCAATCAGTACATATTAAGCACTGATCATTTGCCAGAATCTGTGTTAAGGGTACAAAAAGAGGCAAAAGACAGTCCCTGCCTTCAAGTAATTTACAGCCTAATTGGGAAATCCCCTTTCTGCTCTGAAACTATCATTCTATGCTCACTGTAAGACCAGGACTTTTGTTACCTCCAGTTATTTTATCTCATTGTCCTAACTATTCACGTATTCAAGGGCTATGCAACAAAAATCAAGGCAAAACCAGAAGTTGGAGTCAGAGGACCAGGAGTCAAATCCTGGCTCTTCCACTTGCTAGCTATATGGGAAAAATACTAAAAAGTTGGCATTCCACAGTGTTGCAAGCTTAGTGTGGGATAGTGGGTACCACTGGCCAATAGGTTTTCAGAAGGTAAGGAGGTTAATGAAGATTAAGATTCCACAGAACAATTAAGTGATGGATAGAAGCCTTGGGCAAATAAGGAATTAGGAAGCTAGAAAGGCACAGGTAGATTCAGCCAATTAGAAAGTCTTGTGGTTTTGAGTCACAAATTTAAGATAATAGCTGATCCAGCCCAAAGTAGTTGGGGTCAATGACCTGACTTGACCAAATCCCTACTGCACCTACTTAATAGGCTAATTGAATATTAAATAGCACACCCCATAGGAGGAGTTTTTTTGAACATAGGATGTATGACGAGGAAAGGGGAACATGTTTATACATATATAGCAGAAAACATATAGTGGGTGCATCAGAAATATTGTAACCTAGAAGGGAATGGACCAATCCAGTCTCTGAAAGGAGGGACTGAGCCAAACTAACAAGGATAAAGCTTCTCCCACTTCTGTGCTCAACATTCCTTCTTTCTGAAGATGAGCAAAGCCCGCTTCTGGCCAGAAATATTAAGATGATTCCTTAATATTCTTCTTTAATAAATTTTCCTTGATATCTGATTTTCAGTGTCAAGAGTGTGTTTCTAGCATAGGTGAACTAAGATAAGTTACTTTCCTCCTATCCTCTGAATTGTTTCAGTCATGGCTTTGTGATTCCATTTGAGGATTTTCTTGGCAAAGATACTGGAGCCATTTCCCATTTCCTTTTCTCTTCCATTTTACAGATAAGGAACTGAAGCAATTAGGGTTAAGTGACTTGACCAAAGTCACACAGCTAGTATATGTCTGAGGATACATTCAAACTCAGGTCCTCCTGATTCCAGGGCCAGTGATCTATTTATTGTCACATAGTTGCTCTAATTAGTAATTTTACCTCTCTCACTTTCAGTCATTTATTTTATAAAAATAAAACATTGGACTCAAAGATCTTTAAAGTCCATTTCAGCAATAAATCTGGGATTCTATGCCCACTTTATAGGGCTTCATCAAAATCTGGATAACATTTTAATAACAGCAAGATTATGGGCTTTGGAAATGCTTACATTTATGTACTTTAAGGTTTACAAAGGACTTCATAAATATTATTTCATTGTATTCTTACAAGAATCTTGGTAGGTGCTATTGTTATGCCCGTTTTATAGATGAGGAAGTTTAAGATACTTGCCCAAGATCCCACACCTAGAAAGTGTCCAGAGCTCTATTGAGCTGCCTCGCTCTATGCTATGAAAGGATATGGTGATCATAGAGGCAATCATGCATTCATAAATGATGTTGGAAATCTAAATAATATGATTAATACTTTGACCTCTGTTTGATTTTTACAAAAAACGGCACTCTGGTGTGAGCAAAGAAGAGTGGTAGAATTTAACCCTGAAAATTAACAGGAGATGGAGATATTACAGGCAAGGTTATAATGGGCCAGTTACTCAGAGAGGTTGCTTCTTTAAAAAAAATTATTTTAATATACATTGCTTTATGAATAATGTTGGGAGAGAAAAATCAGAACAAAAGGGAAAAACCATGGGAGAGAGAAAAAAAAAACAGAAAAAATAAATGAACATAGTATATGTTGATTTACATTTAATTTCCATAGTTCTTTTTCTGAATACAGATGGCATTATCTCTTCAAATTCTATTAGAATTTTCTCAGAGATCTACTGTGAAGAACCCAAGTTTTTCATAACTAATCATCATACATTCTTGTTGATATTGTGTACAATGTATTTCTGATTCATTTGTTTTGCTAGGCATCAGTGAACGTAGATCTTCCCAGTCCTTTCTAAAATCAGCTTGTTTGTCAGTTTTTATAGAACAATAATATTCCATTACTTTTAAATACCACAACTTGTTCAGCCATTCCCCAGTTGATGAGCATCTACTCATTTTCCAATTCTTTGCTTCCACAAAAACAGCTGCTACAAACATTTTTGCACATGGGGGTCCTTTTTCCTCTTTTATGATTTCCTTGGGATTCAGACCCAGTAGTAGCACTAACTCCACCAATAATGCATCAGTGTCCCAGTTTTCCCATCTCTCCTTCAACATTTATCATTATCTTTTCCATCATCTTAGCCAATTCGAGAGGAGTGAGTTGGTACCTCAAAGTTGTTTTAATTTGAATTTCTCTAATCAGTAGCGACTTAGAACATTTTTTAATATGACTATAAATAAATTTAATTTCATCATCTAAAGATTTTTGTTTATATCCTTTTGATGCAGATGTGGTCCCTTTAAGATTTCTATCTTTCTGATTCCCAACCCCTCCTAGCTAATGTTAAACCTTTTGATTCATAAATCCTGGTCTCTTTGAATTCCAATAGAAGATCCAGACTGTCCCACCCCCCATCTGGATTTGAGCCAACTCAGGGCTACACCCAAAGGCTCCTCTAGCTAAATCTCCCATTATAAAAGGGCCACACCAGGACCCCCTCTTTGCAGAGGTCCCAAACATGGCAGCCTTACACCTGGCATGTCAGGACTTTCAGTCCATTGGACCCTCTGTCTGATGCCCTCCTTATCTCTACCTTTGCCTATTTCCTTAACTATGCTTTAACCTTGCTCCCAAACCCAATAATAAACCTCTTTTATCAATCTAGCTTTTCGAGCCGATAAATGCTTTTATTGGGGACTCACACTGCTACTAGTCTCCTTTTACCACCATATCCTTACGCCGAATCCAATGGGGTTGCAAGGGAGCTCCATTTGACTCCCTGTACCTCGAACCTATCACTAGACCTCAATTAAACCCTAAGTTCATTTAGATACCCCATATCTAGACCTCATCACTTTGACTATCAATATGGGAATGACATATTCTTATAAATTCGACACAATTATTCATATATTTTAGAAATGAAGAGAAGTTGCTTCTAAAGCAATTTTTATATTAAGATTCATAGCACCAAGCACAAGCCCTGAATTTAGGAGAACCTGAGTTCAAATCTGATCTTAGATACTTAACACTTCCTAGCTGTGTTACCCGGGCAAGTCACCCAATTGCCTTAGCAAAGAAAAAAAAAAAAAGATTCATAGCAATATAGATCTAAACATGAAAAAATCTTTCAAAGTCAATCTAGTGCAGCCTCCAAATTTTCTAGTTTAGAAAACTGAGACCAATGGAGATTATATAACTTGCCCAATCACACAGGTAAATTTGAAAGGCAGGATATGAACTCAAATTTTGACTCCAGATTTTTTGGGTTTTCCACACTTTCTACATATTTCTATTTTTCACACTGTGAGAACAGAGAGTCAAGAAAACGGATTAGAATTTTACAGAAACATTTCAGATGATCAGGAAATCAACACGTTACAGGGATAGAGGAAAATGTGGCAAACATGGAAACCAGCCTTGGTGAGAAGAGTATGCAGTATTTTAACAGAGATATTAATGATACTTAGCATTGTGGGCCAAAACTTAATGTCTCCCCTCTAAGATTATCTCTACTTCACCTTGTCTATATTCTGCTTGCACATGATTATTTGCATGTTGACTCCTTTATTAGATTATAAACTCTATGAGAGTAGAGATTGTTTTCTGCTTTTCTCTTTGGTTGTATTTCCAGACCTTAATAATTGCTTGTTGACTTCATTTAACTTGAGGTGTGAATTAAGCCTCTATACTCTCACAATCTCATCCTGCTTCAGGCAAAGGAATTGTTGGATAAACCAAGGGCAGTTAACATTAATTTTGTTCCTAGGTAGATTAATTTGAGACTCAGCTATTAGTCTTTGGAAAAGAAGAATTTAAAATAGTTTTAGGGATTTAGCCAAGAACTGTTAGGATTCCAGGGATCTTCCTTTCTGACTTTCTAACCTTCTTACCTGTGTGTATGTTTTTTTCAAAATTTGTTTTAACCTTTGGACAAATTTTAAACCATCACCTGATGCAATAATTTCTACTTTAGTAATATTAAAATGATTTTAGTAAAAAGATTGCTTATTGTCGCTGATTATTATAGTGATTTGGTTAGTCAATAAATGTGTTACTTCCTCCTAGATGCTAATGCTTTCCCTCTCTTTATTAACTTTTATTATATCTATATCTATATATTTATATATGTATGTATTTGCTTCCCTTGCTCTATAAATGCTAGGCTCCTAAAAGGCAAGGCCTGATTCATTTTTGTCTTTGAATCCAGAGTGCCTGATTCATAATGGATGCTTAAGTAATGCTTTTTGATTGACTGGTTGATTGATTAATCTATTGTATTTTGTGATAGGCTGGATAATCCAAAGTTTTAAGTAAGTAGCAGAATCAAAGATGTGAATGTCTGGGATAGTACCCTAATTAAAATCAAAGACTTTCAAGATAAAAAAGCGATAAGGATTTATTACAATCTCCCAAGAAAGGGCAGCTCCCAATATTAGCAATGTCGGTATAAGAGTGCAAAGCACATGCTGCAAAAAACAGAATTGTATACATCCTATTGTGGAAGTCCCTATCCCCTTCGAACCTTTTCTCCCATTGGCTGAAACTCCAGGGTTACATAAATCTACCCAAAGACTAAAAATCTACTCAGAGACAAAGAATACTAGCCAATGACACAGTCTTTACCATATTAGGTACTTAATGCTAATTGTGGTGAAAACAGTAGAGGGAATAAGAGGGAAATGTATGTTTATCTAAGATAAGCAAATATTTGCAGCTTTTTGGTTATAGCACAACTTGTTATTGCAAAGTTTCAAGTTATAATTAGGGAATAGGTCCGGGCCCTATTCTTATGAGAGATTTTCATTCATTTCATCCCATTCATGAAAATCCCCATGAATACAAAAGCATTTATAGAGATACCTTTTGCTGCAGCAAAGAAACAATATGAGCTCCCATCACTTTTTAGCAATTGATTGAACAAGTTATATTATATGAATATGGTGGAACATTATTTTGCCATAAGAAATGACAAAAGCACTAGAACATCTTCAATGATTTTTTCCAGTAGTGGATAATTTTCTCTTATAAACATCAGCTTACTTGTCTAAGAGTAGTTATATAATCATTGCTTTCTGTTGAATTTTCCAGATTGATTAGAATAAGCTTTACTCAGGTCAATAGCCTATTCAAGTTTAAGGTTAGAATGAAAGGAAGCACTTTTAGGTCATTGAACAGTTAATAAATGGAAGTATACTTGGCCCTAAAATAAAAAGTATATTTAACAAGGATAAAGAGGTATTTAGAGCTAGAAGTAGCCACCCTCATTTCATATGCAAATTGATCATCAGAGCAGTTAGAGGGTTAAACTATATTGTTTCTAAGGTCCTTTCTAGCTCTTAGTATAATTCTTGACATTGTAAAAATGCTTATTCCTTGCCCCCTCCCCCAAAATACCTGTGATCTCTAGAAAAAAGAAGTTAACATAAGACCAAACCCAGAATACAGACACAAGGGCCACTCCCTTCTAATACAGAGAATGGTCTCAAAAACAATGGATAGGATATTGCTTCAGACCAGATCACACTGAACATGTTTAACTGATGTCAAGATTTTTGCCAATTTTTTTCCTGTAATCAGAACTTTCACAACTAGTCAGATGCCCTTTCTGAAGCTAAACAATTGACCTCAACAAAATGGAGCACTTTCCCCCAGTGTTAAGTTTCAAATCTTAAGTAATTGTTCCCATCTGCTTCTCATTCTTCTACCATCACACATCTCAAATGGCATAGCATAAATATATGAAGCTAAAACCAAGTCAGGCTAAACTCAGAAACTTCCTTACACGGTGCTGGCCTGACAGTGGCTGGCAGGAAAACAATGAAGGATGCTTGGAATTTGGAATTTTCATGATGACCCTGAAAAATTTATTTTCTCTGAATAACGAATAGCCCCGATTATCAGTTCCAAAAATATAGGTTATTTGTTTGTTATTGTTGTTTGCTTGCTTTTCAAAATAGTCAGAACAGTATAACTAAAAGAATTTTTGATATAAATAACCCCTAGGCTTAAATTCCAACTCATAGTTATTACTTTGTGGTATTTCCAGAAAATCATTTTAACCCCTTGGGCTTCAGTTTTCATATGATAGGAATGGGGGAGAGGGAGGGCGGATCAAACAGCGGTTGTAAAGTTATAAAGTTTTCTGTAACCTTGAGGCAATGTAAAGGGGAAAACAGTAGACATTTTACTTTTGACATTTATCAGCTGAACAAGTTAATTAACCTCTCTAAGCATCAGTTTCCACATCTGTAAAATGGAGAATATAGTTCATTTATAGACTTGCGATACTTCAGTGAATTAATGTACATAACTTACTTTGCGAATTGTAAAGTACTATATCATGTTATTGTTATCAAATAAAAAAACTAGCGTTATTTTATCAACATCACCATTAGTATTATATTTGTGTCCCTTTCCCATTGACATTGATGAGAAAATTGAAAAAAAACACAAATTAGATGCCATTTGTCATGATATTTCCAGTTTTTGTTTTCTATGCCCTTTCCCTCATTTTGGGGCAGAACCAGGTGTGTGGTGCAACTGAATACACCTTTTTCCTTCCAAATATCATAATAAAACATACTCTTAGAGGACAATTTGGAATTATGCTCAAAGTGATATAAAACTGTTCATACCCTTTGATCTAGCAATACCACTGTGAGGTCTGTATCTGAAAGAATTTTTTTTAAAGGGAAAAAAATTTATTTGGACAAAAATATTTATAACAGCTCTTTTTCTGGTGGCTAAAAATTGAAAATCAGAGGGATACCTATCAAATGGGAAATGGCTAAACAAACTGTGATATATGATTGTGAAGGAATATTATAGTTCTGTAAGAAATGATAAGCAGAATGACTTCCAAAAAACCTGAAAGACTTACATGAACTGATACAAAGTGAAGAGAACACAACCAGGAGAATGTTGTGCACAGTAATAGCAATATTGTTTGATGAAAAATTGTGAATGACTATGCTATTCTCAATAATACAATAATCCAAAACAATCTCAAAGGATTTAGGATGAAAAATGCTGTCTGCCTCCAGAGAAAGAACTGATGCTTTATGAGTATAGACAGAAGCACATTTTCTTCTTTCCTTCCCAACTTCTTTCCCATCTTCCTTCTATCCTCCATTCCCTCCTCCCTGCCTCCCTCCCTCAGTTCCTTAATCCTTCCTTCCTTCCTTGCTTCCTTCCTTCCTTCCTTCCTTGTTTCTTTGCTTTCTTTCTTCCTTGTTTCTTTGCTTCCTTCCTCCCTCCCTCCCTTTTTCCCTCCTTTCTTTCTTTCTTTCTTTCTTTCTTTCTTTCTTTCTTTCTTTCTTTCTTTCTTTCTTTCTTTCTTTCTTTCTTCCTTTCTTCCTTTCTTCCTTTCTTCCTTTCTTCCTTCCCCTCTCCCTCCCTTCCTGCCTCCCTTCTTTCTGTTCTTTCTTTTCTTTCATTTTCTTGCATGAAATGACTAATATGGAAATGTTTAAATGATTGATCATATATAATTTAAATCAAATGGCTTATCTCATAGGGGAGGGATGGGGGAATGGGAAAGATAGAATTTAGAGTTCAAAACTTGGAACAATGAATGTAAAAATTGTTTTAAAAATAAAAAAAAATAAAGTAAAATAAAATATTAAAAATACTCTTAGAAAATTATGGGATAAACTTACGTGAACATTACTGAAAAGATACCATATGGTGACAGCCTAAGGGATATCTGAAATTAACAAAGGAATAAAGCCTGAAACCAAAGAAAAAATAAATAAATAAATTAAGCTCTAATAATGAAATGTTGGACATTAATAAAAAACCAGAGCAGAATATTTTGGTGAAAATTGCCCTATAGCAAATTTTATAGCCCTTAGGAAAGAGAATAAATATAAGTTTCTCTTGTAGAGTTTCTTAAATTTTTTTCAGATGTTAGTCCACTTTTTAGGACAACAAATCTAGGATACCTCTTCAATTGTTTAATACTTCTGAGAAATATCAGTATAATTAACAGGAAGAAGAGAACTATTTGAGATAAGATATATAAATATATAACAAAAAGAGAATAAAAATAATTAATTCAGTCCAGAAATAAAAATAATCCAAACTCAGGAACCCTGGCCACAAAGCATTCAAGGCACCATTCCAAAAGGAAATATATCATCTATAAGTCTCAATCATTGAGCAAGGATTTCATTATGGCTTCTGTTCTTTTGTCTGGCATACCACCCAATAGGCCAAAATACTACTGAATCCTTTGCAGTGGATTCTCAATGGCCTAAAAGTGATCTGGTGAAATCCTTTATCATCCTATTCTAATGAAATGGACCTCTCAATATGCACAGACTATAAATCCTGATGCATGAGATCAAACACTATCTTGAACTTCTTGAAATTCAAAACAGTGAATAATGAGAACATTATCACTTTACTCTATAAATAGCATTTCTAGCTTTCCCTTCATGTTTTTAATTACATGCTTGTATTGCCATCAAATCAGAGAGAGCCCCACATGTAAGCACAGCCTGATATTTCCCGATCTGCTTTCTGCATTGCGATAGTACTGAATGGAGACCGATTGAATTTATGTAGTCATTTCTCTGAAAAACTATTTTCAAATCTGATTTACATAATAGATGTGGTACAAAATGTGTTCCTTTCCAAATGAAGGATCTGGAGGCTTGTCATAAGCGTAGGCTATTTCACAACTTAAAAGCCGATAAGACTGCTAAAAGTATGACGAATGATTGAAGAAATACTGATTTCTTTACAGTTCAAGGGAGAATCATCCCTAGGGGAGCTTTTATAGACTTCCCAAAGCTGTGCAGTGACTTTCTAGCAAAGATTACTTTGAAATGCTTTTACTGTGTTGGAGCCATACCTTATAACCAAAGAACAAATTCCCATCTAAGAATAAAAGTGACTTTTGTATTGCGAGAACTTGTCATAAATCAGAAAATGATGACGATTTATACCTGCTTTGATGGACATTCATCTTGTTAAGACAATTTGTGTCAGTGGCTACTTAGATCAGCTGGTTAGAGTTTTCTGTTAATAAAGCTAAGGTCATGGATTCAATAGCATATAGACAAATTAACATTTTTTGGCCCAAGAGCATAGGTTTTACTTCTAATTCTAATCAGCCTTAGTATGAACATTTCACAATCTTGAGAGTAATTGGGTGAAAAATAGAGAAAATAGAATAATATACATTTGATCCCAATTTTGAGAAAAAATTTAAAAGTTTACCTGTGTTAGTTTGATGATATCATTGCCAGATATAATTTAATGCACTTCAATAAACATTTATTAAGCACTTATGTTCACGAACTGTGATGGGACATATGTACTTGGGACATAAAGACAAATGGAAAATTGTCCCTATCCTCAAGTGATAATTATATCCTTCAGGGACAGAATAACTTTTAAACAGACAAATAAATACAGTATTACTTGATGATAAAAACTTTTTTATTTGATCAAATTAGAAAGCTTGATTAAACCACATATGAGATATATATGTAATTATATACATGCAATTATATATATATATTATATATAATACTTCTTAGAGATATTGTAAAATGTAGAATGAATCATATTTTGTCAATATTTATGTAATGATTTTATTTATTTTGTTTAATTATATAAGTCTTTCCTGAAAGAGAAGTTCTATATTGGGGAAAAGGCATAGGATAATTACTGGGAAGTAGCATTAATATAGTCATTAGAAAAAATAAGTTCCAAAAAATGTGTTGTCCCACAACCCTTCCACATCCAGAGAACAAGCAATATGATATCAATTATAGAAGTCATGTAAAATATTTCTATATTAGCTATGTCAAAGATAGTCAAGAAAATAGTCAAGAAAAATAAAGTGAAAAATGATGCTTTAATGTGCATTTGGACATCATCAATTTTTTCTCTGGAGGTATATAGCATTTTTAAAAATCATCAGTACTTTGAAATTGTTATGGATCATTATATTAATCAGCATAGCTAAGTATATTACAGTTGATCATCATTACATCATTATTATTATGTACAATGCCTTCATTGCTTCAGTTCATGTAATTCTTTCTAGGTTTTTCTGAAATCATCCCGCTTCTCATTTTTTATAGCAAAATAATATTCCATTAAAATCACATGCCACAATTTATTCAGCTATTACCAATTGTTGGGCAGTTCTTCAATTTTAAATTCTTTACCACTGCAAAAAAAAAAAGCTGCCATCAATATTTTTTCCCTTTGATCTCACTGGGATACAGTTCTAGTAGTGGTATTGCTGGGTCCAAAGGTTTGTAACCTTTGGACATAGTTCCAAATGGTTTTCTAGAATGATTGAACCAGTTTACAATTCCATCATTATTTTTATTTGTATCCCTATTTTTCTACATTCCCTTCAATATTTATCCTTTTTTTCTTCTCTGTCATGGTAGCTAATGGAATAGGTGTGAGGTAGTACCTAAGTGTTGTTTTAATGTATATTTCTTTAATAGTGATTTAGAGCATTTTTTTTTGTGATAGCTTTAATTTATTCTTCTGAAATCTGCCTCTTGGTGAAGTCAAAAATACATTCAACCATTCTGAAGAACAATTTAAAAATATGGCCAAAGGACTATAAAACTGTACATGCTCTTTGATACAGCAATATTGCTAGATCTATATCCCAAAGAGATTAAGAAAAGAAAAGAAAAATAATATATTTCTACAAAAATTTAATATAGCGGCTCTTTCTGGTGGTTAAGAATTAGAAATTGTCAAATGGAAAATTGATGAAAAAGTTGTGATATATGCTTACAATGGAATATTATTGTGCTATTAATAATAATAAGCAGGATGATTTCAGAAAAACCTAGAAAGACTTAAATGAATAAAGACAGTTAAGTGAGCAGAACCAAGACAATATTGTACACATTAACAATAGCATTGTATGATGAACAATTATGAATGACATAACTATAATCATAGAATGATCTAAAGAACAGATGGCATATAAAGACAATCAAAGGATACTACTTTTCACTTTGTTTTTTGTTCAAGTTTTTTTCCACAAAAAATGATTAATATAGAAATGTATATTTCCATATGAAAATATACATGATTGCACATGTACAACCTATATCAAATTACTTACCATTTTAAGAAGAGGGTGGAGAGAGAGGAAAGAACAGAATTTGAAGCGCAAATTTTTTTTAAATATTAAAAAAAATTTATACATAATTGGGATATTATTTTTAAAAACATAAGAAGAATCCTGCTTATTCATATCCTTGGATTATTTATCAATTGAAAAATGGGAAAAAAAAAGTTTGTTCTGTTTCTTATATAGTTTAGAAACTTAACATTTATCAGAAAATGTTTATAAAGTGCCCATTTCCCCACCAGTTAGACTCATATTTGCTTCATATAAGGAACTGATGACTTTCCATAACCCTTCCTCACTTAAATACAAATCCTTTGCATGTCATGGCATCATCTCCCTGATGGCATAGTCCTCTTTGAGAAAGAAGGACAAACAACAATATACACATTTAGAGATATAAAATTTCCACTAAGTAATGTTGCGACTGAATTTTATAAAATCTGGTATGTTGTCTCATTATTGTTGTTCTGTTTAATGAAATAATTTTTTTTATGATATGTGCTTTGACCTATTCATTTTTTAGAATTAGATTATTTAGTTTCCAATTAATTTTTAATCGATACTTGCATAGCCCTTCAATGAATATTATTTTATTGCATTATGGTCTGAAAATGGTGCATTTAATATTTCTATATTTGTTTGTCAAGTTTTTATGTCCTAATACATAGCCAATTTTTATGAAGGTGTCACATACAACTGATAAAAGGTATATTATTTTCTATTCTTACTCAGTTTTCTTCAAAGGGATATCATATTTAACTTTTCTAAGATTCTATGCATCTCCTTAACTTCTTTCTCAAATATTGTGTTTAGATCTATCTAGCTCTGAGAAGGGAGAGTTGATGTCCCTCACATTTATACTTTTGCTATCTATTTCCTCCTGTATCTCATTTAATTTTTTCTTTAAGACTTTGAATGTTGTAGACTTTGATGCATATATAGTTAATATTGGCATTTTTAATTCTGATTTTTTTTAGTAAGAAGTAGTTTTCCTTGCTCATCCCTTTTAATTGATATTTTTAATTTTGCTTTATCTAAGATCATGATTCTTACTCCTGAGTTTGTTTTACTTCAGCTGAAGCATAATAGATTCTGCAACAGGTCTTTATTTTTAACTCTGTGTTTCATTCTTTTAAGTGTGTTTCTTGTAAATAGCATAGTTTGCTTAGATTCTGATTTCTAATCCATTCTGCTATATGCTTGCTTCTTATGGGTGAGTCCATACAATTCACATTAACAGTTATAATTTCTAAACTATGCATTTATTTATCCTTTTCTTTTACTTTTTACCCTGTCTCTCTTCAGAAATCAGTTTTGCTTCCAACCACCTCCTCCCCTGATCTGCTTCCCTATTATTATTCATTTCCCTTTCTCTTATTGCTTACTCTTCCTACTTACATATTGGGCAAGATAGATTTCTATATCCAACTGAGTGCATATAACCCTCTTTGAACCAGTTCAGATGAAAGTGAGAATTCTTCCTGATTTTTTTATCTAAAAAAATAAATTTTTCCTTGTGTGACTTCGTGTGATAATTTTTTCACATTCTCTTACCCTTCCCCACTCTCCCCAAGTATTTCTTTTTCTCATCTATCCTTTTTTATAGATTGTTTCTATATAAACAACTTACCCTATGTATTCTGTCTATATAAGGGCCTTCTAACTACCATCTTGAAGATAAAGTTCTTAGAAGTTACATGTTTCATCTTCCCATATAAAAATGTAAACAGAATTTTATTGAGTCCTTTTTGATTTCTTTTTCACATTTATTTTTTTATGACTCTCTTGAGTCTTGAATTTCAAAGTCAAATTTACTATTCAATTTTAGCCTTTTTTATCAGGAATGCTTGAAAGTCTTCTATTTCATTAAATATCCATTTTCCTCCCTGAAGGATTAAACTCAGTTGACTGGGCAGATGATTCTTGGTTACTGTAATGTTTGTTCTTTTGATTTCTGGAATTTCATATTCTAAGCCCTTTGGTTTTTAACATGGCACTTATTAAATCTTGTATGATTCTGACCATGGTTTTCTGGCAATTGAGTGGTTTCTTTCTAGATTCTTAAAGTACTTTCTCTTTGACAAAAGGAGCCCTGAAATTTGGCTATCATATGCCTGGAAATTTTATTTTTTTTCTGAGAGATCACTTTCAGGAGATGATTAGATTGAATTTCTTCTTTTTTTCTAGTATTAGGATATCAGTGCAATTTTCTTTGCAATTTCTTGAAATATGCTATTTAAGCTCCTTTAAAGAAAATTATTGTTCTCAGGTTGTCCTATAATTCTTAAATTATCTCTCCTCAACATATTTTCCAGATCAATTTTTTATGATAAATTGCATATTTTCCTTTATTTTGTTTTATTGTTTCTTGATTCCTAATGAGATCATTATTTTCTAGTTCTTCAATTCTAATTTTAAAGTATTATTTTTTCAATATTGTTGGGTCACTTTTACCAATCTGTTACTATCTGTTATCTGTTACTTCCAGTAACTTATCTTTTCATACTTTTCTTCCTTTGGTTTCATTTCTTTTCTACCACTGTTCTATTTAAAATTCTTTTTATCACTTCCAAGAATTCTTGTTGGGCTTATGACCAATTTTCATTTCCTTTGAAACTTCACTTATACATTTATACACTTATACAATATAATACATATATTATACAATATATATATATACATACATATATTCTGACATTGTTATCTTTTTCTGAGCTTTTATCTTGATCTTTCCTGTTACCATACTAGATATTTTTGTTGTTATTTATTCATTTTCCAGAATATTTTTGACTTTATATTAAAGTTAGGTTTTGTTTATTTAGGGGAAGATGGATACTGTCCTAAGCTTCCAACTTTTTTACATTTCTGTATTTGGATCTAATTTGGATTTTTTTTTAATTCAATTTTTCAAGATGCTTTAATCTAAGGACAAGTATGATCACTGGTCTGTGCTCTGGGCTTTGCCAAGGAAGTGTTCCTGATTTCTTCTATCCAAAAGAACAATTATTTCTCAGGGCCCCTGCTTGCTTTTTTGCCAAAAATGTTATTGCTCCTTAGGAGCCTTACTCCTTTGTGACTGAAAGTGCTCCTTTCTCTTCTCATAACTGAGACCTAGATATGGGTATGGGCAATGAAGTTGCCAAACAGTGCCTTATCCTAGATCCTATGTGGGTACAGAGGCCCCCTATAATCTCTTTCTGAGCAATTGTCCAATCCCCTTACCCTCTCTAAGCTGAGAGCTCCTCGAGCTGTTGCTGTTGCTTTTGTTGCCATGTATGACCCAGGTCAGCCCTCACCCCAGTATCACAGACCTCTTCTTCCAACCTCCTGAATTGTCTTGGGCTGAAAAAATATCTCAGTGGTTGACTGCTGTTCCAGAAATCCTTTTGGGGCATTAGTTTAAAATTATTTGGAAAAAATAAAGTAAAGTAGAATAAAATTGTTTGGAGAGCTTGGCTGAACTGCTTCTTCTACTCCACAATCTTGGCTCTGCTTCTGGCCCAGTTTTTTTGAAGGGTATTAAAGACATTTTAGAAAATGAAGGAATCTAAAGGAAACAGTGATGTCCTGACTCAAGCATGATTTGATTTGAGGCAGTTGCACGAAGTCATAGCTTTACTTGCTCATATCAAAGTCCAGTAACAAGACAAAAGTCAGAATAACTGATGATGACCTGGAATGAAGTGGATAGCCTTGGTGTCTGATGCCTAACCAAACTCCACTTTCTCCACATTACCTATTTTAGCCACCTTCATGGACATTGGAACAAATTGTCTTCATTCGCCTACTCTATTGGAAAACATTTTCACATACTTGAAGGAGACAAACCTCTGGGTTATCCTTAATCTGATTTAGTCTGTCTGCTGAGGTAGGATGTAGCTGCTATACATGCTAAAGTTTCTTGGACTGACCAATGAAAGTTAGACGAATCAGGTAAACATCAAAGATAGATGAGCAGCCTGAAAAGGACTCAACAACCCTTATAACAAAGGTGCTACTCGCTCTTAAACACCCCATACACCAACTCTGCCTGTTGTTATTTCCTTTGATTGGCCAACTCCCCCCTTTTAAATAGGACATCCAGGTTAATAATGTTTTCATTCCTTTCTGGGCTTTTTTCCTGATTCTGTACTCATTCTACCACCTTCATCCCTGACTTGCTTCCCTCCTGTTTTCAGCTCAATTTTATGTGTCTTTCACTACATATTGTAAGTTCTTTGAGGTCAGGGATTATCTTTCTTTCTTTTTTGGAATTTCTACTTTAACTGTATCCTAAACTATTTGAAATGAGGGTTTTTTCTCTTTTTTTCTTCCTTGTTTATCACTGCACACACCATTAAGTAGGTTGCTGCATAAAACATGTTACCAACACAATGAAGACCTATAGACTTGAAATATATATATATATATATATATATATATTCATATGTATTCTTAAAATCAGCCTTAAATTTTTAGAAACTGAGAATTTGGATTTCAGAATGGGAAGTTTTCCTTTGTGTTACTTGAAATTGCAGGAATTTGAAAGATACACAGAGCACAATTTTCTAATCTTTTTCCAACTATGAGGCACTTTTCCAACTTTAGAATAAGTGATGTGCCACATCGGCATCTTAAATATTCATGACACCTTTCCAGCCCAGTACTGCTGCATAGCTTTGCTTCAGTCCATTTAGACACCAAGGAAGGAAGGAATCAATTTGAGCAACTTCTCTTAGATCCTTGTCTACTTCCATTCCCATGCCCTCTGACCTTTCCCAATTAGGATAGAACTCTAAGTCCCAAACCAACCCTTGGTATACTAAACAGGTACCTTGATCTCTCAATCCCTTGTTTCCCAACGTGCCCCACTGTCTCTCTCCTCCTGTCCTCAGATACAAGTGTACTAATTGTGGGCAAGCCTGGGGAGGCTTCTTTGATCCTAGAGAACAGGATGACAGAGGGTGGAAAGCTGTAGGAGTGGTGAGAGCTCATGACAGCTTTAAAAATAGCCATGCACATTTAATGCTATGCACAAAAAAATGGGGTTAGGGAGCATTTGGAAACTGCATAAATTGCCTAAAGAAGAACTGCTGCCTTTCTTGGGAAATCATCTCCTTTTCCCATGCTGTGCATTTGGCAAGGGGGAGTGGGAGGCATTACACTGGAAACACTCAGACAGCATAAAAGCCAATGAAATGTAAGAGCATTTCATATCATCTTAAGGATGCCTGCAGGACATCTCTTAAAATGCCCATTTTCCAGTTCTGGTGGTTGGTGTGCCCATTAGTAAAGTTGTGAGGAGCAATTTGACAACTTCACAAAATGTGCCTGAACCAAGTTGAACTAAATATGACTTCAAATCATTTTAAAGACCAATTCATTTGGGAGAAGGGAGTGAACTTAAGGACATAAAACCTTTGAGGAGGAGAAAGACCATAGGACACTATATACAGGAAACAGATTAGACTATAGGTTAATGCTTCTTGAAGGAGAGCCTGATTGTCACATGATCACTGGTGGGAAAGTTGCTTAATGATCAGATGCCTGTACAAAGGAGTAGAACAAGGGTGAAGAAGTAGTATTATCCTAACTTCATATTTTAATGAATTCTTCTTGCTAAGTGCAAAGCCTGGTTGGTTTTTTATTACTGCAGAATTGAAAATGCATTTAGCTTTCTCATTTTTGTATCCAAAACAAAGTCCTACCCTAGTTACAGGTATTCAAAGTTTTCCTTCAACTTATGGTGTATATCAATCCCCAGGAAATCTCTCAGGCCTTTTTACTTTATTTTTTAATGTATAAAAGAGAGTAAAATGGTAAGAAGTTGCATATGTTCAATACAAATGGTTACTCAATTCCCATGATATAAAAATCTTGTGTAAAATCCACAAATATTTATGAAACATTTACTATATAACAGTGAATTGAGTGCTGGACCAAACTGGTGTGTTAAGGACCTGTTTTCTTTTTTAAAAAATATATTGTTTCCCCAAATACATGTAGAGATAGTTTTCAACATTCATTTTTGTAAAACTTAGTGTTCCAAATTTGTCTCTCTTCTTCTCTTACCTCTCCCCTCCCCAAGATAATAAGCAATCTGCTGTGAGTTAAATATGTACAATTCTTTTAAACATATTTCCATATTTGCCATGTTGTACAAGAAAAATCAGATCAAAAGGAAAAAGAACCATGAGAAAGAAAAAATACCAAGCAAACAAACAATAAAAAGGTAACAGTACTATGTTTCCATCCACATTCAGTCTCTGTACTTCTCCTGTTGGATGCGGATGGCATTTTCCATCCCAAAATTATAGCAATTGTTGAGGACTTGTTTTCAAATCCTACCTTGAACACTTACAATATAACTATGGGCAAGCCACTTTTCTGAGACTCAGTATTTTCATCTGTAAAATGAACATAATAGATATAATAATAATATAATATAATAATAATGTTTTCAGTACCACTCCCAGAATATTGTGAGACTTAAATGAAATAATCTATATAAAGTTCTTTTTATACTTTAAAGAGTCATCTAAATGTCATTTATTATTATTATTTTCTTTCTTCCCCATCTACCAAATCCCAAATCCAGTACAACCTTTGGCCAACTCCATCTTATATTTCTAATTCAGCTTTCTCTTGATGTGTGCCAGAGACTAATCTGAATATTTATTATTGAACATTAGAAATACCAGCTTCTGAGATTTCTTATCTGACAAAATGTTGGATAACTGAACTTTTAATATATGAATATGTGTTATTCATTCATGCCTAATGGATTCCAACAATACATCCTTATTGGATAGAGAGGAAATAAGTGTATTTTTCTTTTCCCCCATCTTCTTTATGACTGTAAACATTCTATAAAATTAGTAATAGATATAGTCATCTTCCTTCACAGTGGCATGTGATGAGTTGCTGCACCAGATAAGGAAGTACTGATTACATTTGGTTTTATTCTAGAGCATTATGGGTTCTGTCAAGCCACAGAATGCCTTGTTCTTTATGAGGGAGGGAGGAGCATTTGATTCTTCCTTCCTCAACATCTTCATAGATGTGATCTGGCAACCTCTAAGACAAAATCACTGCCTAGAGTGACTGTCTTAGCTTGGTCTGTCTTAGATCTTGATCTGCCTAGAAATGAACACATTTTCTCAGTACTATGAAATGTTATGCTTCTTAAGATGCTTCCTTTTAAAAAATATTATTTTATTATAAATTTAATTATTAACAACAAACATTTCACTGTACAATAAAGAATTTTTTTGAAATGAGAATTCTATTTAAAATTATTTCTGTTATGGGCAATTTGTTTTTTAAAAGAGTGTATTACATTTAACAAGCTAGTAAAAATAATTACAGTTTTTGTCTTTTGTTAAGCTTTTTTTTTTTTTTTTAATTCTAGCTACTTTCCAGGTCATCCCTAAGGAGATAAAGGCCATAGGAAAATTCCACTCAGAGTCTTCTGCAGTAATACTTTTACACAGGTGAAATCTGTTTTAAGTGAGCATTACAGACAGCCTCAGGGGAAAAGCTTCAGCCAAAAGGAAAGGGAGGAGAGAAATGTCACCAAAGGGCAACAATATTCTGAAGAGTCCAGCAGGATGGAAAAGAAGGTATTGTTACCAAGATGTCAGGCTTGGTCCTGAGGCTCTTCAGATATAAGCTTCTGTCTCTTGCTTTTTTCCTGGCTTCCTTCAACACACAGTTCAAATCCTTCTTTCTGCAGGAGACTGTTCCCAGATATTCCACCCTGGATCCCTATGCTCTGATGAACATGTTTTGTTTCCTCTTGAAAGAGCCAGAGTTTCACACTACTACAGAGTCTGCTTCACATCATGCCCCTGCATGTATAGCATCTGCTCCTTCCAGTTCTTATGTGCTGTATCTTCTCAATAGAGTGCAAACTCCTTCAGGGAAGAAGTTATGTTGCTTGTTTCTATATGTATTGTCAGTGCACAGTATAGTGGTGGAATATTCTAAACTGGTAATGTTTGCTTTACCTGTCTAATACTGTCCAACTCTCCCTTTGCCCTACTGAAATTACCTTCCATCTACTTGCTGTCCATCTTATACATACATAGTATATACAGTTATTTATTTGATTGTGAGATCCTTGAAGAGACTTTTTTTTGAGGGGGGGATGTTTTTCTTAGTTTTTTTTTTTTTTCAGCACTTTGCACACTATCTGGAATATAGTAATCACTTAATCAGTATTTATCAACTGACTGATAGATAATGCTTAGGGTCAACTATGTGGCACCCCACTGCTGGGTCTGCAGTCAGAAAGACTCATCTTCCTGAATTCGAATCTGGCTTCAGACATTTACTAGTTGTGTGATCTTGAGTGAGTCCCTTAACTCGGTTTGCCTCAGTTTCCTCATCTGTAAAAGGAGCTAGAGAAGAAAATGGCAAACCATTCAAGTATCTCTGCCAAGAAAACCCCAAAAGTCCCAAAGAGATGAGCATGACAAACAATTCACCAACAATAGATAGGAGAAACCAGCAGGATACAGTGGGAAAAGAATATAGAATATTAAGTCAGATGACCTAGATTCAAATTCTAGCTTCCCTATTTAACAATTATATATGCTTGTGTGGATTACTTTACCTCTTGGCCTGTCTCCTCAATTCTAACCTAAGTAAGTATATTTTTTCATATATTTTGATCTGAATGGGACTTTTGGCATCTAATCTAATCTCATCAGTTTAAAATGAGCAAAGTAAGGCCCAGAGTGATTAATTGACTGGCCCAAAGTCACATAGGTAGCAAATGGCAGATAACCTCTAAGTTCCCTTTCAGAATGTAAATATATTACCTCATGACAAGTACATTGGCAGATAGACAGATTATGAAGATATCCAAGTGACTCAATTCTATCAAGCAACTAAACAAGCATTCATTAAGTTCTCAATATTTGCAGGAGACAGCACTGTGTTAAATACTGGGAACATAAAAGTCAAATAGATTCTGCCCTCAATGTGCTTTTACGTCCTATTGGGTAGGACAGAAATTCAATGTACAAATATAAATAAATTCAAAACATACAAAAATAAAAACAAAGTTACTTGAAAGTTCAGTAATAGCTACAGGAAGACAAGAAATGGTTTCAAGGAGGAAGAAATAAGAGGGGGTGTGTTTCAGGAATGGGAAGTGGCCTATAGATATGGACGTTTTATAAGATGGGATTTTGAGTAGGAAGAAGAGTAGACTAGTTTGGCTGAAATATGAAGAATATGAAAAAGTAGGCTAGACCTAGATTATAACTGATTTAAAATGACAAATAGAAGAGAGTTAGTGTTTTAACCTAGAGTCAATAAAGAGACATTGGCTTTGGTTTAGTTTTGATTTGTTTTTGTTTTTGTTTTTTGAGGGAGTGAGTGATATCGTCATATCTGTGAGTGGGAAAAATGTCTTTGAAAATACTGTGGAGGATAAATTAGAGAGAATGAGGATAGATATAAGGTAGAGAGATCAAACATGAAGTTACTGAAACCGTCTAGATTAGGCTTAATGAGGACTGTATTAAGTTGCTAACCATGTAAAGTAAAAAAGAAGGGGACTAATGAGAGAATGGCAAAATTTGACAATTGACTGATTTAGTGGAATGGGTTCAGAGGCAGGAAAATGAGAAGTTAAGGATGATTCTGAGGTCTCAAACTTGGGTCACTAAAAGAATTGTGGTGCCCTTTATATAAATAATAGTATTAGAAAGAAGAATGAGTATGAATGGAAAGATTATGAGTGCTGCTTTGAAAGTGCTGAGTTTGAGATACCTATAATTCATCCTGTTAAAAACATATGCTAGGAAGCAGTTGAAACAATCCTGAAATTCAGTAAAGAGAGTAGTACTAGATCAATGGATATGAGACTAATCATTATCAATGAAATGACGGGGAATGATGAGATTTTTAAAAATAACTTTTTTCCCAATTAAATGTAAAAATAATGGTTAACATTCATTTAAAAAAATGAGTTTAAGACTTTCTCCATTGTTTCCTCCTCTGAGATGATAAGCATTTAATATAAGTTCAAGAAGGTGATATGATTGTTAAATGAGAGGGTATAGAGAGAGAAGAGAAGAGAGCTCAGTACAGAGGGATAAAGGTAGATGTGTCATGGTAAATAGAACATAACAATGATCTAAACATTTATTTGTTCCATATTTAATATTTGTATAACATCACCATATCCCCTAAAATTAAAAAAAAAACTCCCTGAAAGGAGGACAATTTTGTCTCTGCCTTTGTATTCCCAATATTAGCACAGTGTCAGTTATAAGTTTTCAGTCATGTGATCCTTGTGCCCCCTATTTGGGATTGTCTTGACAAAGATATTAGAGTACTTTGTCTTTTCTTTCTTCAACTCATTTTACAGCTAAGGAAACTAAGGCAAACTCTGTTAAATTTCCTGATTGGACTTATACACTTGTTAAGTATCTGATTTGAACCAACTTGAGTCTTTCTGATTCCAGACCCAATATTCTATTCATTGTGCTACTTAGCCATCCATAAATAATATGATGATACATATTGGTACATAGTATAATGAAAATTGACTAATTATTTAGCTCAGTCATTAATTAACATTTTTCACTTTCTACAGGAAGCCTATCTCAATACCCTTTAATTCTAGTACTTTCCCTCTTTAACTAATTCTTATTTTATCCTATATTACCATGAGAGATCTTCTCTATCTATAGCTTCTTTATATCTAACTGTTTGCATGTTGTTTCTCTTATTAAACTGTGAGCTCAAGCAGAGAGAGTCTTTTGCCTTTTTTGAATACTTTTTTTTTTAGTCTTTCTGAGGGTTATAAAGTATAAGATATTTCTGGTGAGAGGGCTTGATTGCTCATCTACTAAATACTCCCTTGTGGCTCTAAGAAGCTATCGCACACAAAGCAGCCACACTCCGGAAAAACCATCTCAGAATATGGGCTACACCAGGTTGAAGCATCCAGTAAGTCTCAATCCTGTCAGTGAGTTAAGGGGCTGTCTATCCCAAGCATGTGAAAATTCCCTGTCCCCACCCCCAAAAGAATGGGCAGATGAGAGCCATGTTCCAATGACAACCAAGGCACCAGAAGCAGGCACTGAGGAGTGCTTAGAGCTTGCTCAGGCACCAAGGTCACTCATTGCCAACACCAGTAATCTTGATTTTTGTTTTGTCACTGGACATAGATGACTCTGGAAAAAGTGAAACTGATGACTTTGTGCAACTGTCCATTTAAGTCCATTTTATGTGTAAGTCAATACATCACCTGTGATGTCATTGGTTCTCTTTGAAAACAAAGGACAAAGAACAACATGTAGCAGACCCTTAATGAATATTTATTAACTAAATTTGCTCAGTCTCTTCCTCACAAGGAACATATACAAAAGACTGGGGGCATCCAAGGTTTGGAGATTTTTACCTTTCCTTTCTGAGCATCCTCTAATCTGAATTTTTTTCCCTTCAGAAAGTCTGACACATTACTCTCCTCCCACTCCCATAATCAAGGACACAAAAGTCATTGCTTTTAGTAGTCATTATATTGGCCTGTTTTGTCCCTTTACAAGGTTGAGCTCCTCTTGTTTTCTTTTTCATTCTATTTAGATAATTTTAGCCATTCTCAGATAACTAATGTATTAGTTATCTAATCTGTTTGTCACTGAATACAAGCTCCAAAAACTGAGACTGTAAAGCTCAGAGGATATCATATTTTGGAAATCATAGGGAAACTAAAAGTCTAAGACTTGTCAGTTATTCTGAAAAAGCCCAAATATAATCCATTTTAAATTTAATTTAAATGCCTCACATCCCCTTCTTTCACAGGATTCTCTGCATGGTTCTTAAAAGGATATAAGTTGTTCTTTTGGTGGGGTAGAGTAAGGAGTAGGAGGAGATGGGAATGAAAAGAGGATTGGAAAAACTATGACTGCTTTTCTTTTTTTTTTCTTTTTTTTTTTATGATTGCTTTTCAGAGGCACTTCAATCATAAAACAAGAATGTGTATTGGTTGAAAGAGGTCACCCAAAATGCCTGGAAGATGTTGGCCATGAGAAGCAGAGCATACAGTACAAAATACTTTGCATCTCCAGAATAGCATCTGGAATATAGTAAGTGCTTACTAAGTGGAGTTTTTCATTGAATTATATGTATAAACTCAATAACAATATATAAAAGATTACTATTGTATGTTAAAAGAAAATATGGGAATGTAAGTTGCCATATTCAAAAGGGAGGGAAAAAACAGAACAGTATAGACATGATAAAAAGATATAAGAATCAAAGCGTCATTGAATTAAAGCTAGAAGGGACTTTAGGCACCATAGAAGGGACTTTAGCCATCATTTGATACAACTTGTTTTGACTCATGAGTAAAATGAGTTCCAGAAAAGAAAAATTACTTGTCCAAGATTAGATATACAGTAGCAGAGTAACAAAGCTAAGATTTGTACCTTTATACTCTTGTTCAGAACGAAGAATTAATTCTATTATCCCATGATGCCTCTGATATGTACACTGATGAGATTTACAATGACCAAATATGGAAATGTGAACAGAGAAAGAGAGAAATGGTTATCTTATTGCTCCACCATAAAAGAAAAAAGAATATACATTTGTAGAAAATAAGCAGGCCATTACAGAAATATAAAAGTATAAAAATTTACAGAAATATAAATAAATATATAAGTACAAAAATATGTTTTTAAAGTATCATTAAAAGGCTTCATTTAAAAAAAAATCTTTGTAACTTCATTGGCCTGCCATTTTAGATATAAGGAGTAGGCCTCATGTTGTAAAGACCCCCATGGGTAATAATGGCTTATATCTCAGCCTATAGCATGTAGAGTGTTATGGTGTAGCTAGAGTACAAAAACATATTTTTGTACTTATATATTTATTTATATTTCTGTAATGGCCTGCTTATTTTCTACAAATGTATATTCTTTTTTCTTTTATGGTGGAGCAATAAGATTAATCATATGTAGAATAGACATCTCTAGCCTCTTCTTCTACCATCCTTCTCCAGAGGAGATTTTTCATTCCAGCCAAGAAGCAGGGGTCTGTCAGAAAGAGGGGGTCCTGAATTAGAATTATATCTATTTGCTTCCTTAAATATTGTTAGTCTAGGGGATATGGCCAGGTTCAAGCTAATTCCTCCAAATTGTATTTTGGGGATATAGGAGAGCCTCAAGTTTTATATCCAAGGCTTGACCCCTTTCCCACCAAAGGCTTGTTCCACAATAAACACACATTATCAAATTGATCCAAATCAGTAGCAAAACAAAAATCAGATCAGGTACACATAGAAGAATACAAGTCAGCTAAAACAGTGATGGGGCTCTCCCATGGGAATGAGATAACTCCTCTCAAAAAAGAAAAATACCCACCCAATGGGAAACTGCCTGAAGTTTCTAATGTAGCAAACTGGAGAGAGGGATATAATAGACTTTGCCAGTTCTTCTCACAACTTCCTAATCTTTTCCTTCAGCATCGAGGGATTTGCTGCTTCCATTTTCTTCCTTGAAGCTGGAAACCAGAAATATTCAAAATGACTTGATACTTAAAGAGTCCCAAAGAAGACTGAGGAAAGTTGGAGTCCCTCCACCCTTCCCAACTCTCTCCATTCCTTTTTATGGCACTACATTCATCTTTAACAATAAGGAAAGATTCTCAATGAGCTGAAGTTTGCAAAGCATTTTATACATATTATTGCATTTATTGTTTACCACGACCCTGCAATATAAGTGCTATTATTACTCCCATACCACAGATTAGGAAACTGAAGCTGAAAGATATTATATGATTTAATCAGTGCCATATAACTATAACAAAAAGATTTGAAGTCAGGTTTTCCTGACTTCAAGTCCAACATTTGATCTATCTGGTTCCAATAGTGATACTGTCTCTCTAGAAAGAACACCAATTAAAAGAGAGATTAATAAGTGTTACTACACACACACACATATACGTATATATGTGTGTGTGTATGTGTGAAAACCAAGATCAAGAATCTCGAATTAAAAGGAAAATGAACAAGTGTTTAGATAGATAGGTAGATAGATAGATAGATATAGATATAGATATCTCTTGCTGTTCTTGCTCTTTCTCTCTCTGTGTGTCTCTATATGCCTATACACACACACACACACACACACACACACACACACACACACACACATATATGTTCAAATGTCAAAACCAAAGTTTTTTTTACTAAAAATTTAACTTAAACTTTTGAATTACTTTTTTAACTTAAAGATTTTAAATTAATACATTTTTATCAAAAAATGAAAGAAAAAGCAGAGGCAGAATGGTACATAGTGGTATAATGTTAAAAGCACTATCAAACTTTTAGTCAGGAGACTTGGATTCAGATCTGATGCTAACATTTAGTTTTCTGATTATTGATAAGTTACTTAGAGTCTCAGTTTTAGCTTGTATTTCCCATCCCACCCCCTTTTTCTTTCTTTTTTAATAAAGTGAGCCTAAGGATATGGTACATTAAATGAAATAAAAAGTACTTTTAAAAGATGGAGGCCTAGAGAAAAATTAGGCAGAATGCTGAACCAGAGTTTTGTTGTTTTGTTTTTCCTCCAGAAAATAGGGAAGCTAGCTATTCTATGATAAACAAAGATAAGTTATCATTCTAAATAGAGTGGGCAAATTTTCATGGAAACAGGTCCTAGTATAACTGTTCAAAGGATATGAATAGAAAATCTTCAAAAGAAGAAATTTAAATCATCAAAATTATCTAAAACGAATGCTCTAAATCACTAGTTTTTAAAGAAATACTAATTTTAACTTTGAGATTCCACCTGAAACTATCAGACCAAAAAAAGATGACAAAAGAGAAAAATAACAATATTGGTGGACTATAGGAAAACAGACACCCTACTATACTGTTGGTGGAGCTATGAATTGATTTAGTCATTCTGGAAACCAATTTGAAACAAATCCCAGGAAGTTACCAAATTTTGCCTACCCTTTCACTCAGTTATATCACTTTTGGGCCTATATCTTAAAAGAAATAGAAAAAGAAAAAATCTATAAATACAAAAATGTTTATAATATTTTCTTGGTTGGCCAAAAAATGAGTTGTGATGACTGCATATTTTAAAATCAGCCGGAGTCAGGAATTCAGGTTAGGGGAAAATCATCAATCTTTATTCTTAGTGAAGGTGAAGAAGGATGGAAGGTGAAGGGGAATCGGAGGTGAAAGGGGATCGGAGGTGAAGGGGGGTCACGATAGCAATGTGTGCAGCTGCAACAAGACACCAGCCAGCAGTCTCTCTTTCCACTTCCCTTCCCAACCCCCTGCCTCCACCCACCAAAATCGTCATTTTCTATACAACACATCACAACTTGCACAAAGAGTGGGTTGGGGGCCATTCTTTCTCCAAGTATATATATTAATAGAATATGGTCCAATTACTATTTAGCTTCATGTGCTTGGGACCTCAGTGCATCAACTCGAGCCTCAGCCCATTACAATGAGTATTTTCCTTTTGGAGAATACTTAAACAAATTGTGGCATAACAATTTAACAGAATATTATTATACCATAATAAATAACGAAATGGACAGTTTCAGAGGAAATCAGGAAGTCATCTGTAAGCTAATGAAGAGCTAAGTGATCAGAACTGGGAGAATAATGTATATAATGCAACATCACAAAGAAAAACAACTTTGACATATTTTTAAACTCAGATCAATGGAATGATAAACTATCAATCCAAAAAGAATGAAAATGACACTACCACTTACTTCCTGACAGAAAGAGATTTTGAACAAAGCTAATATGGTAAATCATTTTGTAATATTATGCAGTTATGTTATAAAGTGTCCATTTTTGTTTTGTTTTTTATTTGCTCAGTGGGGGAAGAGATGGTGGGAGGGATAAAGTAGTTGAAAACTGCTTATTAATTGAAAAAATAATAAATAATGCACTTCAAAGGACAAGAGAAGAAAGCAGACCATAAGGCTATAGGACAGGGGTAAGAAATTTTTTCTTCTGCATCTCCATATAATAACTCCCTCTAGGATTAATTCTCTTTGTTAAACCATTAACAAACTTAATAAAGCTACCATTAGAGTAGACATCGTTACAAGAAAGGGTCTGTGATTTTATTAGCAAAGAGAACTCTTAGTGGGAAATATCTTTCAATGATAGAATCCAAGAGACTTCTCCAGAGCTATCTCTCTAATAACTGTATGACTATCAGAGGCAGGATTTCAGTTTAGGTCTTCTAATTCAAGCCCTGTGATCTATTCATTACTTCACAATGCCTCTAGGCATCATTAACTAATAAGAAAAAATGTCAACCCTTATTTATTCACCACATTGGTTGTCATCTTAACAATAGGCTTTAGAATTCACAATCCCTGCCTTGGATTTCCATATGTTGCGAGGGAAGTGTGGATGTGTTAAACTAACTTCAAGTATTTAGTAATCATAACAGCTGTTACTTTAATGTAAACAAATCTGTCTAAAACAGACAAGTCCCCTTCTCTCTTGGTTCTCAGAGAATCTTCTTGTTCCAGAGTGGAACAATTGAGAAGATCAGAGTTGAGAACAATAATTTACATTGCCTATCAAGTCTCCATACTAAGATTAGTATGAATACAGAAATCCCCTTACCTGGCCAGACTTCCTCCCCCCAGAGTGAGGTGTGGTAAACCAGCCCAAATCAAATTTTCCATGCCAATCAGCAGTGGAATAGGGTTTTGTATAATTAGCCTGGTCAATAGGGAGACTCAGTCTCAAAATTAAAAAAAAGTTTAAAAATACAAATATGAGCTGCTATAAATAAATGCATATATGACCCTTTAATATCAGAATTGGAATATATCTCAGAGACCAACACATACCTGAAAAATGATTCTAATTTACAATATACCCCAAAACTGGACATACATTTTTTGATTGAAGATCTTCAATGAGAAGGACCACCCACTACCTCCTAAGCTCAAAACATTTTTGGTATTGTTGTTCATCCTTCTTTTTTAAAGAGGACTAGTGACATCATAGGTGATGTCTTAACTTGCTTGTAAATTAGATTAGGCTGAATCAGTCTCATTCTTTCTTCCAGAGTCATTATAGTCCAGTGGCAGGACAAAATTTCAAAATGATTGATGATGGTTCAGGATACAATGAATGACCCTTGTGTCACTGATGAACAAGCTCTAAGAGCTCCACAGCACCTTCTTCAGCTGCTTTCATGGCTGCTGGATCAAACTATTCTGATCAAACCTACTCTGTTAGAGGAGATCTTCATATGCTTGGGGTAGACATCTACCTAACTCACTGATCAATTTGAGGCCTATCAGTTACTCTCAACCTGGTTTAGTCCATCTACTTAAGTTTTACCAGGATATGGCCACTGCTTCTTGAAGTCACAGGTTAGAATTTAGTGCTAGGTAACACCAAAGATGGATGTACAGCCCTGAAAAGGGCTCAGAAAGTGCTCAAAGTGCTAGTTCTTTCTCAACATGCAAAAAAACCTCATTTTTTTCATCTCTCTAATTATTAATTGTTGTTTTTTTTATCTTAATTTGCCTCTTTGAAACTTAATCACAGATCTTAGGACGATAAAGACATTTTTCATCTTTGAATCTTGTTAATCTTTCTGTAGAATTTTAATAGCATGCTGTAACTTGGTTGTCATAAAATCTCAGCACTTCCTCATAATCTATCATGTACTGAGACCATCCTTGATTGAATTAGGAGGGGTGTAGAAAGGACAACTATGAATCAGAAATCCTTACAAACATTCAGATTTTCTAAATATCACATTGAAAATTTGGTCATATGTACATACTTTTCTTGACTCTACTAGTCAAGGAAAGCTATCAAAAATTTAGATCACCTCATGAAGTAATGCGTTTCAGAGATGTTCTTTGTAATTTTGACCCTTCCTTCCTTTTTGGCCATCTTATATCTTATTCCTTTTCCCATCAAGTACTCTGTGATCTAGTGACACTGGCCTCCTTTCTATTTCTTGAACACAAACACCCTTTTTGTCATTTCTAAGCATTAGACTGCCTGCCCTGTCTGGAATTCTATCCCTCTTCTTTTTCATCTTCTATCATCTTTGGGATCCTTCAAAGACAAGCTAAAACCTCATCTTCTACTGGAAGTTTTCTCCCAATTCTTTGTAATTATAGCGACTTTTCTCTATTAATAATTTCCAGTTTTTCTTGTATGTATCTTGTTTCTACATAGTTGATAGTCTATTGTCTCTCCCATTAGACTGTGAGTTCCTTGAGGATAGAGGCTATATTTTGCCTTTCTTTTATCCCCAGAATTTAGTGTAAATTATATATGTATGTGTGTTGCCTATGTAGGTTATGTGTGTCCACATGAATCTGTCTAAATTTGTCTCCTTAGAGAAGTGAGGTACTTGGGTAGAATTATAGCTCTCTGTACTATGTCTCCATGTTGTTAGTGTAGAGCAAATAATTTTTAGGTTGAAGCTGGGTTTCTGACTACTATTCATTAAAGAAAAAATGACCCAAGCTGTACATCCAAAGCTTGATTTCTTTTCCACCAAATTCCAGTTACATAAATTCCACACAGAGATAGAAAATAAACTCATTTATCCAAGTTAATAGAAAATGGAAATCAGAAAAATTACACAAATGAGGATATGTCAGACAATGCATAGAGTGAATGAATTCTCACTGAAAGATATTTCACCTCAACCAAGAAATAAATGAGAAAAAGGGACATAAGAAAAGTGCCAACTCTTACATATCAGCAACTTCCCAAAGTTTTTCATTTCCTTCAGAGACCTCTTTATGAAGAGAATCTAGATCTATATGCTTTCTCTTTCAAAACTGGAAGACAGAAGAAGTAGGATCTTTCCCCTAAACTCTCACCAATACCATTCTTCACAAAGATATGGAACATTGAGTGATACTCTCTACAAATAAAGTCTTATGTGAATAGCTTTTGAACCCATGGTTATATTAGCACATTGTCCATCACCTGGTAAATGATTAATAAAAACCTATTAACAAACTGATTCATTACCAGTATTCAAAGTACAGGGAAATCAGTGCCCATCAGATTGGATTTAGAGTTCAATGATGAAATAGATAATAGAAAATTTTAAAAATAAAAATCAAAGGGCAGATCATAAAGAAAATCCCTAGCCAAAATCTTGGTTTATTCCTGGATTTAAAAGTCTTACTTTTTTCAACTCCTTTCAAAATATTCTTAAAGAGTTTGCAATTGCATTTTTCTACTTCTTCAATGAAAATCACAATTCTCTTCAAAAATTATTTGGTCAAAATAGACCATCTCTTGAGGAGACTCTTGAAATTTAGCTGAGCTTTTTCCTCCAACCATTGGGATTGACATTTGTCCTGCTTGGCCCCAGAGGATAGAACTAGAGCAAGATACAAGAGAATAATCTAGTAGTAGTAGTATAGTAGTAGTAGTAGTAGTAGTAGTAGTAGTAGTAGTAGTAATAGCTAACATTTATATCGTGCTTACTTATCTCAACACTGTGCTAAATAGTTTCTAATTATTGTCTCATTTGAACCTTACAATAATTCTGCTGTTATTATTCCCATTTAAAGATGGGAAACTGTGGCAAAATGACATTCCCAGGGTTATCCAACTAATAAGTGACTGAATCTAAATTTGAATTCAGATCTATCCTGACTCTGGGCCCAGAACTCTATCTACTATGCCACCTAGCTAAAAGCAGTTTGTATATGCATATATGGCCTAACAGATTTTTTTAGTTTGGTAGTATTTACTGGCATTTATATTCTACTTGCCTTGGAGAAGGAAACCAGGTTGACTTTCAAGCCATGACAAGAAATTAGATGTATAAATTTCCTTAGGATAGAGACTTTCATTTGAGTATTTGTGGAATTTCATTGCCTAACATGGTGCCTGCACATAGTTAAAGTACTCTAAAAAATGCTGGCTTAGTTAAATTGAATTTCAGTGAAAGAAAATCTGTGTGAGACACACATAAAATGAGAAATAGAAAAACAGATATGGGCAGAGATATAGAGATAGAAAGACACAGAAAGAGAAGGAAAGGGGGAGAAAAGAAAAGAAAGAGAAAATAAAAGCAAAGACAGAAACAGAAACAGAGACACAGAGAGTGAAAAGCAAAAGAGAGGAGAGAAAGAGACACACACGGAGAGAAAGACAGAGGCAGAGAGAAGCAAAGACAGAGAAAGAAACAAAGACAGAGACAGACAGGAAAGGAGATTCAGAAAGTTAGGATAGAAAGACAGAGAAAAAGAGAAAGGGAAAGCAAGAGAAATGAAAGAAAAGACAGAGGCATACATAGAGAGAGACAGTGATGGAATGAGAGAGATAGAGACAGTCAGAAGGAAAGGGAGATACAGAGGAGACAGAGGGCAGAAAGTAGAAGAGAAAGAGAAAAACAAAAACGGCAAGACACACAAAGAAAAATGTACAGAAAAGGAAAGGGGGAGAAAGGAGAGACAGACAGAAAAAAAAAAAAAGAAAAAATTAATTCAGGAGAAAAAAGTGTTTAAGCAAACTCATATAAAGAAAAAACAGTGAAAATAATAGTCTTTACTTGGACAACCATGATGCACAACTTTCCTGGGACATTTCTAACTGAAGATTTGCCTCCATGAGAACTGCCAGACAGAGCCCAACATTAAATCTCCCAAAGGTTAGTAATCCAGATGCTCTAAATACAGTGTGGGAGAAGTATTTATTTTCCATGTCAAAACCAGCTAAATATATATTTTAAAAAACAGACTGCTATAAATAAGTGTGACTTAGTCTCAGAAGTCTAGAAGGTTGTGGAGAGATAAGGACAGATCAGGGATGCAGTCCTATTTAAACTGGACTTTGGGAATGTAGCATCATCAACTTCTCAGATGTTGGGAAGTAGATTTCATTTTCTTCTAGTGTTTGGTGGATCTGAGAGGCAATAGCTTTTTTAGTCATCCTAAAACAAAAGCAAAAACAAACAAACAAATGAAAGGTTTCTTCCTCCACTTTGGAGAGCAAGTGCAAACTGTTTTTTACTTCTAATTTCACTTTCGCCTTCTTCTCCCAACCTTTATATTCCCAATTCTGTGCTATCTCTGATCAGAATGGACCTAATAAGGTCAGGAATAAGGAAAAGGACATTATTATTGTTCCTTTTCTTGAACTCTTGGACATTCTTCTTGGACCCCATATCTAGGACCATTGACTGCAGTTTGACCTCAAACTTATGTGGAAGAGAAGGATTTATGCAAATGCTTCATTTATCATGCACTCTGCCTACCAGGCACCAGTGGTCTCCATGATAGCCAAGACTCATAGCTGACTCATGCTAAAATCACTGTTAGTCTTACTTGTAATGATTGCTTTAGGCATTTGCTAGATGGACAGGGTCAATTAACTTTAAGATTTAGATTTACAGAGGGGCCAAAAAAGTTGTTATAGTAGGTACCAATAGCTTGCCCAATTAAAAATGGATTTGAAACACATAAAATCATATTGCAAATTTGAAACTATAATCTAATATCTTGCCTCTTTCTTCAATGTAGAATGCTGCCATCAGGTTATCTGACAGGCCCATTAGTTCTCTTGTTGTTGTTGAGTTATTTCAGTACTGTTCGACTCTCTGTGACCCCATTTGGAGTTTTTTTGGCAGAGATACTGGATAGTTTGCTATGTCCTTCTCCCGCTCATTTTACAAATGATGAAATAAGGCATACAAGGTTAAGTGACTTGACCAGGGTCACACAGTTAATACATGAGATAAAATTTGAACTCAGGTTGTCCTGCCTACAGGGCCTGTTCTCTATCCACCTAATCACCTAGTTTCTGAACTCTTTCATGGGATGGTCTTTCTGCCAAACTCAAAGACAATTCCCAATAATACTGGGAAGTGTGAAACACTGAAGCCAGTTGAAGAAGCCCAAATAAAGGATTATTTATTACATTTTAGCATTTGTTGTTTTGTCATTAGTTTATGTTGTTTTTCAAATCAAAGAGACAGATAGAAACTTGAAATGATTCTTTCAATGTTAAAAAGAAACAAGGATGATGGGGCCAAGGGGAGGCATTGATCCTAGGTTATAGTTGCCCGAATATTGTGGGAATTTGTATTGGAAGAGATTCCAATTAAATCTTTGTAATTTTTGTTGTGTTCTGAATGTAAGAAATGGGGATCATCAAGTAAAGGAATCAAAGTTAAGTTTCTAATATTTGTAATAATTAGCATTTGTATATTAATAATTGAAGTGCTTAAAGCAAAGCACTGTATATATACTATTTCATTTCCTCCTCACAACAACCCTCCAAAAAAGGTGCCATTAATTTCATCCCTATTTGGGGTAACTAGATGGCACAGTAGATAAAGTACCTATTCTGGAGTCAGGAAAACATGAGTTCAGATCCAGCCTTAGCTACATGTTAGCTGTATGACCCTGGGCAAGACACTTAACCCCAATTGCCTTGGGGGAAAAAATTCAAATTTAATATCATCCCTATTTTATATATGAGGAAACAGTCCCAGAAATGTTAAATAACATGGCCATACAACCAGTAAATGTCTGAGACTGGATCTGACGTTAGGACTTCCTGACTCCAAGAACAGTATTCTATCCACCACATTGATCTAGCTGCCAATTTTGCAAGGGGATGGGTTAAAGGGTGGAAGTTTTGTTCTGAATGTCACCCAGGACAGAAATTTTAGTTATGGGCATTAAGCATTTTGGTGGAAAAGTCTTTCATTGCCTAAATTATAAAAATAACATTTTCTATAACCTTCAGTACTTATCAGTAGACTTATTTCCAACAACAATTGTACTTACGGTAGATACCCTTATCTAGAGGGATAGTCCCTATATTAGTTTTCCTTTAGATGTATTGTGCAGATGAAAGATCAAGTCAGGCATGAATCTAATAACCTTGACAGTTTTCTATCAGTTGTGGGAGATATAGATTTTTACCTATAAAATATTAGTGCTTAAAAATCAAAGCTGTGGAACTAATATGTGATTTGAGCTGTCAAAGTTGGTTCGCAATAATAACTGAATTCCTAGAATCAATCATTGGCCAGTAGTTTTTTTTTTTTTTGTTCTTTCCTTTTTTAAAAAATTCAGAAGCAAAGTAAGAAATTGAGCTTAATCCAAGAGCCTCAGCTAGCATTTCCCATTCCCTAGGAGCCTCCTGAACCTTCTCAACAGCCGGAAGAGGAAGATTAATGAGAAAACATAGACAATTGCCTAATTAACTGCTATGGTACCCATTATTGCCTGTGTCCCCCTTCCCAAATTGCCCCAAAGATGAGGAATTCCATTGGGTCAGAACCCAATTCAAAACCATAATTTATAAGCTCCTAGAAGTGTGTTTCTTTTCAGCAGCCAGCCAAAGATCACATTAATTAAAACAAAAGATACTTAATCAAACAAAATAGCAAATAAAATGATAAGAAAATCTCCTTTCAAGAAGAGTATAGTCAAACAGCTATTCAAACTACCAGCAGGGAAAGCACAGAGAGAGCATATGGGATAAAATGGAGTATGCACATAGTGAATATGCATGAACAGAAATGTTACCTAAAGAGATCACATATATAAGAAACATATGTGTTCAGTACACACAGTACACATATGTGTTCAGTACACAAAGAGATACACCAAGTCATATCAAGTTTTTCATAAATTTTATACTCAGATGAAATCGGAAGATTTTTTCCTTTAAATTTTTAAATAAGAAGTATTTATTAGGAATGTACATTTTGGGGGAAACTAGGTAGTGCAAAAGATAGAGCACTACTCTGGAGTCAGGAGAAAGTAAGTTCAAATCTGGCCTCAGACACTTGATACCTACTAGCTGTGTGATCCTGGCAAGTCCCTTGACTTGGACCTTTTCCCCAACCTTGAAAAAGAATCTGGCACTTTGTGAGTGACACTGAGAAGTAGGAAAAAATATAAAACATTGCCTCTTCCCATAAGCAACTTACAATTCATAAGTTATAGATATGACTAGCAGTATTAGAAAAAATATCAAATTGTATCATACATTATTACCAAGATTCCAATGATGTGTGGAAAGTTATATATATAAGTATGTATAAGTTATAAGAAGGGAGAATATAACATGAATAAAAATAGCTGGATAAGATTTTATGGAAGGTATGGAATTTGAATTGGATCTAAAAGAATGGGTAAGTGGATTAGCTTAATGAATCAATCAATCAGCACCTGGCTTCAAATTATAATGTCTTGTGTGTCACAAGGCTAAAGATGTTTTATGAAGGATACTCATGATTAAATAGAATTCGGCAGTCTAGCATTGTGATCCCACTAGATGTAAAGTGGCAATTCCATTGAAGATATCTACACTCAAACCTTAATTGCCTATTGTCCAAGATCTGCTGGAGGAACCACCAATATCAAATATGTCAAATTTCAAATATCAAATATTAAATATCAAAATTCAAGACACTAGCCATTATATAACCAAAATTCCCTTGTAGGAAGATTTTATTCTTAATTTTCATAAATTTGTATCTTTTATTTTTATGGGCTACTAGGTAGTATAGTGCATAAGGTATCAACACTGGAATCAGGAGGACATGAGTTTCAAATTGGTCTCAGATGTTTACTAGTTATATGACCCAAGGAAAGTCACTTAATCATATTTGCTTCAGTTTCCTCATTTGCAAAATGAGCTGGAGAAGGAAATGGCAAAACATTTTAGTATCTTTGCCAAAAAAAACAAACAAACCAAAAAACCCCTCCAGATCGGGTTATGAAGATTTGGACACAGTACACATATGTGTACTGAAAAAACTGAATAATGAAGGAATTTGTTTTTATATCACCAACATTTCCCAATATATTCCTCATTAATATAACTGTGGGAGGAAATTTTACATATATATATATATATATATATATATATATATATATACACACACACACACACACACATATCATAGTGTTTAGGGGAAATTATTATACCGTTTAAATCCAATCCTATGTGATTAAAGTTGTCAATACCGAGAATGTTGCCTAACCCAGTAGCCTTCTAGCAACACTGGAGATGGCTACAAGGTGTTTTGGCTTCCCTCAGGTCCTAGATCTACCCAAATCATTCTTGTTTGGGGCTATCACACCCAGGATTTGTGATGGAACATCCAAGCTTGTGTTTTAGTCAAGTTACCTTCTTAGCAAAATTGTTTTACTGTGTGACTAAATCATATATAATATAAAACTTAATGGAGGCACAACTCCTTTCTGACTGACTCTCCTCTATCAAAGGCCCAATAAATTTCTTTCTAAAACTATTTCAAATTTGGGGTTGTCCTTACAACCAATATATTCCTCCCAGATTCATCTCTTATAATAAAGAATAAACAAAAAAAATGAAACTTTTCAGCAAAACCGACCAACATATCAACTAAAACTGACATTCAGTGTATTGTTCCATGTCCACAGTCTGCAGTCTCTGCAGAGAAAGAAAGCAAAGAATTCCATTTTCATTTCTTTTCTTTGCAACCAAGTTGGTCATAAGAACTCCAGTGTTCACACAACAAGTTTCAACTTTTGTTGTTGTTGTTCTTTGCATTTATGTTGTTATAATCATTGAATATATTACTTTTTGGTTCAACTTATTTCACTTGACATCACTTCCTATAAGTCTTTTTGATAGTTCTCTGTGTTTATTATTTGTTCATTTTTTCTAGTGTAGTAAGACTTTGTTTTGCATTAAATTTGTTTAGCCATTCCCCATTTAAGGGGCACCTGTTTAGTTCAAGGAAGAGATTTTTAAGAAAGTCAACAGATCTGTGACTTCTCTTGGAACAAGGAAAGAAAGGACGCTAGGGAGAAATTGTGGCAGAAAGACCATGACATCTATCTTTTGGGTATAGAGGAAGTAATTGTGGATGAGGTTGGTCAAAGATAGAATGTCCATCTTCCAGTCCTTCTTAGCCCTTATATACCTTATTGTAATTATATCATTACAGCATACTGAATATGAACTAGAGAACCATTACATCACCATACTAAATACTAAGCATATATATAAACTAGAGAATAATCATCTCATCAATTCCACTGAGTTAACAACTTGTTTCAAGTATACTTCTCCAGAATTTTCATTTTTCATTCCTAGGAGTGAAAGGAAGCTTTGTGTAATAGAACTCTGGACCTGGGGTCAAGGAGATTGGCTGTATATCTATGAGCAAATGATTTAACATCTCTAAGCATTAGGCAACTCTCTGAGATTTGTCCACTGAATTAAACAACGGGTCACTATCAGTCTTGATAGTTGTTGTTGCTTAGTCGTGTCTGAATTCATGACCCTATTTGAGATTTTCTTGGCAAATGTACTAGAGCAATTGGCCATTTCCTTCTCCAGCTCATTTTACAGATGAGGAAACTGAGGTAAACAGGATGAATTGAATTGCCCAGGATCACATAGCTAGTAAGTATCTGAGGCCAGATTTGAATTCAAGTCTTTCTGACTTCAGAATCTTAACTCTTTCTGCTGCCCCAATTCTTGGTAGAAGACATTTCCAAAACAATATACTCATAATGTCCTTCCTCATCATTAGTAATGAAGTTTTGACTCAGAGCTATATGTTCATTTCTAAGGATTTGAACGCTGTCTTGCTGCCCATGATTCATGATCTGCAAATTTTTGCAAAAATGTTTCTCATAATGTCTTTTGTTGCTGTTGATTTTGAAACTAAGAAATCAAATAAGACATTTGGAAATAGTAACAGTGTAACCTTGGGTAAGACTTATTCTTTCAAGAACTGCTTCTTCCTACATTACTCAGGGATTAGTAGGAGGCTGAATTATCTAAGGCATATGTTATGGCTTCAGGTGATCACCTTTCAGTGACTGAAAGGTATTAGATGAATTCCAAAATGGTAGCTAGAATAATGAAGTAATGATTTACAGAGTCTGTCTCTGGAGTAACTGGAATTCTGGAAAAGAATTCTTGACTCTTCTAATAAGTGTTTTGGCAGCATCATTTCTTAGGACTTTCATTTCATTAGTTCAGTAGATATTGGACATCAGATTGATTCAGTCTAGTGTTTGATCTATGATAGGTTCCAAGAGCATTAGCTTAAAAGATTAAAGAGGTAGCAACCTCTATTAATTGATGATGATGATGATGATGATGATGATATAGTTAATAATAAAAGCATTATATTTTAAGATTTATAAGCAATTTATATATATTGTTTCATTTGATCCTCACAATGCCTTAGAGAGGCATTATGATGTGATTATGAGCTTTATTTTACAGATAAAGAGATTGAAGTTAAAAAGAAATTAACTGACTTGTCTAAAATTATACAGCTAATAAGTGTCTGAGGCAAATTTTGAAGCCGGGTCTTCCTGAAACCAAGTTTGATACTCTGTTCATTACCAACTGCAACTCCACCTGGGTATATAAATCTTCGTCCTCATGCCATCCTATATACCTATACTCAGTAGCATTCTCACTTGTATCTTTCATTTGTTAATTTCCAAATAAAATTTGAAAGGAACAAACTACTTTTATCCTATCCTAGCTCTGCAATTTTAAATGAGAGTGCAGGATAGAACAATCACAGTTTTGTCCTGGGTTGGACAAAAAACAATATTGTACTTTGTTCTTTTTTTGCTTTTTTCTTTGTCTATTCTTCATCTTCTCTCCAGAAAAGTAGTATCCTGCTTCTCCTCTATCCTCAGCAACTTAAAAATCAAAAACTGAGTCTTCTTTTTACTCATTCCCTCAGACTGTGCCCCATTCTACCTCACTTCTCTGAGATTAAAATATTGTTAATTAGACACTACACTAGAATGAGGCCAATAATTACTTTTATCCATTTTAACTAATTTGTATAGAATTTGGAATTAAATCTATCTTTGAATCTTGCTTCCATCATTTGCTAGCCTTGTGACCCCTAGGCAAGTTACACAGCTTTTTAATTGATCTGGGCCTCAGTTTCTCCATTTTAATAACAATTCTTGTTCTACCTCTCTCGTGGAGGTATTGCGAGGTAAATAAAAAAATTAGAATAGAGAATAATAGAAAAGAAATGCTCTAGATAGTGTAATATTCTACCCAGAGGTTCTTAAAGTAGATTCTAAGAACTTACTCTAAAATATCATAAAATAATAAAAAATAAAATAAATTGTTTGCTTTTATTTTTATTTTTAAAATTTTTAATTCCAAATTCTCTTCTTTTCTTCAGCCTCTTCCCCATCCATGAAAATGACAAGCAATATGATATCCATTAAACATACAATGTCATATAAAATGTATTGCCATATTAGCAAAAAAAAAAAAAGCAAGAAAAATAAATGTACCCTTCAATCTACAATTAGAATTCATGAATTCTCTCTGGAGATAGATAGCATTTTTCATCATGATTCCTTTGCAATTATATTGGATCATTGTATTGATTAAGTCTTTTAATTGATCACAGTTGATCAATATTTCTGTTATTAATACAATGTTCTCCTGGTTCTACTCATTTCACTTTGCATCAGTTCATAAAAGCTTTCTAATTTTTTGAAACCTTATCATTTCTTATAACATAATAGTATTCTTTCATAATGATATACCCCAATTTGCTTAGCCATTCCCCTGTTGATGGGCATCCCCTTATAAACTTATTATGAAAAAGTTTCAATAAAAGTGATTCCTTTAAAAATCTATGTGCATTATTTTATGTATCTAAAATTAGTATTCTGAAAATGGGTCTATGGGATTCACCAGATTTGCCAAACAACCCATAATCCAAGAACATAAAAGGCTAAGAACTCCCCTGTGCTATATAAATGTAAGACATTATTTTATGATGCAGGGGAAAAATCTGTGCATCTTCAGATCACCTATCCTTACAACAATATCACAGAAATGAGCAACAATTTCATGGTAAGAATCAGTTGTTGGCTCCCTCTCTCAGTTTCAATAGAAGTATTTGCCAGCTTGTAGAAAGATCCTAGCAAAGACCAATTTATATCTGTACCCATCTAATAGCAAGCAATGCATATGGGAGGAGAAAGAAATGAGTGGGGAGACATAAGTCTAATGTAATGCAAATACAATGCCCACATAATCCACATTGCCAGGTGTAGTTCAGTGGCAGGAGAATGATAGCAAGATGCACAGAGATACCTTCTAGATGCCTTTTAATTCTGTGAACAAATGCAGGCAGGCAGTATTTTGCAATTCTTCCTCTAGGGTCATTTTTGCACTTCCATATGCAAGCATGTAATTAAAAATCTTTCATGAAGCACTCTTCCCCACCTCATATCTAGAGCTACTCAGTGATAAGTGGGTGAATTCCCAAAATCTGTTATGTGCTTTACATCATGTTCACAAGATCTATGTGGGGGCAGCTGCTTCAGGATGAGAGACTTCAGAGGGGCCCTGCAGTCCCTCTCTTGGTTTCCCATGCTAATAATTAGGATAGATTGTTTACAAGATTAATAGGAGCTGATATCATGGCACTAGACATTTTGTGGTGAAGTGGATGGACTGCTCAACTTGGATGGAGGAAGATCTGAATTCACATCGTGCCTCTGACACTTACTGACTGCTTGATTCTAGGCTAGTCATTTGACTTTTAAGTTCCTTAGGATCAATTAATCCAAAAGTATTTATTAAGTGCCTATCAGGTAGTGTGCCAGAAGCTGGAAAAACAGACAAAAATGAAAACTCCTTGCCTCTAAGAATCTTATTTTCTTTGAGGGAAACAACATACACATCTTTAAGTATAACACAAATATATGCAAAAGACTTATCTATCGAGGCATATAAAATGGTTACCATCTGTACTGGTAGGGAAAACTACTATCCTGGCAAAAATCATATTATCATAAACTTAGAACTAGAAGGGAACTCTTAGGCCATCAAGTCCAATGCCTTTATTTTAAAGATAATGAAACCAGGGACTACAAACATTTTGCTCTAGTTTCATAAGGCAGATCTTCAAAATCCAAAAGCACTCTAGCAGTGAATAGAGAATTGGGTGTAAAGTCAGGAAAATCTGTGTTCAAATCTAGTTTCATATACTGGATGATCTTATGCAAGTTATTTAACCATAGCCTGCCTCAGTTTCCTTATATGTAAAATAAGGATATTAATAGAATCACCCTTCAGGGTGGTCATAAGAATTAAATAAGGTAATGTTTATCAATGTTTTGCAAAGTTTAAAGCATTAAGTATTAGCTATGATTATAGTAACTATTACCTGATGCTCTTTTTAGATTCAAACTCCTTCCTGTATTTATGTTTTAAAGTCCACCAAGCTCTTTATATGCATTCTTTAATGTAATCCTCCTAATGAAGTTCCGATGTAAGCTCTACATATAAGAAAACTAAGGAGCTGATGGATTTGATAACTTGCCCAACACCATAGAAAGGGAGCTTCCTGACACCAAGGCTAGCAACCAAGGTTATTGGGCTATTGGCTAATAACATTTATTAGGGATCTATCATACTTAGGTATAATTACATAGGAGTTTCCAAATTTTTTACTCCATGCCCAAGAATGTATTAGATCAATATTTTATGTCTTATGTATTTTGAATAATTTATAGAAATCAAACACAAAAATAAATTAGTATAATCTTCTTTCCTCTACTTCTTTCCTTCCATTCTTCTTTCTTCTTTCTCCTTTGTTTTATTCCTCCTCCCTCCCTAATCATTCTGAACTTGTCCCATCTCCATCTAAGAACTTCAGCTGATTAAAAGGAGTCTCATCCTAAAGACATTTTACTTATACATGTGCATATAGTGGACAGCTTAATAAGCCACTTTCAGTACAGTGAAAAGTATTTTGCAAGTTTCATCCAACTTCTGATTGCCATTCTGCTTTATAGTTGCTCATGTACTCAAATCTACTGATTTGGAGTGCTCTAAAAACAATGAATATATTCAGCATGTAAAAAAGATTGAAAAGACAGTCACAATAAAAACCAACGCACTTTGAAATGTTTCTTTGATAGAAAGTAAAAATGACTTGTGCAACAAATACAAAGGTATATAATACAACTTAAATCCCACCTTATGCAGGAGATCTTTCTACTTATTAATGACTTCCTTCTGAGATTACTGAGTTTATTCTGTATAGATTTTTGTGCTAGTTATTTACATTTTATCTCCCACATTAGAACATGAACCCCTTGAAAATAGGGGCTATGCTTTTGCCTTTTTGTGTATCCCTACATTGCTGGCACAAAGTATGTACTTGTTTATCCTTTATTTTTAAAGAGAACAGATGACATCACAGGGTTTTCACTTCTGAATGACTTGGATTTAAGTGGAATAGAATTACACAAAGAATTACTCTTTCTTCCAGAGTCATTGAAGTCCAAGAGAAGACAAATTAGCATTTAATTGATGATTTTATGTTATATGAAGTTTTCCCACAACTTAAATGGGTAACTATCATATTCACATGGAAGAAGTTTCAATCCTCCAAAAATGATATCTAGAAATCCTAATGAAGAAATTGCCTTTGTTTCACCGATAATAAGCAGTTACAAATATTTCTAGAATTTCCATGGAATTTGCTGATCCATTTTCCTTCTCTTTAATGGGAATAATTAGAAATACAAAAGTAGGAATGGGGGAGATCACAAGATCAAATAGTTATAAATTTAAACCCTGGACCCCAAATGAATTCTGAATTAAAGTGCTTGAATATGATCATTTGGTAATAAGACTTAATAATTTCCCCAAAGCTATTCTATTTTTCTCTCCAATCTCTCAACTTGTTTTATTCACTCTGACTCAACCTGCCTCCTTACCCAACACTGATGAGTTGATTAGCCATCACCATTAAAATCCTTGTTCCTTTGGATCTTATATTGTTGACCTTAAGCCAGAATAAATTCCCAACATCAAATTTGTCCTGATCTCAGATTGTAGAACATACCTGAAGAAAGCCAAGAATCAAGTTGATTTTAGCCACTATAAATTGATGAAGATATTATACATAATCAGAACTGAGGTCGGATGCTGCCCAGTAATCCTTTCACTCCATCCTCATTGACTGCCCATCTCATTCTCCCTGAGTGAGTAACAGAAACATTTTCCTCTCTCAACAATGTCCCATTGAATCTCTATTATTTTGATAGCAAATCACCTTTAGAAAGCATCACAGAATGTATGAAAAGACCTATATTCTATGTAGGTCTAAAAGTCAGAAAACCTGGATTCAAATTCTCTCTCTGCCATTTAAGACCTGTGTTATTCTGGTCAAATTCTTTAATGTATCTAAAACTTGGGTTTCTCCTCTTTTAAATGAGAGGGTTTGATTAGATGGCCTCTAATATTCCAGCTCAAAATCCTTTGGTCTTTTGACCTACTCTCTTCTTTCATTCACTGAGATTGAAGTCATTTGAAAGGAATACTCTAAATTTCCCTCATCTGCTTCTCTTTAGCAACATATCTTCTCTTTTCCTTGTTGGTAAAACTAAATCTTCTAATTGTACCTGTGATTTTGCCTATCCACATACTCTCCACACACATCATCATCTCTATAGCTTTGTCCTAAGAATAAGCTCAGTTATAAACCTTCAATTTGTCTCTCAATTTATAACTTGTATTTCTTGTATAAGCATGCTCAATCTCTTGAATCATTTTAATGCCTTCCATTGCCTCTGATACTATCTTACATACCATCTTATTGCTTTCCTTCTCTTCTTAGACAGATTTGTTCTTATCAGAAATCTCCATCTCTTTTTTTACATAGTCTTCAATTAATTTCTGGCTTCTCTATTTCTATCATTCTATAGAAATGGCTTTATCAAAAACTATCACTAAGGTCTTTATCCCTAAATTCAAAGACCTTTTGTCTCCCCTTATTCTGCTTGACTCCTCCATAGTACCTGATACTGTTCATCTGTTTCTTCTTTTTGAGCATTTATCCTCCTTTAGCTTCCATAACAACATTCTTCTTTGACCCTTCTGCCACTTTTCCAATTCCTCCTCTTTTGACTTGTTTTCTGGCTCTCTGTTCTCTTCTGATCCATTAAAATGGTTTACTCCTAAGATTCAATTCATATCCATTTTTTCACTCTATCCAGTTTCATTCATTTTCACACTTTCAAATAGAATCTCTAATGACTGAAATTTCAAATTTCCAGCTCTAATCTTTCCCCTCAGTTCTAGAACCAAATTAACATTTTTAACATAAATCTTTCCCTAAATTACAATTCCCTAAATGCAATAGCTCTAAAACTGAAATGATTTACCCCAAAAATTCTAGCCCTCCATTTTCCTTCACTATCTAGGCCAATTTGAAGCTTTTATTTAAATTTGAAGCTTTTTGTAACAATATGGTAGTGGAAAACATGCTAGAATCAAAATTCAAATCCTTGCTCTTCCACATAATCCCCACATCACTTTGGACAAGTTATTTAATGTCTCTGGGCCTCAGTTTCCGAATCTGTAAAATGAAGAGGTCAGATCAAAACGATTTTTTAAGTCTTTTTCTACTCTAGATCTATAATCCCATGAAAATCTCTCTCTCCTCTCCAGTGAACTAATAACTTATCTTGAATTAATCTCTAAATTATCTTTTACTTCCTTCCTCTCTATTTCTACTATCTTAACCCTGGTATGATCCTTATACTGTTCCTGGACTATTACAAAAGCCTTCCAATAGACCTTCTTGACTCATCCTTCTCTGTCTTCCAGTCCTACTTTTATACTACTATCGGAATAATCTTCCTTATGTGTGGATTTGTTCTTTGCAAGTCTTATTAAATTACTCATATTAAATTACCACATTTCTAGTTAGTACCTCCACATTTCCTATTGGAAAGTTTTTATCATCTCAGCTAGCAATCAAATCTCTTTACAATATGACATCCTCCTAGCTTTTCTATTTTATCTCATAATATTCCCGCTATGTATACTATGAGTCAGTCATACTAGGCCATCTGAAATGCTATGATGACATCCTCTAACATATTTTTTTCACCTTCATGTCAAATATACCTACCTTTTTGTCCACTCCTTCATTTCCTTTCCCTACCTTAATGTGAAACTCAAAAGCATGGACATATGAAATCTTTTCCAGTTGCTAATGACTTCCCATTTCATACCTTTACTCCTTATTGACTTCAAATGGCACTTTGTATCTCTCATAGCACTGATGTATTATTTTTTACTAATGTTATTTTGCTTATGTCAAATTCCTTTTTTTGATTGTAAATTAAATAAGGGTAGGAAAATAGCCTTATCTAAACTTTGTATCTCATCTAGTGTTATATAAATACAGGTTTTCAATGAATGAAATGGAATGTAGAGGAGAAGAAAGGAAAGAAGAGAGGAGCTTAAAAAGAGAGGGGAGGAAAGGAGAGACAGATCAGGACAGGGCAGGATTGTGATATGGGCTTCAAAGTCAGGAACAACCTCAGATCAAATCATTTGATAAGTATCGACTAAGTGATTTGGGGCAAATCTCTAAGACTGAGTTGCAGAGAAAGTGTTTACTGTTATTGGTAGAGGAAATTTTTCTTCCCTGGGAGTTCCCTATAAGCAATAGAATTATACACCTAGTTCCTTGTCCTATATAAATATATGTTATAGACATCTGTATCTATAAAAATTTGCTGTAACATAGGAGACAGGCAGGAAATGTTATGAGATAATGTAGGAAAAGTAGGATGATTCCAAGATACCCCTTAAACACATGCAAACATGTTAGCTTTATAATACTTAGTTTAGACTGGGAATTGGAGTGGGAAGAAAGGAGACAGAAGAAACGCCTTCTCCAGACCAAGGATAAATTAGCTAAGGACAAAAGTAATTCAATGATCATTTATCATGTGGAATGTAGAGGTGGGGAATCTGGGATCCCTGTACTGGCTTTGTGACTCAAGGTCAGGAAGCTCATGGTTCTGCTCATTATTTCTATTTTTAACCATTTTATTTGAGCCTCCTTCCAAAATAGCATTAGCTACACTATCTAAGAGCAGCAACATCTTCCTCTCTTGTCAGAAAACCCACTGAGAGGCAGAGAAAGAGGTGACCAAGGCTCTTGGTAGGTTGGATTATAAGTAAGAAATTCAATTGTCCCTGATGAGAGAGGGGGCTGAAGGTAGATATGGGATGAAAAACCCATTACAGGTGATGAAGAGTTAACAAAGGAGCTGGAAGTGCTAACAAATGGGAAAGCCAGGAAGAACGGAAATGCTGCTATTTCTCTAATCTATCCTCTATAAATTATAGATAACCTGCCATCACAAGAAGGACTTTGAAAGCTTTCATATCATTCTCCGTCTGGCAGAGGCTGGAAACCTTTCACAGTCCAGTCCAAAGAAAATTATGAATTGTCTCCATCTGAGAGGAAACTGGCTTGATGCAAAAATGATTGATGAGTTTTTCCCCTACAGCATCCCCTCTCACCAATGCTCCCACTCAACCCCAATAAAATGAGTTTTCCTTGAAAAAAAATCAGTAATTCCCCAGAAAACCAACTTGCCCACCATGGGAGATGAGTGCCTTTAGTCAAATCAAATAAAAAAGAAGCCCAGATCTAAGAACTTAAGCTATTATCCATAGAACAGATAAAAAACAATGAAGGCAGTTTCTGTGATTAAAAAAAAATCACTCTTATTTGATATTTGAAGAGATCCTAAGTCCAAATTTACATTAGTGAGCTCTCTGATTTATTCCAGTCAGTAAGTCAACAAGCATTTATTACGTACTTGCTGTATGCCGGGGACTTTATGAAATATTGAAGGCATTGAGTTAAATCAGGGAAATGCTAAAGGAATTAAAGACTCCCTGCTCTTCTTCTTCTTCCTCCTCCTCCTCTTTCTTTAGTACTCTCCTTGCTAGTCCCATTAATCAACTATCTATGTAGTATTAAATTCATGGAATCATATATTTGGAGCTAGGAGGGACCTCAGAGATGAACTAACCCAAATCCTCTCATTTTAACAAAATTGGATTCTAAAAAGATTAAGTTGCTTACCCAAAATCAAATAGATATTATTAGGAGACTGAGATTAGGAGCCCAGGGGAAAAAATAAAGATCTTATATATCGTCTTCACACCTCCTATTTGCTAGAGATAATAAAGACAGGAAGAATAATAACTACAATAATCTATTCTATTCTTTGTGCTTCTCTGACTCTTTAAATCACCATGCCTTTTTTTATTTATCTTAAAAATTCCTCTTTAAATGTTTTCTTTTTGTTGCTTTTGTTGAGTTAGGTGATCTTTTTTTAATATAAAATATATTATAAATTGTATGAACTGGTAAAAGTTAATATAATCTTTTAGTATATTTCTAGGGATCTTCAATAGCATATTTAACTAGAGCTTGAACTGATTCAATCATTTTGGAGAGCAATTTGGAATTATGCCCAAAGGTTATACAAGTCTAAAACTGTAAAATTTTGACCCAGGAATACCAGTATTGGATCTATATCTCAAAAAGATTTTCAAAGGGGAAAAAAAGGAAATGGATCTATATGAACCAAAAAAATGTTTATAGTAGATCTTTTTGTGGTGGCAAAGAATTATAAATTCTTCCAGCAACTGGAGAATATCTTAATAAACTGTAGTATATAATTGTGATGAAATACTATTATGCTGTTAAAAAAAATAAAAGTGGAATAGTTTCACAAAAATCTGTTCTCATGTGAACTGATACAAAAGAATGTGAGCAGAACCATGAGAACTTGTACATAGAAACAGCAATTTTGAACTGTGAATGAATTGGCTATTCTCAGCAATATAATGATCCAAAATCTGAAAAACTTAGAATGAAAAATACTATGTATGTCCAAAGAAAGAATTAATGGAGTCTGAATGTACATTAAAGATTTCATTTTCATTGTTATTTTTATTTTATTTTTCTTGGGGTTTTGTGTTTTTTCTTGATATGGCTAATATGGGCATATATTTTGTATGGCTGAACTTGGATAACTTTCAAATTGATTGCCTTCACAAGGCAGAGAGCAAGGAAAGTAAAGAATTTTGACCTCAAAATTTAAAATAAAACCCACAAATGTTAAAAAATTATATTGGAAAATATGATATATAAATTTTTTAAAAGGATAAAAAAGAGAGACCTAATATTAGAGTCTAAACACGTGGATATTTTGCTTATTCTCATTATCTCTTGAGATATTTGTGCCCCTTCCAATCACTTTAGTAATGTTAATTTCTGTTCTATGGGATATTCCTTAAAAGCTTGACATATACATATATCTTACCATGGCAATGGCCACCTCATATCCATTTGTGTGCATGGTCTGATATGTTTGTGTTTTCCTGCTTTCTATGGGAATAGGCATTTCTTTGTTCATAATGGCTATAACCAGGAATATGCTGGTAAAAATTTAGCAACCAATTTTCCAAAACTCATGACTTATTTTGACTTTCCTCTGTATTATTAACATTTTCTTCATTACTTTAAAAAAATTAATAGTATTTTATTTTCAAAATACATGCAAGGATAGTTTTCAATATTCACTTTTGAAAAACCTTATGTTACAAATTTCTCTCCTTCTCTCTCTCTTCTTTTCTTCTCTTTCTCCAAGATAGCAAGCAATCCAATATAGATTAAACATGTGGCATTCTTCTAAACATATTTCTATATTTGTCATGCTGTGCAAAAACAAATCAGATCAAAAGAGGGAAACATGAAAAAGAAAAAAGACAAGGAAAACAAACAATAAAAAGGTAAAAATACTATGTTTTGATCGACATTCAGTCTCCATAGTTCTCTCTCTGGATTTGGATGGCTCTTTCCATCACAAGTCTACCAGAATTGCCATGAATCATGACATTGTTGAAAAGAACCAGGTCCAACACGGTTGATCATCACATAATTTTGTTAATACTGTGTACAATGTTCTCTTGCTTCTCCTTACTTCATTCATCATCAATTCATGTAAATCTTTCCAGGCTTTTCTGAAATCAGACTGTCAATCATTTCTTATAAAATAATATTCCATAACATGCATATGTCTTAATTTATTCAGCTTTTCTCCAAATGAAGGGCATCCATTCAATTTCCAGTTCCTTGCCACTACAAAAAGGGCTGCTACAAACATTTTTGCACATATGGGTCATTTTCCCCCTTTTATGATCTCTTTGAAAATACAGACTCAGTAGAGACACTGCTGAATGAAAGGATACACACAGTTTCATAGACCTTTGGGCATAATTCCAAATTGCTCTCCAGAATGATTGGATCATTTCACAACTTCACCAAAAATACATTAGTGTCCCAGTTTTCCAACATCCTCTCCAACATTCATTATTTTTTTTTCTGTCATCTTAGTCAATCTGAGAATTGTGAAGCAGTACCTTATAGTTGTCTTAATTTGGGTTTCTTTAATCAATAGTTCTCTATTTTTTTTAATCATCCCATTCTACTTATTCATTTTTAAGTAATAGATTTTTATTTTCAAAATATATGCAAAGATAGTTTTCAATATTCACTCTTATAAAACCATGTATTCCAAATTTTTCTCTCTTGTCTTTATCTCCTCCCCAAGACAGCAAATAATCCAATATATGTTAAATGTGTACAGTTTTTCTATACATATTTTCACATTTATCATGCTGCACAAGAAAAATCAGATGAAAAAGGAGAAAAAAAGTGAGAAAAAAACAAAAAGCAAGCAAACAACAATAACAAAAAAGTGAAAATGCTGTTGTGATCCACATTCAATCCCAACAGTCCTCTTTCCAGATGGAGATGACTCTTTGCATCCTGAACCATTGTTGAAAAAAGCCACATCCATCAGAATTGATCATTGCTAATCTTCTTGTTGCTGCATAGTGTTCTCTTGGTTATACTCATTTCACTGAGCATCAGTTCATGTAAGTCTCTCTAGGCTCTTCTGAAATCATCTTGCTGATTATTTCTTATAGAATAATAATATTCCATAACATTCATATGACATAACTTATTTAGCCATTCCCCAACTGAAGGGCATCTATCACTTTTTTTTTTTAATCTAGATGATCAACAAAGCAATAAAGGCTTGATTTGTAGCATATCTTGATTTTGGGGGTCTAAATGTTCACACTAAAAATTTAGCATTTTACTCTCCTGCGCTGGTGAAAATCAGCTCCTCAGAATCTCTGATTACTGCAGATACTATATTTTTTTATTACTCTGTTTTGACATATTTTGGTCTTTTTCATGAACTAGATGCAAAAAAAAATCTTTTTAGAATTCTAATGTTTTGTTTTTAATCATCCATTTCTTTATTAAGGATAATTTCTTGAATTTCCATTAAATGAATTTTTTTTCTTTCTTTTATTGACCTCTGGGTTTTCATTTTTTTCTTTTCAGATTTTTAGTAGACCCCCAATTTTCATCTCTTATTTCACCTAATCTAGGCTTGGGATAATATTATATTATGTAGCTGAACAATATCAGTTGGTGTTATTTTGAATTGTGGGTACCATTGATAAAAAGCAGTGTGAAGCCTCTGTCAGTAGCTGGTGAGATCTGTTTCCAATTTTGTGAATTTTCTCATGGTGAATAATGAAAGTATTTATGGCATGCACAGTCCACGTCATGTACTCTTATAGTTTGTCTGCTTTAGTGGTCAAATGCTGTCTTCACTGAGATGTTTCCAGCAAATGCGTGTAATGTGTTATGATCTATCTTTTCTTCTTGTAGTACCAGAATGTGAAGGAGCACAACTTGTTCCACTGTCTTCTGTATTAAGATGGTCATCATCATGATATTGAATTGGGGCAGCCTGTAAGCCTGTATCCTTGCTTTTTTCTAAAATTCATATAAATAGTTTCATCACATTGACCAAGGTACTAATCTAAGAATGGTATTACCAGCATTGTCTCACAGAATATAGAGGGGTTCTCTTCTGCACAAAATTCTTATTGGTATTCACTTACTTTGCCTTTCTCCCCTCCCACACTGTATGATATGGTTTATTGGTTGAGATTTCAAAGACTTATTGTTGTTATTATTATCATTATAATTGTTGAAAGGCAGTGTAGCCTAGATACATAGTTGGTTCCTTCCTTGAACTTATTTTAACTATAAGATTCATTATTTGTCAGCCAGATCATTTATTATATCCTTACTATGTACCAGGCTAATACTATGTTGAATACTTAGGATTAAAAATATGCAGAAAAAATGTTCCTCTCCAGAATTTTGCATTCTAATGAGAAAGAAAATGTGTGAGCAATTAGATTATACACAAGTTGTGAACAGAGTAGGTAGAAGGCAAATCATTTAACAGTAAGTCTAGGCAGTGTCTAAGATTATATGTTACCTGTGGCTAATATGGAAATATGTTTTGTATGACTTCACATGTATAATTGATATTGGTTGCCTTCTCAAGGGATAAAGGTAAGGGAGGAGAAAAGGAGAAAATTTGAAACTTGAAAATCTTAATAATGAAAGTTAACTTTTTTAAACAATGTAATTGAAAAATATTTTGTGAAAGTAATAATTTTAAATTAAAAAATTAAAGTCTATATATTACAGAAAACTTGCAAATTTGCTTCATTGGGGATTTGCTGCAGTAATAAAACCACAAGTTTGGACCAAAAATTTATTTTAAATGAATCTAGGGAGGGAGGAAGGAAGGAAGGAAGGAAGGAAGGAAGGAAAGAAGGAAGAAAGGAAGGAAGGAAGGAAGGAAGGAAGGAGGAAGGAAGGAATGAAGGAAGGACATGAAAGTCCATTATCCTTTATAAAGTAACAGATGACAAATCGAAAGAAAGAAAGAAAGAAAAAGAGAGGAAGAAAACTGCACTGAATCTAAATCATCATCACAAAATTCTTGCCCATGATCACCTAAACATAGCATTAACAGTAAAAGATTCAAGAACGAGGTTTTACTATGTTACCATATTGATTACTCATAAACTCCAAATTTACACAAGTAAAAGTTTCTAAAATTTAAAGACTTAGCAGAAAAAGAAAAAAAATACTACACTATAGAAAAACAAGATTTATCATGCCTCTCTGCTTTTGGAATTATTCCAAAGATGTTGTCAGTAAACCTAAAAAACCAATACTTTTATTTAAGTACCAAAAGCAATTATTTTCTCCATCTGGGTAATAGTCAACTGAATATTATACATAAATAAGCAATGTAGGATATCAATTTGTTCCTGAAACATTTCTCTCTGAACTACATAAAATGTAAAATGAGAACAAATGTAACATCCCTATATTCAGAATTGAGTTGTTAATATTTAACAACTGGATCTCTGAGGGAAAAAAAAAATCTGAATTATTCTCTTGTTGGTGATCTGCTAAGATGTCTACTTGAACTCTTGGTATTTAGAACCCTAGAAGAGGAAGACAATTGTACCTCCCAAATATACTTTGCTCTTTCAGGCCACAACAAACAAGTCACAAGACTTTATGTCACACATCATAATTGGAATGTACTTTCTGATCACCTTGTCCATTAAATTTAGCATCTTGCACAAAGCAACATGTTCTTCTGATTTTTTGTTTTGTGCATCTTTGTGAGTCCTAAAATCAAAGAGATAAAGCATGCTAGAGTTTCTCCTGACTGCTTTTCTTCACATAATAGTCTGGTTCTACTTCCAGGCCTGGTCAAGGCCTCCATTGTGGGGGTCTCTGCGCTCCATTTTGATGGCACCTCAGTCAGAATGCCCCATAACCTCTCCTTAAAATTGTGCCCTTTAGTCAACCAGCAGATGCTATTTCTGGGCCAGATGAACCAGATGCTATCATTCTCCTTGACAAACCAACTTAATGAACAAAAAGTATTTCTCACTGACCTAGTTGTTCTGCTCAAAATTCCCCTATCTAAAATCTAAGTTATAGACCTACACTCATGATAATTAATTTATCCCTCAGTTGGGCATCAATACATTTCAAATATTTATTAAGTCTTAGCTTGCCCTCTTTCCTCTCTCACCACAAAGCCAAACAGCTATTTAACTTCTTTCCTCTCCTGAGTCAAATCATTCTATTTCCTTTAATCATTTTTGAGTTTTGCTTTCTGAACTCCCTTAATTTGGTGATATCTCTTTGGTAGTAAGTCTACCCTTCACAGCTAGGCAGATCTATTCCTGTTTAATGTTTGTCCCATTATTTCATTAAGTATTAATATTAAGCTCCTTCAGATATTATTTCCCAGACTCCCACTTCATTCATTTTTTGAAAGTGGGCATCATGAATTTTTTTGATCTTCTGGGTTCTTATTTGTTTTCAAAGAATTATGAAGGGAGGGTAAGAGTTAGAAGAAGCATTTCATAGTGAATAAAAACTTGGTACTGAAGCCAAGAAGGCATGAGTTTCAAATTATTTTCATGACTGATAATGGTTATGTGATTGCAGGAAAGTCATATATCAAACATATTTCTAAGACTATAAATTTTGTTTATTTTTAAATGTATTTATTCTATTTTATAGTATTTTTTCAATTATATGTAAAGACAATTTTAACCTTCATTGTTTTTAAATAAAATTTTGAGTTTCTCTCTCCTTTCCTCCCTTCCCTAAGATGGAAAGTAATTTGATATAGATTATATATGTAAAACCATATATAAACTGTTTCCAAGTTAACCAAGTTGTAAAACAAGAAACAGTTTGCAAAGGGGGAAAAAACCCCACTAAAATGAAGAAACTGAAAATAGCATGCTTCAATCCGTATGCAGACTCTAGCAGTTCTTTCTCTAGATGTGGATAGCATTTTCTTATTTTTTTCTTTTTAATTTATGGGAATAAAAAAGCATTTCTATAACATAATATAATAAAAAGAAGATTGAACATACATCTGTAAATCTATGTACTCCTTTCTATTCCCTTGAAATATACAACAAAATTATCATGTAATTTCCCTCCCACCCTCACCCCCCACCCCCAATTTAGGAGTTCCTTATGCCAGTGAAAACACAGATTCAGTTCTTATTTCTTTTAGGATATAGGAAGAATTGTTCCTACTTTGACCATCCTGCTAGTGAAATTTGTATAGATTTATTTTTTAAAGTTTAATTCAACTTGAATCTATATGTCAGTTTCTTCATGGAAGACTGAGGATACAAAAAAAAAAGAATAGAAAAGAAAAAAAGAAACAGCATAATTCCTGTTTTCAAGGATTTTATAATTAATGGGGAGATACAAAAGTAAACAAATTAGTAGATATTAGTGGTTTCTCCTCACAACTAGAAAATTACTTTGTATTTGCCTTGTGTTTAATTAGTATTTACCTACCTGTGTCCATGTTATACTTTGCCTAGTGGAAAGAAATTTTCTTGAAGGTCTGGACCATTTCATTTGCATCTCTGTAGCCCCATTGCCTAGTACAGAATCTTGAACATGATAAGGTCTTAATAAGTTCTTGTTAAATTGAATTGTATTAAAATTGAGATGAAGTATTATAATCAGTTCAGGAAGAAGAGATCTCTTTTATATGAGAGTGGACCAAAGAAAGCTTCATTTCCTTTCCCTCCCAAACTGCCAAACTTCCCCCACCTTCCCTTTTCTTTGCCTGTATTTTGGCAATATGTATTTCCCAAAGCCTTCATTATTTTCTAATTGTACACATTTATTCTCTTCATTTTTCTTCCTAGAGACAAGCATAAAATTACCTTTGTGTGACAAGTCATTGGAGAACCATTATTAATGTTCTCCTTATTCCCTTTCTTAGTTTTTCTTTAGACTAAGATATATTTGTAAGAACTTGTCTGCATTTTATACAGGTTCATAACTATGACTGCTACTTGGCTACCTTTAGTATTTTTCCTGTGGTGTGTTTTTGCAACCGTTTTGTTTATTTCCATGCCCTATTCCCATCTTTATTTACTGCAATGGGCCGATTTTTTCCCCTTTGGTTTTTGAACATTTTTAGAAATGTTACATTGAGGCTAAATTCTGAGAATTATATCTCTAACCTCTTCCCTTCTGTCTTCTATTCACTTTTAATGAGTTTGATGGTTCCTATTTTATTTTCCTAAGGTTGTAAGTCCTGAGGGATCCTGCCTTCTAATCTATCCTATATGCTGCCTCTAACACTACTTATTCTGTTGTTTCCCCCACTCGAAAAGGCATAATAGCTTTGTGTTGACTACTGTATTAAATCTAGTTCCTTTTCCTATCCCCCAAAGCACATCGAGCACTGTGCTAAAGTGGAAACAGTTCTTGGTTTGGTGCCAGAGAAATTAGGTTCAAAACTCAGCTTGGCTACTTGCTTCCTATGTGAAAGCACATTAACCTCTCTATTCAGCAGCAATATGAGAGGAAGAGGGACTAAATAATCTCAGAAGTCCCTTCTATTTCCTAATGTATAATTCAACAAATTGAATATCTATTCCCCATAATTCTCCCACACAAACTCTTATTTATTTATTATTTTATTAAAGCTTTTTATTTACAAAACATATGCATGGGTAATTTTTCAACATTGACCCTTGCGAAGTCTTCTGTTCCAAATTTTCCCCTTCTTCTTCTACCCCACCCCCTAGATGGCAGGTAGTCCAATACATGTTAAATATGTTAAAATAGATGTTAAATCCAATATATGTATATATATTTATACAGTTATCTTGCTGTACAAGAAAAATTGGATCAAGAAAGTAAAAAAAAAAACCTGAGAAAGAAAACAAAATACGAGCAAACATCAACAGAAAGAGTGAAAATGCTATGTTGTGGTCTGCACTCAGTTCCCACAGTCCTCTCTGTGGATGTAGATGGTTCTCTTCATCACTGAACAATTGGAACTGGTTTGGATTATCTCATTTTTGAAGAGAGGCATGTCCATCAGAATTGATCATTGTATAGTCTTGTTGTTACTGTGTATTATGATCTCCCAGTTCAGCTCATTTCACTTAGCATCAGTTCATGTAGGTCTTTCCAAGCCTCTGAAATCATTCTGCTGATTATTTCTTATAGAACAATAATATCCCATAACATTCATATGCCATAACTTATTCAGCCATTCTCCAACTGATGGAAATCCACTCAGTTTCCAGTTTCTAGCTACTTTGTAATGGCTGCCACAAATATTTTTGCATTTGTGGGTCCCTTTCCCTCCTTTAAAATCTCTTTGGGATATGAATCCAATAGAAACACTGTTGGATCCATTCACAATTCCATCAACAATGTATTAGTGTCCCAGTTTTCCCATATCCCCTCCAACACTCATCATTTTAGTCAATTTGAAAGGTATGTAGTAGTATCTCAGAGTTGTCTTAATTTGCATTTCTCTGATCAATAGTGATTTGGAGCACCTTTTCGTGGTGTTGTTTTCATATGACTAGAAATAGTTTCAATTTCTTTACCTGAAAATTGTCTGTTCATATCCTTTGACCATTTATCATTGAAGAATGCCTTGAATTCTTATAAATTTGAGTCAGTTCTCTATAGATTTTAGAAATGAGATCTTTATCTGAATCTTTGAATAGAAAAATGTTTTCCCACTTTATTGCTTCCTTTCTAATCTTGTCTGTATTAGTTTTGTTTGTACAAAGATTTTTTAACTTAATATATCAAAATTATCTATTTTGTGATCAATAATGATCTCTAGTTCTTCTTTGGTCACAAATTCCTTCCTCCTCTACAGATCTGAGAGGTAAACTATTCTATGTGCTTCTAATTTGTCTATAATATCATTCTTTACATCTAGATCAAGAACTCATTTTGACCTTATTTTGGTATATGGTGTTAGTTGTGGGTCAATGCCTAGTTTCTGCCATACTAGTTTCCAATTTTCCCAGCAGTTTTTGTCAAATAGTGAATTTTTATCTTCAAAGTTGAATCTTTGGGTTTGTCAAACACTAGATTGCTATAGTCATTGACTATTTTGTCCTGTGAACCTAACCTATTCTACTAATCAACTACTCTATTTCTTAGCCAATTCCAAATGCCAATATAAACTCTTAATCCTAATAGTGTCAGGTTGATGTTATCCCTTAAAGAACAATTGATCAATAAATCTACAAGCATTTTTGAGTGACAGTTAAGACAAAATAAATTATCTTCAATAAATTTACAATTCAGGTCAGGGAAACAGCACATCTGTTGGAGGAAGGTCTAACTTCACCACCTTTTTAGTTCAGGCTCAATGTTGGGATAAAATAAGGTAATCAGAAGTCATTGAACAACTAAAAAGGAGGTTGACTGGACCTAGATAAACAGCAACGGTATACCACAAGAATACGGTAACATTCGGCTTTTTGGAATTGAATCTCTTATCTCCACATGGAAACATGTCTGCTCTGTAGGATGTGGTGACTCTCATAATCTTCAGAGATCCACCAAGTCAGGGTGGTCCCAATATGTATAGGTGGGACTTTCTGTACTCTTAGGTGACCAGAAAGCTGCATCAGGTCACAACTTGTTACTCTTGTCTCCTTTTTAGGAAAAATTAATCTCTCTCACAGAAGGGAAGAAGAAAAGTCTTGGGCTCAACAAATGATGTGAGAAAAAGTTGATAGATATTAAGTTCCACTGCAATGTTCATGGCAATTAAGTACACGATAATTTGAATTGAACACAATTGTGCCAGAGGACACTGAGAAAACCCTCCTGTAAAAAGTGTTGTCTAAGTTGAACCTGGAATAAAATCAGGGAGCTGAAATGTACACATCTTGTCATTTTACTTTTTTGTATATTTCTCCCTGCTAACCTCCAAATCATCTCCCTTTCATACCTTCAAGATCATATCTTTTTCCCTCTAAAAACTTACTTATCCTTCAAGAATCTCCTTGAGGATTACTTCCACATAGAATCATAGTCATAGAATATTGGACTTGGAAAAGATCTCAATGTCTATTTAAACTAGTTAAAACACAAAACAATCAATACACTCCCAAATCTTCAAAATATACGTAATGTTCTCCACCTGGGAATCTTTCACCTCTAATCTCCAGCCCATACCCAGAAAAGTTTGTCTAAAACAAAAAAACAAAACAAAACAAAAAAGCATTCCAGCCATTACATAAGATTCCCAGTAAAGAGAATCTTATCACTTGTTTTCCCAACCCATTCCCATTTTTGGGACAGGAATAACTTTTTGGAAGTATTTTTTCCTCACATCAGGATGCCATGAAGCTATTTCTCACTCCTTCAACCCACAATGATCTCTTTATTTCATCAGTACCCAGTGGTTTAGCATTTAAGTATTCTATAATTGTTTAATGTGTATTAGTTTTGTCTCCCCAGATGAATTATAAACATTTGAGTGCATAATATATCTCCCCACAGCTTTGAATACATGGCTTAATACCTTCCTGGGGGCAATCAAATTTCTAAATGTGGAAACCCAGAGACTTGAGTTAAGATATAGTCTCATATTCACATATTTACTTCATTCTCTTTGACATATTCTATGAAATCTATTTTTCAGCCACTTCACTGAGAATGCGGAAGAAAAAACATAGAGAAAGGAACTGAAATGAACTGAGTGTATTATCTTTTTTTACTCAGATCTTTCAAATAGAGTTCATAGAGTAAAACATCAAAATGGAAAAAAAGAGAAAGTTAAGAAAGTAGAAAAAATAAATGAAAGAAGAATTGAGATCAACCTAACAGATAAAAATGACTGGCTAAATTTTAATCCTGGTTTCCTTTCAAACAATTATGTCTTGTTAGTCCTTTGAGTTGTTGAATCCCTGATTTGTTTAATTAATGAAGATCTAACATGGTGCTGGCAGGAACAAATACTTTCATAGTTTACATTTGTTATCCTTACTCTGTAATTTGAAATTAAATGTTCTTTAAAATAAATTTTGAAATATTTAAAGTTGCATAATATGAAATACTAATAAAAAGTATTGATTTTTTTGGTTGTTTGATTTTAGTATTTCTCTGTCCCATGAAAAAATTTTAGGTAAAATAAATTAGTTTGAGTTTTAAGTTTTGAGTATTTTTTCTGCCTTTAAAATACATGATTTTGTTATATATAATGCATTTTAAATTAATTTTGCTAGCAATACTATAAAAAGAGAGAGGTTAATTATAATTACATCTGCTGTTTTTTAATATATTTTATTCCTGCTATCCATAGCAGAGGTAAAGGATAAAGAAAATACATTTTGATATCTTTAGTTTCTACATTGAGTAAGTTTTCTCTGTATCTCTCCAAGAGGACTATCCTATATAAGAGAATTTTTTAAATTAAAAAAAAAAATCAGCAAAACCAGTGCATCCAGAAAAATCTGAAAATATCTTCAATGTTCTCCAACTGTAGGTTTCCCAACTGTGTAAAAGACTTGGAGGAGGTGTCTTTTCCTATCTCTTCTTTAGGGCAACACTTATTCTTTGTTATTTTGCAGCATTTATTTTCAATTGTTTTAAGAGTATTCTTTGGATTATTGCAATCTCTCTCTGGCTTTACCTTAATCGTGTCTATCTGTGTGTGTGTGTGTGTGTGTGTGTGTGTGTGTGTGTCTGTGTGTGTGTGTCTGTGTACTGTTGGAATTTCATTTTCCCTGTAATCTGGTGTCATCTGGTTTGGTTGGGCTGGAAATGGGTCAAATTGAAAACAAATCAGCATGATTTGTTCAAATTAATGTGATTCTATTATATCCTTTTTCATTTGAAGATGATATAAAAAATAGGTTCTTTGGTTTCCCTCATCCCTCAAAATCCCTCTATCAGCTTTTAGTATAATTAAAGTGAACAAAGATCAATGATGTTAACATTTGCCCTAACAATGGAGAAAAATATAATGACTTTTGAAATTTCATGAAAGGCAGAAGGAAAAATGAGGTGTAATTTAGGTTTATTTGTGTATGAATGTATTCTTATTTTTACTTTTTAATCAATTGTGATTAGAAAAGTCAATGCCTAAAGCTGTAGCCTAGGTGACAAGATTTATAGTCTTCTTTTTTGATAGTCGTGGCCATTACTTAACCATTGGGTTGATTGTACAAGAAACAAATCATCTGCCATTTCATTTTATGGCTCATTAAGCAAGCATAGCAGATAACCATTACTGCTTTTTGGCATTAAGAAGATTTTTAAAACTAATGCACTGCTAATGATGCTGGAATTAGCAAAGCCAAATATCTGGGAAGCAAAGGTCAGAGCTAACATTAATGGAATGCTTATCTGCAGAGAGTAAGTGGAATCAATTTCCTCAGCCTTATAATGGGTGCCGGGTGCTATTAAAAGCCAAGACTATAACCCACATAGTGAGGAAATGGCAATTCACTTGCAGGTGGCATCCAATGATTACCTAATATACAACTACTTACCTTGAAGTAGGACCATTAAAGCATGGCAAAAGTGGAGGAAGTAAAAGAGAAGGAGATGGAAGTGGATGAAGGTTCCTTTAGAAATATGTTTTCAATATATTCCGATGCTATTAAACAAAGAACAAAATGTGTATGTTCTAGGGGTTGGGGTGGAGATAATGAAATAAACCTTTCATTTCTTGCATGTCCATATTTAAAGAATAATTTTGGTCTAATCCTTCCTAAAGATTGAAAGACAAACTACATTCATCTATTAAGAAAGTTTTTCTTTTTTAATATTATATATGGTACATTATGTATATCATAGATTTATTTTATTGCATTATGCTAGATTCTGTTATTGTTATATTATAAATTATAATGTCATAGTCTTCAGGCTCATGATTTTTGTGCAATAATTATAATATTTGATTGTTAATTAGGCTGAAAGTGTATGCCATAAGGATAAGTTTAGCTTATCACATTAACTAATTCAATTATTTTAAATGATAGTTGCAATCATATGAAAATAGTTTAATCTCTACATAGCTAATTTTAAAATGTTATTTAATTTGTCATTGGACAGTACTCTACCTGTTTAAATCATGTCAACACTAAGCTCCCTTTGACAAGAAATGTTCAGTAACCCAATATTCTGATTATCTAATCTGAAGAGAGAAACACATACACACACACACACACACAGATAGATATCAGAAAGTGACAAGGCCAGGTGAATGATAGAGCGAGTTCTCTAGTTGGTCTATAGGATTTAACACTTGACTTGAATTTTGAAGGAAGTGAGGGATTCTAGGAAGTAAAAGTGAAAAAGAAATTCCTTACAATCCCTGAGGGTACCCTGTGCAAAGTTAGAGAACGGGTAGATGGAATATTCTCATGCTAAGCCAGTTACAATATAGGCTTTTCCATAGTTCAATGCCCAGAAGGTTTCCTCCCATTTGGCTCCATCACAGATCTACCCTTCGTGACTCAGTTAACTTCATGTTATTTCTTGCCTTCTCCAAATCTCTTAGAGTTCTATAACATCCTTGGTAGCCTAAATGCCTTCAATTTCCCTTTCACCTTTCTATAATAGTTCTTTATAAAAGAACTTTTCAAATTTGTCTTTTCCATTCTCCACCTTCAATCAGTTCAAACCACTTCCCAAACCCATTTTCACTTTCTTGGTTATAAATGTGAGCCTCATCTTTTGGTAAGGACCTTTAGTCCCCACTTCATGGTAGAACTAGCTAACTTAATGAGTATTCCAGAATACTTTAGCATCTTTCTCTCTCTCTCTCCAGGGACTATCCAGGATACTACTTTCAATTTATACTTAACCAACCTACTCCCCCTCAGAAAACTGGTACCTGGGTCTAATGAAAACCATTTTATGCAGGCTTACTTTTAAATTCTAATGCCCTACATGTAATTTAGAGAAGGGCCCCTCAGAACAATAGGTCTTCATTACTAAGCAAATAACACTTAATGGCCATGTCAGATTGCTTTAAGCACTCTCAAAATGCACAAAAATGTCATACAAATGCATTACTTTTTTGATAAAATAAAAGTACTGTGCTAAGCAAAGTGGTCTGATTATGCTATTGAATGATATTCCATATATTCTGAATAATAGCTAATGCTTTATTTTAATTGCAAGAATTTCATTTTTGTAAATCTTACTTTCCCTCTTAAAGCTTTAAGGTAAGTTAGAGGTAACATCTGTGGCCTTGATACATGATCTTCCTTCTGCTTAACTGCTTTGGTTATATAGGTCAGTTTAAATGGACCTACCCTATGCTTCTCACTTTCTAAGTGATTCATGGGTTCCTGGATTATCATAAATCTTTAAATCACTTATCTTAATAGCTAACTCATATATAGAGAGAGTTCCTTGGGGAAATATTTTTTTTCCTCAATAGATTTAGTTAAGTCAAGAAAGAATAGTAAGTCTTAAGTCAGTCAAATAATGGTTTTTTCTGTTAATTATATGTGTGTGATTGTTATTTATAATTTATATATTTCTATAAGGTTTTGAGACTTGCAAAGTGCTTTTTAAGCATTATATCGCTTATTCCTCACTATATCTCTACAAAGTCTAATTGTTTTCATGTTTGTTTTATGGATGTAAAAGCTGAGCCTCAATAACATGTTTGTTATCACACAGAAAGTATGTGAGCTAACTTGTCCATCATATCTCCCAAAAAAGTATAGTATTCTATGTTTCTCTGTCTCTTCGTATGCATGTCTATTAATGTGTGTGTGTGTGTGTGTGTGTGTGTGTGTGTGCGTGTGTGTGTGTGTATACAAGGACAAAGATCTCTCTCAGTGTAGAAAATCTTAAATCAAGCCCTTACTTCAGCTGATAGTAGTGGCCACAGTCTCACCATGTGTCTTCTGCTTTTACTTGGAGGTATTTTTTTGGGGGGGACATGGGAGTAAGGATAGAATGAGAAGATTGGTAAGGATTAGCATGCTAAAATGCCAACTCAAGGGGTAGGAGGGAAGAGAGAGTATCGTGGCATATAATACAATTATCCATTCCACATCATAGAGGTTTAGGGCACAGCACCCCTTCATGTAAAAAAAAAATCACATAAAATATATGGACCTCCCTTCATACCAGAGAAGAAGTCTGAATTATTATGGTCCTAAAAGTTAACATATGTTGATATTATATAATACTATACATACATTTTATGCATTTCTGAGATTCTAAACGTTTTCTGTGTTTTCTGATAGTCTTTGAATATCATCTGCAACTTCCACAAAATTCACCCCAAATCCCCATTTAATTTTTTATGCCAACCCACAATATATTGAAATCATAATGGGGAAAAATTACAATGTAGGAGGGATAACTGTAAAGGTACATAGTATTTGTTGCTTGTTTGTTTTTCTCAAATGTGGAAGTCTTTATGTAAAGTTGAATTTGCAAATTCTTGAGTCAGAAAAACCAGTTAAGGGTCATTTGCAATAGTTCAGACAAGAAGTAATGAGAACCTGAACTGAGACAGTGGCAAAATTAGCCAGGAAAAGGGGATATAGACAAGTGATGTTGTCAAGGTAAAAAAATGTCAAGTTTTGCAATATATTTAATCTATAGAAATCTAAGTCTAAGTTACTTCTCCTTGGGTATTTTTTATTTCCAATTATGGAATGGAAGTTTAGGGAATTTCTTAGAGAATTTCAAGAATCAGTAAACAGAGTAAATGAGGGCATGTTTTCTAGGGAGAGGGACTTTTCATGGAGAATCATATATTCAGGGAAATCATCTATTCTGCCTATACAGAAGGCTGGTTCTCTGAGAGCAGAAGATGGAAGTAAAATGTACCTTTAATGTTAACTGTATAACAGTATCTTGCTATATTCTTACTGCATGAAGTGCTTTGGAGGCTATGATTAGGTATAACCTACACATTTGCCAAATGGATATTTCTAAAGCAAAGATCCAGTCATACCAGTTTTCTGCTCAAGAAGCTTCAGAAGCTCCCACTTTCTTTTCAAATAAAACATAAACTGCTTAGGTGAGCATTTAAAAGTTTTTCACAGTGGCGGGGCTACAACTTTTCTGTTCATAAGCTCTACATTTTTAACTAAGCCAGCCCATTTTTTATTCCTTGTACACACACTCCATCTGCCACTTCCATGCCTTGGAACTGCAAGCTGTATCATATGATTTGAATATATTTTTATTACTTGGAATTCTAAATTCTTTTCAAACTTCTACTTACTTGCCACCTCTTCCTAAAGACCTATCACCCTTGATGTTGTTGCTTTTCCATATCAACTCAGTATTCATTCTGTACATATTTTATTTTGACTTGTCTGTGTACATATTATTCCCCCCAATAAACTACAAAGTTCTTGAGAGCAAATGACTATTCTTTTTTAAAAATATTTGTATTACCCATGTCTAGTATACCACATGCCTCCCACCATGTACTTTGTTTAATACTGGGAATACAAACAAATATAAAAGTGAATCAGTTTCCAGCTCTCAAGGATCTTACAATCTAGTAGGGAAGACTAAGACTTATAGGAGAGTGGTAGTTGTAGTCTGGGAATTCACAAGGATTATGAACAGAACCACTGGATAGTCAACTGTCAAGCCCTTTCCAGTAACAATGGTAGTTTTGAGCTGATTAATATTCTCAGAGCAGGAGGTTGAAGGTAAGAATGTAAGGAGGGTTTGTGCAGAGACAGGGTAGAACATAAGATGTCCTAAAACAGTCAGTAACTTTAATAATCTAGTGTTTGACAAACCCAAAGACCCCAGCTTTTGGGATAAGAACTGTTGGGAAAATTGGAAATTAGTATGGCAGAAACTAGGCATCGATCCATACTTAACATCATACACCAAGAAAAGGTCAAAATGGGTTCATGACCTAGGCATAAAGAATGAGATTATAAATAAATTGGGAGACCACAGGATAGTTTACCTCTCAGACCTGTGGAAGAGAGAGGAATTTATGACCAAAGAAGAATTAGAAATCATTATTGATCACAAAATAGAAAATTTTGATTATTTCTAAATTGAAAAAGTTTTGTACAAACAAAACTAATGCAGACACGATTAGAAGGGAAGCAATAAACTGGGAAAACATTTTTACAGTCAAAGGTTCTGATAAAGGCCTCATTTCCCAAATATATAGAAAATTGACTCTAATTTATAAGAAATCAAGCCATTCTCCAATTGATAAATGGTCAAAGGATATGAACAGACAATTCTCAGATGAAGAAATTGAAACCATTTTTAGCCATATGAAAAGGTGCTCCAAGTCATTATTAATCAGAGAAATGCAAATTAAGACAACTCTGAGATACCACTACACACCTGTCAGATGGGCTAGAGTGACAAGGAAAGATAATGCAGAATGTTGGAGGAGATGTGGGGAGGGGAATTGTGAATATATCCAGCCATTCTGGAGAGCAATTTGGAACAATGCTCAAAAAGTTATCAAACTGCATACCCTTTTGATCCCCTAGTGTTTCTACTGGGCTTATATCCCAAAAGATTTTAAAGAAGGGAAAGGGACCTGTATGTGCACAAATGTTTGTGGCAGCCCTCTTTGTAGTGGCCAGAAACTGGAAACTGAGTAGATGCCCATCAATTGGAGAATGGCTGAATAAATTGTGGTATATGAATATTATGAAATATTATTGTTCTGAAAGAAATCACCAGGGGGATGATTTCAGAAAGGCCTGGAGAGACTTGCATGAACTGATGTTGAGTGAAATGAGCAGGGCCAAGAGATCATTATATACTTCAACAACAATACTATATGATGATCAATTCTGATGGACGTAACCATCTTCAGCAATGAGATGAACCAAATCAGTTCCAATAGAGCAGTAATGAACTGAACCAGCTATACCCAGCGAAAGGACTTTGGGAACTGACTATGAACCACTACATAAAATTCCCAATCCCTCTATTTTTATCTGCCTGCATTTTTGATTTCCTCCACAGGTTAATTGTACACTATTTCAAAGTCTGATTCTTTTTGTACAGCAAAATAACTGTATGGACATGTGTGTATATATATATATATATATATATATATATATATATATATATATATATATATATATATATGTGTGTGTGTGTGTGTGTGTATATATACACATATATATATGTGGTATTTAACTTATACTTTGACATATTTTACATGTATTGGTCAACTGCCATCTGGGGGAGGAAGTGGAAGGAGGAGGGGAAAAATTGAAACAAAAGATTTTGCAATTAACAATTGCTGAAAAATTATTCATGCATATATCTTGTAAATAAAAAGCTATAATAAAACAAAGTGACAAAAAAAAAGAACATAAGATGCCCTGATGATCCCTAGTCTGCTAATGAGAAGGGCATTTATGGGACATACAGTATGATCTCTATAGGTTAGATGGTTTTGTATTCACTCACCAACCAATCCTAATAGCTCTATTCCAGCATAAAATTTCAGAGATGAGAGGATAATGGTCCTCAGAGAGGGGAGAGATAAAAGCCTGTGGGCTAAGGGTTGGTGTTCTAGATGAGAAGGGAGTGAATACAGCATCAGTGTAACTGGATATTAGATGTGATATAAGTAACAATCTGGTGGGAGTGAGATATATTTAAGTAAAAGAAATAATCAAGAAAACTAAAATTGCTCAAAGTTATCATAGACCAGGACTTCTTAAACCTTTTCTCCTAGACCTGTTTATGTCTGAGAAGTTTTTACGTGACTCCATCTCAAATCTGAGCTGAGGTGTTTTTTTTTTTTTAAGAACAATAAGAAACTGTTTATTGACTTGAAATAATTCATTATGCCTGGAAACAGAGTTGGGGATAGAGTGAGAGATGAACAGGACTTTAAAAAATTAAATGTATGATTTATTAAATTAATATTTATTTTGTAAAATATATAAATATACATTTTTCTCAATAGCATTTTTCCAATTACACATAAAGATAGTTTTCAAACTCATTTTTGTAAGATTTTGAGTTCCAGATTTTTTTCCTCCATCTTATACATCCCTCCTCCTCAAGATATTAAGCAATATGATATAGGTTATACATCTACAATCATTTTAAACATATTTCCATATTTGTCATGTTATGAAGAAGAAAATAAAGCACAAAAATAAAAAGCAAACAGCCAAAAAAGGTAAAAATACTATGCTTTGATTCACACTCAATCTCCATAGCAAATTTTCCAATTCTTTGCCGCCACAGAAAGGGCTACTACAAACATTTTGGCACATGTGAGTCTTTTCCTCTTTTTTATAATCTCTTTGGGATACCAACTCAGTAGTGACATTGAGCCAAGGTATTTGTGGCAACATTTATGTATTTGCAGTGCAAAGTATGAATGTTAAGTGTTCAGAACTAAGGCTTTGGTGAAGGTACAAGTGCAACAACATGCACTACTACACCTGAGATTCATCATGCATTTGATTTTTAATTAATTTTTGCTTGTTGAATTTAGAAACCTTTTACTGTTGCCAATTTTTTTTTTAACAATCTCCATATTCAGGGTCTGACCCACAGTTAAAGAAGCTTTGTCATAGAAAAAAAAGTATCTTTTTTAAATCGTTTTTCTCTGATAAAGGCATCATTTCTCAAAATAGAAAATTGAGTCAAATTTATAAAAAATAAGAGTAATTTCCCAAATGATAAAGGACCAAAGAACATACAGGCAGTTTTCAAAAGAAGCTATTGATAGTCATAAAAATGTTCTAAATCACTACTAATTAGAGACATGCAAATTATAACAACTCTGAAATATTATCTCACACTTATCAGACTGGCTAACATATGACAGAAAAGAAAAATAATAAATGCCAGAGGGGATATGGGAAAATAGGGACATCAATTCATTATCAATGGAGTTGTGAATTGATCCAACTATTCTGGATCTATAGGTCTATATTCCAAAAAGGTTAAAAAAAAAGGAAAGAATGTATGTATACAAAAATATATATTTATAACAACTCTTTTTTTTTTGGTGGCAAAGAACGGAAATCAAAGGAATTTTCTATCAATTGGAAAATGACTGGACAAGTTATTGTATGTGCTTGTGATAAAATGTTATTGTGCTTTGAGAAATTATGAGGTGAATGGTTTTAGAAAAATCTGGGAAGTCTTATATGAGCTGATACAAGATAAAGTAAGTAAAACCAGGAGAATATTGTACAGAATGGCAGCAATATTGTAATTAGAACAATTTCTGAAAGACAAAACGATTGTGATCAAGATAATGAACCAAAAAAATTCTGAAGGAATTAGGATAAAAAATGTTATCTATCTCCAGATAAAGAACTGATAAAGTGTAAGCACTAATTTAAGCATACCTTTTTTATTTTACTTTTCTTATTGTTTTGTGACATGGCTAATATGAAAATGTTTTGCATGATTTCACATGTATGATTGATATATTGTTTGCCTTCTCAATGAGTGAAGAATGGACTGAATAGAGGGAGAGAGTTTGGAACTGAAACAATTTTTTAAAAATAATGTCCAAAGTAAATAATTAATTAAAAGATAAATAATTTGGGCTGTGCTTGCTACATTAAATTGAAATGAGAAAATTTGGGTTCTAATCCATCAAAAATTTGCAAACAAATCCCTTCTCTTATCTAGCCTTAGTTTATTTATCCACAGAATGAGTGAGGAGCTTACACTTCATGGTGTTTAATCTGACTTCAGTCTTGAAAATGCTATGTCTCTATAGCCATAATAGATTCAAATCTATAAAATAATAAGCTGCTTAACACCTTCCTCCAACTATACAATACTTGGAACATTTTTTTTTTCCTAAAAGAAACTCATTTGGCTGTCTGTCTGAATTTTGCCCAAAATACACCTTTACTTTCAAGTAATGAGAGGTTTCTAATGTTAGCTGCTCATACCTTGAAGAACAGGGCAAAGGGCTTCATTTGCTGCCAACTCCTATTGAAACTTCACAGAACACACTATATATTTACCTGCTTTCCCCCAATGGGCTCTGAAATCCTTTTGCCTATATGCAGCATTTCTTTTAACCTGTATATTTCTCCTGAAAGAGCTTTAAAATTAAAGTGAATCAGGAGGGAAGAAAACCATCCAAAAATATCCATAATTTATTAATGGTGATGAAAGTTCAAAACAACTAATGTCATTTTTCCTCTAGTCTACTCTGTTCTAATCAGACTTGGAAGCATTGTATTTAGTTCCAAGAAGCATATTTTGAGAAAGAACATTGATAAGTTGGAGAACATATCAAAGATCATGAATTTTAAGCTTGAAGGGACCTGAGACATCAAGACTTAGAGATAACTAAGAGGTCAATTAACTTGTGAAAGTTAAGTTGTTATTTAGTTCTTTCACTTGTGTTCCATTTGGTATTTTCTTGTCAAGGAGAATAGGTTTTTCTCTTTCCTTCTCCAGCTCATTTTACAGATGAGAAACTGAGGCAAACATGGTTAAGTGAATTGCCCAGAATCACACAGTTCTTAAGTGTCGTAGACCAGATTTGAACCCTGGAATATGTCTTCCTGCTTCCAGGCCTAGCAGTCTCCACTGTACCACTAAGCACTTAATAAATGTTTTTTTGTTTGTTTGTTTTTATAGACTGGCTAATAAACACACAGTACAGAACCATAAAATATCATATTAAAAACTTCTTTCTGGAGGAGAAACGCATGTGTAAGTAGAAGTTCCTGTTATTTCATTTAAATTTAAATTTTTTTTTCTCTCCACATACCCCAAAACTTTTTTTTTAATCCTGAACTTCTAACTATTAAAGGCACTTAGATGGCACAGTGATAAAGCATTACACATGGTCAGGAAGATCTGAGTTCACTCATTAACTCAAATACTTATTAATTCTATAGCTCTTAACCTTTGTCTACTTTTAGGAATATCCCTTTAATAGTTGTATGAAAAATAAAATGGACAGAGGAAAGACAAGAGAGCAATTAGAAGGCTATTTAAATAATCCAGTCAAGAAGTGACGAGTCAGAACTAGGATAGGGCCTCTCTGAAAGACATGGAAAGAAGAGGATTGGATGTGAGAGATGTTGTACAAGTAGAATTAATGAGACTTGGTTACTAATTAGATATATGGTGAGTGGGGGGGTGAGGGGTAATGAGAAACAATGAACAATGAAGGATTAAGAATGACTCCCCCTAGATTTCAAATTTACCCCCCCACACACACACGTTATCCATGGCCCAGGAGAGCCCTTTTCAGAAAATAAAGTCCTACTCTAGATTCATATGGAGTTTAAATTTATTCTAAGGGCAGCCTGGCCCTAAATAAGAGTAACACAATTATTTGTTGAGTCAAATCAAGTGGTTATTAAAAAGTATCTATTTTACATCTCCATAGAATATGGCTCAATCTTTGCAATGGGTCAATGTCCTGCCAAGCCACCTGTCCAAGAGATAGATCCCAAATTAAGCCAAAAATGCCATTTTTTTATCAAAAAAGAGAGAGAGAGAGAGAGAGAGAGAGAGAGAGAGAGAGAGAGAGAGAGAGAGAGAGAGAGAGAGAGAGAGAGAGAGAGAAGGAAACAGAAAGATCCTTAGGGTTTCTGCCAAAAAAAGAAACAAAACAATTGATATTGACACTCACTCTGATCCATCAGGGCTAAAATAAAGATCAAGTGGGCTTCATCCTGACCTATACTGGCTACTCAAATTATTTTGGAGGAGAAAAAAAGACTGGTGACTTTGCACAGCCTTCCTTCACTTTGAAATGTAATTCAGTTGCATGAGATAGTATCACTTCCCTGATGATACATCTTTTTCATAAACAATTTTCCTTCCTTCCTTCCTTCCTTCCTTCCTTCCTTCCTTCCTTCCTTCCTTCCTTCCTTCCTTCTTTCCTTCCTTCCTTCCTTCTTTCCTTCCTTCCTTATCACCCCTCTTCTCAGTATCTTGGGTACACAGGCTACAATTCTTTCTTAAGGACTATACCTTAAACTCAAATCACTCTAACTCTCACATCCTAGGCCAACCCAGCTAGTAAGTGTCAGATGAAGAGTGTGAACCAAAGTTTTTTTAATTATAAGATTAATGTTATTTCCACTGTATCACCTATCATTCCTAACAGAATTTGAATCTGGCTCATCATGACTTCAAGACCAAAAAATTATACATGACGATGTAACTAGTTAATTGTAAACTAGATAGAGTGTTGGAAACAGCATTAAGAAAGATTTAAGTTCAAATCTTGCCTCAAAAACTTATTAGCTGTGTGACCTTGGACAGGATATTTAACCTCTCTCAGGTTCAGTTTACTCATGGAAATAATAGTAGCAGAGGCTTGTAAAGATCCAACAAAATATTGAATTAAACTGCTTTGCAGTCCTCAATACAACCTGTAAATATTAACTATTACTAGTGAGAGTAGCAGTGTTATTGTTATTATTAATACACTGTACTTACAAGAGAAAACAAAGTTTAGATAGGCCAACAGAACAGTAACAATAACAGATGGGATTAATTTTGGTAAATTGTTGAGACGATGCTTCTGCATCCCAGGTTGCTTTTTTTTTTGGCCAAAAAGCTTAAATTGTCAGGTAAAAAGCTGACACTTAGAGAGTGAGTGCTTTGAAGTTCACAAAATGTTTTACATGCATTATCTCATTTGAGCTTCACATAAGCTAACTCCCTGCTGAGTTGGCAGGAATAGCACTAACCCATTTCAGAACCACCCTTATTCTATGGCCTTTATATTGCCCCAAATTCAATAAGAAGTATGGAAAGGGCCTTGGGCCACTAAACAAGGCTGCATTTCTTTTTTTCATTATCAAGATGCATAGGGGCACAGTGATATTTTCCATCTGCTTTCATGTGAGAGGGTAAAACATAAACCCCTCTCTTTTGCTTTTAAAGCATTTCACAATCTGACCTGAACCTATCTTTTCAGAATCATTGACTGTGACTTCCCTCTCCTATACTCTGATCCGGCTAAATTGGCCTTCTCTCTATCATTCACATATGACACAACACTCCTCCCCCCATCTATGTGCCTTTGCAGTAGGTGGTCACTGTCTGAAATGAATTTATTTGTATTTATTCTCTTTATATTTATTTTTTATTTACTTATATTTGTATTTGTTTTCTCTGTTGGTAATTCTGTCAAATTAGTTTTATTTCGTTATTTGTATTTTTATCTCTAATGCCTAGCACAGCACATAGTGGATGCTTAAGAAATGAAGATTGATTGATTTATTGATTAGTTGCCTGGCATGAGGTAAAAGTTACACTGAGTGTCTCAGTATCTGTGATACTAGAGTAGTATCTAAAACTAGACATGAGTTTTCCTAGACTCCAATTATTTCATGTGTTAGTTTTGTATCACCAATACTATCCAAAGAACATTTCATAAGATCTTTTTCCTGTATGAGATACTAGTAGCTAGATGATGGAAGCTGTATCATTAAAGAAAGACACAGTCCAGAAAAGATGTGTAGACAAATGAATGTGATAAAGGAACATTAAATCTAAACAAGTGGATTTTGTTTTGTTTTGTATTAATGTGTAGAGAGATAAAGTAGCTAGGAGGCACAGTGGTTAGAGCACCAGTCCAGGAGTCAGAAAGATCTGATTTCAAAGCCAGCATGAGACATTTTCTGGCTATGTGATTCTGGGAAAGTCATTTCATGCTGTTTGGTCAGTTTCCTCAATTGTAAAATAATCTAGAGAAAGAAATGGCAAATGGCAAACCATTCCAATATCTTAGTCAAGAAAATCCCAAATCAGGTCAGGAAGTATTGATTACAACAAAGTAGAGAGAGATCACTTATGGCTGTAAGACTAAAGAAAGGTTTAACTGAGAAACTGATAACTGATATGGACACTATAGGGGGAAAAATTCAATGATGAGGAAGAAAACATGGGGAAAAAACTGAGCAAATAAATAGAAACAAGAAAATTCAGTGATTGTGTTTAACTTATTCTGAACAATAGACTGAACAGATAAGTCCTTGAAAAGATATGATGATGAAGATGATAATGATGATGATGATGAAGAAGAAGAAGATAATGATGATGATGATGGAATAAGAGGTCAATGCCAGAAAACAGATAATAGAAAGAATAATGAATTTAGGGCCAAGAGATATGAGCTCAAATTCAAATTAAATATACTTATTATGTTTGTGACCTTGTCCCTCCAGATCTTTATTTCCTTAACTGTAAAATGAGGGATTCAGAATAGATGAAACTTAAAATCCCTTAATGTTTCAAATCTATGAGTCTGTGATTCAGAATCCACTTAACTCATACTATCATTCACTACATTAACTTGAGGTCAATCAAAACATTTATTCAGTATCTACTGTGTTCCAGGCACTTGTAAGAACTAAGATGTAGCATGAGAAAGTAGATAAAGTTCTAGAACTAGAATTAATAAGACCAGTATTCAAATCCAGCTCAGAGTGATGGCACAAGGTGACCATTAGGTGAAGCAGTGGATAGAGCACTACTAAGTCTAGAGTCAGAAAGACCAGTTCAAATATGACCTCAGGCAAGTCATTTAACCTCTGTCCACCTCCATTCCTTCAACTTGAAAATGTAAAATTATATTGAAACTGTAAAATTTGTTCAAATATAAAATAATAGTACCTATCTTGCAGGGTTGCTGTAAGGATGAAATGAAATAATATTTATAAGATATTTAGCACAGTGCCTGGCATATAGTGGGCACCTTATAAGTGCTAGATATGATAATGATGATGATGATGATGATGGTTGTGATACTGGAGCCACCTATCAGTGGCTGCTGGAGGTTTAACTGCTAGCTCTCTTCATGTGGAGGATGATGATGATAAAGAAGACTGAGAGGCAATTGCATTGTCTGACCTCTCTCCTCTTCCCTCTGCCTCTAATTTATTTCATTCCCAATCCACAAGAAACATCTGTGAAGGCTGCTTTGCAACTCCTTCAGATGTTATGATCCACAGCTGTAGAAGCTCTCTGAGAATTGACCTGTCCCCTCACTCAGTCATAATCCTTAACAGATGATGATGATGAAGAAGAAGAATGATCCTGAGAAAGTCTTTTAACATCTCCAAGCCTCAATTCCTCCCCTGTAAAATAAAGGGGATGGACTAAATAATCCCCTAAGAGTCCTTTTCCAACTCTTCATCTGTGATTCTAGGATCCTATTTAAAGCAAGAAAATAAACAAACATCAAAAAACTCTCTCCAAACACCAGATTAATTGATGTAAAAAAGGACAACTGAAAAAAAAACTCACTACATCTAGAAAATCCCTATGCCCCTAAAAGCGGGAGGAGGGATAGAGGAGAGAGGAGACCATTTTTGGCTTTTGATAAGAAGAAGTCTTGGAATAAGACATTGTTGTTGTTGTATTAAACAGACAGCTTGATGTCACATAAGTGGCCACCCCATTAGGCTCAATTGTCCTTAGAACTATGCCCAAATAGAGCTGGCACCTTCTCTAAAAGCCAAGGAGAGTCAAGGGTCCGCACTCTCATAGAACATGGTCCCATTTGCAGTTGGTGGCATTGAAGTTCAAAAAGCTAGACCAGTCTGTAGCTTAAGAGTTTTTTTTTTAATATCTTGATATTTACATTACTGTAGGCAGTGGAAATAGCTGTCTCTATGGAGACATAGCAGATGACAAAGTGGTAATTGGCAGAAGGAGGGGAATATGGAATTCCTTGATTTGATGCCATTTCTAAAGCAGAGCCTGCCAAAAGAGTGGCAGCTAAGATAGCCATATGGGAGCCCGTGTTTTGCTTTCAGGAAGGGGGATCCCATGGGAAAGCAAAGTATCTGGTCCTAAAACAGCATCCCTGAATATGAGCAGGTGGTGTTGGCAGGAATGGAAGTGACCTGAGAAATAACATAGGTCTCCCCATCCTTACTCAGAAGACCCAATAAACTCCTGGGTAAGTTTTGTTTATGGAAAGAATTCTGCATAAAGAAATGATTTTCCAAGTTAGGTTCCACCTAAAAAGAGATTATCACTCAGAGACGTAGCTAGGATATTGTTTTTACCACAAACTGTGCCCCAGACGAATTGAAAGAAAGAGATCCTTTATGGAATGGGAACTAAACAATAGGAAGGAAAGGAGATAGAAAAAACTCCTTTAAGAAACCAAAGCTGCCACACAATACCAGGGGAGGCAGTATTGTTCTCTGCAAAGTATTTTAGCAGGGAAGAAACTACTGTTTCCTTCCCTATTTTCTTTCTTTCCCTCTCCCCAAATCTAGGGCAGCTAGGTGAACATGTATAAAGTATAGGGCCTATAATCAGAATCTGAGGACCTGAATTCTAATTTAGACTCAGATACTATTAGCAAGTCACTTAACTTTGTTTGCCCTAGTTTCTTCATCTGTGAAGTAAGCTGGAGGAGGAAATGGCAAACCATTCTATCTTCTTTGTCAAGAATATCTAAAATAAGGTCATGAAGAGTCAGATGTGACAAATTGACATAACAAATAACCTAATCCAAAGAACCAATTTCTCCATGAATTGTTATGGGGTAGCAGAAAAGAGCATTCCAGCCTACCCTGCCTCAAGAATTACAGATTCCAATACATCTTTTACTGATTAGCTGAAGTAATTTTCCTATAATCCATCTGATCATATCATCCTACTTCTACTCAAAAAGCTTTAGTGGCTCCCTGTTACTATCTGGATCAACTATAAAACACTGTTTGTGCTTAAGCCCCTTCACATCCTAAGTCCTTCCTACCTTTCATATTTTCTCATCCTTCACTCTCTCACACAAATTCTATGATCCAACTTTATCCGTCATTCCTCAAAAACAATACCACAGACCTAGGTCCTACAGAAGTTAGAGTACGGAGTTCATAAAAAGCCCCACCAGCTTAGCATCATGATCCTAAATCTCTTAACCTCTCAATTACAATTTCTGTTAAATATAAATATGTTAAATAACAACCTAAAATAAGATCAAGCTAGACAATATTTCTATAAGGTCTTCTGAACACACAACATCAAGCAATTGGTGGCACTCCCTCACCCCATCCCCACATCCTTTTTAGTTTTCCTTTTTTTTTTGTTATTCTCTCCCATTAGATTTTAAATTATCAGATCAAGGACTTTCTTTTTTATTATTTTTATCCACAATACTTAGCACAGTGTTTGGAATATAGTAAATACATTTTTTTAAAAGTTTATTAAATTGAACTGGATTGTTTTAAGTATTACACAAATTCTAGCTATTGGTAGCTATTATTTCCTAGCCTCATATCTGAACTGGCTGTCCCTCATATCTGGAATACTCTTTCTCCTCACTTTGCCTTATAGCTTCTAGATCATTCAATGTTAGAAATATGCTGCAAAGATAAAAAGAACTCAGGAATGAAGTAAGTTGTTTCATTGCAAAAAATGGGCCAACCACCCAGAAGCAGTCTCTGGGATGATCTGTACTTATAGACTAGTAAATAAACTTTCCATTTCCTATTTTGAAAAACAAAGTTCCTCTCCTGTCATCATCTCAACTGCCTGGGGATTACAAAATTAACAGATTTCCTGATCTTCCCCATCGCATGTTCCCCTTGATATGTTCCTCCTCCCTCATCATACAATTCATGTTCAAGAATGGCAAAAAAAACCTCCTCCTTTGGGGAGAAGTTAATAATAATTAACTCATTAAACATACATACTCAGTGCTTTCAGTATCCTTAACCCATTTCTTGTTTTGGGGTGTTTTACCAGTTTATCAGTTCAGGGGTTCAATATCTTGTTTTGTACAACTAACTCCGTCCCATCAGCTGATGTGACCTGTTTCTAAGTCAGTGTCCTTATGTGGAATTATAACTCTGTAGGTTGACTCACATTCAAGATACAGTTTGAACTTTATTCTCTGAAGATCTCTTTCCTAATCCCTCCTGCTCCTGATGTCAATCCCTCTGAGATCACCTTTCACTTGTCCTGCATATATCTCTTTTTTTTTTTTACCTAATTGGTTTGTATGTTGGTTTTTTTCATTAGAGGAGAATCTCCTTAAAGAAAGGACTTTTTCTTCCTTTTTTAAAAATCCTCTACCCTTAGCACAGTGACTAGCATATAATAAGTCTTTACTGACTGATTCACCCTGGTCTCCAGGCTGCCCCCTCTCCAGAAGTGGGGAAATCTGTTTCAATGAGATACCTGAGAGGCTTCCATCATTCCATTCCATTCACAGGACATGTATTTTGGGTCAGATCAAACCTTGGAATCTGCCACACACACTGTCTGTTAAAGGAATATGGGAGTAATCAAGCTGCTTCTGCAGCAGTATTTTCATTTCACAAACTTTGCTATTTATTCCTTTCCTTACTTCTTTGTTAGAGATTTACACTGTCAGAGGCCCTTTAAATTTCTCCACTTTAGAGCAAAGTCCCTAGTTTCATGGCTCTGCATTCTTTTTTCTGCAGTCCCACTTTGGCCTTCAGTGACACATTTCTGTTTTCCTACTCCCAGGGGCTCAGTATGTTGGTAAGGTTAAGGCTGGTGGATTGCTTGATTTTGGAAGTTCTGAGCTGCAATAGGACTTAGAGGGATTTGGTATTTTTTACTAAATTGGCACCAATATATGAAGCCCTTGGGAGTAGGAGGCTGACAGTCTATGCAAAGAAGGTGTCGGGGAACGGAGAGCAAACCAGCCCAGTTTAGAAAAGGAGCAAGTCAAAATTTTAATGCTATTTAGCAGTAGAGTTAGACCAGTGAGTTACTACATTTACAATCTGGCAATCTGAAACTTAACAATTCAAAAAGAAATCTTCCTCATTACCTCATGTCCTTCATTACCTTAATTCAGTTAATCCTCAAATGCACAGGGCCTAAGTGTTATCACCTATATTTTCACCTTTGTTCATTTGTCTGATGTTCTAACTCCTAATTGACAAGCAGCTCTGCTATCTCTCTCTAAGAATGTCAGGTCTCAGAGGAAAAACAATAATGAAATTATATGTATACATACTTTGTGGCACAGTGTATTTAATCTGCCTTGTAACTGTACAATACCATGATTATTAGCTATCATTTTAAAAATAATAGTTAACATTTATATAGAGCTAAACTACCTGCCAAGTACAGTACTAAGCATTTTACAATTATCATTTTATTTGATTTTCACAACAACCCAGAGAACTAGGTATTGTTACCGTTTTACAAGTGAACCAAACAAAGATTAAGAGACGTAAATTAGTAAATTTCTGTGGTTACATTTTGACTTGATTCTTCCTAACTCCAGGTCCAGTGCTTTGTCCACTGTGTCACTTAAATACCTAATTCTTTTTTTTTCCTTGATAATTTCTTTTTTTTTAATAACTTTTTATTGATAGAACGCATGCCAGGGTAATTTTTACAGCATTATCCCTTGCATTCATTTCTGTTCCGATTTTACCCCTCCCTCCCTCCACCCCTTCCCCGAGATGGCAAGAGTCCTTTACATGTTGAATGGATTGCAGTATATCCTAGATACAATATATGTGTGCAGAACCAAACAGTTTTCTTGTTGCACAGGGAGAATTGGATTCAGAAGGTATAAATAACCCGGGAAGAAAAACAAAAATGCAAGCAGTTTATATTCATTTCCAGTGTTCTTTCTCTGGGTGTAGCTGCTTCTGTCCATCTTTGATCAATTAAGCCTCTCTTTATCGAAGAGATCCACTTCCATCAGAATACATCCTCAAATAGTATCATTGTTGAGGTATATAATGATCTCCTGGTTCTGCTCATTTCACTCAGCATCAGTTCATGTAAGTCTCACCAGTCCTCTCTGTATTCATCCTGCTGGTCATTCCTTACAGAACAATAATATTCCATAACATTCATATAACCACAATTTACCCAGCCATTCTCCAATTGATGGACATCCTTTCATTTTCCAGCTTCTAGCCACTACAAACACAGCTGCCACAAACATTTTGGCACATACAGGTCCCTTTCCCTTCTTTAGTATCTCTTTGGGGTATAAGCCCAGTAGAAACACTGCTGGATCAAAGGGTATGCACAGCTTGATAACTTTTTGAGCATAGTTCCAAATTGCTCTCCAGAATGGCTGGATGTGTTCACAATTCCACCAACAATGTATCAGTGTCCCTGTTTTCCCACATCCCCTCCAACATTCTCCATTATCTTTCCCTGTCACTCTAGCCAATCTGACAGGTGTGTAATGGTATCTCAGAGTTGTCTTAATTTGCATTTCTCTGATTAATAATGATTTGGAGCATATTTTCATATGTCTATAAATAGTTTCAATTTCTTCGTCTGAGAATTGTCTGTTCATATCCTTTGACCATTTATCAATTGGAGAATGGTTTGATTTCTTATAGATTAGGGTCAGTTCTCTATATATTTTGGAAATGAGCCCTTTATCAGAACCTTTGATTGTAAAAATGTTTTCCCAGTTTATTTTTTCCCTTCTAATCTTGTTTGCATTTGTTTTGTTTGTACAAAAACTTTTCAGTTTGATATAATCAAAATTTTCTATGTTGTGGTCAATAGTGATCTCTAGTTCTTCTTTGGTCATAAATTCCTCCCTCTTCCACATGTCTGACAGGTAAACTATCCTATGCTCATTAGTAATAAATATTGTTATATTAGCCAGAAAGTGAAATGGTTAACTGTTCTACTCAGGATATTGATTTAGTTAAATGACCAAGACTGAATTTGAAAACACTTAATCTAGGTCTGCCTCAGTTTTCTCAGCTTTAAAATGAGCATATTAATAGCACCTATTTCCCAAAATTACTATGAGGCTCAAATGAGATGATATTTGTACATGGCAGGTACTTAATAAATATTTGTTTCCTTCCTTCCTGAATTAAGGTTAAGTGGACCAGCTATCTTCCAGTAATAAAAGGGGCAGTGAAGGGTAATTAAAAAGTTAGACAATTGACTCCATAAACTATGTACTTTTCAATAGCCAATATTACTTAGATCATCTAGTAGATGAATGATCTCACCACTGTAAGCATTTTCTGTTCTAAGACAGTGAGTCAATAAACACTTATTACATGTTTACTATGTAGCAAATACTTTTCTAAGCTCTGGGTATATAAAAAAAGAGTAAAAATATTGCTATTATCAATGAGCTTTCATTATTATGGGATAGATAACACATACACATTTAGACACTCATATACATATACATTTATATCTGAACGTATGTATGTGTATATATACATGTAAATAAAATCACTTATATGAGAGATGAACACTATCTCTTATAATCACAGAAAGGAAAGGCACCGGCAGTTGGCAAGACTGAGGGAAAAACTCTTGAAAAATTGGAAACTGAAGAGAATCTCTGCATCCCATCCTAGTTATGTGAATTTTCTCCACTACTCTCCATAAACCCTTTAAAAATATCTACCCAATCCACTACCTCCCAAATCTTTTAACATTCCATCTCTTGTTCTTGCCTGGTGATTGCCCTCACTTTATTTTTTGATCATATATTTGTCTGGTACCCTTTATATTTACTATTCCCTTCTAATGCCTCCATCAAAAATATTTTTCATGCATGCAGAAGTGATTCTCCTAAATATTTAGTAAAGTTGAGAAGTAGATAAGTATATGAGTTGTTCTTTGCTGATGTTTTCTCAGTCATACCTGTAGCTCTAAGACATGGAATACAAATGAGACATGAAAGAATTACAAATAGATAGCACTTAGAGAGTAACTGAGAGGTGTGTGATGGTTGCAAGCAGATGTAACATATAACCAATGAGGTACTCCCAAGAAGAAAAGGAGTATCTGATGCCATTTGGGAAATGTTGAATACTAAAAAAAAAAGTCAGGGCTCATAAGGCAATAGTGTGTAACAACAAGTGGACCGTATGTATGTTCTGCTGTATACATCCTCACAATGTCAGGATAAAATAAGAAAGATCTCTAAATCATTGAGTGAATTCCCTAAGAAGAAAGCATGGGAGATTATGGACAGACAAGAATCCCCCAGAATGGCAGGCACAAATGAGTTTTCATCTGCATCATAAGAAGGGAAATCCAAATTGATGAAATCAGAGATCCACTTAAGCAATGTTTTATAGTACTTCTTTCATGAAAATAACCACTCATTATTTATTATAGTCACAGGAATGTATTAGTAAATATATATTTAACAAGTTGCTCTTTGGGAAAAAAATATATAGTCATTTAAGCTTAATCTGCAATTCTAACATTTTGCATCACTTTTTTAAATCCAGATGATCAACAAAGCAATATGTCTACTGATGATTTGCAATATTTGCCAATTTCTGAAGTAAAAATATTCATTTTGAAATTTTAATCTATATTTAGCCTTTATTAGCTATCTCCAGCAGATCACTAGATAACTCATTTAAACACCCTCTATGTCTCTCCATCGCCTTGTAGGTCACATAGAGTTGTGATTCTTTGGGAATATTAGTATTTGATGATTCTCACCTTAAGAGCCAAGATTTCTTTCTTGGTATCCCTAGCACTCAGCATGGTACTTGGCATGTGGTAATAATTAAATAAAAAATAGTTGACAGACTGAATATATAGTACTATCAGAAGAAATTCTGCATTCAATAGATAGATTTAGTTCCAAAAACTACTTAGGATCACAGGAAGGATTAGGAATTTTTGTTTGTTTGTTTTTGGCTGAGGCAATTGGGGTTAAGTGACTTGCCCAGGGTCACACAGCTGGGAAGTGTTAAGTGTCTGAGGGCAAATTTGAACTCAGGTTCTCCTGACTTCAGGGCTGGTGCTCTAAATACTGTGCCACCTAGTTGCCCCTGGGACATTTTTTCCAATCCAATATAGTCTGCTAGGTGATAAAAACAAAGGACATTATTGACTTATAAGTTATGTAGTTTACAGTATTAAGTATGATTCATGCCTTCATAGATAAGTAATTTTACTGGGTCCTCTAATACATCCATTCTTCAATATTTTTCCAGGCCATTACTCCTGTTCTAACCTCAATCTTCTTTTTCCAATCCTGACTCTATACTTTCCAGTTCAATTCTATACTATGCTCTGTTCTCAAATCCCTTGTCTCCTGGTATAATGGGTATGTCTTGCCAAACACCAACCCTGCATTATTACTTCACCAGTTGCTACCTTTATTCCTACTCACATGCTGCTGAACAGAGTTGAAGGAAATTATGCAACTGAGCCAGCTGGGTTCATTACATATTTTGTCATCTAATCCTGACTGGGCCCTCAGCCTAATAAGACAGTCCTTTTATTTCTCCTAATTAATTCTCTGCCCACATATGTTGTTTGAAAATTTCTTTTACATCTTGAAGCCTCCCTTAGCACCACCTCCCTCATCTCCCTCAGTTGAGACCCTCAACTCAACCATTTACCATAAGTTCCATTTTCTCTTTTTCTTTACATATGAAAACCTACTGACATTATCCCTCCTTCCCTTCTCTTTTACTTCAAACTCCGATGATGAATGGCCCTTCTTGCCAAAGCCAATGCCTTTAGAAGTACTCTTTATCCTAAGTTTTTCAGCAGATTGCCTACACGATAATCCCCTCTCTCTAATCTTTAGTCAGTGTCTGTTTATGAGTTTCTTTCTTATAAACACACCTCTTCAGAAAAAAAAAAATCCCCCTTAGATTTAAGCACCCTGAACTTGGCTCTTTTCAACAATGAGGTGATTCAAGCCAATTCCAATAGACTGGTGATGAAAAAAGCCATCTGCATCCAGAAAGAGCATTGTGGGGACTGAATGTAATTATAACATTGCATTTTCACCTTTTTATTGTTTGCTTGCTTTTTGTTTTTTCTCATTTTTTTTTCTTTTTGATCTGATTTTTCTTGAGCAGCATGATTACTTGCTAATGCAGGGGGCGGGAGAGGGAGAAGAATTTGGTACACAAGGTTTTGCAAGGGTGGATATTGAAACTGATTTTTGCATATATTTTGAAAATTAAAAGCTATTATTAAATCTTTAAAAAATTAACTGTCTCTCAAAACAACCTTTGCCTCTCCTCCCTTTTATAGCCCAACTCCTAGAAATAGATAGCTAAAACAACAATATTGTTTTAAGAACAACTTTGAACAACCAGGTCATTTTGACTATTGTACATATTTGAATTTACTACAAAAACCCATGAAGGAATATGCAATTTGCATCCAAAGAAAAAACTGATAAAAAGAAGTATGTATGTATCAGTTCTTTCTCTGGATGCAAAAAAAAAAAATGTCTTCCCTACGACTCAGTATTGAACCTTTTTTTCTTTCTACACTGTCTAAATTATTGAATTCATTAACTACCATGATTTGATTATCATATTTATGCAAGTGCTATCCAAATCCTTAGTCTTTCTCCTGTATTCCAATTATACATCTCCCATTGCCCATGAGATCTAATAATTATATCAATAGCCAGAATTTACATAGCAACCATTATATGTTAAACACTTAGATGCTATCATTATTCCCATTTTACAGTTAAGGAAATTAAAAAATAGAGATTTACCCCAAGTCATACTCAGGGCTCTAATCACTGTGTCATCTAGATGCCAATTTCAAAGTGCATGTTCTTTAGATATCTCAAACTCAACCTATCCCAAACTGAACCAATTAACATTTCCCCCAAAACTCACCCTTTTTCAAGCTTCTCTATCTCTTCCTGAGCATCACCATCTTTTTAGTTTCCTGAGTTCTGCACTCTGTCTCAGAGCACATAAGTTATTAGATTTCATCATTTTAACTTCCACAAAACCTCTGTCTCATTCATTTCTTTCTCTCTACTAGCATGGCTATGACACTAGTTCAAAACCTCATCACCTCTAGTTTGGGCTGTTGAGATAGCTTCTGGTTTCCCTGCCTCAAGTCTCTCCCTTTTTCAATGTATCCTCAACAAAGCTTCCAAAATGATTTTTTAATGGTTGCATTACTCAACCATTCTAATGGCTCCCTATTTCCTCAAAAATCCCATGTATGTTCCTTTCAATCTTTACATAGCCTAGCTTTATCTTATCCCACAGTGTTTCATCTAGTCTATCTGACCTTCTTGATGGGGCTTATATATGTTGGAGTTAGATGTTGCAATGGGATAAAGTGTGGCTTGGAAGATCATGGAATAAAAAGCTGGGCTTGGAGTTAAGAAGATTTGAATTGATGATGATTTGATGATTTGTCAAGTGCTTACAATTTCCAAAGTACTATATGGAAGAAATTTAACAAACAAACAAACAAAAAAGACAGTTCTTACTCTTAAGTAGTTGATATTCTAAGAGGAAAAGATGATATTTTAAATAGAATAGAAATAAAAAAAGGATAGGTAAAAAGAGCCTGTAGTCCTTAGAGTATAGCAGAAGAAATTCTTGCAAGAGATAATGTTCTTAATGAAGGAAGACTACAAGCACTGAGCTAGAAGCAGGGTTTTTATGGTTGGGGTTTAGTGCTATTCCTAGGGATCTTGAGTTCTAAGTCCTAGGCTATCTCTACCAATGCCTAATTTGAAGGTATAATATTATTATCCATTCAAAATACATGGTCTAACAGATTAATTAAATAGGCTCTGTCTAATTGCATCTTATAATTTAGACACTAGACATTTAATGTCTTTTAATTTTTCCTGTGTGGATTGTTACACTGATTTCTTTTGAGAACTCATTAATGTCACTTAGGGGTCTCTGAAATATTATGATACTTGATTTAATCTGGGCAATGTCATCCACAAATAGGTGCATCTCAAAATCCTCACAATCTATAAGAAATCCTTCATGTTTGGAAACCATGCTAAACATCCTCTATGATAGCCATCTTTCCAACTCAGGACTTTGTAGAACTTACATTTGTAGCCATATTCTATCACCTCTAAGTTAGCATGGGACATTAAAAACAATATTTTTTCTCTATCCTTGGACCCAAAGATTCCATTGCTAGGCATATGTCCCGAGAAGAACATTAACCAAAAAATAGGGAGAGGTCCATATATAGGAAAATAGAGCAGCACTTTCTGTGGGGGCAAAGAATTGTAAGCACAATAGATGCCTATAATCAAGGAATCACTAGACAAATTTTAGTACATGGATGTGGTGGAATAGTACAGTGCTTTAAAATGATGAATATGAAGGTTATGGAAAAATGTGAAAATATAGACACTCTCTGATGCAGAAGAAAATAATTAAAGACAATGAAACAATATATGCAATGGTCACAACAGTGTAAATAGGAAAAATAAGAGCCAAAAATGAATGCTGCAAAATTACCCCTCCAAAAAATAATAAACTTGGCTTTAAAGAACAGATATGAGAAGATATTTCTCTCTGTTCCTTTAGTTTTGTGGGAGGAGGTGGGGTAGGCCTATAAGTGAAACTTTTTTCATATAATACCATATTTTTAAAATGTATAAATTGGTTCTACTTATTTTTTCTTTTTCATTTTTACTTTAAAAAATTTCGTTACATATATTGTATCTAGGATATACTGCAACATATCCAACATATAAAGGACTGCTTGCCATCTAGGGGAGGGGGTGGAGGGTGGGAGGGGAAAAAAATCGGAACAGAAACGAGTGCAAGGGATAATGTTGTAAAAAAAAATTACCCTGGCATGGATTCTGTCAATATAAAGTAATTATTAAATAAAAATTAAAAAAAAATTTGTTACAAAGAATGCATATCAATAAATATACCAAAGGATACCAATAAAATTATTTTAATGTTATGCAAGAAAATCTAGAATCTACTCCAAAATTTAACTTTTCTTTTATCAAATACAATCCCAATAGATCAAGAAGAAAAAGAGAAGTAAAATATATCTTTCTTACTGCTCAAAAGTACATCTCTAAACTTTAGCTGCTTTTGCTGTTTCTCAAATTGAGATCTTGAATGAAATTGACTCAAAATTTCCAGATCACCTTTTATGTTGTTCTGATATTTTGAATTCTGTTTCATTCATCAAAACTTTGAACCCTAAGAGCTGACTATAATTCCCATTTAGTAAATACCATTCTTCAGAATTCCACGGTTTCCTTCTTGATGCTTAAGAGAATACTAAAAAAAAAAATAATGCTTTCAAAATGGAGAAATTCCACATTCACTGGATTCATCATTGGTTTCTTTTAAAAAGCCAATTCCCACAGATAATTAAAAATGTGAATTAATGTAACACATTTGGATTTACACATAAGAATTTAGGACCACATATATTGTGAAAATTAATCATTTTTTGTACTTGGAAAAAATCCAGGCTCCAATTTTGCATAAACAACAAACATTCACCATGTTTGTGTAGCACTTATTGAATTCTCAGGACGTTTGCGAATGGCATGTTATATTTCTCATATAACTATACCTGAAAGAAACCTTAGAGGCTATTTACTCCAATCTTCTCATTTTGCAAGTGAGGAAGTTGAAGACCAAGAAGGCAGGACTTTACAGGTCCTTTGATTTCAGAGACAGCATTGCCTCTATGATTGACAAAAAGTTCATGTAAGTTACATAAATAAATCAGTATAGATGTGTTAGATAAGTATTGGCAATAGCAGTGAAGTTAATTTTGCTAGCCTACAAAGAATTCCATTTATTTGAAAATGATAGTGTAAGCTAATGAGACTACAATCATGGAGTCAACTAGCACTTACCTGGTAACTTTGAAAAGCATATCGGGAAAGTGAAACTTTTTGTGAAAGTGAATGAGGGAATTGGAGAAAGTAGAGATAATAAGATTAAAAAGGAGGAAGAAGATGAAAAGGAGAAGGAGGATGAGTGAAGAGGAGAATGAAAAGGAGTCTGGGAAGGGAAAAGGAGAAAGAAGACAAAAGAATCAGTAAAAAACTAAATTATTCACTGAAGAGAACAGAAAGGAAATTTGGAAAGGGACAGACAAGCAGGACAATGTTGGTGCTACTGTGTTAAATTTAGCATGTATTTAAAAAAAAAAAAACAAGCCATATGCCAACAGATTCTGTTTTATATTTTTTAAAAGAAAATTCATATTATATGCAGCTCAATCAGCATAAACCTACTTTTACTACTAGAAAAGCCTATATCTTATTAATAGTCTGTCAGGATCATTAGCTTCATAACTAAAGGAAGCATTATGAGTAACGTTTTGCTGTGCTACTGGTAATGGAAGATTATTTATGAAGAATTTTGAGACATCATTACATGTAGTCTATTCATAGAACATTTTAGCTTTTTTCCCCTTGCTAATTCACCTGAGCTACAGTAGTAATCTACCTTATAACTTGGCCAGTGCTGAAGGAAGAGGGTATATGGAACTAGAACTACCTTCAGCATCAGGATGTTCTGGGTTCAAACCCTGCCTCCAAAATATAGAGGCTGTTTAGCCCTGGATGAGTAACATAACTTTGTGGTACCATAAGGCAAAAAAGTAATACTTACTGAGACCCACAAGTAGCAGACAAAGTGCAGTTAAACATTGACAGAAGGTATTTCTTCATTGGGAGGAAGTTGTCTATAGCACTGAAATCATTAGTCTAATCCAGTACATAAATAAACAAATGAATGAATAAGTGAATAAATAAATAAATAAAATGAACAAAAAAGTCTATAAGAGAACAAGGCTAATTTAAAAGATATCAGTATACATATAAACCTGTATATAATATATATACATACATTTGTATATATTTAAACACTTAAAACTGCATCATAAAATCATCTTAATGCAATGAGTCCCTATTTAGGAAAAGCAAACTCCTAGGAGGGGGTAGGCAAGGGGTTATTGCCAATGATCCACAAATATGTGCAGGCAATAAGCTTACTCTAAGTTAGTGCTAACAAAGCATGCAGAATAACTTAGAAAGAAAAAAGAAATGCACTTATTGTGGATTGAGTAGAAAATATGTCTTGCTGATATCGGTGTGACTCTTTTGAATTATGTGGACACTGCCATAATTAACTAAATTGAATGGGGACCAGAACTATGATTTCACCAATATGAGAAACTTCTCATTGAAAAAAACTACTATTTGCCTAAATCCAAACCTCCCAGAATCCAAGGTTAATTCTGAGAGGTTAAATTAATTGCCCAGGGCCATCCAGAAAGTATGTATCAAAAGCAGGACTTAAATGAAGATCTTGGTTCTGAAGATGATTATCTTTCCCTCATACCATACCACTTCTCCTAAACTTCACATCAGTCTATTTCTTGACTCAAACTGACTAACTAATAAATACAAACTCATTTAAATGGGTGACTAAATTCGTAGTACCTCTTTTGCTATTTCATACTTTCTCAATCAATGGATACTAATACAGTAATACAATTATAATCATAGAAAGGTCTTCAAAATTTGTTCACATTGAAAACAGCTCTTCAATTTCAGAAAGGCTGGGAACCACTGATTCAGAAAATAGTTGATATTTACAATTATGTTTTGTTTATTCCATGAGCAAGAACCAGTAGCTTTCAATTTTTTAATAAAATATTTCTAAATTTTCTTTCTCTTCACATCTTGCGCTCAGATTTCCATGATCCTTTGTGGAGGATGGAAGGAGTGGGGAAGAAGAAAACATTCCAGCCAAGGGTTCACCTATCTGCCTTGACTTCCATTCTCTAGACTCATGATCTCTAGCAGGGATTTAAATGACATCATCTTGAGAAAAGGCTTTAATTAGTTGTGAATTTGAAAACTGCTACACAGCATATTTTCTGTTGTTTGCTTCAGCTGCCACATTTGCAGTTCCTCTTTCCCTATCAAAAGAAGCCAATGCAATGCCGATTTGCAGACAGCAGTGAAGAGATGGGTGTTGCCCTGGCAACCAGCACTCTCTCCATACTTGAGAGACCCACAGAACAGACTTATGTTGGGGAGTCTTGGCCACGATTTGAACAGACAGACATTGGATTGTTGTACAGCAGTCAAATGCAGTAGGGCTTAACAATACTAGCTTTAGATATAAGAATTAGGTCCTACTTTTAAAAGGTAGAGAAAAAATAAAATAAGACACAATAAAAATAATTCCATGCTACTAAATACTAATCAATCCACTTATAATAACTAGCATACATGTAGCACTTTAGGATTTGCACAACATTTTACACATACCTTTTTATTTGATTTTTTAAAAGTAGGTATTATTATCTTTGTTTGGGATTTGAAGAAACTGAGACAGAGAGATTTACTTAGGGATCTTCCTTGGAAATGTCAGTTTAGTTTATGGTGATTGCCTATAGAAATATAAATAGCATTTATATTTCCAAAAAATATCAAATGTTATTCATATTTTAACACCCCATTCTGACAAAAGAAACAACAATGGTTCAGAAAATTCTCAGCAATATGGCATAGTAAAATGAACACCATGTAAGCATTAGATACAATATTTGATAGCATGAAATCATTCTTACTATAACATTTCATAAAGGCTCTGTCTGATCTTTACTACTAATTAACTGACTAATCTTAGAGTTGTCTAGTAATTTTCCATTTTCCTCATCTCTAAAACAGGTATAGGACAATTAGATGATGCAGTAGATAAAGTGCAAAGCTTAAAATCAGGAAGCCTCATTTTAGTAAATTCAAATTTAACCCCAGATATTTACTAGCTATGTGACCAGTCGTTTAATTCTATTTGCCTCAGTTTCCTTCTCTGTAAAATATGCGAGAGAAAGAAAAGTTAAAACACTCTAGTATCTTTGCCAAGAAAATCCCAAATAGGTTGATGAAGGATCAGACACTATTGAAATGACATAAGAATATTAGCAACAACAAAGTGAAGATAATAACTGTACCACCTACCTTGTAAGATTATTAAGAAAAATAAAATCATAAAATAGATACTAAAATATTTTGGAAAAATAAAAAGTAATATTTAACTATAGGGATAGGAAGTGGGTCAATGATTTCATTTGAGAACTTTCCAGGGGAGAAAGCTTCTTCTAGCAATGTAAATAGGTTGGTATCTTCTCTGTAATTAATAATCTTGGAAAGCTGCCCTACTAAAACTCTTCTGAAAAATAAAATTAACATCAAGTAAAAGGTTCATAAGCTGAAATATTTTACTTGTTTAAACAAAAAGAAACAGTAAGATTGTTCTGAGCATTCTATATACAATTCTACATAGTAAAGATTTACATTCTTACAGATGTAAAGGGAAATAGGATTAAGCAATGATGGAAAATGTCAAGGATATTATAAGATTTGGTGATTTCTGTGTTTACAGTATCAAACTGCACTGTCTATTCTTTGCATTCTAAAATGTTGTCTTTTAAGCAGCTTTGTGATTTCATTAAAAACGTGCTTGTTATATCAGTTCAAATTATCAAGCTTGTACCAAGATGGAATTGATCTTATCCTTTTTCAACTAAGAGGTTAAAGGACTTGTTCAGGCTCATGTAGTCATCATGTATCCAAGATGACCATTGAAATTAGCTCTTCTTGGCTTTGAGAGTCACCAAACCAAGTCAAGTCAATGAGTATTTATTAAGAGCATATTATATGCAAGGAACACTGCCTTATTATACCAAACCATCAACACCAACAAAAACAGCAAGAAACAACCAATAACAAGAAAACTCCAATATTTTAGGGACTCATAGTTCAGTTGGTGTAGGTATTCATTCTTTCTACCAGCACTATTACTTCCTTGTTTTAAGAGGGTATATATTGTAACCCCTCAAGCCTCTGGGATTGCTTTCATGAGCAACTGTGCTCAAATTAATTGATCATTATTGGCCAATTCTCAGTGTTGACCTTTTCCAAAATTAATTAGATTGGTCCTCATTGACAGACTTTGTTGGACACATTATCGAACCTTCCCAACTTGATAGAAAATGCTTGAATTTGTTCTCTGATGACTTGATGCTGTTATTTAGTCAGGTATGTCTGACAAAATGGCCCCATTTTGGTGTTTTCTTGCCAAAGATACTAAAATGGTTTGTCATTTTCTTGTCCATATCATTTTACAGATGAGGAAATGAGGCAAAAAGGATTAAATGACTTGTCCAGGGTTACCCAACCAGAAAGTCTGAGGTCCAAACTGAACAAATAAAGATGAGTCTTCCTGACTCCAGATCCAGTATTCTATCCACTGTGACATCTCTCTCTGATGACTTAGTATCCAAAGTTAAAGGTCATGATGAGAAAATGGAGTAGGACTTTAGTTTCTAACAAAGTTATAGAAAAGTTGCAATCAGAACTTTGGAATTCATGATGAATTATCATTATGTTTATTTCCCCCTCTTAGAAGAGGAAGAAATACACTGAAAGGATTCCAGGTGGGAAAGGACCCTAAGAGATAATCATTTCCACCATTACCATGCCCATTTTATGGTTAAGGAAACACATTAAAGTCCAGAGAGGTTTGCATAAGGTTATTATATTACAAATAGCAAATGGCAAAACCAGGTTTTGAGTTCATATTCTCTTACTCCGAATACGGTTGAGTTTATTTTTTATGAAACTAGTTCAAAGCTTTATATCATCTATTTTAAACAAATGCTTCCATGATGTGAAATTTGCCATTCTGATGCAACCTTGATACATATTTCATATGTGCTTTTTGATTAAAAAGAGAACAAACCATTTAGGTTTAATTGCATTCAGATAAGAAATATTTCCCCTGGCTGCTGAATAATACAATGCAATTTTTGTTTCACTATTTTCAAAAACAATAGCATTTTATAACAACAAGACAGAAAAAGCAATTAATATTTTGGGGGGAAGAAACACAATTATGAGGAGGTAGTTTTAGAGTCAGGAAGACCTGAGTTCTAATTTATCTCTACACACTTGTTATGTGATTCCAGGCAAGTCACTTAATCTCTTTTTTACCTTAATTCAATAGAGAAGGAAATGGCAAACTGTTCTAGTGTTTTTGCCAAGAAAACTCCATGGACAATATGATACATGAGATCATGAAGAATTGGACACAAATCAAACACTTGAATAACAATTACAATAAGTACCTTTAAACAAAAACTGGCAAACTAAAGTGATAAAAATATATCGGGGTATGAATGATACAAAAGATGAAAAAGTTTTAAGACTAAAGTGCCAGTCAGGATAAAATGCATCAGAACTGAAGGTTGCTTTTATTTCTGGATTTTTTACGAGAAAAAAAATGGAATCCCCTGGAGAATTACTGAAGACTCAATGTGACTGTAAGACCCTACTGATAACACTCTGGCTCTTGGGAGCAAGAGTAGTTATTAACAAGCTGTCAAGAGCTGTAACTCTAAAACTAGGTTACACACAAACCCAAGAAATGCTTAAGCCTCCAAGGAAAACAAACAGGATGGTACAGATTTGTACCATTTTAATGAAGCCCTTTATCATATTCAGTTGCAAGGTGACGTTACAAGGATGTTTGGTTGGAGGGCTGTTGTTTCTTTTATTATTTTTGGTTTGTTTTTCACTTTACTTTAGATATTTGCTGTTCAAATCCTGATGCCTATGGGTATTTTTCTGGGATAATTTGAAACAGGTTAATAATACATTAGAGGAAAATCAAATACTTAGAAAAAAGTGACTCTAAGGAAAAACTATTCTTTTATTCTATAAAATAAAGGCTTGTTCTGTGTGCATTAACCATATTGATTGGGTTTATATCCCAGGTCTTCTCTATCACTGCTGTGGCAATGATGTCTGAAAAGCTTCCCTCTCTCTATCTTAAAAATGTAATATAGAATGCATAATTTTCGAATAGCAAGCATTGTCTGAGGTATAGATGAGAGCAGTAATTGCAGTAAAATATCCTGATAAGTTCTTTAAGCTCAGAAAGGAAAGCTATCGTGACTGTCTGAATGATTGAAGTGAATGAATGACTGAGTAAATGAAAAAACATTTATTAATTGCTTACTGTTATCACACACATACACATACACACAAATACATACAAACATATATACATATATGTGAATATACACATATATCTATAATATATGTGTATATATCCCTATATCTATATACACTGATAATTAGGGATATGCATAAAAAAAGCAAGATAGTCCTTTTTCTCAAAGAGCTCACACTCAATGGAAAGGGCAGCATATTAGAGAAAAGTCATTTGTAGGACAGATATCCCCAAAGTTCTCAGATTGCAGCAAAGTAGCTGAAAGCAAGGCCCTGGGGTCCAAAGGCTATGTCAGTGGATCAGATGACAGTACTGAGTGTTTGAAGGATATGGAGGAAGAACAGGACTGGAAGACTTTCAGGATCAGTGGCTTTGAAGTTGCTAAAGCCTACTGGTCTTCCATCACACTAGAAAGAATAAATTGTTGACTGTCCTCTTGTCCATATAAAGGGAAGAGTTGGTGAAAGCAAGTGGGGACAGAGTTCTATTGCTGGTAGATCTTGCTGCTTGGTCTTCCTGGACAGGTTCTGGAACTGCTAGGACTAAGAGAGGAAGAAAAGTAGAGGGAATAAAAGGAAAAAAGGCATTTTGATCCTTCCAGTTACTCTGAATAGATTTGGAGACAGCTTTAGGGTATAACAAAAATATTTCTTAGCTCCATGACTTATGGCCTAAATGTAACAGATATACTATCCTCGATTTGTCAAAATGTTATAATTTATCAAGGGAACAAAATTTGGGCTATGGTATGGGAAGCTGTGAAATGGAGCTTAATAATAGAACCTACCTCCCAGGGTTGTTACAAGGATAAAGTAAAATAATATTTATAAAGTGTTTTTAAAAACTTAAAGTGCCATAGAAAGGTAAAGATAATATTATTATTTGTATTAAATCCAAACTTTTTATTGGAAGTTGTTTTTTAAAAGCCCTTCTACTTTTCTATTATTCCTCTATCTTCTGTAATTAATCCAATTTTTTCTTCCACTCCTATTTGGAAAATAATGAATGGAAAATTCAACAAGCATTTATTAGACTCTTAGTATCTCTGTGTGCCTGACTAGCACCTCTGAGAGTTTGCCAAGCTGTTTTCAGGGCTGCTCTTTCACCTTTGACATCCACATGAGACTCTGCTTTCACCCGTGATTCCAATATATACAGTGGCCATACCTTGATAAAACTGGCTTGGCAGGTGGGCTAAATAAAACAGGTTGAGGGGAACTGAAGGGTTGCAAACTGATGGGTGAATTATGGGGATGTCTATTCTAAGCATATGAGGATTCACAGCAGGATGGTAGATGAGAACAATTTGTTCCAACAGTCATGAACATAGCTGAAGCTGGAACAGTGGAGCTCTTCGAGCTTGGTCAGACATCAAAGACGCCAAAGTCATCCACTGCATTCTGGGCCCCTGCTAGTCATCTTGACTTTTGCCCTATCAGTGGATGACTTTGTGCAGCTCTGATTCACTTACATTCAATTCACACAGAAGTCAAAGGATCACCTTGTGATGTTACTGGCCCTGTTTCTAAATAAAGGAGAAGCAACAACATTTAAGCTTTTTACAATGTTCCAAGTACTACACTAAGTTCTGAGCAAACAACAAAGGGCAAAAATACAGTTTCTGCCCTCAAGGAATTTACATTCAAACATTTGTGTACTTAAATGTACTTGTGATTAGTGGGAAGCAATCTCAAAGGGAAGGACTCATACTTCAACCTGAACTCAGAAATTTTCCTCACTCCTCCAGGATAGGAGTACAATAATTGAAATAGAGCAAGAAAAACTTGATTCCCTTGCTTTGCTTGCTCAGGAGTGAGCCTAGTTCCTATGAGTTGAAAGTTAGGGTCCTCTTGTTGGACTTCTTTATTCACACCCACATCCATTCCAGGTCATGGATAACTTTCCTTCTGTGGCAGGAGGACTCTCTGATCAGTCATTATTGTGGAGAGAATGAGTAGGAATTGGGGACAGAAGGTAGACTCTGTGTTGCTCTATTTCCTTCAGTTTCTTAAAAGATTTCTTTACTTTGTTAGACAAAGGATGAATAAAAAGGTGGATGAATAGAAAGAGAAAGGGAAAGAGATTAGTTTATATGAGGGAGTTCAGGGTAAGAAATAGGGCTTCAAACTCAGCAAACATCTCCCTTACCACAAATGGAACCCAAAATGACAAAGTAAACTCAAAATGGAAGTGGGAATCATTGGTAGATGAGCAATGATGGCTCCTGGAGAGAAATACAAAACATATGTGAATCCAAGTTGCCTTCATACCACAAAAAAAGTGTCAGGGTTAAGATTCTTTAGAGAAAACATTAAATACTCAATAAATGGGAGAGTTCCATTAAGATTTCCAATCTTTTAAAGTGTAAATCCTAGGAGCAATGTAAAGAGAATATTAGTTAATTGAGGACCTTAAATAGTTGGAATTTTGGTTAATCAAGATATGATGTTGTTAAAAGTCCCGAGGAGGAAAAGGAAGTCATATCTGCTACCTCTTTTTCCTATCAGAAATATATTTACACACATTCATTTAATGAATATGTTTTGCATGACTCAATGTTCAACTTTAAGCTCTATCCTTGACCTATGTTGGAATTCAGCACAAATTAAAAATAGGTGTGGACCTCAGATAATCTAAGCATAAGTGCCTCTCTTCAACAAGGAGCCATTATAATGCTATTTAAAATGCAAAACAAAATTTAGGGTCTTCAATATAACTACCCCCTTTACATTTATTAAGATTTATTTTCCTTATATTCATTCAGTATACATATTATACACATTTTTACCATTAGAATCTGAGATTCTAGATTGTTTCATTGTCTTTATTTTCCCAAAATCTTGAACAAGTGCCCAATACACAGAGGTGCTTAAACAATGCTTATTCATAGATTATTTGATTTGTCCTTGTACAATTAATTCAATTCTAATTAGTTTTTTCTATTTTTTAAAATAATGAAATCATCCAGGTAGCACTTTATTTATACACTTTCATCTATGTTTTTCCCCTAACAACTTACTTCCTGGTTTCTCATTCTCATTTTAGATATAGCCCAGACACCCAGAGATATATGCTTTTTTTGAGTGAGCTGGATATACCTAAGTGAGGATAAAGCATTCAAAGCCTGTCAAGTCCTATTCCTGGTTTTCTTACTACCCAAAAACTAATTTGTCACGATTCCTAAAATAATTTGAAAAATTCTGAGAGTAATAAACACCTTTTAGGCTATATTCCCTTATTACACATAATTAAATTCATTTTTAATCAGAAAAGTTACTGTAAGTAGGGTGTGATTTACAGAGATTCAATCAGAAATGCAGATGCAACAGTGGATAAGGGAGGAACATCTGTGGCTCCAATAAGAGTATAAAGGTGGAATGAAATAATGTTATGTGGGCTTTTTCTGAGGCCTTTTGAATTTTGGTGATGGAAAAGGAAGAAAAAATTAGTATGGGAAAATATAATTCAGATCTAAGCCCCCTTTCATCTTCCAGATAAATAAACTAAGGTCCAGAAAAGTTGACTAAAGATTTCAAGGTCACTATTAGTCAGTTAATAAGGATTTATTTACTAAGTACCTATTATGTCCTAGTTATTATGAGAATCACTAGGGATTAAAACAACAACAACAAAACAGTTCCTGCCTTCAAGAAGCATATTATCTAATGATAGGCACATTCTGTGTTCCAAATATTTTTTACATAACTCCCCTTCTCTCCTCTGGCACTGGTACCATTCTGATGCAGATTTTTATGTCATAGTAGGACAGCAGGACTGCTGGTTGTTCTTTCTGTCTCAAATTTCACCCTATTCTTCACTCAGCTTATGGAAGTGATCATCCAAAAACATAGATTTAATCATGTCACCCTCCCCCATCCCAATAAACTTCATTGGCTTCCTATTACTTTCAGGATAAAATATAAAATCCTCTGTTTAGCTTTTTAAAGCCATAGTATAAATAATCTGGCCCATTTATACCTTTTTAGTCTTCTTATACCTTACTCTTCTCTACATACTTTATAATGTACTTTTAGCATATATCATTCTATGAGTATTTTGTCTTCCTCTCTCCCATTCCTGACATTGTCTCCTTACTCATCTCTGCTTTCTAGTTTTTCTGGTTTTCTTAAAGTGTCAGCTAAATTCAATCTTCTGCAAAATGCCTTTTTTGATCATTTTAATACCTTCCCTCTGAGGTAATCTCCAATTTATTCATTATATACATATATGTATATACATATATATATGTGGGTGTGTATCTTATCTGTAATCAGTTGTTTGATTGTTCTTTACCCCCATTAGAATATGATCTCTTCCAGAGATCAGGGACTGTTTTTACCTTTCTTTATGTCAAGAACTTGGTACGGTTCCTGCCACATAGTAGGTACTTAGTAAATGTTCATTTATTTCTTAATTTGATACAACATATAAATAAGTATATGAATACTATAGATAGATAGATAGCTATAGAGATATATTTCTATGTATCTCTCATTATCCATATACATATCCCTAGATGTATATTTTTATTCCTTCCATACCACAACTTTCCCCATCAAGATTTTGATAAATCATGGAGCAGCTTAAGAAATTAAATAACAAATTTGGGGGGAGTTTTGAAGCTGCCACAGAAGACATGTGAAAACCGGAAGATGGCATAGAGTCTATGAACAAATATTTAACCCAAATTGTACAATAAGGTACTGTATACCCCCAAAAAAATCATGAAGGGAGGGCCAAAATATTATATGTAGATTTTACGATTGGGGGGGGGGAGGTATTGCTTCCCTAACCCTCACAATATGGAAGGGATGTTGTGTGTGTGTGTGTGTGTGTGTGTGTGTGTGTGTGTGTGTGTGTGTGTAAAAAGAGAGACAGAGAGGGAGACACAGAGAGACTGAGACAGACAGAGACAGAGAGAGGAGGAGGAAAAGGAGGAAGAGGAGATGGGAGGATATGAAAGATAATCTCAGAAGGAAGGAAGTAATTGGAGGGATCAAGAAAGATCACCTGCAGAAAGTGTAATTTGAGTTGTCTTGCATGAAGCCAGCAAAGTTAAAGTAAATTTATATCTATATAACATTTTATAGTCTGCAAAGTACTTTCCATACAGTATCTCATTTGATCCTCACAACAACCCTAGGTGGTAAGTAGGACAGGTTATTATTATCCCCACTTTAGAGATGAGGAAACTGGAGCTCAAAGACATTAAGTGATTTGCAGAGAATTACACAGCAAGTAAGAGGCAGAACTTCAACTAGAACTCAGGTCATCTTATTCCAAGGCCAGTTCTCTTTCCACTAGGCCATGCTGCACCTAACTTAATGAAGTTCAGGAAATCTTTACAATAGAAATGGAATACTTAGTGTAAGTCTTGCAGGAATGGTGTGATGTGGTATTTATTTCTATTATTTTTTATAAATGTAGTGCATTGCTCAGCCCACACACATTGGGTACCCAGTAATGGAACCTGAAGCATCATTCTCTCCTCTCAACTATCAATGAGTCTCTAGCTTATTGTCTGTTGCTTTTATCATCAGCTGGAATATTGCTTAACTGCTATAATAGTAAAATGGATATTCCAAAAATTCCCTTGTTCCCATTATAAATTCTTTCTCTAAAGCACAATAGAAGAAATTTCCAAGGAAATATTTTCAACATTTTGCAAGGTAGAATAACTAATATGATAGCTGACAATAATAACTATATGTGTGTGCATATATTATATATATATATATATATATATATATATAAAGAGAGAGAGGGGGGGTAGATATAGAATAAAAAATTTTGCCTATCTCTCTCTTTCTACACACACACACACAATAACTAAAGACTAAAACAGACTTACTTGATGGGATCATAGATTTAAATTGAGGAGGGACTTCAGCAGCCATCTAGACCACACACATAACTCCATTTTTTTTTTCAGATGAGGAAACTAAAGTTCAAAGAATCTAAATGACTTACCTAGAATCACCCAGCTGGTGTGTGAATTGAGATTCAAACCTAAGACTTCCTGCCTCAAAATCCAATATTTCTATCTACTAAAGCATGATGCTTTTCAAAATACAAATCTTGAAATATCTAGGACCTTAGAGAATATCTGGTCAAACTTTGACATCTTACCCTTGAGGAAATGGGTACAGAATCTTAATTTGCCCAAGATCATTCTAGTAGTGACAGAGAAAGCATTTTAATCTAGGTCTTTGGGTTTCAGAGCTGGTGCTTTTTCTTCTGTATTATAATGCTTCTTTTCATCTATCTAACTACATGTTATTTGTATAGTGTATGGGTGCATATGTACATATATATGTACACATATACACACATATATGTCCTCCAGGGTTTGATCTGGAGAAGAAAAGACCAAGAGCAGACATTAGCCCTGTCTCTGAATATTTGAAGGACTCTCCAGCAAGAGAACTATCCTTGTTGAGTGAAATGCTAGAAGACAGAAGCAGGACCCAAGGGTAGAAGTCATAAGAAGGCAGATTTCAAATCAATATAAGAGATTTTCTAACAGTTGGGGATAATCAGCCACCAACTAATTACTGAGGCCAGTGTGTGAAGGGTGTAAGTGAAAAGGCTAATTGTACTAAGTTGAGGTCCTCTTATTAGAAGATGTTAAGAGTAATTCAGAGGGAGAAATAAAAAAGGACCTTCTTAGGTCAGAAATCAAGAGAAAGTAGCTAATGAACCAGACCACTTTTGACTATGGCAATCAGGTATAAAAGGCTTTGTGAGCTCTGTGGCACTTAAGCATAATAGGCTTTGTCTGATTGAATCTCTGTTGTATTGAGCTTACTTTTATTTAAAACACCCATTTACAAAGTATAATATTTCACCTTTTTGTTATTGTTATTGTTGTTTGTTTTTCTTTTTCATGGTTTTTTTTTTCCCTTTTGATCTGATTTCCTTAAGCAGAATGATGAATATGGAAACATGTTTAGAACAATTGTACATGTTTAATCTATATCCGATTGCTTGCTATCTTGGAAAGGGGAGGAGAGAGAAAAATTGGAATGTAGTTTTGCAAAGGTAAATATTGAAAACTAACTTTGCATATATTTGAAAAAAAATAAAATACAATAAAACAACAAAAACAACAACAATAAGCAGACAGAGACAAAGGAAAACAAACTCCCATCTAGAGCTAATATCCCCTGAGAAAGTCTCTATACAAGGATAAAGTTTGGATCTAGGTACCTCATAAGATTTCTTTCATTTCTGATAGTCTATTATCCTTTGAAGTGATGTGAAAATAATCAGAAGGGCACTACTTCCATTGATAACTCTCCACAATTGTTTTAACTTTTTTTTTTCCTGGTCTCAAATCATCCAATGAAATGCCAAACCTTACACATAGATCAAGTGACAGTCTCCAATTTTTCTAAGAAAACTGGAGGTCATTACAAGGAAGATCCTAACTCTCCTCTGTTATTCAAATCTTCTTAACATCATTTCTCACTCCTTCCATTCTCCAGTCTAGAGAAAAGAAACAGACTTATGTACAGGGTAAATTAATCTTTCTATCTGGAATCTTGACCCAATCTCCGATTTTTCCTCAAGGATCTTGTTCTAGCAATTATATCTTCACTCTAAGAAATTTTAGCTCTTTTCTCCATTGATTCCTTTCCATCTATCTACATACAGGCTGAAAAAAAGTGCTTGAAAAAATTGAAGCTATATTTTTTTATTCCATATAATTGTTATTGTGAATCCCTCATCCTCTCATTACCAAAGATTTTGAAAAGAAAGTTATCTACCATATGTCTCCTTTTTCTTTCCTTAAACCCAAAATTGTAGTTACTGTTGATGTCACTGTACTGAAACTGTTTCTCTTTCCATTCTAATTCTGTAGAATTTGATCACCTAGTCTTTTTGAGTATTTTTTCCCTCCCTCATCATCTCTTCATTTTTTTCCTACCTTTTTTTTCTTTATCTCCTTCACTACTTCCTTATATTCTCTATTTTTCAGGGAAGTTATAATCAAAGATTTCACCCTTGGCCCTCCTTTCTCTTCTCCATTTTCTTTTTTCTAGCAATCTCATATACTCCCAGTATTCAACTAACACTTTTCTGTGTTTGATTCCTAAATCTTTATGACTAGCTTTGACCTTTTCTCCTGAATTCAAAATTCCTTGCTTGCAAGGAATCCACTTGGATATTTCACTAGTACCACAAGCTCAACATTTCCATAATCATCCTCTTTATCTTTCCTTCAAAACCTGTTCTTCCTCATGACTTTATCATCTCTTTCAATGTCACCAGAATTCAACTATCTGCTGTGTTCAAAATGGTACTGTTATCAGCGACTCTTTCTTCTTCTTCTTCTGTTACCTCAGCCAGTCATTTCAAACTCTATAAATTCTCTCTAATAGTACTCTGCTAGTTTATTCCCACTGATACTGGCCTACAATAGCTTTCATTTTCACCAGGGTGAATCATTATAAAATATTGACCTATAGTATATAATTCATGCTTTACATAAATCAAGATTAATGTTTCTTATGCAAATTCTGATCATGTGACTTATTAGTTGGTTTTTTTTTTTTATTAGAACTTCCATAGTTTCTTTTTGCCTATGAAACAAGCTTCAAATTATCTTGCTTTGTATTTAAAGCCACCCAAAATCTGGCATCTCCCTATATATGTAAACTTTATACTAGTTTCTTCTATCAATCAACATCCATTATGGACCAAGCATTGTGTTTTTTAGGCAAATTAGGAGCTGAAATATAAGTAAGCATGTAGTAAGAAATGCTCTAGCTATCCCTGATATGAACCACTAGAGCCACATAAACTATCTCTCATGGAAGTGAAATAACTTAAGAATAGGATTATAAAACTGTGATCTGTGGTTTTTGAAAGATTGCTAAGATCAAGAAATATACTTCTAAGGTTGGAGAAGAACACCACAATTACCAAAAAAAAAAAAAAAAGGAAAACAATTAGGAGAGATCAAACAAAGTAAGTGTGGAATAAAGGGAAATTAATTCAAATTCATCTCTGACACTTATGTAACTATGGATAGGCAAATTACCTGACCTCTGTAAGTCTCAGTTGCTTAATTTTCAAATTATCAATAATAATACCATGGCACTGTTTCACAGGGTAATAGAGTGAATCAATTGAAATATATGCAAAATATCTTGTAAAATTAAAATAATTGCATAAACTTTAGCTATTATTATTTAGAAAGAAATGTTAAGATCCAGCTAGAATGGTTCCCTCCAAGAGCAAGTCATTCCAGACTAATTAAATTTTTTGGATTGGATATTATTAAATCAAAGAAATGATATAGATATAATTTGCTTAGATTTCAGAAAATTATTGGTCAAACATTTCTCACATTATTCTTGTGTCTAAGGTGGAAAGATATCAACTAGATGACCATAGAGATAGATAGATTTAAAATGGATTTAATGACTACAATTAAAGAAAAATTACTGTCAAGTTCAAATTAAGTTCAAATGAAATAGAGCTATATATAAAGTTCTATACTTGATTTCAAAAAGTCAAAATGTGATTAAATATTTATGACATAAGAATCAAGGCCTATAATAATCTAATATTTGATAAACTCCCAAACTCCAGCTTCTGGGACAAGAACTCACTATTTGACAAAAAATTGCTGGGAAAACTGGAAAATATGTTAGAAATTTGACATATACCTGTATCTCACACCCCATACCAAAATAAGGCCAAAATGGGTACATGATTTGGGAATAAAGTGATACCATAAGCAAATTAGGAGAACAAGCGAAAATTTACTTATCAGATCTTTGGAAAAGGGAGGAATTTATACCCAAAGAAGAACTAGAGAACATTGGGAAAGGCAAAATGGACAACTTTGATTACATCAAATTAAAAAGATTTTGCACAAACAAAACCAACAGAAACAAAATTAAAAGGGAAGTATAACATATGGAAAACATTTTCAGCCAGTATTTCTGATAAAGGTTTCATTTCTAAAATGTATAAGGAACTGTTTCAAATTTATAAAAATATAAGCCATTCTCCAGTTGATTAATGGTCAAAGAATGTGAAGATACAATTTTCAGATGATGAAATTAAAGCTATCTATAATGTTATTGAAAAATGCTCTAAATCACTATTGATTAGAGAAATGCAAGTAAAACAACTCTGAGATACTAACTCATCTCTCTCAGATTGACTAAGATGACAGGAAAAGAAAATTATAATATTGGAGGGAATGTGAGAAAACTGGGACACTAATGCATTGTTGGTGGAGTTGTGAAATGACTCAACCATTCTGGAAAACAATTTGGAAATATGCCCAAAGGGATATCAAACTGCGCGTGCCCTTTGACATAGCAATACTAGGTCTGTATCCCAAGGAAATTGTAAAGGAAGTAAAAGGATCCACATGTGCAAAAATGTAGCAGCTCTTTTTGTGGTAGCAAAGAATTGGAAAATATATAGAATCCCATCAATTGGGGAATGGCAGAGAGAGTTGTGGTATGTGAAAGTAATGGAATATTATAGTTCTATAAAAAAATTATGAACAAGCTGATTTTAGAAAGACCTTAGAAGATTTACACAACTACTACTGAATGAATTAATGATTAATTAAATAAGACCTATTAATTAAAAGAAAAGAATATATTATTAGGTAGTCTGATTTTTTTAATTGGATGAAATTGAAGACTTTCCAAGTTGGGAGGGGGAGAGAAAAGAAATGGAGTTCTCTGAAATAAAAAAAAAAAGAGAGAGAGAGAGAGATGTTCCATCTCTTCCAATTATCTGTAAGCAATCAAAGGAACATGGAATCAATAATCAATTGACAGCACAGAGAAAGTTTTCAGAAAAGACATAAGGGTTGTTTGAAATTTACAATTGTGAGAAAATTCCTTATATCAGTCTTAGGAACTGAACAAATTTCTGGTCAGCATAACCTAGGTCCTTAATTGATTGTGTCTAAGTAGTAGGTAGGAATGGTCTAGCTTCCCAACCATGCAGGGCTGGGTTCAAGAAATTCAATAAAGTTTTTTTCTAATTCCCACAACTGAATAAAGTTTCCTCACAAGACAGAAACTGGAATGGATTCATGACTGAGTAGAAACAGAGCAGAGCTAACTCCAAAATTGAGTCACAAGATGGTGGCAGCATGATTCACTCATTTCCCATCACCATTTACTGCTCTAATCCTCTCATTTTTCCTCACTACACAATACACACAAAATAATATACAGATGTTAGAAAAAGGAGAAATCATATAAACATCTAATTTGCAAATGACACAAATCTGGGAGAGTTACCTAATGCTCATGACAACAGAGTTAAAATCCAAAAGGATTTTGATAGGCTAAAACATGGGACTGAATCTAATAAAATGGACTTCAAAAGAAAAGTCTTATACTTATGTACAAAACCAATCAACTTTACAAGATATCACTATGTCTAAAAAAGAATTTGTGACTTTTTATGACGAACAGCTCAAAACAAGTCAGAAGTGGGATGTGGTAACCAAAAAGCTCAGTGCAATCTTGGCTATTAATTGAACATCAATAGGTTCCCAGGAATAAGGAGGTGATAGGTCCTCTATATTCTGCCCTCATTAGCCTTCACCTGGAATAGATGTTCAGTTCTGGATACCAAGTTTAAGAAGGATATTAATAAGCTGAAAAATATTCAGAGGAAGTTAATGAAAATGGAGAAGGGTTTCAGGTTCATATTTTGAGGATTTGTTGGGGAAAAAAACACAAACTGGACATGTTTAGCCTACAGAAGAGAAAACTTAGGGATATACAGTTGTTGTTTTCAAGAATCTGAAGGTCTGTCAAGTGAAAGAGGGATATGTCTTGTTTTGTTTGACCCCAGAGAAAAGAACAAAGAATAGTGGGTAGAATTTTCAAAGAGACAATGACAGGGAAAATTTTTTGAACAATTAAAGCTATGCAAAAGTGAAACATGCTGCTTAAAGAGGTGGTGAACATTTCCTTGGAAGTTATCTTGAAAAAACTAGATGATCACTAACTGAATATGTCATTGTGAAAATTTCTTTCATATATGGAATAAACTAATGACTGTGGGATCCCTTCTAAATCTTAGATTCTAGTTCAATATTAATTTAAAGAAATTATCAGTAATTTTTTTGTTCTTTATTAATATGCAAGCAATACCAATCCCAGATCTTGGCAGAGGAAAAATGTGCCATTAGCTCTTGGGTTAGGCAACTGAAAAAGATTATTATCAAGTCAGTGCAATCTTTTCTGACCTTATATGCAGGAGAATATCAGAGGATTAAAGCTGAGAGAGACTATAGAGATAAACTAATCCAATCTTCTTACTTTATAGAGATAGAAATTGAGGCTCTGAGAAAGAAGTGACTTGCGTAAAGTCATCATAATAGTTAGAAATAGCACCAAGACTTGAAATCAGGTCCCTGAATTCTAAATCCAGTGCTCTCCCTACAGAACTCCACTGTCTGGAGAACACTTTATAGAACAAGCTTGAAGAGAGTTAGCAAATGTGCTCAGAACAGCCTAGAAAAATGTGTCTCTTGTAGAGTCCAGAAGGAAATAAGCTGAAGTTTAATTGCAAATTACATCAATAGAATTTGTCTACAGAGTTGGCAAAGTATTAAATATACATTCTAATATTATGTTACATACAGGTCTTAGAGATCAAAATTATATTTTCTTTCAAAGATAAATAGGTTTGCCTCTGTCTTTTTTGGAAATAGCTTTGGACCTAAATTCTAATCTCCCTATAGAAAACTAGCACTCGCTTACTTCAGTGTTATCTTATGGTTCTGCTTTTCTAATGAGTCTTTAATAAAACTCTATCAACCAAAAAGAATCATTGAGTACAAATACAATTTTCTATGAAAGGGAAGGATTAAGCTCAATTTGCTGGCAAAACAGCATGAAAAGTTTTCTGCAGATATGTTTCTCTCATTTTCCTGCATAGCCATTCAAGATCCAAGATCCTTTCTAGAATTCTTGTCTTAATGTTTGTTGAATCATTTCAGTCATGTCCAAATCTCTATGACTATATTTGAGGTTTTCTTGCCATCTCCTTCTTGAGCTTATTTCACAAAAGTGACTTGCCCAGGGTCATACATTTAAACTCAGGTCCCCCTGATTCAAAGGCTGATGCTCTATTAATGCTACCACATATTGACTTCAAAAACCTCCTGAAAAAGGTTCACATGTATACATATAGCAAACTGACAAGTATTTTTATTTTCTTGTGTAAGTTTAATGGTGGTTGTTGTTGACCTGTTTCATGTCTGACTCTTGGGTTTTTTTTGGCAAAGATATTAGAATGATTTGCCATTTGTTTCTCTTACTCATTTTGCAGATAGGGAAACTGAGGCAAATAAGGTTAAGTGACTTGCCCAGGATCATATAGCTAGTAAATGACTGAGATCAAATTTGAACTCAAGAAGATGAATTCTGACTAAAGATCCAGCACTCTGTCCAATGTTCCACCTAGTTACCTCAAGTGCAAAGGGTTGCAACTAGACAATTCAATCTCCTTTCTGATGGAAACTGTCTTACTACATGGTGTGTACATGTGAAATGATTAAATGTTTTTAAGAAGCTAATTGCTTAATTCCCTTTAGAAAAAAATGAGAAGTTTGGAAACTGTGATTTAACCACCCTATTATCTACTATTGATATATGTATCACTCCTACTAGTGTTAATAAGTATCTCACAGAAGTGTAGAAGATCTATGTGTCTTTCATTTGGAATGCCACAAGATTTATGGTAAAAGAAACCAGTCATTATGTGTAAACCAATATAAGGCTAACTTTTACTTCCAATTATTTATTGAGATTGTGTCTGTGAGAAAAGAGATAAGTGGAAAATTAGGCAATTAGAGACTTGAGTAACATGAATCATCAATCTAGATAATTCAGGACAAATCTATTTCTTATTCCTCAGTACAGAATGATGCAGAATATAATAGACTGCAATTTACCAAGTACTTTGTAGACCTTATCTCATTTAGTTCTGATAATAACCCTGTGACACAGGTACTGCAAGTATTATATTCCCCATTTTTGCTTCCAACATCTATTATCTTATTCAGCGGGGGTTGGAAATACCCTCCTCTAAGGAAGATCATATCATCCCTACAACTTAATAGTCTTGGAGAGTTTCTGTGGCCAAAACTTTTATCATCCTTCAATCAACCAGTTAAATAGTTTCTTCAGACTTATCTAAGATGAACTTCAGGTGATAAATAGCCAGCCTATCACTGGACTCATCTACATAACCTTTCCCAGAGTGGATGAACTTACAAGAACATGTATTCTACTAAGATAGTCTCTAGAAATCTGGGCTTACTCCCATAAGATAATGGAATAGGACTTCAGCAGAGAAGCCCCCATTTTGCAGAAGCAGCAGCAGAATCAGGAAGTTACCTGACTTGATTATACTTATGGCAAAATAGAACTTAAATCCATAAGTTCTGACTTGAAATCCATTGTAATCTTTACTAAAAATTAAAATAAGAAAAATAGAAAATTTGCAGTGTTTTCATATGAGTGCACACACACACACACACACACACTGACATACATACATACATACATACATACATATCTATCACTTGAACCTTAGTCAAAATGAAGTAGTTACTACAGGCTTTGTTGTCCCTATTTTACTGATGAGTAGACTATTTATTTAATAGATATTGAATTATTTTCCATAATTACATAGTAAATAATTGCCGGAAATTTGTATTAAAATTATTTATTCTCTGGTTTCCCTGACCACCAATCTACTTCAAGTTAGTAAATTTAAATAAATTTAAAAGAGCTACTCTGTTCCTCACCAAACTACTATAAAAACAAGACCCCAAACTTCTATCTCCCAAACTCTTTACCATCTCCAGTTGAATCCATGCTGTTTGATTGTTCCCAGCTCTGATCTATGGTCATGTAAATGCCTCTCCCTACCTCCATTCTTTTCTATACTGTCTGCCCTCTTCCAACACTCCATCCTGGTCCCTACATTCCCTGTCTTTGTTCCTTTCCCCACTCTCACTACTATATTATCTGTCTCTTTACTTTCGATGCTATCTGTCCTGTAGCATTTGTGATTTTTTAAAACATAATTGAAACTACTCCCCACTGCCATTAGAATTTTTCCCAGAGACTATCTGAACAACCAGGTATATGTGCTCCTTTTTGATAATTCAATAAATTAATAAGCAAGCCAAGCTAGATTTCAAACTAGAAGACCAGCACTTTGTCCAATAGGGTTGTTGATATCACAGTTTTATCCATTACTTTCAATCTCTATGTAATTCTATGTTTCTTTGTATCTTCTTATAGACAAAATTTGCTAGATGGGACTCAACAGGTAGAATATAAATATTAAGGGGATGAAAAAGGGATAGTAGATAACCATGAAATATTTTTTTAAATGCATTCTTATGAGGAAATCCATGAAGTGAGAGAAGAAAAAGAACTAAGGTAATGATCAGTGGAAGGATAAACTGAAGTGATCTTGAAATAGAGAATTATACTATGGATGATGGGTTCAGTAAACAAGTAACAAAGCTGGCATGAAAGTTTGATAAAGATTAGAGTCTTATTTTCGATAACCAAACATCTGCTAGAGTTTTCCCTTTCCTAAGAGGAGGCAATAAATTCTTGACTTGTCCTGAAGAGAATTTCATTCCTTAACAGTTGAAGTAGGTAACCAAAGGAACTATTATTTTGGACCCAAATCTGACCAATGAGGAGGAAATTGTTGTGGAACAAATGACAAATAATTTTTTTTCTTGGTAGGGAATAAAGTGATCAGTTCATCTAACAATTTATAACAGGTTAAGAGGAGAAAATCGTGAAATCTTATATGTACCTTATATTTTAAGAGATTAGATTCCCAAAAATTCAGAGGGAAGATGTATTGTCACTCATGACACAAAAGCCTAGTGGACTTTTAGATGGGAGTAGAAGCTTTAGAAAGAAAGAAGAAAGGAGGTGTGATAGGTCTAACATTCAGACCAGCAGGATGAATACAGAGAGGACTGGCGAGACTTACATGAACTGATGCTAAGTGAAATGAGCAGAACCAGGAGATCATTATACACTTCGACAACGATATTGTATGAGGACATATTTTGATGGAAGTGGATTTCTTTGACAAAGAGACCTGAGTTTCAATTGACAAATGACGGACAAAAGCAGCTACACCCAAAGAAAGAACACTGGGAAACGAATGTAAACTATCTGCATTTTTGTTTTTCTTCCCGGATTATTTATACCTTCTGAATCCAATTCTCCCTACGCAACAAGAGAACTGTTCGGTTCTGCAAACATATATTGTATCTAGGATATACTGCAACATATCCAACATATAAAGGACTGCTTGCCATCTAGGGGAGGGGGTGGAGGGAGGGAGGGGGAAAAAAAATCGGAACAGAAACGAGTGTCAATATAATGTAATTATTAAATAAAAATTAAAAAAAAAAAAAAAAGGACTAACATTCAACATTTCCGTGTAATAGGAATTAGTTTTCTCTAAAATGTAACAAAAGCTGTCACCAAAACTTCTTTGGTTTTTGCCTTCCTATAGTCCTGATCAACTCAGGACATATAATCCCCAACTACATGGATGCAGGGCCCATCTGAAATGGAGCATTTCTGATAATCGCAAGAATCACAAGATGACCAATTAAGTTTTCATATGGAAATGAGGTTAGGGCAAAGTAAAACTTCTCTTGTTGGCTGTTCAATGATTTGTGAGTGTCTCAATTCATCCCCCACATTGAACTTATACTAAGAGTGTTGGTGTTGAGATTATCTTTTATGAGAGTTGACTATGAAAAGAAATCAATCTAGGTAAGCAATAACCAAAAAATATTTTTAAATATGTGTATAAAAATTAAAATAAGATATGTAATTGAGAATAACTTTTTTTTAGAAATGCTATCATCCTGTTATGTGTGCTAAAACCAGAATGAGATAGAGGCTAATGCTTAAAGCTTAGATTAACAAACATGGTCTCTAAATATTTTTTCTATTATAAGATGAGAGCAGGGATTTATAACTTTGGAGGACATGAAACTGTTGCTTGGTTTGTTTTACATTGTAATACTGAATTTTAATATATGTTGGATTCCTTTGCATTTGTATTTTATTTTATGTGTTTAAAAATATTCTCATTACAAGATGTCCATAGGACCCATAAGATTAACAAAATGGTCCATGACATGCACCAAGAAAAAAAAAAAAGAATGATTAAGAACTCCTATTCTAAAAGATCAAAGAAGAGACAGGAACTCTACATGAAGTATATAGAACAATGGAGAGAAAGTCAAACTGTTTAGCACTTAACTTTGTTTCTGTTTTTCTGACGAATGAGAATATTCTTATAACTGAGATATATATGATCATGTAGCCCCTCTATGTATTCAAGTTACAAAGCCTAGATTCACCACATTCAAGAATATAGAAATAATTGGCAGTTCCTATTATTATTTAGCTTTTGGTGATATTTGAAAAACTGAAGAACAGAAGAAATGTTACATGATTACAGTTAAGGTGGGGGAGGTCCATTTTTTCTTTTGTAAATTAATTTTTTTTAAATTGGTAAGTATTTATTTCCTCTCCTTTACCCTTTCTTCCTGTCCTTTTACCTGGAAAAAAACTCATTGTATCAAAGGTGCACAGTCAAATAAAACAAATTCCCATATTGGCCAAGATCAAAAATATATTTCATATCCTGCATATCTAGTACATCACCACTGGAGCATGCCTTGTCACTGAATCTCTAGAATCATACCTGACCACTGGATTTGTGTATTTTTTGTACCACTGGAATGATGCATCATGAATAAAATTTCTTAAAGTTTTCAAAGTTATTAATTTTTACAAAGATTCTTCAATAAATATGCTAGTAAACTTGATTTTTGGCAAACTTCTAAAATAAGCGTTATCAAAATTTGTGTCCCTATGCTCTGTAAAACCTATCTTTGACCTCATTCAAGTGGAAATTTGAAAAAATATAAATTTTAGCATTTATTATATGCATACAAATAAACAAAATTAAAAGATTATTTTTTCATAAAGAAAAGTTTGGAAGATGATGTTTTATTTCTGAAAAGTTACTAAGTAATTTTTTTTAAATAAACTGTACTACTTTTTTTAAAAGTTCAATAGGATAATTATAGTTATTTACCAAATATTTGCCATATTCCTTTGAAAAGATACTCTTATGGGGGAATCACAATTTTAGAAATCTTTGTTCTAACAGGCATTATTACTAAAAAAGACAGTTTTCAAGTATTTAGAAAGGGAAGCAATGAGCATCAAGACCCACTATGGATTCAATAACAATAAATCATAATAGATTACTTTGAATTCATTTTTCCTCATAGATATGCATAGATCAGATGAATCATCTATAAAAGGACATTGGAGATTTATCTTGTTAAAATGATCAAGGATAAAGGCCAAGCTGACATGCTCATCAAATTAACTGAATGATGTGGAACTAGGAGGAATAGTAGCACTTTGGACAAAAGAGTTTGAATTACAGAGAAAAGGGGTAAGAGTATTGCAGACAGGGCATCTGTGAAAGCAAAGCTGTAGTGAAGAATGATGAATAAATACACTTGTTTCATCACTTTGAAACAAGTGATGTGCATTGAGTAGTAGTAAGAAAAATTTAAACAACTAAGTTGGGAACGTTTGTTAGGGCCCCAAGTCATATTTAACAACGAGAAGCCACTGTATGTTCTTGAGAAGCCAAACAATCAATGAAAATTTTTTTTACTGTTCATCGTGTGCCAGAAATTGTGCCAAGAACAGGATAAAGTTACTGGTGATAATCAGTGAATGAACCTCAGATCATTTCCTTGTAATCCTATACCCTGGAATATAGATTTAAACATCCTTTGTTCTCTTTTTTGACAGATATATTATTTTGATGTAGTTTTTAAATTCCACTGTGACAGAGAAAATTAGCATCCTAGGTCACTGTTTAATAAGCAAGTTTAAAAATCAGGGTCACAGCAGGAGGTAAAGTATTAACACCTCCTCAACATTTAACACCTGGCATTCATTCAAGAAAAACTCAAGGTTGGCAGCATATTCTTTAAAGCTCATGATGAGAATATTTACCTGGAATATAAACAGCAATGCTGCTAATCTGAGAAAAGGATAAGGATAACAATCTTGATCATGTTGGAAGTTTGCGTAAGTACTCATTTTGGGGGTATTTAAATTAAGCTAGAGGGTCAGAAAATATGTTTAAAATGCATGATCCTGAAAAAATCTACATTTATCAGGAAAGTATGAATTTTGATGTGTTCCTCTTTATAATATCACTAGCTACCATAAATTGTCTCTTATCACTTAGAAAATAGCAAAAACCACTTATATTAGCATTACATGCAAAAATTGCTCTCAAGCAAATCTTGATTTGGTTTTTGAAATCAAACATTCAATTTAGTAGTTTGAGTGCTATGATGGGGTTAATTGCCCTCTGTCTCTCATTGACCTTATCTCCTTGGTATCGTACCTTCTTCTTTTTCAAATAATCATGCTTAGTTTATTTGCTTATACTTCATCTTCCCAGTAAAATATAAGCTTGTTGAAAGCAGAGTATGTTTCTCATTTTATCATTGTATGTACAATCAGTAGACTGTCTTGGTACAAATACTGTTGATTTGGGTCAGATTGTCATTTCAGTAAGTATATTGCATTCTCTATGTTCAGTCAGACAGGAAAAAATGTTAGTGAATATCTATTATATCCCCAGGGATCCATGCTTACTCCATTTTTACCAATGGACAATATACTCATATAGATCCTATCTTCTTTTTACAATTTTTAGATCATCCAAGTTTGGGAGGCATAAATTAGTCATTTCTAGAAGGCAAAGTTAGCATCTAAAACAATTGTATTTAAATATTTTTTGTGTTACAACCCTTATTGGCAGACTGATGAATCTTATACTTTTCTTGTCAATGTGATGTTTTTAAATGCACAAAATAAACTATATAGGATTACAAGGAATAATATTTATATTGAAATAAACTTATGAAAATAACTTTAAAAACAAGATAATGCACCTTAGGTTAAGAACTCTTTAAAAGTTTCTTAACATGATAGAACATTCAGCTGAATCTAATAAAATGAAATTGATCAAGATAAAAGTAAAAATCAATTTTGGGCTGTAGAAATCAGCTTTAAAAGTATGAGAGGCTTTCTATAGAATAATCTGGAGTTATGCCGAAAGAGTTTTCAAACTGTGCATACCCTTTGACCCAGCAGTGTTTCTGCTGGGCTTATATCCCAAAGAGATTTTAAAGGAGGAAAAGGACCCACATGTGCAAAAATGTTTGTGGCAGGTCTCTTTGTAGTGGCCAGAAACTGGAAACTGAGCGGATGCCCATCAGTTGGGGAATGGCTGAATAAATTGTGGTATATGAATGTTATGGAAAATTATTGTTCTATAAGAAATGACCAGCAGGATAATTTCAGAGAGGCCTGGAGAGACTTAACATGAACTGATGCTGAGTGAAATGAGCAGAACTGGGAGTTCATGGTACATGACAACAATTAAATTCTGATGGACGTGGCTCTTTTCAACAATGAGATGATTGAGGCCAGTTCCAATGATCTTGTGATGAAGAGAACCATCTACCCAGAGAGAGGACTGTGGGAACTGAATGTGGATCACAACATAGTATTTTCACTTTTTGTTGTTGTTTGCTTACATTTTTTCTTTCTTATTTTTCTCCCTTTTTGATCTGTTTTTTCTTGTGCAGCAAGGTAATTGTGGAAATATGTATACATATATAGGATTTAACATATATTTTAACATGTTTAACATAGATTATTTGCCATCTAGGGGAGGGGCTGGGAGGGAAAGAAAGGAGGGAAAGAAAAATTTTGGAACACAAAGTTTTGCAAGCATCAATGTTGAAAAAGTATCCATGCATATGTTTTGAAAATAAAAAGTTTTAATAAAAAAAAGTATAAGATAGGGTTGAAAACTATCTTTGCATGTATTTGTAAAAATAAGATACTATAATAAAAAATAAAATTAAAAAGGTTCTAAAAAATATAAGGTAGGGAAGGCACAGTTACATATCAGGTTTTCAAAAAATATAATCTAGGGTTTTTAGGGAAATTCAAGTGCAATATGAGTCAAAGGTGTGACTCAGCAATGGTGATGGTGATAGTAGTAGTAGTATCAGTAGCAGCAGCAGCAGCAGCAGCAGCAGCAGCAGCAGCAACAGCAACAGCAGCGGGAGGAGGAGGAGGAAGAGAAAGAGGAGGATGAAGAAGAAGAGGAGGAAGAAGAGGAAAATAAAAAACGAGAGGGAGAACTAATAAAAAAAAAAGAAGAGGGAAGGGGAAGGAAAAGGAAAAGAAGATCGTTAGAGGAGGAGAAGAAAGGGGAAAAGGAAGAGGAGAGAGAAAAAAAAATCTCTATTTGAAGAGAACTATAATCACTGGTAAAAGCTTCCATCACTTTTTTTTTTACTTCCATCAGAAGTGCCCTACCTCTGGTCCTTGTCACTTCTTCTCTGAAATATTCTAAGAGCCTTTAAGGTGATCACCTTAGATAGCATCTCTCCCCTCTCCACCCTTTTCTCCACACAGCTGCCAAGTTGATATTCTTAAAGTGAAAAGCAGACCAAGTTATTCCCCTGCTTAAAAAGCTTTGGTGGCTTGCCATTGCTTCCAAGATAAAAATTCCTCAACTAGGAATTTAAAAGATTTCACAATCTAATTGCAGCCTAGCTTTGTGACCTAATATCACATTATTTTCTATTCCATACTCTACACATGAGACATATGTGCTATCCAACTAAGCAATCCTGGAGTCAGGAAAATCTGATCTCAAGTACAATTGTATGATACTTTCTGTTTGCCTCAATTTCCTCAACTGTAAAATGGGGGAGATAATATCATCTACTTCTCAGATTGTAAAGATCAAGAAAGATCATAATTGTCAAGTTGTCAAGTGCTTAGCATAGTGGCTGACTATACAAATGCTCATTTCCTTTCCTTCTTGATGACATTCCATTTCTTGCCTCCATATCTTTGTCAAGTCTATCCTTCCATCTCTAGAATGTTTTTCCCCCTCACATCTGCCTCTTAGATCCATCTAATTTCCATTTAGATAATGAAAACTTTCCTCAAGTGTTTTAAAAAGCTGTTGAATAGAAAAGGAATTCAACTTGTTCTTTTTTGACTTCTGAGTGCAGAACTAGGAAAAATGGCCAGGAGTTATAAAGTGTCAAATGTAAGCTTCATGTCAAGAAACAATTCTTAACAATACCATCTCACCAATAGTATAATGAACTACTTTAAGTAGTGAAGTAACGCAGAGTGAGGAGGATAGAGTGCTGAACTTGGAATCAGGATTGCCATTTTAATCTTGCCCCAGACGTTTACTAGCTTTGTAGCCTAAACAAGCCACTTTACCTTTTTTCTTCACTTTTCTTATCTCTAAAATAGTTTTACTGGCCTCTAAGGTTTCTCACAGTTCAAAGTCTAATATTCTTCAAGTAAGGATTTGAAAACCATTTGTTAAGTAGGTTGGATTGATAATTCTTTTGCAAACAGATCAGATGAAACGATCACCAATGTTTCATTCCACTCTGATAGTCTATGAAAATCTGTGTCTTGGAAGGGTTTACAAGTTAGCTGAGGGAAAGTATATATAGCTAAGAAGAATTAAATAATTTAAAACAGCAAATCTTCCTTGTATGAGGGAAATTATTTATAGGTATCACATTCTACAGAGATAAAGAACCCCATTTTTCTGAAATCATTACACATTAGATTTTAATTTCAAAGCATTTTCACTTTTTTTTTAAAGTCTATGGCATCTGGGTGGGGCAAACACTGTTTCAGTCAAACTGATGAGAGGTTTTCAGTAGTATGCCTTTAGGGTCTGTCTTCTGCTCCATCTTCTGGGTTTTTTTTTTCCTATTTAAATAAATCACTTAGATGAAAACATAAATGCTATGCTTGTTGAATTTGCATATGTCATGAAACTGAGAGGGATCATCAATACATTGAAGGAGAAGATCCCAACCTCAAAAGATTGAAATGACAGGTTGAAAACAAACAGGATAAAATGTAATAGGGATAACTATAGAGTCCTGCCTTAAGAAGTTCAGAAACATCAATTAAACAAGTGCAAGATGGGGTAAGACACTGGCTTAAAATAGGTCATGTGGAAAAGATCTAGGGGATTTAGTTCTTCCAAACTTGATATGAATCAACAATGTAATGTGGTTGTCAAAAAAGCTTATGTGGCCTTAGACTGCATTAGTGGAAGAGATATGTCCAAAGAAAGAGAGATAATAAGCCCACTTCATGTCTACTATACTGTGTTTCATTTTAGACACTTTCTATTAAAGGAATATTGCTGACTTGGATTATGTCCAAAGAGGATAATTAAAATAATGAAGAATCTGGAAATCATTCAATGTGAAGGACGATTGAAAGAATTCATTGTTTATCTTGGATAACAAAATACTAATGTGACAAAGGGTAGAGAAAGTCTCACAGAATATGAAAGATGGACGAGACCTCAGATCATCTTGTACCTCAATACACTTTCTACCATATCACTAACAATCAATCAGTTTCTTTTTGGAAATTGTGAATAATAAAGAACTCACACCTCAAAAGGCAAGTCTATCCCACTTCTCACCATTGGGAATACTTTTCCACTTCTACTAAGCCTAAATCTATTGTTCTGAACCTTCCTCCCATTGATCCTAGTTTTGCTTTCTGGGATAAAGCAGAACAAATATAATAATTCCTATATATGATAACCTTGCAAAGATTTATAGACACCTTAGCATTTCCCTCCCAACTCTTCTCTTATTCAAACTAAATATATCCAGTTACTTTAACTGATGCTGAAATGGCTTGGTCTCCAGACTTCTCACCAGCTGTGAGCATTCTATCCTAGGCATTCATTTCTTTTCCCATTATCCATTTTTCTCTTAGTAATTTTACCAATAACAATAAATGTCTCTGTGTACATTATGATGGTGATGATGATATCATTTTCATTTAATTTTAAAGTTTGCAAAACACTTTACAAATATTATCTTATTTTATTCTCATAATATATGTGGGAAGAAGCTGCTCATATTAACTATATTTTACAAATAAGAAAACTGAGGCAAACAGAGGTGAAATATCTGGTCCAAGATCACAGCTACTAAGTATCCGAGATTTAAACTCAGGACTCCTTGAATTCAAGTCCAGGGATCTATCTATTGCTTTACCTAGCTGTAGATGGTGTGTGTGTGTGTGTGTGTGTGTGTGTGTGTGTGTGTGTGTGTGTGTAAAACCCAATTTTTCCTCTAAATTTCAGGCTCATGCCATTAATTGTTTATTGGACATTTCAAATTATATGATCTGTTGATGTCTCGAACTCAATATGTACAGAACAGAATTCATTATCTTTTCCTTAGAACCTTCTCCTCTTTCCTATTTCTGTCAAAGGCACCACCACATTTCCAATATCTCTAGTTTATAATACTGACATATATTGGACTCCTCATTTCCTCTCACTCTTTACAATCAGTCACAAGCCTTGCCATTTATATCTCCATGTCTCTTATATCTGATCCCTTCTCTTCATTCACATAGCTCCTACTTTAGTTTTGACCCTTATCACCTCTCATTTAGATTATAGCAGTAGTCTCCTAATTGCTTTTCCTGACTCAATGGCTCAGCATTAAAATTCATCCTATAAACAGCTGCCAAAATAATTTTCCTTAAGTGCATATCTCATCATATTATGCCCCCACTCAATCAACTTCAGTGGTTCCCAATTACCTCTAGGATAAAATATAAAGTCCTTTGTTTAGCTTTCAAAACCATTCACAATCAAAGAATATGAACAGGCGCTTTTCAGAAGAAATCAAAGTGATCAATGATCACATAAAAATGTTCTAAGTCACTATTGACTAGAGAAATGCAAATTAAAACAACTCTGATGTATCACCTCTGATATATCATCTATCTGACTGGCTAACATGACAGAAAGGAAAAATGATAAATGCTGGAGAGAATATGAAAAAATAGGCATATTAATACATTGTTGCTGGAGTTGTGGATAGGTTGAACCATTGATGGAGAATAATTTGGAACTATTCCCAAAGGACTATAAAACTATGCATACCTTTTGACTCAGAAATACTAGAAATCTGTCTCCCAAAGAAACTAAAAAGGAAAAAGGACATGTTTACACAGAAATATTTATAGAACCTCTTTTTTTGTGGTGGCAAAGGATTGGAAATTGAGGGGATGCCCATTAATTGGAGAATGGCTAAACAAGTTGTAACATGTGATTGTGATGGAATAGTATTGTGCTAAAAGAAATGATGAACAGAATAGTTACAGAAAAACCGAGGAAGACTTATATGAACTGATGCAAAATGAAGTGAGATTTACCAGGAAACTTTGTACACAGTTCACAGCAATATTGTAATGAAGATCAATCTTGAAAGACTCAGCTATTCTAATCAACACAATGATCCAATTCCAAAGGACCCATGATGAAAAAATACTAGCTAACTCCACAAAGAAAACTAATGGACTCTGAGTACAGATTTTTCATTCTTTTTATATTTCTTGCTTTCTATTTTTTGGTTTTTGTTTATTTTTGCAACATGGCTAATATGGAAATGTGCATTTCATAACTTTACTTGTAACTTTTTATCTTGATATATTTATTTTTACAATAGGTAGTAGTACAAGGGGTGAGAAAGAATTTGAAAGCTAAATTTTTAAAAAGCATTTTTAAAATAAATTAAAATAAAAAAAATCCTTCACAAACTAGCTACAGTATACCTTTCTAGACTCACTCTAGATGTAGTCTTAAATTGGAAAGACTCAATAGTCTTCAATCAATAGGAATGATTGCCAACCCATTCTGAGTAAGCTTAGCATTATCCCTCCAAAACCAATGCCAAATGTTTTTCTATTGTATCTAATCTGAACAACCTTTCCAAATATTCCTCTTAAGGAAGACCTGACCTAGCAGAAAATGTATGGAAATCTAGCCTCAGAAAGAATTGCTTGTCATGGGCAGAAATAAGATCAATATCCATGTGATGTTTCTAGTCTCCAGTCCCTACTCTTTTCATGGAGAAAGTTCTGGGACCACTTAGCTTCCTGGGGCCACACCCAGAACTTCAGGAGGGTTCTTTTAATTAGGGGGTTATGTCCCTCTCTATGGCTATGAATCAAGTGAAGAGATATAGTAGGGAGCCGGACTTCACTCCACTCCACTCTATCCTAATTACTGCCAAATCTCCTTGTGTAATAGTTTGCCATTTACTGTACCCTCATATTATCTACCATTTTTAATAGCAGGATTAAAATCTCCTTGTGGACTCTGAATGTAAGATAAATTTGGTCGAAAATGTGATAGGGAGGAAGATATATGACTGGAACTGAAAATCCTTGACCTTTCCCATGCCCATCTGCCTACACTGTTTTGAATTCTGTGGTTATTTCCATCAGGTCCCAGAAATTTGGGGGGAAAAGTTCATTCTCTTGTAAGATCAAATCAAATTTGATTTTTTTCTAGAACTCATAATACCCTCTTCCCCCTGATTGGAAAGTGAGTTCTCCTGTGGCTTTTCCATCTACTTGTACCTGAAGTCCTCATGCTGCTCCATTCTGAGCCATGCAACTGCTCTGTCTTTGCCCAAGTACCTGGGGCTCACTGTCTCCCATGTTACACTACTTTTCTTCCTTTATTTCAAGGAAATAAAGTCAATCCTGCATGCATACCAAAAGAATGTCAATTCCTGAAGCTTTCTCTAATATGAGGAGCACAATTCATATCAAAACGAGGCAGCTAAGTTTTTAAGGAAAAGTATGAGTTACTAGCAGAAGAGAGTTTAACTCATATTTCATTCTTCTTGCCAAAATATGGATGATCATTCTTCTGTTCTTTGTTGTGAGAAAAAAACACTTAAATATAAAATGTCTACAAATAAATAACATGAAATTATGTGTGTGTGTGTGTGTGTGTGTGTGTGTGTGTGTATCATAGGTCATAATAAAATATAAAGTACTATAGGGGAAAAAAAGAAAGTGAGTTTTCAAAATTCCATTTAAGGAGAGGGCCTAAGACATTCATTTATCTTCCCATTTTCCACTGGGTTACACTCCATTGGACTTCCATCATGCTCCCATGCTTAGTATCTTCACCACACTCCCAAGCTTTTTATCTTCTTTTTAGATGTTCTTCTCCTCTTAGATTGTAAGCACTTTGAGGGAAGTAAGGTTTTCCTGATTCAATTGCTCTGTACTGCAACTCATCTTATACACTGCTGCCAAAATAATTTTCTTCTAGATATGGTAATCCTCTGTTTCTTATGAAAATCAAAACACACTTATCCTTCTCCAGTCTTTTGGCACCTTTCCTGTTTTCCATAGTTGATATTCAATGTTTATAATACTAAAATTGTCATGAGTATACATAATACATAACTATAATATACATGTGTGAATATACACATTTGTATTATGTACACATGTGTATACAAACACAAAAGCTAGAGAAAAAAGTGGTAAATCACTTCAGTATTTTTGCCAAAAAAAACCAAAATTGTGTCACAAAGAGTTGAACATGACTGAAAATGACTCAACAATAACAAAAATATATGTAAATATATGCATATTACTCATGTATATATGAATATAATATAATATAGGTATATGTCTAATACACATATACTATTAGGTAGGTTTATATATTATTTATATTTTTATTGATTTTTGCCTATTTGTTCATTTTAATTTTAAATTAAATGTTAAATGTCCATAGAATATATATATATAGCTATGTAGGTATCTAGAATCCTGTCCTATGGCAATATTCAAACATACATATATATATATGTGTGTATATATGCATATATATATACATAACACATTATTATATATTATTATATAGTCTCGGTAGATATATAGGTGTATATATATAGTATATTATATACATATGTAATGTATATAATATACTATATATATATATATACACATGTATAATATGTATGTATGTCTGTGTGTATATTATCCTGTTCTGTGTCAATTTTAAATATAATATTTAAAATTATATATTATAAAATTAGCAAAAAATTAAAATTGGCAAATTAAATATGTATCATTTTATGTATCTATATATGAAAATATGATTCAGGTTTAAGAAGTCAAACACAAAGAATTATAGAACACTGAGTTTTCATACATGATAAAAAAGGCAATCATAAAAAAATGAAATGAAAGTGACTATAATTTAATAGAAATGATATGGCTGGGGGAGCAGTCATTTCAAAAATCAGCAATGTTTAGTCAAATCACTGAATGCTTAAAGCAAATGCCAAAATTAAACTAAACTAGAAGAGATGATAAATAGAAGATATTGAGTACATGCAATTACAATAGCTCCAACCTCACTTATATGAACCACCTGTCAACTCCAAAAAAATGAGAAATGACTAGAAGTAATAATTGACTTTATTATCACATTTGGAAAATTTAACTGATATAAAAGTGTTATCATAAGCACAAGGCAAAAAGAGTTCATTGACACTTCAGTTAATAAACCCCTCATCTCCCTGACAAATAATAGAGTCGGGAGAAGCACTGATTTAAAGTACAAATAAATAAATAAATAAAGTACAGCAAAATAGTGCTGAAAATTATAAAAAACTTTCATTAGTATTTTTTTTTTTACAAAATAGTGAATAATGATTAAGGGAGAAAATGACATGAAACACTTTTGAAAGATTAAAATTCACAGAATTTTAAAAAGAGAGACTATAATGAAATATCTTATGCATCCTGTGAATCCTGTGAATTGAAAAACCCAAAAATCAAAACTTAGCAAACTCGTGATCTCAGAAAAAGTAAACAAAAATGTGTATGGATAAAAAGATAAATATGTACCTTAAAGACACCATAGAAATGAAATGTCAATACCATATAATATATGCACATGAAGAGCATATAATCCAAGCACTTAGAGGAAAAGCTAATCAATTTACAAGGAAAAATTTTTAAAAACATAATGATTGGGGACCTCTTTGTGCTCTTTTCAAACCTACAAAAATCTAACAAAAAAGATTCACAAGAGATTCATCCATGTATACATGTTGCTAAAAACATGAAGAGGGAGCAGGCAGGTTTTCATAGAGCATTTCCTACAATAGAACTTATCTTCATAATGATACAACTGATACAGAAAATATAAGATCATTTGTATTTAAGAGAGGAAAAGACTGTCCTGCAACAAGGAGATTCTAAAACACTTATTAAAAATGATATGAAATTCTATTTTAAACACTACAACAGAATAAAAATTTTTCAATGATTTGCTGAGAATTAACATCAAACAATATATAAAGAAAGTAGATATATGTTTAACTAAAAATATTAGTTAACATTATTATATAGGTAAATATTTTGACCAGAATCTAAAAAAGAAATCTATATTATCAATCATCAATCAATGGTGAGATTCTCCAAATGTTCCTTTCACCAGTGGTATTATACCAATTATATAAAAATTTAGAAAACAAAAATATTTCCCTAATGAAATTCATTGTCACTCAAAAGCACACCTAACTATTCATGTTAGAAAAACAAAGTGGATAAAAATAATATTGTCCCAATTTGAACTTCTGATCAGGCAGTCAATAGACTATATTATATATTATGTTATATTATATTATTATATATCATATATGTAATATTAGTTCATCAGCATGTAAGTTTTAGACAGACTTAGAGAATGAGATTAGGGTAGATTGCATTTGGGAAATTGCATAGTGCTGTTAATGATTCCAAGATGCTCATGTACAAAAGGCCACCCTTTTTACATCAAATTTACACCAGTGAATCTGTGATTACTCATAAAAGAACATGGCAATCTCAAAATAATCAAAATTATAAATTAACTAAAGGATAATGAAAAATGAAAATGGGTCATATATTAATAATTATGGCATGTGTAAAAATGTATATAATAATTATTAAGACCATGTTTGGTTAGAAAAAAGGTGAGTCATATGTCTAGATTGAATGATAAATGAATGATAACAATGGTGCCTCAGAATATTACAAAAATGAGCAAAAGGTCTCCCGTATAATATGTGGATAGGTCCTCTATGAAGGATTTGTAGAATAGCTTAGACATGATCATCATCTAGTGGTTGAGGGAGTCACACAATAATGTAATCATGGATCCATATAAGGATCTAAGCAATTGGGGAGTTCCAAGAGCAAAGCCAAAATGGCAGAGGGAAGCCAGGAAGCCGCCTAAACTTTCCTAGTTTCCCTAGAAAACCACATGAAACCAAATCTCTGAACAGACTATGATGGAATGAAGCTACTCTTCAGATCCAGGTAGGAATAACTTCAAGAAAGGTCAGTCTTATTGGGGTGAAAGTGGTACTCAGACCCAATTTTTTTTGTTGATGTAGGTGTGCTGAGCCAATGAAAGCAGAAATTAATGATCTTTCAGGATCAAAATAGATTTTAGTTCATTTTGCTAGTTATCTCATTGCTTTGGAGCAGGACCACAAAAGATGCAGATTCCACCTGTGAAGAAAACTCAAATTGAAATGGGAAGTGGGGAAGGTTTACTAATCCAAGCATAAGGATATCTATGGGCTATGTATTGCCCTGATTTAAAATATAATGTTAACATATTTCATTGTCTTTTTATTTGTTAACTATTTCCCTATTACATTTTAATCTAGTTTGGACTTCAATCAAGAGCGTTGTGGGCCATATATGACCTATGGACTATGTATGATACATCTGGACTATGCAATGGAACAATTATGTACATTCATAACCGGTGGGATAATAGGACCCCAAAGTAGTAATTAATGGTACCATGTCATCTTGGAAGGTCTCCAAATGAAATACCCAAGAACTTTGCACTTGCATGATAAAAATGGTTGAGATTCTTGACCTTTTGTTCCTCCAAATGAATTTTTTTGACTAATATGACATTGAACAAATAAATTAATTCAGGAAAAGAAAAAAAAATGGAAAGTGGTACTCAGCCCAGCTCAGATGGTTTCTGGGAAAGCCAATGAGAGGTTATTAGTCATAGCAGATCAGCAACTGAGACCCTCAGCCCTAACTCAGTAGCACAGCAGAGCAATGGGGAAGCCTCCAGTCCCAGCACAAAAGACAAATTGCCAGCTTAGAAAACCAGGATATTGGCTGGAGAGAGTAGGTAGAGTTACCCTCTGATCTGAGGAAGACACCAAACACAAGGGGCCCCTGTGCTGAAAGCCAAAGCTCAGAGCTACAGTGAACCTTGGGACAGCACCCCCAGTGCCCCAGCAGCAGAGCTCAGTCATGAAAGTCACAAAATAGTGGAGGAAGAAAGAAAATAAGCAAGAAACCAAAAAGAACCTTAATCATAGAAAATAACTGTAGTGACATTATTTGGTGAAGACCAAAACACAAACTCAGAAGAGGGCAAAATGCACACATGGGAAATGCACAATGGGACAATATGAATTGATCTCAAGCCAGAAAGGATGCTTGGAAAATGCTCATAAAAGATTTTAATAGGCACATGAGAGAAGTAGGAGAAAAAATGGAGAAAGAAACAAAATATATGTAATAGAGATTCAACAGCTTGGAAAAGAAACAACAAAAAATTGACTGAAGAAAAAATTCCTTTAAAAACACAATTGTCTAAATGCAAAAAAAAAAAAATCTATGGAAGAAAGCAACACTTTGAAAGTAAAATTAGTCAAATGAAAAAAGATTCAAAAGCTAATTGAAAATTAGAACAGGGCAAATAGAAGCTAATAACTCTAAGACACATCAAAAATTAATCAAACTAAAAAAATAGAAGATAATATGAAATAATTCATTGGAAAAATGGTCACTCTGGAAAATAGAACCAGGAGAGACAATTTAAAAATTATTTGTATATCTGAAGGCCAAGACAGAAAAAAAAATTGGATAGCATTCTTTAAGAGATTAGTGAGGAAACCTGCCCTGAAATACTAGAACCAGAAGGGGAAATAGTCATTGAAAGAATCTATTGATCACCTCTGGAAAGAGATCCCACAAGGAAAATGCCAAGAAACATTGCAAAGCTCCAGAACTAAAATCTCAAGAAAAATCTAAACAATTGGTGAATAATTTATTTTCATTTTTCAAACAACTGATTTTCATAAGGCTTTGCAATTCACATCAAAGTTTTATAAGCCTAAATATACTGAAAATACCAATAAAGTTAAATTCAACTTGATCAGTACAATCAAATGGAAACTATTAAATGCAAAGGAAATAATTTTAACACCATATTATTCTACAGAAAGCCTTCCCCAATCCCTTTTAATCTGATGCCTTCCTTCTCTTAATTATTTCCTATTTACTTTGTATATAGCTTGCCTTGTATATATTTTCATTATCTCTTCATTAGCTTGTAGATTCTTAAAGGCAGGGATTGTCTTTTGCCTGTTTTTGTGTCCTTGGTGCTAAATACAATGATTGACACATAGTAGGAAATTAGTAAATGTTTATTTACTGATTGGTGAACATTTGTTACCTAACATAGGCCAATAAAATACATGATCAGCAAAAATTACAGATAGTGAGTTTCAGAGATGGAATTTTAATGAAGTTCCTCTGACTTTAGATCAAATACTATTTTACCCTTTGAGACTGGATCTTCTGTTTTATTCAGACTGGATTCATGTGTCAGATCTCATCATTAAATGGCACCATAATTTTGCTCTGCTCTGTCCCTAACTTGAACCAGTTTGCCCCTTTTTAACTAGCCTTGTTCTCTTTTCTTCCCTCACTCCCAAACCATAGGGGCTCACTATATTTGTGCCAATCAATGGAGATACCCCATAAATTACTCTACTGCAACTCAAGATTCCCAAACTCAAATAGTCCATCAATCTCAGCCTTTCATACTAGCAGAGACTACAGGCATGTACCACCATGCTTGGAAGCTCTTACACTTTTTGCTTTGATATACTTGCATCATTCCATTGCTTTCTATTAAAAGTAAAAATTTAGAATAGTAGGAAAATAACAAAATACAAGATATGCTGTGATAAAAATTAAAAGGAACTTCTCTAAGTCAAAGCAAAAGTAGAATATAGAATATAATGCTACTGGGGTATCGAGGAAGGATGTAGGTTTTGTCAGAGACAAAACTGAAAAAAAAAAAACCTTACTTCTAGAAGGATCATGAGAAATGCAGATGGTGTCAGGAAGGAAGAAATGAAAATCTACCAACAAAATTCATGTTCTGATGATAACCTTTGCTAGGAATGAACATGGACATCTTTTCCAGACCTGTCATGTTATGATAATTAAACATCTGGTTTATGAACCATTAAGCCAGTGTGTGCTAGTTGATGATACTGTAGGCTTTACTGAAATTCATACCCTGGTCCATCTTTCATAATAATCTAATAATGAGTCATCAATTAATTATCACAGCTTTGGAAAGAGAATGTGGAAAATGTCATGGCCTGGGTAATGTTTCCAGTAATATTTTATTTTCTCTTTAATTACACTCTAGAAGGAAATTTCATCAATATATGTGGCAGATAGTCATCATTTGTGGAGTAGCACAATAGATTAGGTCCCAGATCATTAATCAAGAAGAGCCTTTTTTCCTATTCCAAGGAAAACAATTTTATTCTTAGCAAAACAGACACGTCTAGCTTGAACCAGGGATTCAGTTCTATCTACACAATGCCTATCATAGTTGTGGTGATCAAGGAGAATAATTTTTTTTATAAAACTTATTAATCCTCTTATTTTACAGTCACAGCATCTATATTTAGTGGGAAATGAGTCATTCATTTTATTCTTTCTGATACTCCATGTATTGTGTACTTAAAATGGTGTGTCTGTAATCTAATTTTTAATCCCTGTGTAATTCTTTTTTTTAGCCAAGGGTTATTTACCACAAAGACATAGCAAAACCAGAAGTATATATACCTCCCTAACAAGTAAGTATACATTCTTCCCTATACCACTTCAGTTCCTGAGGAGAATGGATTCAAAGTTAATATGGTTTCTACATAGCATTCTTCCCATCCAGGCTCACTTCCAAATATGGCATAGTCACTTTATGAATTCTTGCCTTAGCTATTGTTGGGCTGGGTCCTTTAGGTCTTTCTAAAGGGTCTCAATGTTGGATTGGTCCCAATGATAATTCCTGGATTTGTTGGTTCCAAACTCAGCATGCATTCTGCTCTAGAATATCTGGTGGCTGGCCATTCCTCTTATTTGAAACCCACAAAAATAAAACTATACTACTTTTTCTTTTTAGTAATGAGGTAAAGACTACATAGATTGGTCCCATGTGAGGAGCATTTAAGACTTGCCCATTCAGTGATTTACATGATGGTTCTTTCTTCATGAGCATCCAAAGTAGAAATGATGGGCAGTCACTCACTTTGAACTTTTAGAGCCATTTGATTGCCTCCAGTGTTGTTTCTACAACCAGTCACAAAAGCTCATTTTCACCATGTGGTCAGTTGACCAAACCCAAGTAGAGTGTGCTCTGAATCAGAGTTCAATCTTTCTAATACATTTCATTTTGTCTTTTAATAAAAAGGTTCCCCTAGTTCTTTCAGTTAAAGGTTGTATACTGTACCTCCTCAGAAGCTCCATCTCCATTTAATATCTTCCTCCATTAAAATAATTTCCATTCTCAGAAAATTAGCTAGGTGTACTTCGAATGCATTATCCATAGACCCAGCATGAGGTATCTAAAAAGATAAGCTTTGTCCTTTTACCTGCTTCTTCAGTGCCTTAGGGGAAAAGTGGTATTTTCTCATATGTTCCACATATGCAAATATAAACCACAATTGTGCCCAAATATAATAATATCCAAGTTCAAAAGCAAGGCAGTTTTTTTTTTTACAAAGTTTACCAGCGATTATAATTTATCATTAACATAGCAGATAAGTCTTACTGCCTATTTCACTGAGAAGACTGAGTTCATCCAGAGGGAATTGTTTCAGATCTCCTAGTCAGATTCTCAAATTATCTCAGCAGCAATACCTACATCTTTTTCACCTTCCCTCTGGTCACAGATAAAGAGGTAGTGTAAGTTAATTCCTCTACTTTTGGCCTTGATTTCATTATCATACTTTTCTGTCACCTTCAGGAGCTGGCTCCAGCATTCTCTTTTTTTTCATGAATCTTTAATCTATTTCCCTCAACTAGCACTTCCTATTAGTCTATATAAATACTGAAGTATCTCAAAGATTATCTGAAAAATCAAAATGGTATACCTTGATTTAATGTAATAATGTTTTGATTTTGTGATTGCTGGTTTTATAATGCATCTAATTCTTAATTGTTTTGTTCAACAAAATTATTTTTTATTAATGGGAAAATCAGGTCCACATATTATCATAAAAGTGCATTTAGATTTTATGCAATATTCCCAGCTGTAATATGCCTTTCTCTATTGAGAAGAAAGAAATTTATATCATTATTGGTCCTTTGGCTCTAATACTGATCCTCACAATTAATTTAAATTTTTATATATTTAGAATCTTTTTCATATATATGACTGCCATATTTGTATATATTTTTCTTTTGCTTTTGTTTTCTTCATTCTATATCAATTTATATGACTTTTCACACATTTCTGTGAATTCCTCATATTCATCAGTTCTTATGACACAATAGTATTTTATTACTTTCATATATCACAATCACTGTTATTCTCCAAATGATGAGCATCTATTATATGTACATATGGAGTTGTTTTTTTGGTTTATGTTTGGTTTGATTTGGTTTTTGCCAATCTAGAAAATCTTCTAGGAAATATCTTTACTCTCTTTATGATATAAGCTAAAAACATGTATAAATATTAGTAAATTTTAGGTTATAATTCTAAAATTTCTGAACATATATAGATCAATCAGCATGTATTATCATACCCATGATCTGAAGCTCTCCCAATACTCACTAATTAAAGATTTAGAGCTGGTAGAAATCTAAAAAAGCATCGAATATGTTTTCCTAAATTTACACATGAGGAAATTAAGATCTATGAAGATAAGTGTCCAAGTAGTAAATATGTATATGTGACAATACATACACACACACACACACACACACACTATATCTGTGTGTATTTATGTTTATAAATATAATATGCACATATATGTATTATGTATATGTGGATGGATAGATAGATAATAAGATAAGTAGATAAATAGAAACTAGATAAAAATATAACCAAATGTATCATTTGGTATGTGTATGGATGTATGTGTGTGTGTGTGTGTGTGTGTGTATATATATATATATATATATATATCTGTTTGTGCATGTATACATATACACTTACATAAATGCACATTCTCTAGTTGTGAGGATCAGAAAGAGTTTCTTGTAGAAGGTGGTATTAAATTTGTTTTCTGTAACAAATATAGACCAAAATTGTGCAGGATGAACAGGTATGAATAGTTGGGCTCTGTAGTATTGGAGAAAACATCTGCAATGATGACATCACAAATCTATGTGGATGGAACACTTGAATATAAATCTTCCTAATTGTTCTTGGCAAAGACCAATCTTAAAAATAATTTTATTTTCCCCAAGAATATACCAACAGGTGACAAAAAGAAACAGTGGCCCTTTGCTTTGTCTGGGGAATCTTTGCAATGAAACATTTGCAAAGGATGGCTCATTCATGAACAAATATAGGTATTGATTGAAATGTCTACGTTATTTAGTGGATAAAGAACTTAAAATGGAGCCAGGAAGTTCAAATCCTACCTCAGACACATATATGTGCTCCTAAGAAAGTTACATAACTTCTCACAAATAATGTCCATATCTATAAAATCCGTCTATATCTGTCTGTCTATATTCCTGCTTCATCTTTCACACACCTGCTTTATAATGTGGTTGTAAGGATTGAGTGAGACAATAATCAGTGTTTTTCAAACCTTTAAACACTATATAAATGCTGATTTTGTTGTATTCTACTCGTTTTCAGTTGTATGCCTCTTTGTGACCCCATTTGGTGTTTCCTTGGCAGAGTTACTACAGTGCTTAGTCATTTCCTTCTCCAGATTATTTTATCAGATGAGAAAACTGAAGCAAACAGGGATAAATGACTTGCCCAGAGTCACACAACTATTAGTGTCTGAGTACAGATTTAAACTTAGGAAAATGAGTTTTCCAAACTCTAGGTCTGGCACTGTAGTCACTGTGTTATAAATGCTACATACTTACCTACTATTAACATTGAAAATTGGAATCCATTTTGTGACTAAGTTGAATAAGCAAATTGTTTGAGCATGAGAAAAAAGTTCACTTCTCTTGGCTCCATCCAAAAGATACACTCTCCATTTGCTTATGCTTTCAAATTTTGATGCACACACACACACACATACATGCATATACATAGTGTGTATATATATATATATGTATGCTTAAATAGATAAATATAGATATTGCATGTGTATGTATATATTATATATATGTGAATATATATATATTACCTATCTGTGCATAGATACAGATATATTCAGACAGATCGATATAGATAGATAAATAGACTTGAAGACAGATAGATAAATAGATATAGTTATAGATAGATAGACACACAAACAGACATATAAATAGATGGGTAAATAATTAGATGATATATATATGTATACAAACACATTTATAAATGTATGTGTGGGTATAATTTATATGGCTACATATAAATTTTAGAAGAAGCAATACTTTAATTCATGTATCTATGAGTCAATACAGAGTACAGGAAAATAGTACTGGCTTTGGAATCAGAGGATCTGGATTCAAATTATAGTTTGCTCTACAATTTTATTACCTGTATGATCATGGACAAGTTTTATACATTTTCTGGGTCTCAATTTTTAAATGAGGAGTTTGACTTCATGACCATTAAGTTCTCTTCCAAATCCATATATATGATCAATTATGATTATTTATCTGATACTTTCCTGAGAGGGGGGAAATGGGATAAAAGAAAAGAAGAATATAACATGAACATTCTAAGCACCTAAGGTGGGAAGAGATGTGGGGAGAAAAAACAGAGTAAGGGATGGTGTCAAAGAAAAATTCAGAAGTAAGAGGCTGAGAGCATTCAAGAATGTTGTTTCCATTTGTTAAAACTGCTCCCTGCTGATATTTGCCTATTGAAATCTTTTTTTCTTTCTTTGAGAACCAGTAAACATTTTATTTACTCTATGTAGTTTCCCCTCTCACTCACTATTTCTATCCATTGATCTCCAACTCAAAGGAATATTCTTCCCTTTCAAATTTGACTAAATAACCTTGCCTGGATCACTACTATGTCTCTATCATACTTACTTCCTAGCATATTTATATGTATATTGTACATGAAGATAATAGGTCCAGACTGAGATTTAAGTCTCATGTTTTTACAGACTATAAATGGCACCTTCACAAAAATTGACTATGTAAAACAGACGTAGAAAAGAATAAATATTAAATGTGCCCTTCCCCAGACTTAATACAATAAAAATTACATTTAATAAAGAACCATAGAAGAAAAAATTAAAAACTTGACTCTAGCTATGTAAAAGGCACCTAGATAACACAAAAAATAAAGAGCCCCAGTTCTGGAGTGAAAAACACCAGGGTTTAAATCTGATTTCAGACAATTATTAGCTGTGTGACCCTGGGTAAATCATTTAACCCTGTTTGCCCCAGTTTCCTCATCTGTAAAATGAACCAAAGAAGAAAATGGTAAACCACTCCAATATCTTTGCCAAGAAAACCCTGAATGGCATCATAAAAAGCTAGATGCAATTAATTGATTACAACAGTTGACAACAACAAAAAGAATTTGAATCTAAGAAATGACTGGACCAAAGAACAAATCGTAGAAATAAACAATAACAATGAGACAATAAAATTTTTGGGATGTGCCAAAGCAATACTTAGAGGAAAATTTGTATTTTTAAATACATACATCAATAAAAGGGAAAAAAAAGCAGGTCAATGAATTGGACATACAACTTAACAAGAAAACAACTAGAAAAATAACAAATTACAAATTTTCAATTGAAAATTAAATAGAAATTCTGTAAATCAAAGAAAAAATTATAAAATTAAAAGTTTAAAAAATTAAATTAGGAGTTATTTCATGGGGAAAAGCAATAAAAACAAAAAAAAGTTGATTTAATTTTTAAAAAGAAAAAAACCACATTACTAGTATCAAAAATAAAAAAGCTGAATGCACCATTAATAAAGATGAAATTAAACCAATTATTTGAGCTTTTTTGCCCAATTATATGGCAATGAAACTGATGATCTAAGTAAAATGGATGAATCTTTACAAAAACAGAAGTTGTCTAGATTAAAAGAAGAGGGGAAAAAAGAATGCTTAAATAGCCTGATCTTAGAAAAAGAAATTGAACATGTTATCAATGAACTCCCTAAGAAAAAATCCCTAGGATCAAATGGATTTACAAGTGAATTCTACCACACATTTAAGGAATTATTAATTCCAATATATATAAACAATTTGGAGAAAAAAATTGGTAGAGAAGGAATGCTACCAAATTCTATTTATGACACACACACAGGTAGTTTTTATACATAAATCAAGTAAAGCAAGAACAGAGAAAGAAAACTAGATCATTCTCCTTAATAAATATTTTGCCTACAAAAAATGTATATATAATGCAAGCAAGGAAATTACACTAATATATCATACAGATCATATACTATAACTAGGTGGAATTTATGCTGGAAAAGCAGGGTTGGTTCTCTATTAGGCAAACTATGAATTGACTATATCAATAACAAAAAAAGTCATATGATTATCTTAATAGACAAAGAAAAAGCTTTTGAAATGCAAATTAATACAACTCTGAGGTACCACTACATACCTCTCAGATTGGTAAAGATGACAGGAAAAGATAATGATGAATGTTGGAGGGGATGTGGGAAAACTGGGACACTAATATATTGTTGGTAGAGTTGTGGACTGATCCAACTATTCTGGAGAACAATACTATGCCCAAAGGACTATCAAACTGTGCATATCAATCCAATCAATCTTTATTGGGCTTGTATCCTAAAGAGATCATAAAAATAGAAAAGGGCCCACATGTCCAAAAATGTTTGTGGCAGCCCTTTTTGTAGTGGCAAGGAACTAGAAACTAAGTAGATGCCCATCAACTGGAAAATGGCTGATGTTATTGGTATATGAATGTTATGGAATATTACTGTTCTTTCTATAAGAAATCATCAGCAGGATGACTTCAGAAATGTCTGAAGACATTTACATGAACTAATACTGAGTCAATTGAGTGGAACCAAGGAACATTATATTCAGCAGCAACAAGATTAGATAATGATCAATTTGGATGGATGTGGTTCTTTTTAACAGTGAGGTGATTTAGGCCAATTCCAGTGGTCTTGTGATAGAGAGAGCCATCTGAACCCAGAGAGAGGATTATGGGGACTGAGTGTGGATTATAACATAGTGTTTTCTCTTTGTTGTTGTTGTTTGCTGGCATTTTGTTTTCTTTTTATGTCCTTTTTGATCTGATTTTTCTTGTGCAGCATAATAATTATGGAAACGTATAGAAGAAATGCACATGTTTAGCATGTATTGGATTACTTGCTGTCTGAGGAAAGGGCTTGGGGAAAGGAGGTAAAAAAAAATTGGAACACAAGATTTTGCAAGAGTGAATGTTGAAAACTACCTATGCAAATGTTTGAGAATAAAAAGATTTTTAAAAAGAAAGCTTTTTATACTCATTCCTATTAAAAATCTTAGAAAGCATAGAATCAAAGAATCCTTTCTGAAAATGATATGAAAAAGCTATCTAAACCATTATTTATAATAGAGATGAACTAGAAACCTTCCCAGTAAAAGTAGGGATGAAACCAGGATGTCTATTATAATTTCTATTATTCAATATTGTATTAGAATTAGAAATAGAAATAAGAAACTGATGGAATAAAAATAGTCATTGAGAAAACAACATTATCATTCTTTGCAGACAATATGATACTTAGAAAACCCTAAAAAATCATTTAGTTGAAACAAGTCACATCGTTGGCAAAGTTGCAAGATATAAAATAAACCAATATAAGTAAAGTTGAAAGATATAAAATAAATCAACATAAGTAATCAACATTTCTATCTACTACCCAAAAAAAGCTGGAAGAGATAGAAGAAAATGCTTTTAAAATAAATGTAGGCAAAGTAAAACATTTTAGAAAATTACAAAACATTTTCACCCAAATAAAGACAGATTTAAGCAATTGGAAAAATATTAATTGCTCGTGGTTTGGATGAACAATTAAGATAAAAATGATAATTTTACCAAAGTTAATTTACTTAGATTTATTTACATACTAATCAAATTAGTTATTTAATGAATGAAATAATAAAATAAAAAAAAATAAAATAAAAAATAATAACAAAAAGGGTAATCAATGAAAAAATGTAAAGTAGTAGTCCCAGATTTCAAATTATATTACAAATCAATCATCATAAAAACAACTTAATGCTGGCTAAGAAACAGAGTTGTTGCTCAATGGAATGCAATACACAAAAATAAATGACCATGGAGATCTAATGTTTGATAATTTTAATAATCCAAGCTTGGGGTGAGGGCAAGAACTCACCATCTAACAAAAAATGCTATGAAAATTATAAAGCAATTTGGAAGAAACTAGACCTTGATCAACATCTTCATTTATATACTAAGATAATATTCTATAAACCAAAATATACTAAAGTCAAAATGAATAAACTACTTAGACATAAAGGATGATTTCATAAGTAAATTATAGGAGCATGGGAAAATGAACTTGTCAGATCTATGAATAAGGGAAGAGTTTGTGAACAAACAAGTGATAGAGAGGATTTAAGAAATAGCTTGAATAAACTTTAATTACATGAAATTAGAAAGGTATCATACAAACAAAATTAATGAGGTCAAAATTAGAAAAAAATTATAAAATGGGGATTTACAGCAAGTTTCTCTGATTAAGGCCTCATTTTTAAATATAAGTATAAATGAACCAAATTTATTTTCAGTGGTATTTTATTTTTCCAATTATATGCAAAAATATTTTTCAACATTCATTCTTGCAAAATCTTGTATTTTAAAGTTTTCCTCATCTCTCCATTCTCCCCCCTTTTATTATATCATCCGATATAAGTTAATATGTGCAATTGTCTAAATATATTTCTACATTTATTATAGTGAACAAGAAAAATCAGATCAAAAGGGGGAAAATGAGAAAGAAAAAAAAGCAAACAAACAAACAAAATGAAATTGCTATACTGTGATCCATATTCAGTCTTCATAGTCTTCTCTCTGGATGCAAATGGCTCTTTCTATCATAAGTCTATTGGAATTGCCTTGAATCACCTCATTGTTGAGAAAAGGCAGGTCCATCACAGTCGATCATCACATAATTTTGTTGTTACTGTGTACAATGTTGTATTGGTTCTGCTCACTTTAGTCAGCATCAATTCATCTAAGTCTTTTCAAGCTTTTCTGATATCAGCTTGCTCATCATTTTTTATAGAACAACGATATTCCATAACATTCATATGCCATAATTTATTCAATCATTCTCCAACAGAGGGTTGTCCACTCAGTTTCCAGTTCCTTGCCACTACAAAAAGCAAGAAATTTAAAAGAAAAATGCCAGGCATGATGGTACATGTAAGTATTTCCGGCTACCAGGAAGTCGGAAACTATAGATCTCATGGGCTTAGGAATTCTGAGGTCCACTAGGCTAAGATGATTTGGTTTCTGATCAGTCAATCAGATAGCACAGTGAAAAGCACAATGGGTCTGGAGTCAGGATGAGATATGAGTTCAATCTGACCTTGTATACATACTAGCTGTGTGATCTTGGACAAGTTACATAACCTTTATTTGATTCAATTTCCTCAACTGTAAAAAGGATAACAAGAGTACTTGCCTCACTAGCTTATTCTGAGATCTAAAGGAAATAATATTTGCACAGTGTCTTACACATAAAGTGTGCTATAGTGATGGTGATTGATTATTGATGATGATGATGATGTTGATTCTTCATTAAGCAGGAAGCCACCAGGCTGCCTAAGGAAGTAAAAACCAGCTCAGATTGGAAATGGATTATGTGAAATTTCCCCATGTTGTTCAGTGATACAACAGAGATCAAGAGGGACCCCCATATTTCTAACATGGATGAGACCAAAAAATTTAGTCTTTCCTAAAGTAGGGGGATTCTTTTTTTAAATGATGAAAACTACTCCAATGGCATTGATTGTATACTAGAACTTAAATGCACTTGTTCTTTATCAAGGTTCATCTTTATAGAGGATTTCTAGAGTTCAAGATTTTCAACTGAGAGGGCTGCTTTTTATTAAACATCAGAACATATATTTGATCCCTTGCAGAGAACCAACATGGTTTGCTATTGCCCCTGGCCAATAGGCCTGCAATTTAATTTAGGAGGAAAGGGGAAAAGAAAAAGCACCGAAAACATAGAAAGAGAATGAACAATGTACTCAAGAGGAAAAAAAAAGATGTTAGAACTGATTGCAAAAGGAAACAGCAACCTAGGTTTTGAGTGCCTTTTCAAAAAGAGCTTTGGATGACACCTGGCATCTGGGCACTGCACTAATGAGAACATGATTGTAGATTCCTGTCCCTGCAGAGGTGAGTCAGCTATAAGGTGTTCCATGATGACAATGTTTTGTGAGGGTTCAGTCACTGTACATATCCTCTCTGTGATATAAGATGTGCATAAAGTCATAGGATCATTTATTTAAAGGAAGAAGGGATTTTAGAAGCCACTGAGTTCAATCATTTCATTTTGCAGATGATAATATTGACACTGATGAAGGTAAAGTGACTTGATAAAGGTCATACAGGGAGAAAGGGAATCCAGACACTCTGACTCCAATATCCTCACTTTTTCATTCTGCCATCCTGCCTAACAAAGCAAATCTGCTTCCACTCAGGTACAATTTTGGGTTCTTCAATTTTTTGAATTAAATATGGAAATTATGCTATTGAAGAAACACAGTGTCCTTCTACACATAAACATTTCTCCCACTGATTTGCCATGCTGTTAAAATCCCTCTCTTTATAGTTCCCCTTTGGATTAAAACATTAATTGTTAAAAGCTAGTTTCTGGCTACTTGGGCATTAACCATGGGAATATTGCTATGATTCCATCAGCAGAAATTGATTTTTGAGATGGGAATACAGTACAGGACAATTGCAAATGGGTGTAGAAGAAGGAAGAAATAGCATATATTCAAGGAGCTGTTAGAAAAGTAGGCTTAAGAACCAAGAGAACATTGTACACAACAACAAGAGTTTATAATAATAAATGGTGGTGGGCTTGGTTCTTTTCAGCAATGAGATGATCCAAGACAATTCCAATAGATATATGATGGAAAGTGCCACCTGTATCCAGAGAGAGAAGAATAGAGACTGAATAGGGTTCAAACCATAATATTTTCACCTTTTGCTGTTATTATTTATTCACTTTTTTTCTTTCTCTTGGGACACAAGGTTTTACAAAGGTGAATGTCGAATTTATTTTTGAATGTATTTGGAAAAATAAAATACTATCAAAAATCAAAAAGAAAAGAAAAGAAAGATAAGTTTATCCATTTAAAAGTTCTTTGGGCAATTAGGGGACAGAATGATGGCTCTAGATTTTTGGATAAGGGAGAATATAAAGAGAAGAAGAGAATATCACCAAAGACTTATATGACTAATTCCATGCTTTTGTCCATGACACATCCTTTCTCTAATGCTTGCCAGATAAATTGAAAATTGATGTATTGAGAACAGAGATACTGGGTACTTTAGAATGCATATCCATTCATTCAAATCATCACTACCATCATGAAAAAGAGCTTTATGTACACATTCAGTTACAAATGACTCAAACATATCATCTTTATTTTCATGGGACAGAGATAGGGTAAAAAAACAAGACTTCTTATTCCAGTGATATAGGGATACCCAAATGAAGACATAGTTTATACCTTCTCGACAACTTAATATCTGGAGTGTCTGGAACTCTAAGAGGATAAAATATTTGTTCAAGATCACACAGCCAGTATGTATATCAGAGCGAGACTTGAACCCTAAAGTCTTCTCTGATTCTGATCATTATATCTCTATTTCTTATAGAATGCTAATTCATGATTCACTTTTCTTCTTGCAGGTCAGGAAAAGTCATGCAAATTGCAATGATTCCAGCAAGGCTATGTAGAAAATAAGAGATTTGAAAGAGAGAATCAACTAATTAGGGAAAGTGTACTATGTGAGGACTAGAGTGAAAATTCATTCTGGTTTTGATTTGAAGCTCTCAAGTGAGAGTCAAGTAGATGCTTGTAGCAATGACCTAAGTCATTCACTCAATAATAAATCCACTAGAGGTTATTCTGCCCTAATCATTATTTTGCTCTAAGATATAAACAAGGGGAACTGATAATTGCCTCTATACTCTCCTTATCTTTGCCAAACTGGCCTGACCTCCTCTGACCAGCCTTCCAGCATTAGGTGAACCATTATACAGGTTCTTGGACAACATATAGTTTTTAGAGCCTGTCTCAACTCCATTCAAATAAACAGTATGGTTGTTAGATTAAACCCAGCAGCAAAACAGACTGCATTTAAAAAAAAAAGAAAGAAAAAAGAAAAACAATACAGTGCTCTATCCCTTCTCATACACTGTCAAGAAGGCTAGTCGGCTGATCAGGGATTAAAGATTCATTTTTTCAAGTGATTTAGGGAGGGAGAAAAGCTAAATTTTCAAAGGCTGGTTACTATTTATCAACAGCTTCCTAACATGACTGAAAGCCTTATTGTAGTGAAAGCACTTGATCAGGGAGAAGTATTGATTCCGGCATCCAACAAATGCCTCCTCTCTGTGGCAGGAAGAGTGTGGTACCTTACAAAAATCAGTTAAGCAGCAGTGATGCCCATTCATAAATATTGTTTACAGCTGACTATAACATTACAGTATGTATAGTTGTAAAAATATACTTGCTTCAACGACTTCTGTTACAGTAAGTAAGAGACAGGGTTGGCTTCCCCCTTTTTAATAGACAAACCCAATAGCAAATGACCAAAACAGCTATGCTCTTTCCTGGTGTAGGGAAAACCTATGCTGTAAATTCTAATTGCTGCCCCTGGTGTTAAACAAAATTATTTTTTAAATCAAAACTTATAAAGCTAATAACTTCAAATGAAAATGAAACTATTTTCTTAGTTAAGAAAAACACACGAGACTGTGTTATCTTGCTTTTTAATTTTCTAGGTATCCTTGTCATTATTATTATTGGAAGAATTTAAAGATAGCTGTAACTGGATAAGGCAATTAAAGCTTTGCAGTGGCTGATGACCTCAGGGAAGGGATATGTTTCCTCCCTCAAACTATTCTCTGGCTTTTCTTCTGATCACTTGATTGGCTCTAGGTTGCCTCTTTCAGAGTTCAGAGAAATGTTAGCCATTTCTCTGGTGTGATTGTTCAATTTACTCCACTACAAACATTTTCCCCCTTCACATCTCTTCAGGGTTTAGGAAATTGAGGACTCTGGGCTGTGCTGCAAAGGCATAAACTGAAATCTGGAGCACAACTGTCTGTACCTAGTACTCTAGAGTAGGGTATAGCCTACACCATGTACATAGCAAAGGAAAAAGGGAGCCAAGGAAACAACTAGGATTTCAAAGAAGTTCCTAGGCTATAAAATAGTCAGGATTATAAGTTTAAGAATGCTGGAGATAGCTCAAATCAGACAATTATTAAATCTTCATTTGTATCTCTGAAATTGATGGCTATAAGTGAGAGGCTGATCTGTTGTCTTGTTGATTGTCTACAGTTAAGAATGTGATGGAAAAATGTTAATAATAGAAATTAAATTTAAAGATATATCCCAGTACATTTTATTTTTTAGAAAACCAATTGTTAAACATGTATCAGCATAATGTAGGATAAATCATTGGATGTCATGAGATTCTGGTGAAAAGTACAACAGAACAACAGAGAATAAGAGAACTTGTGTCCCATGAAGACAGCCAGAACATAAGAGTTTATTTGTTTCATTCATAGCTTAAAGCTTTGCAAATGGTTACATAGTAGCTGGCAATTCCTCAGCCATGAAAATCCATCTAAAATAAAATGTAGAGTGACTTCTCAGACCTCTCCCACATTTGTTCTTTTATATAAGTTACCTGCCACCAGTCACCATTATGAGTTCCAGTCCATGGGGGTAAAGGAAACAGGAAGGGTCTCTGAGCTTATGTAAGCCAGTCACAGTCTGTCCCCATTGGTATCCTTAAAATTTCTAGAGAATAGGAGGAAGACCTCAGAGAACTACGGAGGTAAGTTCATGAAAGAGGTTAAATGAGTCACATAGGTTGGGTAGATACTGAGATGATGGAGGGTATTGGAAGGAATGTACACACTGATAAGATCACTGATATAGTGAGATGCTGAAGCTCTAGTAATAAGAGAAGGAAGAGGAGAATAAGAAGTAGTAATAGTAGCAAAATTTCTTTAATAGCCTAAATCAATCTGTATTTAGTTTGTTTAATGGTTTTCAAATCAATTCAACCAATGGGAAATATATTGACTTCTGCATATACTTACATGTGTATCTCTTTAGACTTTATTATTTTGTTTTTACATATTGTCTTCTTAGTCTTTTTTGGTTTCTGATTTAGTTCCTTACCCTTACCTATGACCCATATGTGTTTCTAGCATCTTGATTCCTAACTAGTTGACACATTGCCTAGCTTAAATTTTACTGTATTCCTAGCTTTGTGAAGCCCAACTTCTCATTCTGTTTTATGTTCTCCCTCTTCTATTCATAGGTTAGATTTTGGCAAGTATGTTAAGTGCCCCAACTGGATAATATAAAGATATGCTCTCAGCATTTACTGTAGTGTTGACAACAGTTCTTTAAATGAAGAGAAAACATTAGGCTTTAGAGCAGTATAGTGGAAAGATACTGACTTTGAAGTGAGGAGACCTGAGTTTATAATTTCAAATATGTCATTTATTATCTATTTGACTTAGAGCAAATCATTTCATTTCTCTGAACTTAATTTCAGAAGATAATTTCTATACAATGATAATCTACAGTCTATCATACAGGTAATACAGGTGCTTTATTATTCTCGAAGAACTACATAAATGAGAGTTATTATTATTATTTATTCATGTAGCACTTGTTCAATTAATTAACTGATATCCATATTTACAATGTCGATATTTTAGCTATAGAATAAAGTTGGGTTTAAGATTATAGATATATAGATATAACTCTCTCCATATAAATATGGAGATATAAATAAAAATATATATTACATATATATATAATTTCCCTCTAACTATTCTGGGAGATATAGGTTATTCTATGCTAAATGGGGAGGAAAGGTCTTCAATAGTTCAATATTCAACACCCTTTCTTTTGCAAGCCTCTATTTTTAGTCCAGGCTAGTTATGCAAGGTAAGAGTTATTTGGTATGATACCTCAAGATTATCCAGCTATTTGGTGTCAATTCAAGAAGGGTGACCTCTCTTACCTCTTCCACCATACAACAATCTTCTGGACCATGTTTCCATACATATCAATGGTATGTGCTCAATAAATTTAAAAATATTATCAAGGAATTTACAAAAGATAAATCTGTCCCAATCACAGAATGTAGCTTCAAAGTTCCAAATAGAAAGTATTTTTAATTTGTTCTTTAAATACCATCTTCCTCAGAAAATGCATATATTCTCATGATTTCATTTATCATCTCCATACAAATCATTCCAAAATTTTTATCTCCACTCCTCCAGACTTTTGCAAATTCCATCTTAGCTTAAGCCCTTAACCCATAAAATAGTCAAGGTTATATGCATGCGAATGCTGGAGCCTGCTTAGTTCAAACCAGCCAACTATTAAATTGCCTGAAAGTGAGGGCAGAGCCAAGATGGCAGAGAGATACCAGGAAGGTGCCTGAGTTCTCCCTAGGTTTTCTCAGGAACGATATTAAATGAGGCCTCTAAATATTTTCTGGAGCAATAGAACACACTGAAAGCAAAGCAAAAACTGAAAATGAAACAATTTTCCAGCTTAAGATAACTTAGAAGGATTTCAGAAAAGTTTTCTCTAAAGTAAGTAAAGGCAGGGCACAGTCCAGTACAGACAGTGTCTGGGCAAGCCAGCAAGAGGCTCTGAGCCACAGTACAGATCAGCAACCTCAATCACACCCCCTCATTCCTGGAATCTTCCTTATAGATTATGCTTGCTGATGGTTTTAGGTAGGTAATTCTTTTCATTTTAAGAAACAAATTAATTTATGCCTATGCTTTCAAGTGTTTTTTAATGTAAATGAGTATTATATTGTCAAGGGTTTTATGCATCTATTAATATAGTTATGATTTTTACTGCTTTTGTTACTGATGTGGTCAATTATGTTAATAGTTTTCCTTATTTGAACCCACTTGGTCACAATGTTTTGTAATTTATTGTTGTAGTCTTCTAGTTAGTATTTTACAACTATATTCACTGGTAAAATTTGTCTATAATTTTCTTTATATTTTTTTCTTCCTCAATTGCTTATCATCACTATATTTGTTTCATAGAGTGAGTTTTGTTAATATTGGAACTGATTGATTTTTTAATATTTTGGAGAATTCACTTGTAAATTCTTTTGGTCCTGATGTTATTTTTTTTCCCCTTGGAAAGTTCATTTATGAACTTTTTCCAAACTTTCTTTTTCCAAAATGTTTATTAAGATATTATATTTTCTTTTCTGTTAATCTGGGCAGGATATATTTTTCTAGGTATTCTTTGATTTCACTTAGATTTTTAAATGTATTGGCATTGCTTTAATTTCATCTTCAAACCAAAAAAAATAAAAAGTAGAATTGATCAAATGCAAAAGAAGGTACAAAAGTTAACTGAAGAAAATATTTTTTTTTAATTTCCTGAAAGCTTCAACCAAAATAATCATCCCACATTACTTTCATAGTTTCTTCCCTGATCTTTTGATGGCTCCCCATTTACTATAGAATAAAGTCTTACTGTCCCAATCTGACCCCAACTTACCTTTATAGCAATACCATTATTTCTATTAGTCCTTGAGGACTTAAAGCATCTGCTTCAGCCAAATTATACTACTCAATGTCGCCCAAACCCATCTTTTCTTTTGCTATCAATTTCCTTCAAAATTTAGCCCTGCAACAAACAGTGGCAAGATTCCCCAGTGCAGATCAAAATATAATTGGGAAACATGTAACAAAATGAATAAAAATGTGGCTTTCTAAATCACTATGTGACCCACAAGGATCCATTTCTATTGGAATTTGACATCTAACACATGAAATGTTAGATAGTTCTGTAATGGGCTGAGGTCCCAAGCACATGAGGCTAAATAGTAATTGGACCATACCCTATTAATATATAAGCTTGGAGAAAGAATGGCCCCCGCCCACTCTTTGTGCAAGTCCTGATGTGTTGTATAGGAAATGACGATTTTGGTGGGTGGAGGCAGGGGAGTGGAAAAGGAAGGGGAAAGAGAGACTTTTGGCATTGCTATTGCGACGGTTTGCTCAGCGCAGACTGCTCTCTGTTAGCTGGCTCCCTGTCGCAGATGGCTATATTGCTATAGCAATCTTTCTTGCCCATATTGCTATCACAATCTTTATTCACCTCTTCACTTTAATAAATATTGAAGATTTTTCCCTTAACCTGAATTCCTGACTCTGGCTGATTTTAAATACGCGGTCATTACAAGTTCTTCCTTAGGAATAGGTGAAAATATCCTTTCCGTAACTAACTTTAATTTTTGACATCTAACACATGAAGTATTAGATAGTTCTTCCTTAGGAATAGGTGAAAATATCCTTTCCTGTAACTAACTTTCCTTTTTTCTAGCTCTATCCCCTGCATTAATGCCCCAAAGGCAATTTTTTTCTATATTAAATTGCTCTTTAAATATCTGACTACAATTGCTCTTTTATCACTTTCATGGTCAAAATCTTTCCATCTTCTCCCTTTGCTTCAAATATTGTTATTGTTCAGTTATCTTTGACTCTTATTGACTATAGGGACCATTCTCTCCAATACTATCCCTTTGATTTTCTTGGGAATGATACTGAAATGATTTGCCATTTCCTTCTCCAAAGGATTAAGGCAAAAAATAAAATAAAATAAAATAAAAAAATAAAGGTAAATGTGACTATGTGACTTGACCAAGGTTATACAGATAATATTATCTGAAGGTAGATTTGAACTCAGATCTTCCTGTCTCCGGGTCCAGTTCTGTATCACCTACATATGAGCCACCTAGTTGCCTCACATTGCTTCATATTACTTTCCAAATCTTTAACTTATTATTCAAATTCCTCTATAATTTACTACTACCAAATCTTCCCATTAGCCAGTTAGGTGGCTTAATTGATAGAGTGCTGAACTGGTGAGGAAGATTCATCTTGAATTCAAATCTTGGACACTTACTAGCTGTGTGAACCTAGAAAAATAACTTCACTTTGCTTCAGTTTCCTCATCTATAAAATGAGCTATTAATGGCAATGGCAAAACAAGCCAGTATTTTTGAAAAAAAAAAAAGGGAGGGGGGTCTCACAGAGTCAGAGTCAGACACAAACTAAAAAGCAGCAGTTTTTCCATCATCAGTTCATATTGTTCTTCTCCTGGTACCCTATTCTATAGTAAACTAAGCTACACTTATTCATTATCTCACAAAAGTATCTTCTACTCACCCACTGCTTTGCTTCTGTTAATGCCTAATATAACCATTTTGTTTACCCTTTCTTCTCCTTTTCTCTCCCCTCACAAATTAAATCTGGTTAATTTCTAGTTATTCTTTAATGCTCAGATTAAATGCTTCCTTTCCAGAAAGATTTCTCTGATCACACTATTAACACCCTCACCCTTATTGCTTATAGTAAGATATTGCTTTTCCTCCTTTGGATCTCTCACAGCATCCTGCTCTTCTCTTCTTCACTTATCAAGTTCTATTTTTATTATAGTCATTTATGCACATTTTATGAGCAAAGAGAGTATCTTATTCATCCTCTTTTACTGAGTGTGCAAAGGCTTGATAAATCTTGCCTTCTCCTACTGTCTCCTAAACAAGGTGGGTGTTACCTGGACATGATGTGACTTTTTCCTTTTCTGGATCCATGATTATAGAGCAGCAGTGAGGATTGCTGATACTTAAGAATAAAAGTTTGGAAGCCTTCCCTTTAAATTGAGAAATATAGTCACAGAGTTTTCATGACACCATTCTCTCCTGGTTTTCCTCTTGTCTAGCCATTTTCTTTTACTCAATCATTATTGATGCCCTACTAGGAACTTTGTGATGAAATTTCTTCTTCTTCTTCTTCTTCTTCTTCTTCTTCTTCTTCTTCTTCTTCTTCTTCTTCTTCTTCTTCTTCTTCCTCTTCTTCCTCTTCTCTCCTCTTCTTCCTCTTCTCTCCTCTTCTCTCCTCTTCTCTTTCATTCCCCTCCTCTTCTTCCTCCTTCTCTTCTTCCTTTTCCTTGTTTTTACTTCTCCCCATATAGAAAATATATAATGTCTTACATATATCTCTATTACATATAATATTTTCCCCCTTAGAGTTTATACTATAGTCAGATAAATGAAGTAAAAAATATTTTGAGACACAATGTAGTTTATAAAGGATAAGGGAATTGGAAATTGTTTAAGACTAATTCTGAAAAGGTTATATGGAAAATTATACAAATATAATTCTGAGAAAATTTGTATTCCTGGCACTGAGGACATAACTTCTCTGAGATGTCTTCTAGATTTTTTTGCTCCTCATTACTACTAGTAAATTTCTCAAATATGAATTCAGTATTATAATCATTTTTTTCCAGAGTTTTCCCATAAGCCAGAGATTTTCAGTAAATACACAAACATGGATATCAAAGGATTACAGACATACAGCTGAAAGTGATAGTAGGAGTATTTAGTTCAACTCTGTCTTTTTTACAAGTGGGGAAATCATAGAAGTTGAATAATTTGGTTAGGGTCACAGGATGCAAAAGCACAAAAGCATAGTCTGAAGACCTGGATTCAAATCCCACTTCCTACCTGTATAATTTTGAAAAAGTCTCTTAAACTTCTTTCATGCCTGTTGGTCCAGATCAAGGAAACAGGAGAGGCACTTTCACAAGAGTACATTAAAAACAGCCTGGACAAAAGGAAAGCTTAAATGAGGAGACTAGGGGAAAAAGTTATTGTTATTGTTTCCAATAGCATGGACTTATCTTATAGTAAGAAATTGAAAACTTTTACTGAAGTTTGTTCTCTGGAACAAGATGATAACTTTTATTTTTCTCTAATTATCTTTAATGATGAGCTCATTTTTGAATGTAGAAGAAGTAATAATAACTGCTGTTCTATATTTACTTTTTTATTTTAACTTAATTTTTACATTATATTTGTGCATTCATTTTTAACATATTTTCATATGAGTCATGGGGAGAATCAGAACAAAAGGGAAAAACCACAAGAAACAAAAGGTGAAAATGGTATGTGGGTTTCAATGTGAGTCTCCATTATTCTCTCCCTGAATGCAGATGGCATTTTCCATCCAACATTTTTTAGAATTACCTTGGATCATTGAATTGCTGAGAAGAGCTAAGTCTATCATAGCTGATGATTATACAATCTTGCTGTTGTTGGGTACAATGTTTTCCTGGTCCTGCTTCCTTCACTCAACATCAGTTCATGTAAGTCTCTCCAAACTTTTCTGAAATCAGCCTGTTCATTGTTTCTTATAGAACAATAATATTTTATTACATTCATGTATCATAATATATTTAGTCATTTTCCAATTGATGGGTATTCACTCATTTTTCAATTCTTTGTCACCACAAAAAGAGGCTCTGCAAACATTTTTGCATATGTCCTATACTCACTTTCAACCAATAATGTTCACTTGCATGTTATGGCATCACTTTCGTTATGTCATGGTCCTCTTCAAAAACGAATGGCAAATAACAACAACCAACAAGAAGCAAATGATTGATGAAATAGAAATTTTGAACTCTTTTTTTTTTAGGTTAAACATGCAATTCTTTCAAACATATTTCTTTTTTTAATTAAAGCTTTTTATCTTCAAAACATATGCATGGATAATTTTTCAACATTGACCCTTGCAAAACCTTGTGTTCCAAATTTTTCTTCTTCCTCCCACCTCCTCTCTTAGATGACAAGTAATCCAATATATGTTTAACATATTTAAAATTTTTTAAATCCAATATATGTATGCATATTTATATAATTATCTTGCTGCACAAGAAAAATCAGATCAAAAAGGGAAAAAATGAGAAAGAAAGCAAAATGCAAGCAAACAACAACAAAAAGAGTGAAAATACTATGTTATGATCCACACTCAGTTCCCACAATTCTCTCTCTGGGTGTAGATGACTCTCTTCATAACAAGACTATTGAAAGTGGTCTGAATCACATCATTGTTGAAAAGAGCCACGTCCATCAAAATTAATCATTGTATAATCTTGCTGTTGCCATGTATAATGATCCCTTGGTTCTGCTCACTTCATTTAGCATCACTTTGTTTAAGTCTCTCCAGGCCTCTCTGGAATCATCCTGCTGATTATTTCTTATAGAACAATAATATTCCATAACATTCATATATCATAACTTATTTAATCATTCTCCAACTGATCCACTTAGTCAAACATGTTTCCATATTTTTCATGCTGCACAAGAAAAAAAGACCAAAAAGGGGGGGAGGGGAGAAGCACAAGAAAGAATTAAAAAAAAAAAGTAAACAACAAAAACAAAAAAGGGAAAAATACCATAACCTGATCTATACTCAATCTCCACAACTCTCTCTTTCTCTCTCCCTCCCCCTTTCTCTCTCTCTTTCTCTCTCCTTCTCTCTCTCTCTCTCTCTCTCTCTTCTCTCTCTCTCTCTCTCTCTCTTTTTCTGGATGTGTATGGGATTTTCATTCACAAGTCTACTGGAATTGTCCTGAACCACCTCATTATCAAAAAGATCCAAGTTCAAAATGATAAATTCTTGACAGGGTCAAGTGACCACCCTATCATAGAACTAGTGATAGAAGAGAGGAGGAAAATTAGGAAGTCTAACAGGTATCTTTTATTTGGAGAAAGGAACTTTTGAGGTGTTCAGGTGAGATCCAATAACTTAGTATTATAAAATGAACTTGGTTCAAGAGAAATAGGAAGTCTCAAAAAAAGAGAAATGGGAAAAAGAAATTCAGAACATTCCAGTTTGTTTCTCTGGATACGGAGGAAAAGGAAGAGTTATCTAAAGAGACTGATGTGATTGCACAGAAAAGTCATCAACCACTTCAGATTTTAAGAGGACAGATACAAAGGATAGAAGCCAGGGCAGTTGACTAAGGATGAATACAAATGAGTACCAGCAAAAGTCCAATTTATCTGAGGCTGGTGATGAATGCTAAGGATAAGAAAAAGTATTTGTTTATTTCTGTTAGAAGCAAGTAAAATCTCAGTGAAGCAATAGAACCACTATTCAGAATGGATGCCATAAAGATAATGGGATCAATGGGTGAAGAAGACTGGATGGATCAATAGTTAAAATATTAGATTTATAGCTGGAAGACACAGTATTATTGTTGAGATTTGAATTCAGTTCTTTCAATCCAAAACTAAAGACCAACTAGTATTCATCTCTAATGTTATAGATGAAGAAATATAGCCAAAGAGAGGTTAAGGGATCCAGGATCACATAAGTGTCAGAGGCAGGAAGATCTGAGGCTAAGTCAAGGTGCTATAAAAACTGTGATCATAATGGGTCAATGACAATTTAGAGAGAAGGATGGAGGGGGGTGGAGTATTTCTAGAATGTGTACTTGGCCCTGGCTTGTTCTACATTTTTTAATTAATGAGTAACTCACATTAAATAGCTTTTTAATGTCTGTATAGCACTTTTCTTAAAAAAAATGAAATAAGTAGTTAAAGTTTTGTACTCATTTTATAAATAAGAAAATAGTCTCCAAGAAATTAAATTATCTGTCCATTAAATGTTTTACATAATTTCACATGTGCTTTCTTAATAGGGGATGAGGGTGAGGATAAGGGAGAGAATCTGGAGCTCAAAGCTTTAAAAAATATATAAAAATTGTTTCAAATGTAACTGGTGAAAAATAAAAAAAAATAAATATTTTAAAACAATTATCTGCCCATTATCACAAATATTAAAGGTGTTCTTGGTTCCAAATTCACTACTTGTCTTTGACTCCTATTATTTCATAATACTCCTAGATGAAAACAAAGCAAGCAAAACTGACAAATTTACTTCCACAAAACTAAAAGGAAAGTATATAAGCTAGCCAGGTGGTACAATGTATAAAGGACTGAATTGAGAATCAGGAAGAACTAAATTCAAATCTTGCCTTATACAGTTATTAGTTATTTAAACCTAGATAAGTCACTTACTCTTTTTTGACCTCAATTTCTTTATTTGTAAAATGAGGATAATGTTAGCACACCTTACTACCTTATATCTCTCAGACTGACTAAGATGACAGGAAAAGATAATGATAAATGTTTAAGGGGATGTGGGAAAACTGGGATACTAATACCTTGTTAGTGGAGTTGTGAAATGATCCAACCATCCTGAAGAGAAATCTGAAACTATGCCCCAAACTGTGCATCAAATACTTTGATCCAGCAGTGTCTCTACTGTGTCTGTATCCCAAAGAGATCATAAAAGAGGGGGAAAGACCCATATATACAAAAATGTTTTTGAGGTGGCAAAAAACTGGAAATTTATTGCCCATCAATTTGGGGAATAGCTGAAAAAGTTATGGCATGTAAATGTAATGCAATGTTATTATTCTATAAGAAACAATCAGCAGGATGATTTCAGAAAGGCCCGGAGAGACATGAATTGATACTGAATGAAGTAGAACCAGGAGAACATTGTACATAGCAAAAACAAGATTAAGTGATGATAAACTTAATTGGACTTGGCTCTTTTCAACAATGAGGTGATTCAAGGCAATTCCAATAGACATGATGGAAAAAGCCAACTGCAGCCTGAGAGATAATGGAGAAATAATGTGAATCAAAGCATAGTATTTCATCTTTTGTTGTTATTGTTTGCTTTGATTTTTCCCCCTTTTGATCTAACTTTTCTTGTGCAGCATAATAAATATGGAAATATGTTTAGAAGAATAACATGTTTAACCTATGTTGGATTGTTTGCTGTCTTAAGGAGGGGACAGGGAAGGGAGAGGAAGGAAAATTTGGAATGCAAGGCTTTACAAAAGTGAATATTGAAAAATATCTTTGCATGTATTTGAAAAAATAAAATACCATTAAAATAAAATAATAGCACACCCTCAAAAATTTTTGTGAGGATCAAATCAAATAAAATAAAATATATAAAGTTTTGCATGAATACTAGTGGTTTTGATGGTTAGGGTTAGGATCTAAAAACATTTCAACAGTTTAAGATTATGGCCTTAAAATAATAAAGCAAAACTTAATTTGGATAAATTAATAGGAAAAATTAGATGAAATTCTGCATTTGAACAAAAAATTTCACAAGTACAAGGTGGGTATATTGAGGTTTAAATGCCTATACAACAGAAACATGGATATATCTAGGAGACAATTAGTGATGTGGAATGCAAATCAAGAACCAGATATATAGATTTGAATACCCCACATAAGTTATGTTATGTTGTCTTCTTTTATATATCCTTTGTAGATAATTTTGGTTCTTATAATAATCAAAATGACTTATCTACTCAAAGTTGTTCTTAAAATAGTCCTTGCTATTACTGTTTACAATGTTCTCTTGGTTTTGCTCATTTTGTTCATTATTTCCTGCATCTATCCATGTTTTTGTCTAAGATCATCAAGAATCAGTCAATTAACATTTTTGAAATGCCTATTATATGCCAAGCATTGTACATCAGATTTTCACAGTTCTGTCTCCAAAGAAACATCTTTTAATCACTGCAATTCCCACCTTGAAATCCAACTTCCCACTGCCTGTCTCTCAGTGGTACATTACCAAAAAAATAATAATAATAATGTGGGAAAGAGGAAAGAAGCTGGCAGGTCTCTTTCTTTAGGTCTCTTTACTGTGTGAGGGCTTGTTAGGAATCACAAGATAATGTGTCATGAAGTTTCATGCTGCTGTGACTTTTATCTCTCCTGCATTTAGGGGTCCTCAAGGCCTTGCAAAATCTTGTCTACAGCCAGTATAGAAGATTCCCAAGGCCAGTTAATAAATCTCTCCAACACTCCTATAAGCCCAAATGACTCTCTTTTTCCTTCCTCACAGCCTAAAGGCAAAGAACAAAACTACTTCACATGGTGAGATAAACAAATAACCTATTAGGAATCAGGAGGGTAGAAAATTTGGTAGTTTAAACCTTTTAGTTAAAGAAGAGGAAACATGACTGTTTCTATAAAGAAGACTGAGGAAAGCTGAGTAGTACCATAAAAAGAGACTGAACTGAAATCATGGGATCTGAATTCAAATCCTAGCTCTTCCATTTACAATCTATGTTACCTTAGAAAAGTCACAGTGCCTCTGGCACTCAGTTCCCTCTGCCAAATTAGAAAAGGTAACCTGGGCCAAATCTGACTCAGGTTGGTCCACTGGTTTAGACTTGGGATTAGAGCAAGTTGAGAAATTTATAGACCATCCAAGTGTGATAATTACATGGAAACAATATTTGGAAGACACAGCATTGGTTCTATTGGATCCAGTTACCCTTACCTTATATTTACCATGATGATTTATCAAGTCATAAAGATGTCGATTAACTTGGCAGTGAGATGTTCTATCAACTTGAGAAGGATCATTTACTCTTCCTCTGGGTTTTCTACCTTAAGTGATGAAGAGTCCATCAGAGGTTCAAGTCCTAGAATGCTTAACCAAGTGAGTCTCATGGTTTAGTGTCATAAGAATCTGTGGGGGAGAGGGGAAAGGTGAGGAAGAGGGAACAAAAGTATGCAAACTATAGCTGAGTGAGTCTTAGCAGAATAGCAGTGAAGTTCACTGATAAAGATAGTTGATTAAAAAGTTCCCGATGGATTTTTTGTGTTGACAGAGTCCTTAACTCCCCAACTTACCATATTGCATGTCATAGAAAGCTGATTCATTTATGGAATGCCTCATCAGCCAATTTCCTCATAGTCAAACCTTATGAGCAGGGAGAAGGTTGGTCCCCATCTCTTCAGCTGAAACTGCAAGCTGAAAAGAAAACCTGTGTTCTCAGACCTATCAAGAAACTTAGGGAAGAGATGGGATATTGTTTACCATTGTCAAGAAGTCTATTGAGAAAGGAGGAGGTGTTTTTTCCTATTTTCATTGGCAAGAGCTCACCAAACAGGAACAGCTTAGACAGGACCTTAGAAGTCATCCAGACTATACATTCCCTGTCATTTTATAAATAAGGAACCCACACCCAAAGAAATTAAGTGACTTCTAATGCATTGTTGAAATGATCCAACCATTCAGGAAAGCAACATGGAACTATGCCTAAAGGGCTACAAAATTGTGTGTACCCTTTGATCTAGCAGGATCATTATTGGGTCTGTACCAAAGAGATCATAAAAGAGGGAAAAGGACCCACATGTGTAAAAATGTTTATGGCAGCCCTTTTTGTAGTGTCAAGGAAACTAGAAACTGAGTGGCTGCCCATCAGTTGGAGAATGGCTGAATAAGTTACGGTATATGAATATGATGAAGTATTATTTTTTGAGAAATGATAAGCAGCCTGATTTCAGAAAAGCCTGAAAGAATTGCATGAACTGAGTAGAATCAGGAAAAGATTATATACAATAACAACGTTATATGATGGTCAACTGTGATGGACTTGAGACACTTCTCAACAATATGTTGATTCAAGGGAATTCCAATAGACTTGAGATGGAAAATGTCAATCACATTCAGAGAGAGAACTATGGAGACAACATGGATAGAAGCATCAATTTTATATTTTTGTTTTTCTCATTTTTTTCTCTTTTGGTATGATTTTGACCTGATCAAATTTTGATATTAATTATTGTCTGACCAATGTCTGACCATAGTCTGACATCTGACATGGTCTGATCCATGACTAATATTTAAAAGAATTGTACAGGGACAGCTAGGTGGCATAGTAGATAAGAGTTCCAGCCCCAAAGTCAGGAGGACCTGAGCTGAAATCTGGCCTCAGATATTTAACATTACCTAGCTGTGTGACCCTTGGCAAGTCACTTGGCAACCCCATTTGTCTCAGCAAAATAAATAAATAAAAATAAAAACAAAAGGATTGTATGTATATTTAACCTTTATCAGATTGCTTACTGTCTTGGAAAGGGGATAAGGAAGGAAGAAAAGGAGAAATTTTGGAACCCAAAGTCTTACAAAAATGGATGATGAAAACTATTTTACATATATGGAAAAATAAGATACTGTTAAAAATTAGAAAGAAAACAAAAAGAAATTAAAGGCCTTGCCCATAATAATATGTGGCAAATCCCAGATTTGAACTCAGGTCCTGTGGTGCCAAATTTGGTACTATTTTACTGTTAAATGCTGAAATGATTCTCAAAAGAAATGTCAGCACTTAAATCTTTATCATTTCAATTCTTTCCTTCCCTTTCATGCATCTTTTTTCATATTCCAACATTCTCTTTCATTCTCCTTTTTCCATTGTTCTTTCATGATGGTCAGAGTCTCATTCATAAAGAAAAAGTATATTTTAATAAAGACATTCAAGCTAAAGTATAATTTACTTTATTTCCTTCTTCCTTCTCTTGCTATCTTAATGAGGATTTTTTTTTCAAAGAAGATATGTGGGAGAAGACAATATTTGACCCAAAGGAAAAGTCTCATGTGATGGAATTTTAGACCCTATGACACAGGGAGGGGTAAGGGAGATATCTTTGGTATCATGGAAGTTTTTGCAGTGATCCTCAAATTATGGCACCCACTTTGACAAAAACTGAGTCAATTTTATTTCAATTTAACAGAATACATAAAGAAGAAAGAGTTTTTAAACTGCAGAAAATAAAATAAAATTTATTGACAGATAATCATAACTATAGGGACAAATATTTGTAGATATTCCTATGTTTTGATTAAAAAAAAATTCTACCATATAGCATGGTAGTATTGACTAAGAATTAAGAACATCATTAATTTCTGAGAAAAAGATAAATCATCTGAGGCAGACTTCACAAAATGAAGTATCCTGCTCCTGGTTTGCATATGATTGTACTGAATACATGTTTTACTCTATAGAAAACAGGTGATAAACTGTTTTTCCTGGAAAAGAATTAACACAAAGATCAGATCAGTTGAATACTTCAGGCTCATGGTTTAGAAAACTTTCTATTCTGGGAAGTGATGAAATTTGGAAGTAAAGCACATAAAGCTAGGAATCATGTAACCACCTTCATATTTAATCAGATTGTTTTAATGTTTCTATGGACATGGGATTTAACCAAAATGAATGTTCCTTCTTTTGTTTCAGATCATCCTCTCTCATCCTGCATATCTTTTGTCTATGTCATTATACAAATTTTCTCACATAGTCTGCCGAACTGTTAAGAGGCTTTTTTCTATGTCTTGGAACATTCTGTGTTACTAATTTAGTCTTTGTGATTGTCCTTTAGTATCTTTCCTACTCAATTTTTGCGAAATGATTTGCCAAATTCCTCCTCTCAGTACATATTTCTTAGATGATATCTTTCATTCTCCTTGATTTTCACATACAAGTTATTGTTGGCCATACATCTCAGCCTTCTTAAGTCTGTTATGGATCTCCATTTCCCTTTGGTTCACTTTAAGTGTTTAATCTTCAGATATGGTTGTGTCTAATGACTCACCACTATGTAGCACCATTTTTGGTATTAGGAGAATCCATTATCTTAGTAAAACCACTTTATAATTTCCCATATATTATCCAATAAATCAACAACCATTTGTTAAGTCCTTATTATGTGCTAGATTCTAAGCTAATAATTAAAAATTCAAAGATAATTGTGTAATAATTCTTGCCCCATCCTTACATTGTCTGGGGAGAAACTATATACACATAGAAGCACATAAAAATATATGAAAAATAAATACATGATAAATTCAGGGAAGAAGTACTAGCAAACGAAGGGAAGACCAAGAAAAGCATTATAGACATGGATACCAGCATAGGTTACTTAGATGGCACCATGATACACCAAGAACAGTGCTTAGAATTAGGAGAGGTCATCTTCCTGAGTTCAAATCTGGCTTGAAACACTTATTAGCTGTAGACCCCTGGGCAAGTTCATTTACCTTGTTTTCTTCAGTTTCCTCATCTATAAAATGAGCTGGAAAAGGAAATGAAAAAGCCATTCCAGTATCCTAGCCAAGAAAACCTCAAATGGGGTTGTGTGTGTCTGGAAACAACTCAATAGGAACAAAACCAGGCTAGGGGAGGGGGGATTATAGAAATAGGAGATAGGATGTTATGCATGAAGGAACCCAAGGTCAATGTGATTGAACCATAAAGTATCTGAAGGAAAATAAAATGTAATAAATCTCTAAAGATAGGTAGAAATCAGTTTGTGAAAAGTTTTCATTGCTAAAGTAGCTTGATCTTAGAACTAAGAAACCAATGGAATTTATTGAACAGGTAAGTAGTATCATCATACCTGTTGTTTGGCGAAGGTATTAGAGAGAAGATCAATGGCAAGAAGGCTCAGGCAAGAAGGTCAATGATCAGTTCCTTACATAAGACAAAATTAAAAGCAATTATTTGCAGTTCAAGTGAAAGAAACACTTCAGAAAGTTATGTTGAGGAGTCAGGGGAAATTTTGACATAAGGATGTGAGAGAAAAGGAAGTCACATGATACAGAAACATATCACATGGAATAATTGTAAAGTAACAAAGATGGCAAAAATTCTATTGGGAGAGGGGGGGAAGGAAGGCATGATGGAGCCAAGATGGCAGAGTAAAAGCAGGAACTTGATAACTTTTCCCCCAGAACTCTTCCAAATCCCTTTACATAATGACTCTAAACAAAATTTTCATATCAAAATGCCCAAAAAGATAGAATAGAACATTTTCCAGTTAAACACAAATTAGAAGGCCAGCAGGAAAGGTGTGTCGCACTAGGGTGGGATTCTAATAGATAGCCCTGGCTCAGGCCCCAGGCCAGCAAAGATAGAACTGGCCTTGGGCCTCTGAATCAGTGGCAGTACTGGTGACTTCCAGACCTGTCAGCCCAGAGACACCTAAAAGGACTTGGAAGGCCAGCAGGAAATGTCTATGGCACCAGGGTGCAGTGTGCAGTCCCAGTGCTGGCAGCCCCAGCTCAGCCCCAGTTCTTTCTGAAAAGAAGAAGCAGGCCTAAGGACCTCTGAAACAGCAGCATCTTCTACACCTCTCAGCCCAGAGGCACAAAGAGGACTTGGAAGGTCAGCAGGAAAGGTTTTTCAGTAGGAAGAGTGGGCCTTGAGAAACCAGCAAAGCAAAATTAGGCATGGGCAAGGGTGGCAGCTTCTGGAAGCCTGAGCCCATGGAGGTCTCTTTATTATCCCTGTGGAAGAACTGTGTTGCTTTAGCTCACTAGAACTTACAGCCACAGTGGAGCAGTGGAGTCCTCACAATTCCAGGGCAGAAAAGAGCTCTTAATGTCAGATCTCTAGAAGGATCTCTGAAAGCAGTTGCACAAAACCCCTGAAGCTTGGGACAATGTAACTTTCATCCTAGAAACAGAACCTTTGCTTAACAAAGACTTAAAAGCCAAGTAATAGGCTAAAGAAAATAAGCAGACAACAGAAAAAGTTTCTGACCATAGAAAGTTACCATGGTGAAAAGGAAGATCAAAACACACTCAGAAGAAAATAACAAAGTCAAAGCTCCTACATCCCAAAGTCTCCAAAAAAAAAAAAAAAAAAAAAAAAAAAAAAAAAAAAAAAAGAATTGGTCTCAGGTTATAGAAGAGCTCAAAAGGGATTTTGAGAATCAAATAAAAGAGAGAGAGAGAGAGAGAGAGAGAGAGAGAGAGAGAGAGAGAGAGAGAGAATTGGAAAAAGAATTGTGTTGCAAAAGGAATTACAAAAAAAAAACTGTAAAAAAGAATGCCTTAAAAAGTAAAAGTGGTCAAATGGAAAAGGAAGTATAAAAAGCTCACCAAGGAAAATAATTCCTTAAAAATTAGAATTGAGCAAATGGAAACTAATGACTTTATGAGAACTCAAAACCCCAAAAATGAAAAAAATAGAAAGAAATGTAAAATGTCTCATTGGAAAAACAACTGACCCAGAAACTAGGTATAGGAGAAATAATTTTAAAATTATTAGTCTAACTGAAAATCCTAATTAAAAAAAATAAAACCTAGATATCATCTTTCAAGTAATTATCAAGAAATCTGTCCTGATGGTCTAGAGTAAAACAGAAAATGAAAGAATCTGCTGATTATCTCCTGAGAGATATCCCAAAATGAAAACTCCCAGAAATATTATAGCCAAATTACAGAACTCCCAGGTCAAGAAAGAATCCAGAAAAAAGAAAAAAAAAACTACTTCAAGTATAGTGGAACTACAGTCAGGATAACACAAGATTTAGCAGCTTCCACATTAAAAAAAACCCAGAAGACTTGGAAAGCAATGGAGCTAGGATTACAACAAAGAATCACCTACCCAGTCAAATTGAGTATAATCATTCAGAGGAAAAAGTGGAAATTCAATGAAATAGAGGATTTTCAAGCATTTGTGATGAAAATGCCAACCAGAGTTGAATAGAAAATTTGATTTTCAAATACAAGACTGGAGAGAAATATAAAGAGGTAATTAGGAAAATGATATGATAAGGGATTTAATAAGGTTTTTCTGTTTACATTCCTGTGTGGGAGGATATGTCTACTTCATAATAACTTTCTTACTTTTAGGGTAGTTAGAAGAAATAAATATAAACAGAGGGCACAGTTGTGATTTGAATATGAAGCTATAATATCTTTAAAAAATGAAATTAAGGATTAAGAAAGGAATGTACTAGGAGAACAGGAAAGGGAAAAATTGAAATGGTGTGAATTATTTTCCATAAAAAGAAGTAAGAAAAGGCTTTTACAGTACAAGAAAACAGGGAGAGGAGGGTGAGTGAATAGACCTTATTCTCATCAGAATTGACATCCAAGTAATTCGGTAGGAAAATAGAAGGGATATAGGATATAGAAAGGGAGGGAGAGTGATAAAAGAGAAAGCGTATCGGGGAAGTAGGTAGTCAGTAGCAAAACATTTTTGAGGAGAGATAGGGTAAAAGGAGAGAGTATAGAATATATAGGGGAATACAGTTAACAATAATAATTATAAAAAGAATTTTGAAGCAAGTTTCTCTGATAAGATCTCATTTTTCAAACATAAAGGTAACTGAGTCAAATTTAAAAGAAAAAAAGAGCTGTGGCACAATTGTTAAGTGAACAAAAGATATGAACTATGCTCGAAGGACTATAAAATCCTGCATATCCTTTGACTTAAATAGTGATATTTCACTACTGGTCATGAATCTCAAAAGATTTTTTTTTGAAAAAAGGAAAAAGATATATATATGCAAAAATATGTACAGCAGTTCTGTCAGGGGAAAAAATTGAAAATTGAGAGGATATCCATCAACTGGGAAATGGCTGAATAAGTAGTATTTGATTCTGATGGAATATTATTGTTCTATGGGTAATAATGAGCAGGATGCTCTCAGAAAAACCTGAAAAAGTCTTCCATGAATGCAAGCAAAGTAAAATGTACTGTATACAAAATAATGAGTTATGAGATAATCAGCTATGAATGACTGCTTTTCTTAGCAATACAATGATCCACACTGAAAAATTCTGTCCATACCCAGAGAAGGAACTAATTGTGTGTGAATACAGATTGAAACATTCTCCCTCTCCCCCTCTATTTTTCTTGTAGTTTTTTTTTTCCTTTTGCTACTTTTAGGGAAGAGATCTGTGTTTTCTTTTCACAACATGACTTTTATTGAAATATTTTTCATAATTTCACATGTACTTTTTCAGTGGGGTCTAGGGCTGAAGATAAGGAAGAGAATCTAGAGCTCAAAGTTTAAAAAAATGTAAAAAATTGTTTTAAATGTAACTGGAAAATAAAAAAAAAATATTAAATAAAAAATGGTCATGGGAAAATGTTGTGGAGAAAAACAAAGAATGTTAAGGATGATTGAGACTGACTCCCTCCTATTTATTATCAGTGATAAAACTGAGGCTTAATAAAATGCAGGGGCAAAATGCATAACCAGGTCCTTGGATTTTAAATTCAGTGCTTTGCTTTTTTTCCCCTTATGCCCATGACTATCAGGAAATTTAACACAGAAAAAATGAAACGTCCCCACATCACAATGGAAAGCTCAAAAATAACAGGATTCAAAAAAGATTATCAATATAAAGCAATGCTATAATATAAAAATTTGATTAAAAAGATTGAGAAGGTTCAAAGGATAGAAGAACCAGCATAGAACCAACAAATTAAAAATAACTCTTTTTTTCTGGATCCAAATTGTGCCATTCCCCTAAGTAAGAATTGCTTTAGTGGTTTCTTATTTTCTTTTTAAAAAATGGAAATTTCTCACTTAGTCATTTTAGATACTTCACTAACTGTTCCCAGTCAATCTTTTCAGACTCTTTTCAGTGTTTATATCAGATAGAACTTTAATGGATAGCTAAAATTTCGATAGCAAAAAAGAGATGGATGAAGGCATTTCAAGAAAAATAATTCCTCAGAAAAGGAATGCTATGATGCTTGTGACAATGCAAAAATGAGACAGGCTATAGTACAGCATACATATTGTTGAATAAGCATAAATAAGGCTGCATGTGTGGATTAGGAACAGATGATAGAGAGTCTTGAAAGTGAGGCAAAGGAATATGGACTTTCTACAGGGAGAGAAAATAAATCTAGACATAGGGTAATGAATATGAACATGAGCTAGAACAGAAGTGGGAAGAGATAGAAAAAGATGAAGCAAGATCCACTTCAAAGAAAAAAATTGACAAGACTTGATGGAAAATTAAAGAGGGGAGAGTAGGAAAGATCAAACATGACTCCAAGTAAATTGAAGGTATGTCCATCAATTGGGAAATGACTCAACAAGGTATGGCATATGACTGTGATGAAATATTATTGTGCTATAAGAATTGATGAATAAGATGTTCTTAGTAAAATCTGGAAAGACTTATATGAACTGCTGCAAACTGAAATAAATAGAATCAGGAGAATATTGTATATAGTAACAGCAATATTGTACGATGAAGAACTGTGAATGACTTAGTTATTCTCAGCAATACAATGATCCAAGTCAATCCCAAAGGACTAATGATGAAGCATATTATCTGCCTCCAGAGGAAAAAAATGATATTGTTTGAATACAGACAGAAGCATGCCATTTTTCACTTTCTTTCTTTTATTCTTCTTGTGAAAAATGACTAATATGAAAATGTTTTATGTGATTGCACATGTATAGCTTATATCTTATTGCTTACTATCTCGGATAGGGAGTGGGGACTGAATAAAGGAATAGAAATTTAAATCCAAAATATAAAAAACGTTTAAAATTTATTTTAACATGCAACTGAGGGAAAATATATTAAATAATTGGCCCAAAAAAAGTGACTTCAAGGGTTTTAGTCTTTAAGAGTGATGCTACCAGTGACAGGAAACCTAGCTTGATGAATGTCTATATGTGCCTGTTATGAGGAAATGTAGAGACAATAATGCAAAAGTACTAGCATTTATGAAGGATTTACTATGTGCCAAGCACTGTACTAAGCACTGGGTATACAGATAAAAGCAAAAGGAAAGGAGGGAATATATCTTCACGGGGATATAATGTCAAAATCCAGAAGGCCAGAATCAGATCTGGGAGGGGAATGAAGTTTGTCCAACCTGAGCCTCTCCCCTAAGCAGAGGCCCCAAGAGGAATTTCGCCAGTGGAAGAAAGTGTCTGGCACAGCAGAGGGATGTTGCAAGTGAAGAAGCTGCAAGGACAGATGGATGTTCCAGGGTAAGGAGGCCCTATGTACTGAGGGATGTGCCTCATAAAGTATGCTGGAAAAATTCAGGAGATCAGAGGACTTCTTTTTCTGAATCCTGGAAAAGAAAAGGTTTTAGGAAGAAGGTGAGACAAGAGAAGAATTGATTCTTCAAATCATTTACTTTTTCAAGAAAATTCTATTTTTTAACATAAAGCCTTTCAGTGATCTTTCCGTATAGACTATAAAACTGGGTGAATATTAACAAAATGAAGATATTGATGATAATCAAAAGGAGCTCTGATTGTCAATGTCTTTTGACACCTTGCTTTGGATCTCATTAACTGTGTATGCTTGTGTGTGTGTGTGTGTGTGTGTGTGTGTGTGTGTGTGTGTTCTCTTTTAAAGAAAAGAAAGAAAAATTATATAACACTTCAGTTTGAATTTGTGTTTTTAGTTGAGAAATCAAATATATGACACAAGTATATGATTGTATTTTTAACTAGGAGATAAACTTGTAAAATATAAAGCAGCAACTATATCAAATACAAAATCTTTTGTTTAATTTTAAAGTCTTTCATCATTTGTTCCCTTTCTATATTTCCAGGTTTTTTATTTCAACTACACTACTGTGAACCAGTGACATTGGCCTGTTCACATGTGATATGTCATTTCCCAAATCTATAATTTAACTGGCCTCAGTATCCTCTCTCCCATCCCCATCCATCTTCATCTCACTTCCCACTCCCATCTCCCCCCACTTTTCTGACTTCCTTCAAATCTCAACTAAAATCCCATCTTCTGCAAAAAAATCTTTCCTGATCCCCCTCAATAATAATGCCTTATCTCTGAGATTTTCTTGTATTAATCCTGTACATATCTTGTTTGTGCATAGCCGTTTACAAGTTGTCTACTCTATTAGAGTGTGAACTTTTTGGGGGCAGAAACTGTTTTTTTACCATTCTTTATATTCTCCAATGCTCAGAATATAGTAAGCATTTAATAAATATGTTTATTTGAAACTTCCATCTTCAAACTACAGTATTCAATAGCTGTCACAGCTGGGATAGACCACTATCCTAACTCATCTTAAACCTTAGTAGAGGGTCAAAGAGTTACTAGTCTTCCTCATTTAAATTCAATTCATTTCACTGTCATAGTATCATACATCTTCCATCCCCTCTTCCCCACCCCTGTCCCATGTCATAGTCTTTTCAATAATAAAGGATGAAAAAAAAAAGCAATAACATATTGATCCCTGAATTCTCCCACAATGGTGTCGTTATCAATATAAATCTCCTGTACATAAAAATTTCATCCAATTTGGCAGCTTTCATTGGTTCAATTCTCTTCTGTTGAATTATCTTCTCTGTAAATATATTTGGGAAAATTATACAAAGATCCAAGTGTGGTATTTCTCTACCTTTGATGGAAATAACAATTTGCTATAACAATGTTTTAATTTTTTCCCTATTTTTGTTTGCTTGTAGTCCTCCCCTTCCATTCTTATGATACTTTTGATTAGTTAAATACATTGGGGCAGCTAGATGGTGCAGTGTATAAAGTACCAAATCTAAAGTCAGGAGGATCTGAGTTCAAATATGGCCTCAGTCACTTAACACTTCCTTGCAATGTAACCCTAAGCAAGTCACTTAACTCCAATTATCTCACGGAAAAAAAAGGAATAAATATGTTGCCAAATTTTGTAAAGCACTGGAGACAATAGAGACTATGAATACATAGTCATCCAGAATCTTTCTTCATAAGTTTTTTTCTTTTTAATATTTTATTTTTCCAAATACATGCAAAGTTAGTTTTCAACATTCACCTTTGCAAAACTATATGTTCAAAATTTTTCTCCTTCTTCCCCTCCCCTCTCCCAAGACAGCAAGTTATTTGATAGAGGTTAAACATGTACTGTTCTTCTAAACATATTTCCATATTTGTCAGGCTGCACATGAAAAATCAAATCAAAAAAGGAAAAAATAAATAAGGAAAAATAACAAGAAGAAAACAAATGGCAAAGGTGAAAATACTATGATTTAATACACATTCAATCTCCAAAATTCTCTCTCTCTCTCGATATGGATGGCTCTTTCCATCACTAATCTACTAGGAATTGCTTTGAATCACCCTATTATCTTAAAGAGCCAAGTCCACCACAGTTGATAATCACATAATCTTGTTATTGTTAGGTACAGTACTCTCTTGTTTCTGTTCACTTCACTTACATCAGTTGATGCAAATCTTCCTTGCCTTTTCTGAAATCAGCCTGCTTAACATTTTTATATAACAATAATATTCCATTCCATTTATCTTCCATAACTTATTCAGCCATTTCCCCACTGATAGACATCCATTCAATTTCTAGTACCTTGCCACTACAAAAAAGGGCTGCTACAACATTTTTGCACATGTGAGTCCCTTTCCCTGCTTTAAGTTCTCTTCAGGATACAAGCTCAGTAGAAACACTGCTGTATCAAAGGGTAGCACAGTTTTATAACCCTTTGGGCATAGTTCCAAATTACTTTACAGAATGTTTAGATCATTTCACAACTTTACCAACAATGCATTAGTGTTCCACTTGCCCTACATCCCCTCCAACATTTATCATTATCTTTTCCTGTCATCTTGGCCAATCTGAGAGGTAGATAGTAGTACCCATAAGATTTTTTAATGAGTTTATTTTCTTACCTAGTATTGCTTTTGATTGACATTTCTCTCCACTTTCCAAGTAAACCAGATATTTAGTAAGATGTTTTCTTTTAGTTTCCATGTTGTGACAATTAGTTTACATTAGTTAGATTTCTGTACCAAATCATTGTCATATTAATGTCATTTCTGTTGTCCATTTCTCACTTTTGACTTGTTAAATGCTCCTTTAAATAAATTTCAATTGTTCTTTCAATTGAACATTTTATGTTTCTTGCTTTTTCTTCTTCTTGCTTTTCTGTTTTGTTTTATTTATTTACTAATTCAGATTTTAACTCTACCACATTAATGGCATGATTATAGAAAATTAGACAGCTGACTCAATAACATGTCTTCTTATCTGCTAAAATAAAACATTTATTTCTGTAAGCTGTTATTTGCTACTTGCCAAATCCAGCACCTTCAGATTCTTTTCTCAAAGAAAGTGTTTATGAAATAAAGTTTTGAGTTTTCCATGTAATATACAAGTCTTTAGCATAGCTCCATCTTTCAGAATTATCCTTTCCTATATATTTTTCTCCATCTTTGTTTTCTCTCATTTTTGCATTGACAACAATTGTCAACAAAATGTCAGAGTGAATGATTTAATTTGAAAACTCTTTCATAAAATTTCTCTACCACTTTGTTTTCTTAAACTAATAGAAAAAATATAGCCTTGCATTATCCACCACAAACCAAAACAAAAGACAGAAATAGTATATAATTTTCAAGATTGTCTTTTTGTAAATGTTTATTATTAATACTCTGGTATGTGATGCATGAAAAATCCCTGAGAATGACATACAGCATAGGGGATTGATACAACTATATTAATAGTCACTCCTCAACTGACAAGTCTGCAAAGAACACAAATAAACCATTTTCAACAGAAGAAATAGGATCTATCAATAATCATATAAATAATGTAACATCATTGTTAAGGAAAATGTAAATTAAAACTTGTGAAGGAGTTGTTGAAAAGTGTCCCTAACAGACTGTTAAGGAAGCCAAGAATTGGCCTAAAACATTTTGGAAAACAATTTGGAATTATGCAAAAAAAAAAAAAAAATTACTCAATTATTCTTATTCTCTGACCAAATGATACAAATACTAAAGATGTACTCCATGTAATACAAAAAAGAAAGGCCACATATTCATCAATTATGTTTACAAAGAATATTTTAGCAAATAACACCTTATAAAATTAAATATTTTATTTTAAAATAGATAAAAAGATATGTTACTGAGTCAACTGCCTAATTTTCTAAAATCATGCCATAATGTGTTAAAATCAGAATTAATAAATAAATAGAACAAAACAGAAAAGTAAAAAGAAAATAACGACAAAAAAATATTTGTAGCTTCCCTTTAGTGATAGAAAAATTGAGTCTAAAGAGGGAAAGGATGTTCATAAAATGGAAAATGGCTGAAGAAGTTGTGGTATAATATATTATTAATAGTATAAAAATATTATAACGAGTTCAGAAATAGAAAGATTTGTATGAATTGATGCATAATGAAGAAAATAGAACTGAAAGAAAAAATACAGATTAGTAAATGAACTACAAAAGACATCAGAATCCAGATAGATTTTTATGACCAACTTTGAAGAAGACTGATAACAAAATGTACTTGTTTAGCAGGTAAATTATGGGGACAAAATGTTATATATCCTATAAGAAAGTTTGATTCAATTGCTTATTAGAAACTCTTCTAAGATAAGAGAAGGACATGTCAGAAGAAATTGCAGTACCAGAAAGCATTTTTAAAATATTATATATATGGGATTCATGACAGAAAAATGACAGAATCAAAAAAGTTTGAAGCCCAGATCCCTGGGCTCTCCCGGGCCATTCTCCAGCCACAAAACTGCTTTCCTAGGCCTTCCATGGAGGAATCACTGTCAAATCTGGAGCTTCCACTGAGCTAGAAAACCTTCTCAAACCCATGGAAATTATAGTAGAACAATTTGCCAGATGATTTGTGGACCACAGATGATACACAGTTTGCCTCACCAGACAGTGTAAGCTGACTGGAAAATGATGAAGAAAGTCATGGCTATCCGATGTTTGTGCTCCAGCTAATCTGCCAACATCATCTACTGTTCCATCCCAAAAGGACTGTCCTGGGGATTTTGGCTTCAGGCTTGGATTTCTACCTTGCAGAACCACCAAATCTGTCACTTGCTTGGACACCCCTGAACTGAACAAGCTATTTTGTAAGATGGCCGAGACCTGCCGCGGCCGACTCTGGATCCCCTCACCATCCTTGCTGGTGCCCAACTCAGTCATTATGGCTATTCATAAGAAGTCAGAACATATGATTGAGGTAAGTGCTGACCTTCCCTCCCACCCCCCCCAATGAAAGATGTCCCGATCACATAGACGCCCACAGCACCCAATCTGGATCGTGCCTCAGTGATGTCACCGCCTTGGGACAGAGTGTATCCGTGCCTTATATATCCCCATAGGTCGCCTATGATTGTATTACAATCCATGACATCTACATGTGCCACAGTTCCTGCATGAGGGGCATGAACCGGCCCCAACAATCCCCAACATTACTCTAAAAGACTCCAGTGGCCAGCTCCTTGGACATTGGAGCTTGGAAGTGCGTGTATGGATTTGCCCTGGAAGAAACGCCCAGACTGAGGAGGAAAATTTTTGAAAGAAAGGAGGTCACAATCCACAGTCTTTCTTTTTTGGATTACTTAGAGTATATTTTTAGTATTTGTATCATTTGGTCAGGGAATAAGAATAAGTGAGTAATTTTATTTTGCATAATTCCAAATTATTTCTGTTTCTGATTGCAGGCCCATTATTCTATCTTCCAAGCCACCTAGTTCATTAGCACACTTCTACAAGAGGGAGTTGTGCTGAGAAAAGTGTTCTGAATTAGGAGCATTGAAATTATAGAACTAGAACTAAGGGAAGGCTCTCTTATTTTTTAGGTTAGGAAACCAAGTCCAGAGTGTGACTTAGGGTCACAGATAGTAAGTGAGAAACAGGATTTAAATCCAGAATTCCACAGGGAGGAGTATGTTTCCATTCTGCTATGTTGCCTTTCTAAACTAGAGCCCTTGCTTAGAACCATGATGGCTTCTTGTTACTGTGAGGTGTTTCTGCCATTTTAGAAAGGGTGCACATTCACTTGGTATATGTGCCTGGGAAGGTGGGGAAGGATGACAGAAGGATGTGGTTACAATTAGTTTTTTATTTGTTTGTTTGTTTTTTGCTGAGGCAATTGGAGTTAAGTGATTTGTCCAAGGTCACACTGCTAGGGAGTGTTCAATGTAAGTGTTTGAGATCAAATTTGAACTCAGGTTCTCCTGAATTCAGGGCTAGTGCTGTATCCACTGCACTACCTAGCCACCCCTATAATTGTAGGGTTTTTAATAAGTTGACAAACTGGAATAAAATGAACTGTATTCTCCCCACTCTCCCTAGGAGTTAGTCTGAAATACCCATTGGAATGTGCTTTTACCAAAATGTTTTATACTCTCTAGACTTTAGCTAGAGTCCATAGACCTTAGGGACAATGAAGTTTTATTTTCACTCACCTCCCGACTGAAATTTAGCATTTCCTTTCAAAATAAATGTAGGAAACAAACATTTTGAGAAGGGAGCCTTAGTTTCACCAAATTACCAAAACAGTTTGACATAAAAATGGTTAAGAACCCCAGCTCTAGTTCCAGATTCTCAGGAACACATGAAGTAAACTGTTCCCTTTCCCCAACTCCAAATTCCTCCTTCCTCATTTTCCCCTCAAACTTTTATTCCTTTTTTTGTGTCTTTTCACTATTTCTGTAGAATTTATTTTTAAGAGTTAATACTAAAAAAAAATGAAAATGACATAATCAAAAGGAATAAACGTGCTATATTCAGGAGACCCTGAATAAACCATTCTAGCCATTTAATCAGAAATTTCAGTCAAAGAACCTCCCACTTTCCCATCATTATGGTTAATTCACATTTCACTATATTTAATAGCAGGAAGACATTCCAATATTCCACTCAAAGATCTAGCATAAAATTGGAGCGGGTTCTTTGTATTATATGTGAACAGTTGCACATCCATAATTCATCTTCATTATCTTTTAACTTGTCACTTGGCCTGGTGTCCATGTCTTCTGAGATCCAACTTTTAGCGGAAATCAGCGGAACCACTTGCATCTCATTTAGAAAGGAAGCTAAGCAAGTGAAATCACATTTGCAGATAACTTTGTATGCAACATGGATGAAGTTAAGCTCTTCCATTTAGCCTTAAGATTTGATGGATAAATGGCAGGAGAAAAATAGAAATAGCATAGAAGAATCAGAATTTCTGAAACTCAATTGGATTTTTAATGGAGGCAAATCAAAGAAGACAGGAGACCACAGGTGTGGTGATCTAGTAAACATGGATGTGGTCATCAAATATTCAAAATGTCATGTCACTATCCCAATTTTCTCTCACTACAGGGTGTTTACACAAAATCCTGTTTGCTTTAGGAAAAGGAGGAATCTAGTTCATTTAATTTTTCCATTAATCTAGACCACTATTAAACCTTTCTTAATTCTGGAGTTGAAATGTTTCTAATTTTAATATTTAATATATAGATTTCACTGACTGAAATAAAGTGAAGGCAATAGAGCAGGTAAGAAGGAGTTGGATAGTAGTGTACTAAAGTACTTTAGTACAAAGTCTACTGGAACCAGCTCACAAGAGCTGATTGTTGAATTTTCTGTGTAAGCATCTACTCCCTAATATTGGAAAGCATTACAAATAAGGGTATGAGTTATCCTTTTTTCTGGTTTTGAGAAAGATATGGGGAAATGTAAATAATGTAAATTATACTTTAAACTGTATTTATTCAGTTGTTTTGAGACTTTTTTGGAGGGTGGAGGAAGCAATTGGGTAAAGTGACTTATTTAGGGTCACACAGCTATTAAGTTGTCTAAGGTCAAGTTTGAACTCAGACTGTGAGGCCAGTGCTTTATCTATTGTGCCATTTAAAAATAATTTTTAAACATTTACCAGTATATCCCTGGTTAGGAGATCAAGGTGCCAGTTAGTCCTAGCTTTTACTTCTTAACAAGCTCTGTGAATTTAAAAAATGTGCTTCAGGGAGATGAAATCTTAATTTCCTCTGTCAAATTAAGAGCTTGGACTAGATCATTTCTAAGGGTTAGTCTTTCCCTAACACTCAGATTCTCTAAATATTTTGCTGATATATGAGTATTTTCTATGTCATCAGAGTCATCATTTTCAACAGTAACTCTCACAATTAAGGACTATGGTTGTCTATATGTTTGATGACATTGGGACATAATCTAAAAGTTGATCAGCATGATAAACAGAACTAGCAAAGACTTCTCAGGTTATTTAACCCAAATATCATTTTCCTGAGAGGGGACTAAGAACCTGGAAAATTAAATAATTTTCCCAAGGATCGCCAGCTAATAAGTAGCAGTACAAAGAGAAAAACAGAGATTTGCTGATCTTGAATCTAGTGCTCTTCTTATTGCACCACACTCATGCATTCTGCAGCTCCTTAATAGATACATATACAAGAAAATAAGTTCCTCTTTTTTTTAAAATAATAACTTTGTATTGACAGAACCCATGCCAGGGTAATTTTTTGCAACATTATCCTTTGCACTCACTTCTGTTCTGATTTTTCCCCTCTCTCCCTCCATCCCCTCCCCTAGCTGGCAAGCAGTCCTATATATATTAAATATGTCGCAGTATATCCTTGATACAATATATGTGTGCAGTACCAAAGTTCCTTTATCTTTCTCCTTGAAAATGGAGAACAGTATGATACCAAAGCATTATGCACACTAGAACTTACATAGCAACCAAAGCCTTAACAGGTCTTAGCTTTGTATCCTGATGAGAATTAGTAGGATAATTCTATTCATAGAATGGGACATCTGAACATGAATAGATATTAAACAAGACAGAATCCAAAAGGTCTTTGGCCTTTAGGTTTAAAAGTAGTAAATTCAGTTCTCATGGACATTATCCTTGGAGAATGATGATCATCATGAGGAAAAATGGATACTATAATTTCACCTTAGCCTTGAATTAAATGCTATGGAGCGAGAACAGCTGTGACAGTGAATAATAAGGCAGACGATGTAAGAATGCTAGGCTTTTATTTACTATGCACCCTTTTATTCTTTAGATTACAAAATATGAAAATTAATGACAAAGCCAGTCATAGTAATGACAAAGTATGACAAAGTAAAATGCCTTGTTAATCACAGGTTATCACACAATCTATAACATTTCAAGATAATCTCGAGGCATAATTAAATCTGCTCTTTTTTTCTTCTCTTCCTTTTTCCTTTTCTTTCTTTTTCTTTTTGTCTATTTGAAATAGAAGTTAGTACCTGCTCAAATTAACATTCAATTAACTCAGGGTTGCTTAGGGAAAAAAAAAAGATAAAAGACTCAAGCACATCTACTAAGGACACATCAATATTCAGCAATTGATTTGATAGACTAAGTCTCTCATAACAGTGGCCTTTTAAAAATTCTTTTTAAAAATACCTTGACTAAAGGGCATTGCTTGTTTCTGTCATTCTTTGTCCTCCCTCATCAATGTCAGATGCATTGGAAATCAAAGTCCTCTGCCATATGCTATATGATGCTATTCATGTTCCTATGAATGCTGAAAACAAGTAATTATTTTTATGCCTTTCTAGTTTTTAAACTATTTTTGTAATATATTATTACTGTCACTGTTAGCAATTAGTTTGATTTTTCCATTATGAAATCAAATATTGGGGTTTAACATCAAGCCATTTTCAATTGATGAATATACTGTCAAGCCAAAGATAATCACTTTTTAAATTAGACAAAATGAACTAAGTTATAAAGTTATTTGAATCATAAAACATTAGAGCTAGAAGAGATCTTAAAGATCATCCAATTCTAACCCCTCCCCTTCCTTTTCAGAGTAAGATGTTGAGGCAAAGAGGGGTGTCCATAAAGTAATAGATACAGAAACGATATAAATGAATCCATAAGCATTTATCAAGCAATTACTGTATGCTACTAGGGATACAAGGACATATTTTTATATGTTTATATTTTGGGGGGTAAACAATATGCTGTTGTTGTTGGCACTGTCCAGACTCATGATTCCATTTGAGGTTTTTTTTGGAAAGGACCATTCCCTTTTCCATATCATTTTAGAAATGAGGAATTGAAGTTAACAGGTTCTTAACTTGTCCATTGTCACATAGTTAGGAAATCTCTGAGGCCAAATTTGAACTTATGAAGATGAGTTTTTTTTAAATTCCAAAGCCAGTACTCTATCCACTGTCCACCTAGCTGCCTAAACAATATGTATGCGTATAAGAAAATATAAACAAAATAAATTCAAAGTACTTAGGGTGTAAGAATGAACAGCAGAGGGAATCAAGATGCTTGAGTTAACTTTTGAAAAAGTCTCAGAGACAGAGGTTTGAAAGGAGTGTGTTCTAAGCATGGAAGTTAGCTTGTGCAGAGATACAGAAATAGGAAATTTGAATTCCATGAGTGGGGAACAGCAAGGAGTCCAATTTGTCTGGACCATTGCTTCTCTGAAGAGGAAAAATGGATAACAAGTTTGGAAAGGTAGGCTGGAACTATATAGTAAAGGGTTTTAAATGCAGGCAATAAGAAACTGCTAGACCTTTTAAGCAGAGGAGTGATATGGGCAATGCTATACCTTGACAAATATATAGATGATAGATTAGAGAAGGGAGAAAATGGAAGTAGGGATGATAATTAGGATGCCATTGTAATAGCACAGAAAAAGGGAGATAGGGGCCTGAAATAGAAAGAGACTTGCTGTGTGAGTGGAGAGAAAGGGACAATTATGAGATGTGATGGTACAATTAACAAGACCTAGCAATCGATTGGATATGGAAGGAACCTTACAGGACAGCTTGTCAAGCAGTGAATCAGCCAGTATTGTTTAAGTTATTTTGACTATTATAAATACCCAAATTAATTATAAAGGACATGTGAAGAAAGATATTTTTTTAACATCCAGAGAAAGAACTGATAAATAATAGTATATATAAAATAATTTTACACATAATCTTTATGCATCTAATGGTAGCCATCCCTAGGACAGAGAAAGGGAGGAAAGGGAAGGAAAAAAAAGAAATTTATGATAATTTTACTATATACTTGAAAGGTATATATATGCTATATATGACAGCAAGTTGTTCATAGGATTTTTACAGTTTTGTGTATGTCTTTTAATGTCATCTTTTTCTGCACTATATTATAGAAATGCTTGTTCTATTGCTTAAATTAAAAATAAATAAATTTAAGTGCCTACTATGAAATAGGTACCATACTAGGTTAAAAATGCAAAGAATGAAAGAGTTCCTATTTGCAAGGAGTTTATATTTTAATGGAAAAAGCAACAACCATATTGTATATATACACACATATACACATATAAACACATATATGTATAGGTATGTATATATAAGTATGGACATTTACTATTTGTGCACATATATGTATGTGTGCATATGTATACACACATACAATGTAATTCTTGCCTCTTTCAGTAGAATATTAATTCTTTGAAAGTAAGGATTGTTTTATTCTGTGTATGTTTTTGTACATTTGTACAAATGTAATATGTAAACAAAAAGTTGATAAATACATTAAATGTATACAAAGTAGTGAATATTAGGTAGTTTGGGAGGAATAACACCTGCAGCAGGGGTGGAGAAAGGTGTCAACTTTATTATATCCACTAATTCTCTTCTCACTCACATTTAACTTTGTAATCTGCCTTTTAACTTTCTTATCACTCAATTGAAACTGTTCTCTCCAGAGTTATCACGTGATATCTTCATTTCTATCCTGTTTGTTTTTCCCCCTCCTCATTTCCAATACTTTTCAACCTATCTGCTATTCAGCACTGTTGACTACCATCCTTATGGATTTTCTCTCCTCTCTGACTTTAAATGACTCCTTGGGGTAGCTAGATGGCCTCAGTGAATAAAGCACCAGCCTTAATCCAAGAGGACAGGAGTTCAAATCTGTCTTTAACACTTACTGGCTGTGTGATCCTGAGCAAGTCACTTAACCCCAATTGCATAGAAAACAAAAAACAAAACAAAACAAAAAAAAAAAAAAAAGAATCACAAATGATATTCCTTTCCTCTTATTGACCTTCTATCTACAGTCACTTATTCCTTTTCAGACTTCTTTGCTGATTCATCATACACACATACCATGGCCCCTAAATGGGAATGTTTACCAGTCATCTTCCTTGGTAAACTCATCAGATTACTTGGGTCTAATTATCATCTCTATGTTGATCATATACTTACACATATTTGTTATATCTGACTCTGTGACTGTGTGGATCATGCCATCCAAAGGTTTTCTTTACAAGAATACTGGAGTGGTTTGCCATCTCCTTCTCCAGCACATTAAGGTAAATAGCCAAAAAATATCTGAGACTAAATTAAAATTCAGGTCTTCCTGATTCCTGACTGTGCCCTATCCACTGAGCCATCTAGTTACCATTATATATGTAATTCATGCATATACACATATATTTATATTGTGTACATATGTATGTATATGAAGAAACGCACAAACATACATATCTATATCTCTATGAGTTTTAGTTCTATATTACCAATCACTCATTGGACATTTCAAACTGGAGACCTCTTATATTCATAGAGTTCCTTTCTTCTTTTAAGATACAGTTAAAATACTTCCTTTTAGAATTTTAATTAGAACTCAGAGTTTCTGATACTGAATCTGCTGCTTTTTTAGTAAAAATCTCAACTAGTCAAAGAATCTCTATAAACTCCAAAAGTAAAAACTCCTAAAATCAAAGCAGGAACGAATTGAAGGGGACCTTAGTGATTATCTAACCAAAACTCATACATTAAATATGAGGAACTAAAAATCTAAGAAGCAAAATTATATCCAAATGCAATAAAATTCAAATTGACCATATGTGAAACATTGTATTAGATGCTGATATACAAAGATAAAAAGATGCACACTATCTCCTTCACCAAGGTCTTTTATAATCAAATGTATACTATAACAAGTGGTCAACAAACCAGGAACTAAGAGTCTTTCTTTTAGTACTAATTCCAATAATAAGTGAGTTCTAATTCTGATTCTATCTCCACAGTAAAACAAGGGGATACAACAGACCAACTCCTGGATTTGGATTCAGAGAACAAGAGTTTAAATCTCAAGCTCTGCCCATTAGAGCTAATAAAATAATTAGATTTCCTAGACCTTAGCTCCTCAGTTGTCCTAAGTCCAATAATTTTTCTTTTTTGAAAGACAATAGGAGTTAAGTGACTTGCCCAGAGTCACACAGTTAGTAAGGTTAAATGTCTGAAGACAGATTTGTACTCGTCCTTCTAACTCCAGGTGCTCTATCCATTGCACCATCTAGCTGCCCCTGAATAATCTGTATTGTTAAAAAATAGACTGTGCCAATATATAACAATACTGCTGTTGCTGCTGATAAGTAGCATTTAGAAACCATTTGCTATGTGCCAGGCACTGTTCTATTTTACAAATATTATCTCATTTGAAATTTGATTGGATAGGATAGAGTCTACTTGAAGAATGAAGTAAACATTTATAGCTCAGAAATCAGAAAACAGTACAAATTGGGGCTAAAATTTTTTATTGATTTCTATTCTTAAGAAAGCAATAGAGAAAATGTTAGTGATAAAAATTAAACTTTAAAAAAGTGTCATGCATTTGCAGAAAACTGAAAATGTTAAATATTTACACTAAGTCTATATTCTGGCTGCATTGGAATATAATTTTCAACCAATTCTGACTTTCTTGACTTAATGCTAGTCTTTCATGCTTTATATTTCTAAAAGGAATTTTTTTAATCTATCAAAAAGTATTAAGTATTTTTCTAAAATATTGTGCAAGATCTGAAGTATAAAAATTGAGATCCAGATTAAATATATAATCCCTGCCATTTGGAAATTTAAAATCTAAGACACCCCCATTTCCTAGAATTTCACACAGTTCTAGTTTCACACATTGGTAGGAATATCAATAAGAAAATTAGAAAATAAAAGGTATAAGCAAAGAAGATGGAAAATTTCCCTAATTTGCATTTGAGATGATGGCACATACAGAGAAAACTTGAGTGAATCAGTTATTGTTTGAGTGAATTAATTGCTATATTGAAATAACATTATATCAAATAAAGGCACAATATATATGAGCATTTATTTATGTTTCTAAAAAAAATTCATGAGGAAACAAAAGAAAGAAAAATTCCATTAGGAGTAATTACAAAATTCATAAAATATGTAAGAGTTAATCTACAAGACACTTGGAACTTACATAAATATTGCTACAAAGTACAGAATAAAAGAATACAAATAATTGGACATTGGAGAAGCATTCATTATTCATAGCTAAACCATGGTAATATAGCAAAAATGAGCATGCCACTTAAATTAATTTATATATTTAGTTCAGTATCTATCAAACTACCAAGGGGACAATTTACAGAAGTAAATAAAATAGTAAAATTCATTTGGAGAGCAAGAGGTCTATATACCAAAGGGAAAAATTTTAAAGTAAGAATGAAGGTGAACATAACATTACCAGATACCCATTAAATTCGTAAAGATTAGAAAGATGGAAGAGAGGCATTGTACAAAAATTTGCATACTCTATAATTGAGTTTATTCTGGAAAACAATTTTGAAAAGTTTTCTCAGGAGATTGTGTACTCCTTGGGGAAAGGACCTATTTGACTTTTATATTTGAATGCCTACCAAGTCCCTTATATAGTACCTGACAAGATAATATGATTGTTTAATAAATGACTGGCTATTTAAATGACTTGAAAAATCACTGAACTGTTTTGACCATTTGAAGCAGTCATCTCATGACTAGGTATATAACCCAGAGAGAAAAAAAAGATCAATTATATGAGAAAATAAATATGATGACACTTTTTGTGATAACAAAAACCCGAAAACAGAGCAGGAAATCATTAGGAACTAGCTGGGGGTGGGTAGGGAAACTGTGCCATATAAATGCAGTGGAATATTATTATGCCAGAAGAAACAAGAAAGAAGAAACAGTAAGAGAAACTAAACTGGTGTAGAGTCAGGAAAGTTAAAAAAAAAAAAAGAATAACATAGAAAATTACTAAAGTATTGTAAAAATAGCAAACCTAAAATCCAGTTAAACTGGGATAATAACAATGACAGTTTTGATCATGTAAAATGGTAGACGCCTATATATTTGCAGAATGATATATAGACCGCCAGATAAAGTAGGTTTGTTGGTTAGTTTAGCTTTTTATTATAAGACAGGATATACTGGAATGAAAGAGAGATGAAAGTACTTTGAGAAAATGTTATTACTGAAATAATTTTAAAAAAACTTTTATTTTTCCCAAAAAATTAAATATAAAAATTGATATTGAGATCAAATCAACAATTTAAATTATTTAAATTAATATTTAGCTAGAACCCAACTTAAATGGTTAAATCTAAATTTTAGTAAATGGGGACCATCAGTTTCTCTGAGTTAAAAAGAAAATCATAAACTTGCAGTCACCTGTTAATTAGTTTTTTCAAATATACCTGGTCCTTTCCTGCTTGATAGAAAGGTTCAAAAGACCTGGGTTCAAATACTGGCTTTGATTCTAGAGAAGTTATATAATTCTCTAAATCTCTCTATTTCTTTTCCTCTTCAAGTTGAGAGAAGACTTGTAAAGGAAAATCCTTTGTAAATTATAAACATATATGTATGTGTATGTGTGTGTATATATATATATATATATATATCTCCTATACATACATGCATACATATATGTGTGTATATGTTTAGTGTATAACTACTATTATAAACAATGAACTGAATGTGATAGGTGATAATTTTTTTAAAAGTCCAAGCAACTATGGTAAAGGGAGGAAGCAATGCAATTTAGCTCTCTCATTGAACTACTCTAGAACAGATCAAGAAAGAATCTAAGAATGAATGTAACACTAACTGGATCTCTATTTCATTCCAATTAGGATTAACTAGTTTGATATGATTCTATCATGATCTTAAGTTCCATGTTAGCCTCTGGAGCTATAAACCACAAATTATAAATTCACATGCTTAATCTTAAGAAGCTAACTAGAAGACATTCATCTTTGCTTTTTCTTATTATGATGACTAAACTTAGTTTGGTGGAAGTAACTCAATTACATGGAAAATCCGCCACATATTTTTATGGACCTTCGGTCCCTTGACATCCCCTTATTGCCAAACATAGGGAGATGACCATGAGCACTTGAGTGATACTGGTTGCTAGCTGTGGCCTGCATTTCTACCAGCTCATTAGTCCATGAAGATGTTTTGATATCTGTTTATTTGTCCAGTCCAAGGGTATGCTCATTGGCTTAGTAGGACCTCCAGAAAGATCAAGATAGGTCTTTCAAGATCTGATCATTAGACTGTTTGTCAACCAATGGGATTTTTTGTGTAGCTCCTCCTGAAGAATCAAGGGTAAGTTCTACCAACCAATGAGATTCTTTATTTTTAAATCTGCTTTACCTGTATCATCTAGGTATGGAGCACAACAAAATTAAGGCTCAAGGGGCATCTCTGATCATGAATAAGATCTGAGGTCCCCTTTAGTGAAGGAGAACACAGATCTTTTAGTAAAATGCCATTGATCCAGAGCACGGCTCAGTTATAATTATTATAGTTTGGACAATTTTTTAAACTCCACAGTGCTGATAAAGTATTCCAGGAAGAAACTACAGTGGGTACATTTTTCTTAGACAGGAAAATAGATAGGGCTAAGACTCTGAGAAGAGAAGCCAGCTGGAAAGACCCTCCCCACACAAGAGAGACCTTCCAGAGTATAACATAGAACTGTGGCTTATAAGTGTAATGGGGAATACTAACAAGGGCTGAGATAATAATTCTGTGACTCTGATGATTACAGATATTGTCTCATTTTATCCTCACAAAATCCCTTAGAGGAAGGTGCTATTATTATTCCTGTTTTATAGACAAGAAAGCTAAGGTACAGGGACATTAACTGACTTTCCCAGAATCACACAGCTGATAAGTATCTGAGTGAGTTTAAACTAAGATATTCTTTCCTCCAAGTCCAGCACTCTTATCTCCCCACAATCTAGCTCCATACTCTCTTTTCAGATTGATTTCACATTATTTTAATTCATATGCTTTTAAGTTCCAATCAAATTGGTCTCTTTGCTGACCCTCACCCATGGCATTTTATTTTCCATTACTTCATCTTTACACAGCTCTCTTCCATATCTAAAGTGTGTTTTCTCTTAACATCTACTTCCCAGAATCCCTGATTTTCTTTCTGGGTTCGGCTCAAGTAGCCTCTTCCATGAGGTCCTCCCTGAGGAGCCTCAACTATTAGTCCTTCCTCCCAAACCTGAAATTACTTTGCTTTTATTTTGCACACATTTGCATTTATTGATCTCAGAATGTGCCATATGTTCCCAGGAGAAGACAAGCTCTTTAAGAACAGTGACTGTTTTTATTGTTTTCCATATAAGATATCCCTATAAGATACTCCATCTTCTGACTCCCATACATAGATCTATTACTCCTACCTTCCTCCACAATGGAATAATTGATGTAGGGAGGAATGTTAACTTTACCTAAGGTAACAGCTTAAAGCAGGTTAATATCAGGATTACTAAACCAACCATAAGACTGCAAAATCATATTAATCTGGAGGAAGCGCCAAAAGCATAGTTAATAACTTCCTTCATGCTAGAACAAAATATAGAACAGACCTATACTTTTGGGTTTGTTTAGTATTCCTTCTCTTAATTCCTTAATAAAGTTTTTCATAGCACCTCAGATTCCAGGAGGAAGCACTTTTGTTTTTATCTAGACCTTTACAGCCTGAGAAATCATATGTAATGGGAACTAAGGTAAATATGGTGGTGGGACACAAAGGAACAACTTCTATCTCAGAGGATATAACAGTGTGGGTACATTACAGAATAAAAGAAGCTTCACTGGAAATATTCAATGATTTGTTGTACATATTTCCTCCTTTTCTTCCTAGTACATTTTTTAACACAAATGTTCTAAGATTCCTTACTTCTTTTTACCAATTTCTGGTGCAAAAGTGGAGGTTGAAGGTAGCTACAACCATGTGGAAACAGGATGCCTAAGGGTATGCATCTAAGTGTGTCAAATGTGGGACCAATGCTTTGTGAAAGTGTCAAGTCAGTATTCTATTTCTCTTGCTGCCACCTCCCAATTTATCTGACTGGCTGTCTGCCTCCCATATCCCATTCTTGGTGACAGCTGGCCCTAAATTGCAAACAAATCTCTGATTAAGGTGTTAATTGCAAATTAAAGTGTTAGTTGACAATGGCTTAAATTGGGACTCTTCAGGGTTTGCCTGTTTGTTTATATTTTCAGAGGCTCTTAAAGGAAGAAAATCCTCAAGAACTCAAAAAGATAGTGATCATGTTAGAATTTCAAAGACAGTTTTGATTGATATTGGTTGATATTTGGATGCAAGAGAATCTGTCTGGTGCACTCTCAAGTCATATTGTGTAGGCAGTCTTATAACACAGTTTCTTCCAATGCTGATTCAATCCCACTCTAATCTTGATGTCTTAACAAGTTGAGAATGTGTTTCAATCAACCAATCACTTGTAGGTCTTAGACTAAAATTCCTACATGTGCCAAACATTGTGCTTAGTACTGGGGATATAAAGAAATGTCAAAATAGATTTATTCTCAAGAAACTTCCAGTCTATGTAGGAGCAACATGAAAACAACATCATACAGACAAGATATATGAAGAGTGACATGATAATGATAAAAGAGGAAAGCATTAGCATTAAGGGGGATTAGGTAAAACTTTTTCTGTAGAATATGAGATCTTAGCTGAGACTTAAAGAAAGCCAGAAGGCAGAGATGAAAAGGAGAATTTCAGGCATGGGGGACATCCAGCAAAAATATTCAATAGAATTCCAGACATTAGAGAGAGTGTAACATTCTAGAATATTTATAAAACTTCTTGGGAATGGGATGGGGTGGATTGGAGAGGGACAGGTTAGCTTTGGCCAGATCTCCTCTACCCCATAAACCCTTTTGACAGGTAATAAATATTTGTTAAGTACCTAGTGTATGTCAGGCACTGTGCTAAGCTCTAGTGATATTAGAAGAGGCAAAAACAGTCCCTGCCCCAAAAGAGCTTATACTCTAAAAAATTCAAATGGTTCAGTAGATTTTGGATTTCTTATATTCCCATCAGTGTCCTGCATCCTGAATCAGCTAATGACTGTTTACATGAATAGTCAAGAATAGAGGAATGCAAAACTACCATGTCTAAAAAGAACTTCTTTAGTGATCCCACAAATAGAAAATTATTTATGGAAAACAGAAGTAGTAAATTATCCCTCTGTCATATGTGTTCTCTAAGCTTGTGCTCACTTTCCTCTGAACTCTACATGTACTGTGAGAGAATATGTCATGGACTTTAGAAGGGATATTTTGTGCCAAGTATTTTAAAGCTACTTTTAAGATTGGCTAAGGTAATTCTCAATAGTAATCATGGTATCACAATCAATGGGGGCTCAAGCAAATGACACCAGTTTCCAAGAGTTTTCCTAGAACCATGGAGAGATGTACCTAGCTAAAGTCGGGTGAATCAACATGCCCTTGAAAATGGGAGTTGGGGTAAGGTGCCTCAGAGCTTACTGAGCTACACTAGTCTTAATCAGATGCTTGATTGGGTATGGATAGTGTAATTCATTCAATTCAATGAGGATTTATTAAACATCTACTATATTTGAGATTCTATGATGGATAACAAGTAATTCATATTGTACCAGAGAAACAAGGATTAGTGGGAAGCTAAAATCTCTGATTCTCTGCCATGCCCAATCAAGAGGAACATTAGCGAACCAGCTTAGTTTGGCAAATGGTAATACTGACTGTATGGAAAGTAGATGATTTCTAACATATGATAGTTTCTGTTGATCTCTAAACAAACTCATCTCAGAATAGCAGAAAATGATGGTCAAGAAAAATAATTGAAAAAAAATTATTTGAAGGGAGGAAGCTTCTACTACTGGCAACTTTTAATCTAAATTCTAGGGCTTACAAAGCATACCTCTTCATGGATCCCAAAACACTTTAGAGCAAGTAGGGCCTTTAAGCTCGATCAGTCAGGAGTCCCTGAAATGGTAAAGCTGAAATCTGAAATAATAGTAGCAAAAAAACAAGTGAGAAGTCAAAAAACTATCTCTGCTTATCTGAACATAGTACATTGTCTCTTCAACAATTTGATTGGCAAATAACTGGGGAAAAATAATACCCTCCAGTATGCAAGCAGACCTCTCCTGTTAACAGAGGTTCTAAGGAAGAACTCAGCAAACAACAAGCAAGTGAAATTTCCATCAGTCTCAGCCTGTGTAGGTTCAAAGGTTTCAAGATAGCATGAATAGCTGTAGAGTCTCCAATAACACTCTCAGAAAACATCTTTTAACAAGCCTGCCCTAATATTAGGCTTTGCATAACACTTTGTTTGCACCTCCCTTATACACTTATATATTATCTTGTGTTAGAATTATTTATGTGTCTTTTTTCCTGTTAGAATGTAGACTCTATCAAAGTAAGATTGTCTTATCTCAGCTTCAATGCCATTTTCTACTTGATTCTCATACCGAAATCTCATTTCAATTCTTTTAGTACCTCTCCTCCAAAAGAAAAAATGTAACCTTCATGTTGCCTCTGGTTTGTATAATACTTTACTATCTGCATATTATCTTTCCTATAAAAAGTAAACTCCTTGGACGGGGGCAGTGTCATTGATATTTTGTATCCCTGTGACTTTACTTGGCACATAGCAGGTACTGAATAAATTTGTGTTGGCTGGATGCTTGGCTATCTCAACTTTATACCTCTCTTGTCTTTAGAATAATGTCTTCCACAATCAAAGGAACTGTGATTTTCTCAGCATGTAAAACTTCTAAAATCATTCTTACCTAAACCTAAGCTTATTATTTTAGTAAACAGATCCATGAAAGTTATAAGAGATAAAATAGCCAGCCCTACATCATAGAACATTTCAGAGGTTTGACTTGAATGTTCTTCTTCCTCCCTCCAAGTGTAGTACACTAACCAACGGTTTATTTCTATGTTTTCCATAAAATAGATAATAAATGTTCATTATATCTTTACTCTAAAACCTCTATGTTCTCATGGGTTTGGTTATTCCCTTCTGATAGAACTAATATCTATCAGAGTAGCTCTTCACACTTAAATATGGGCTAGGAAAAGTGGACAAAATAAGAACTTGATTGGCACTAGAGTGGGGGCAACTACCAGTTGTTTGCCAACCAAATTGTTCAAGAGACAATGTACTGTATTCAGATAAGCAAAGACAGTTTTTGGACTCCTCACTTGTTTTTTTGCTACTATTATTTCAGATTTCAACTTTACCATTTCAGGGACTCCTGACTGATCGAGCTTAAGGGCCCTACTTGCTCTAAAGTGTCTCAGGATCCATGAAGAGGTATGCTTTGCTTGCATTCCTTCAACTTGCCTCCTTCCTCTGAATGGCATCCAGATGTGGCTTCCCAGACACCTGGGAAAATAAGAGATCTCTGCAAAATGGGACTGAAGTCCTGTTGACTTAGTAGTCTGAATATCATGAGGCCTTATTCCTTGCTTGGTTGATCAAACTCTTTTGCATATGGTAATGAAAACAGCAACACTATATCTTTGGTGTAAATCCTTGCGGAATTAGGCTAAGTAACCTTCTTTATATTTTTTTAAAAAGCTTTTTATTTTCACAACATATGCATTGTTTTCTACATTCACCCTTGCAAAACCTTGTGTTTCTTATTTTTTTCTTCTTGCCCTCTATCCTCCCCTAGATGGCAAGCAATCCAATATATGTTAAACATGTACAATTCTTCTATACACATTTCCACATTTATAATGGTGCACAAGAAAATTCAGACCAAAAAGGGAAAAAATGAGAAAGAAAAAAAAAAAGCAAACAACAACAAAAAGAGTGAAAATACTATGTAGTGATCCACACTCACTTCCCACAGTCCTCTCTCAGGCTCTCTTTATCACAAAATTATTGGAACTGGCCTGAATCACCTCAAGTTGAAAAGAAAAGAGATAATTGAGGCCAGTTCCAATGATCTTGTGATGAAGAGAGTCAACTACACCCAGAGAGAGGACTGTGGGAACTAAGTGTGGACTATAACACTTTTTTTGTTGTTGTTTGCTTGCATTTGTTTTCTTTCTCATTTTTTTCCTTTTGTGATCTGATTTTTCTTGTTAGGTATGATAATTATATAAATATGTATACATATATTGGATTTAACATATATATTGTAACATGTTTAACATATATTGAATTATTTGCCATCTAGGGGAAAGGGTGGAGGAAAGAAGGGAAATTTGGAACACGACGTTTAACAAGGGTCAGTATTGAAAAATTATTCATGCATATGTTTTGAACATAAAAAACTTTAATTAAAAACACACACACATAAAGAAGGAAAAAAAAGAGCTACATCCATCAGAATTGATCATCGCATAATTTTCTTGTTGCTGTGTAATATTCTCTTGGTTCTACTCACTTCACTTAGCATCAGTTCATGTAAGTCTCTCCAGGGCTTTCTAAAATCATCCTGCTGATCATTTCTTGAACAACAATATTCTTATTCAGCCATTCTCCAACTGATGGATATCCACTCAATTTCCAGTTCTTTGCCACTACAAAAAGGACTTCCACAAACATTTTTACTCATTTGGGTCCTTTTCACTATTATATGATCTCATTGGGATATAAGCCCAGTAGAAACACTGCTGGATCAAAGGGTGTGCACAAATTTGATAGCTCTTTGGGCATAGTTCCATATTGCTCTCCAGAATGGTTGGATCATCACACAACTCCAGCAATAATATATTGCTTTCCCGGTTTTTCCATATTCCCTCCAACATTCATCATTTATTATTCCTGTCATCTTAGCCAATCTTAGAGGTATTTAGTGGTACCTCAGAGTTGTTTTAATTTGCATTTCTCTGATCATAGTAACTTAGAGCATTTTTTCATATGACTAGAAATGGTCTTAATTTCTTCATCTGAAAATTGTCTGTTCCTATCCTTTGACCATTTATCAATTGAAGAATGGCTTGTATTCTTATAAATTTGAATCAATTCTCTCTCTATTCTATAAATAAGGCCTTTATCAGAATCCTTGGATGTAAAAATTTTTCCCCAGTTTACTACTTCCCTGACTTTCCTTTGGGTAGCTATTATCTCATTTGGTCCCAACATCAAACCTGAACTAACAGAGTACTAGCTTATATAACAGCTAAGAAGTATGCACTTGTAAAACAATAAAGATTATAACACAATCATTAAAGAAAAAGATATAGATTTATACATACATATACATATATTCATATATCTATATATACACATATATAATGATATATGTTTATTGAATTTAATTCATAAGCTCATAGATCTAGAGCTAGAAGATAACTGAGTCCATTCAGTTTAATCTCTCTCCATTACAGATGGAGGCTTAGAGAGTTTGCGATCTACATCAAGGAAGTAGGAATGGGATTTGAACCCAGATCCTCTGTCTGACTCCAAAACTAGTATTCTTTGCACTGTACCACAAAATGAATTAGGCCAATTGTGAGAATAAAAGACAAAGAAAAAAGAACTCAAATGGGGAAGAGCAAGCTAGGGTCCATAGCTCTTGATTCCCAGATCATTGTTTGTTGGAAGAGTTGTTTTTTGTTTTGTTTTGTGATTTGTTTGGGTTTGGGGGGGAGGAGATAGTTGTTGTTTATACTTCATTTTTGAAGAGGACCAGTGCTATTACAGTGATATTTTGCTTATAAATTTAATTTAATTTAAATGAATCAAAGTCACACAAAGTCATCAATGTCATTCTTTCTTTTCCAAAATCCCTTGAAGGCCAGTGGCAAGATAAATCCAATAGACTGGCAGTGGCTTGGGATGCAGTAGATGATTGTGGCACCTTCAATTTCTGATCAAGTTCTAAGCGCTCCACAACACCTGCTTCAGGCACTTTCAAGGCCATTGAAAAAATTGTTCTCATTCACTCATTCTGCCAGAGGAAGTTTTCACATGCTTCAAATAGACATCCCCCTAACTCACCAGCAACCTAGCTTAATACAGGGTGGTTTTACCAGGGTGTGGCCACTGGACCTACTTCATCTTCTTGGAGCTACAAGTGAGAGTTGGATGAAGGTGTACATCAAAGGTGAATAAGCAACCCTGAAAAGGACTCAGCAAGCCTTCATGCCAGTGATGCTAGTCCTCCCTGAATACTCTATAAACCCCTATGTTGTAGTTTTAAGAAATGGGTAAAAAAGTAGGAGGAAAGCAGAAAACTGGGGTGAAAATTATATCTAAGGGTTCTGATAAAGGCCTAATTTCTAAACTATAGAAAGAATTGCCCCAAATTTATAAGATTGCAAGCCATTCTCCAAATGATAGATGGTCAAAGGATATAAACAATTTTCAGATGAAGAAATTAAAATCATTTCAAGTCATATGAAAAAAATCTCTAAATCACTATTGATTAGAGAAATGCAAATTAAGACAATTCTAAGGTATCACTTCATACCTCTTAGAATGGCTAATATGACAGGAAAAGATAATGAAAAGTATTGGAGGGGATGTGGGAAAACTGGGACATTAATACATTGTTGGTAGAACTGTGAACAGATTCTGGAGAGCAATTTGAAACTATGTCTAAAAGGGTATCAAACTGTGCATATCCTTTGATCCAGTGGTGTGTCTACTGGACCTATATCCCAAAGAGATCATAAAAAAGGGAAAGGACCCACATGTGCAAAAATATTTGTGACAGCCTTTTTTGTAGTGGCAAAAAACCAGAAATGGAATGGATGCCCATCATTTGGAGAATGGCTGAATGAATTATGGTATATCAATGTTATGGAATATTATTGTTTTATAAGAAACAATAGCAAACCACTCCAATTATCTTTGCCAAGAATAAAGTCATGGAGAGGTGGACATGACTGAAAATTATTAAACAGCAAGAAGTTATATAAAATAAAGAGGGGATTATTTGAGGGTTCATTATCCTTCTGAGAGCTTCTTACCCACTTTAAAGCCATAGCTCATTTCTCTCCCACTTAAGTATGTAAGAGATTAGTAATTGGTTATTACAATTCTGGACTCAATTCTTTGTAACAGAATATAGCCAGCACTGGGTTAGGAGTCAGAAAACATAAATTCTACTCTCACCTCTTAACATTAAAACTAGATGTCTGGCCTTGAACACTGACATTTCAGGGATTCTGCTTCTTCTTCTGTAAATAAGGAAAGTGATTTTAGGGGGCCTTTTCTGCTCTCATACTGAGGAATTATGGGAGTAAAGTCATAACATAATAGACTAGAATGTAGAAGATCATCTTAGAGGCCAGCTAATCTCAAAGACCAGGTAGGCTAAAGCCTTTATTTTACAGCTAAGGAAACTGAGGCCCAATTAGGCTAATTACTGCTGATATGACTCTATTTAAGTCCCTTGTACTAGAAGTCAGATTAATTAGTTAATTAATCCTGAATATAATATTGAATTTGAATCATGTATGATATTTACCTAGGTCATAAGTAATAGAAATGGGAATTTGACCTCAATTGATAAATAGTCAAAGGATATGAATAGGCAATTTTCAGATGAAAAAATTAAAGCCATCTATATCTAATATGAAAAAAATGCTCTAAATCACTATTGATTAGAGAAATGCAAATTAAAGCAACTCTGAGGTACCAATTCATACCTCTCAGATTGGCTAAGATGACAGGAAAAGGTAATTATTGATGTTGGAGGGGATGTGGGAAAAACTGGGACTAATGTATTGTTGGTGGATCCAACCATTCTGGAGAGCAATTTGGAACTATGCCCAAAGGGCTATAAAACTGTGCATAGCCTTTGATCCAGCAGTATCCTAAAGAAATCATAAAGGAGGGAAAAGGACCCATGTGTGCAAAAATATTTGTAGCAGCTCTTTTTTATGGTAACAAAGAATAATGATTATAAGCTATTGGTATATGAAGATAATGGAATATTTTTGTCCTATAAAAATGATGAACAAGCTGATTTTAGAAAGGCCTGGAAAGATTTACACAAACGGATGCTGAGAGAAACAAATAGAATCAGGAATACATTGTATATAATAACAGCAAGAATGTGCTATGATCATCTATGAAAGACTTAGTTCTCGGTGATTCAGTGATCCAAAGCAATCCCTATAGACTTTGGACAAAAAAATGCCATCTACATCCAGGAAAAAAAAATATGGAGATTGAATGTAAATCAATACATGCTATGTTCACTTTCTAGTTTTTCCCTTTTGTTCTGATTTTTCTCTCCCACCATGATCGATAAAGCAATGTGTATTAAAAATAAATAAATGTTTGTTTTTAAAAAAGAAAGAAATGGAAATTTGAGCCCAAGTGAGTAGTCTCATTTGACAAAGACTCCAAACAGAAAACTAAGAATTTTGAAAGGAACCTCAGATATGCCTCAAGATTCTGGTTTCCATGTTAAATCTGGCTTTGGGACATGCACAGAACTGACTAAATGAAGAACATCAAACTGCACACATAATATGGTACAGCAATGTACTAGTAAAGAATAAAGTATTGTGATTCCTTAAGGCTAAGGACCTCCTTGGGGGCAGCTAGGTGATATAGTGAATAGAACACTGGACTTGGAATCATGAAGACTCATCTCCCTTAGTGCAAATCGGGTCTTAGACAATTAGTAGTTGTGTAACCCTGGGCAAGTCATTCAACTCTATTTATCTCAGTTTCCTCATCTGGAAAATGAGCTGAGGAAGTAAATGACAAAACGACTATAGTATCTTTGCCAAGAAAACGCCCCCAAAAATCCTACATGACTGAAAGAACTCAATAATAGCAACATTCCTAAGGTAGAAAGTTCTCTACCCATACCTTACTCCCCTGTAGTAAAGCACCAAGCAGGGAGTTGTCTGAGGCAGGGAGGGTTAAATAATTTGCTCAGGACCCCAGAGCTGATAAGCATCAAAGTATAATGACAGGTCCTAAAGTAAATATATGTGTATGTATGTATTTATACATATGTGTAGAATTATATGTGAATTAGAAATAAAGACAAGGAAGGGGGGAGAGAGGGGAGAAAGGGAAGCAGGAGAGAACTAGAAGGATAGAGAGGCAAGGAGGGAGAGAGAAGTAGAGAGGAGTTTGCAAGAATTAGAGAGAGGAAAGTTTCATGGGTCTATTCAAATCATAATTTCTAAAGTTCCCATAAAATCTATTTTTGGGGTCTTTTCTTTTTGTCTTTATGTGCTGTCTTCCCCTAATAGAATTATTTTTTACTCTGAGTTCAGAAATTATATTTTCTTTTTCTTGTAATTGCTTTCTCAGTACTTAGCACAGTAACTGACACATAGTAAGCACCTAAATGCTTTATATACATTATTAGCTTAGTAGCTCTCTATCAATCCTTGGTCACTTTGTAGATTATGACATTGCAAATTATCCAATAGAAACTTTCAGTGAAACAACCCTTTTCAATCTGCCTCAAAGTCAATATTGTAATTCATGATTCATTATTAGAATTGGCCTATTTTGAATAGTTAGTTGAACATCCATTGTTTGGAATGAAAAAAAAAAAAAAAACATCCTTTCTGTAAGTAAAGCTCTTATACAACCTCCAAAATCAGGAACTTGAAAAGAAAAATATCTATTCATAACATGTATACCATGGATAAATAGCCATTCTTTGCTCTAATACATTTTTATTAAGCAATCTTATATATAGTAATTTACTAGGTTCTATGGGGTTTTTAAGAAATATACCAAGTCAATAAGCAAAGTCAACAAGCATTTATTAAATATATTCCCCCACAGCATTTCTTACCATGCTTTCGACATAGTAGGAACTCAATAAAACTTTATTAAATAAATGAATAAATGAAAACTGTACATTTATTTTCATTTGCTCCATTTGTCTTTACATAAATGAGATAATTTTTTCAAAAATAGTTCTTTGAATACCAAGCCTCAGAAAGACCTGGTTTCAAATCCACCTAAATAAAGAACTTCTTTCTTATTTCAGTTTGGCACTTACTGTCTGGAAGACCAGGGTAAGTCAATGAACTTCTCAGTGCCTCAGGCAGCTGACTCCCTAAGAGCTTGAAGAACTTTGATCATTTTCACAAACTTAAATAGAATGAGATTCTCTTAAGAAGTCTCCTTGCAGAATTAATGAAAAAAAAATCAAATAAAGGTGGCCTAGCTGTACCAGATCTAAAATTATATTATAAAGCAGCAGTTACTAAAACCATCTGGTATTGGCTAAGAAATAGACTAGTTGATCAATGGAACAGGTTAGGTTCAAAGGACAAAACAGCCAATAACTTTAATAATCTAGTGTCTGACAAACCCAAAGACCCCAGTTTTTGGGATAAGAACGCAGTATTTGACAAACATTGCTGGGAAAATTGGAAATTAGTATGGCAGAAACTAGGCATTGACCCCACTTAACACCGTACACCAAGATAAGGTCAAAATGGTTTCATGACCTAGGCATAAAGAATGAGATTATAAATAAATTGGAAGCGCATAGGATAGTTTACTTCTCAGATCTGTGGAAGAGGGAGGAATTTATGACCAAAGAAGAACTAGAGATCATTATTGATCACAAAATAGAAAATTTTGATCATATCAAATTGAAAAGTTTTTGTACAAACAAAACAAATGCAGACAATATTAGAAGGGAGACAATAAACTGGGAAAACATTTTTACAATCAAAGGTTCTGATAAAGGCCTCATTTCCAAAATATATAGAGAACTGACTCTAATTTATAAGAAATCAAGCCATTCTCCAATTGATAAATGGTCAAAGGATATGAACAGACAATTCTCAGATGAAGAAATTAAAACTATTTATAGCCATATGAAAACATGCTCCAAATCATTATTAATCAGAGAAATGCAAATTAAGACAACTCTGAGATACTACTACACACCTGTCAGATTGGCTAGAGTGACAGGGAAAGACAATGCGGAATGTTGGAGAGGATGTGGGAAAACAGGGACACTGATACATTGTTGGTGGAATTGTGAACACATCCAGCCATTCTGGAGAGCAATCTGGAATTATGCCCAAAAAGTTAGCAAACTGTGCATACCTTTTGATCCAGCAGTGTTACTACTGGGCTTATACCCCAAAGAGATATTAAAGAAGGGAAAGGGTCCTGTATGTGCCAAAATGTTTGTGGCAGCCCTGTTTGTAGTGGCTAGAAGCTGGAAAATGAATGGATGCCCATCAATTGCAGAATGGTTGAGTAAATTGTGGTACATGAATGTTATGGAATATTATTGTTCTGTAAGAAATGACCAGCAGGATGAATACAGAGAGGACTGGCGAGACTTACATGAACTGATGCTAAGTGAAATGAGCAGAACCAGGAGATCATTATATACCCCACAATGATACTGTTTGAGGATGTATTCTGATGGAAGTGGATCTCTTCGATAAAGAGATCGAATTCAGTTTCAATTGATCAAGGATGGACAGAAGCAGCTACACTCAAAGAAAGAACACTGGGAAATGAATATAAACTGCTTGCATTTCTGTTTTTCTTCTCGGGTTATTTATACCTTCAAATCCAATTCTCCCTGTGCAACAAGAGAACTGTTTGGTTCTGCACACATGTATTGTATCTAGGATATACTGTAATCTATTTAACATATAAAGGACTGCTTGCCATCTGGGGGAGGGGGTAGAGGGAGGGAGGAGAAAAATCGGAACAGAAGTGAGTGCAAGGGATAATGCTGTAAAAAAATTATCCTGGCATGGGTTCTGTCAATAAAAAGTTTTAAAAATTTTAAATTTAAATTAAAAAAAAAAGTCTCCTTGCAGAATTAAAGCAAAGAGTCAGCAGGGAAAAGGGTGTATGTGTGTGTGTGTGTGTGTGTGTGTGTGTGTGTGTGTGTGTGTGTGTATCTCTATATATGTATACATAAATATATCCTTTCTTAACTATAGCCTGCTTGAAAGAGGTGGGGGGGGGAGGATGAGAGGAGGAAAATGAATAAAGTAAAAAAGATGGGCAGAAGAGAACAAAAGAACAATTTACAAAGAAGTAAAGATGGACACTTATGAATATAATTTCTTCTACTAATATATATAGTTTCTTGAATTGGTAATTCATTGTTACATATTTAGAACTTCCCTGATGTTCTGCTGTGCATATGACAATGTTCTCTTTTGTTTTGTTTTATTTTATTTTGTATTCCTTTCCTGTTTTTCTTTTTTTTTTTTTTGCTTACATATCTTAATAAAATTTTTAAAAATAAATGGAAAAAATTTAAAAGGGAGAAAAAAGGAGTTTGACAACTTTAGCAAAAAAAAAAAAGGCATGGAGAAAATATTTTTTAAAAAGAGGTCTCTTTAAATAGACAATGAGGTCATAGAGTTTTGGTCTATTAGAATATAGAAGAGCACATCCAAATCTTATGTTTTGTCTTCTTAATTGATGCATTCCATCAGCAATACCTGCATCACTTGACTTGATCTGTTTCTACTGTATGTTGTTTTCATTGTTTTTTTTTTTTAATATTTTGAAGTGATTCAACTTCTACAAAGTTTTGGACCTCAGTTTATCACTATCAATGAGCATTTGCCATAAAAAGGATATATTCTATTAAAAACTAAACAATCATTGACTATTATATTCAGATCTGTTTCTACAGTGTTTGATGTCCTTAGTGATTAACTCCAGGTAATCAATCCCCTTTTGTGAGTTTTTGTGAAAAATTTTCCTTGTAGAAAAAAAATCAATTACAAGACAAATGAAATGCCATTTCATTGCCACTTTTTTCCCTGGGAATCCTACATCAGGGGTTTTCAATTTTGTTTTTCTACTTGGTATTTATTAAAATTTCTCATATTTCCAATTCAATATGAAAGAAAATAAATTCAAGTCTCCCATTAATATCAAATTAAGTAAAAAAAGATTAATTTCAACAGCATAATAGAATTATTTCCCAAATATTCCTTATACGCGCTTGACAAGCTTATTCCTTTTATGCTTCCTAGGGGTATATATACCTAAGGATGGGAACCTTTGTTCTATATGTTTGAGGATAAACAATCATAATTCTTTTATTGTCTCTTGAAAGAACCTCTTATCAGAATTCTAATTGAGTCTCTCCTTCTGTAAGAAGTATCTTTTTAGCCAACAAGGAACATAATAAATTTAGGGAAGGTTTTGAGGGATGTGAAGAAAAGAGTAGATATTTCTTATTTATAAATGTCCAAAGTGTACACTAGCTTTCATATCATTTCTTTACAGACTACCTTCTGAAGAACTACAATTTTTCCTGATAATTTAATCAAATCTCATTTCCTCCCCAACCCTGTAAAAACACAAAATCACAAAAGTATAGAATATCAGAGTTAGTATCAACCTAAGAGGTCATATAGGAGAGAGAGCTAGTTAGTGGAAGAGCTAAGATTAAAGCTAAGGACTCCTAATACCCAGTTACTGCTATCTCCACCATCCCGACACTGTCAAATCTTTTTTCCATTTTCTTAAGTCCTACTTTCAGTTGGAAGTAGTCAGAAAAACAAGAAACATTTCTCAAATATCAAGGACAAAATGTGTTTTGGTAGCAGAGGAGATTACAAATGCAGCTTTATTGATTGACATCAAAAGCCTAAGGATACCCTCCTGCTGTGACACTCACAGGTCTAAAGACTGAGGAAGTCAGGGCACTTCTAATGTTCTTTTGTTGTTTTGATCACGTGTCTAATCTTTTAAGATGATGCTGTTCAATGTCTGTGGTTCTGAAAGGTCCAGTCACCATCATAAATGAGTGCCTTCTAGATTCATCTGTCACCCAATCAGCACTTCAGACACAGATCAAAGCCAGATTTAAGAAGATAAATAAATAAATAATGCTGTCACTGATTGAATGGTCTCTTCCCTACCCTGTAAATAAAATTGATATTATTTCATCTAGGTCCTATTTTCTTGTGATCAAAATATGATTATGTCTAATGTGGGCCCGTCGAGTGCACTGAAGTTATACGAGATGTGAAAGCTTATTGATGTATTCAATTAGAGGACCCTGTTCTGTTGTCTGCTCTGGAGAGAGGCTCTGTTATCAGTTCCTTAAGGCTCTGCGCTTCTGCTTAACAAAGCCATAACTCCCACAATTACCTGCCTGATGGATGAAAAACAGAAATCTGTTACAAACTCAGCTCTGTTATCAGCTCTTCTCCATCTTAAAAATTGCCACAAATTAATGAGATAAGGACTATGGAAAACATAATACAAGTTATAATTTTTTATTTCATGTTGTGATGTGGATCTGTATTTGTAGCTTTGTAGATGATAGTGTCCAGTCCAGAAGGAGAAGAATATATGGATGTCAATAAAGCTTAAATGTTTTCTTCTAAAGTTTGACTGAGCAAGTCAAAAAGGAAAACATTTGTGGCTTCTCTCTGGAAACAAATTATCATTTCCTTTTTGCTAAGATGTTAGCACAAAGAAAATTTTTCCTCTAACTTTTTAAATCTTGATTTAAAACATTGGCAAGTTTGTTGCTTGATTGCAAAGTAAAATATGTTCATTGAGTGATAGATTTGAAATAAGAAGCCACTTTAGATGTCTTCTAATCCAACCTTTCATTTTAGAGATGAGGAAATTGGGGGCCAGATAGGTTAAATAACTTTACAGAGATTATACAGACAGTAAATTACAGTCTGGATTCAGATTTATGTCCCCAGTTTCCACCTCCATTTCACCACATTACCTTCTCAAGGCATTAGAGAGGCCCAATGTCCTCTATAATACTGTAGATCCACTTGGAAGAGATATCGTAGTTCTTCATTCCTTCCATTAAGGTCATAAATTAGGAGATATAGAGGATATTTAAAAAGAACTAGCTAAATCTCCTTATATTATAAGTGAAAAAAAAAACTCAGACCCAGAAAATTGTGACTTACTTAAAATCATATAGGTAATAATCATCAGAGGTGAGATTTGAACTAGCTATAAAAAAATCCTAATGATTGTAGAAACGGGGGTGGGGGGAGTCTGTACATCACCTTGTTTCTACAAATAAGGTATCATCTCAAAAGCCAATTTGCAGACAAGTGCCTTTCTTTAGCTTCATTTTCTCCCAGCAAGGTAGGAATCAAAGACTGCTAGTTTATCTTTGCACTTTGCTGGACAGATACCTACCTTTCTCTCTAATAGAAATTGTACCTGACAAAAATATCTCACTAGAGTCTCCAAAGTAGTTTGGGTATTTGTGGAATAAATAAAGCAAAGTCCAGAAATAGCAGGAATAATGATTTCCCTGAAGACAATGACAGAATGCTAAAATGCTGGAAAAGATTTAATGTTTTCTAGGAGAAGAGTATTTGCATGACTCTTAAACTCAAATCTTGGAAGACCATATTTTTTTCATGTAAGTGAGCATCATTTGTAACAAAATGTCCATTTGATGATACAAAGAATACATGGGATGTAGATGGTTAGCTTCTATAGAGAACTGAGTTATTTTCTCCTTTCTAATCAATGATGGAAACTCCTTCAGAATTATTTCAGCTAGAATGATAAAAACACAAAGAAGGTTCTTTTTCACCAATGGGATTCAATGATTTTTTTTCTTGCAAAATGTGGATGGAACTTGATTTCAATTTAAAATTGAATACTATTTCTGTGACTTGACAGGTTCTTATTTGAAAAATGTGTCCTCTATTGTCTAAGTATATAAACTTAATCTTTATTTGGCCATTTCAAATCTCCCTAATTAAAAACTTTTACTTGATTCAATGATAATGGAAAGAAACTTAAGTATAAAGACACTTAATGATGCTAGATAGAAGGTCAAGAGAGAAACTAGGACTAGACAGGTAGATCTGAAAATTATCAATAGAGAAATGACAATTTAAACCTTAGACACCGATGAGACTAACAAGAAATATAGTATAAAGAAGTTAGGGAACATGACATGGATGAAAGTTGAAGGAGAAGGCTGGAAGGTTGGAGAAAAACAGGAGGGAAAAGAGTTGCACAAATCTAGAAAGCAAAGATTATCCAGGACAAGATGGTGATCATCATAATCAAAGACTTTAGAGAAATCAAGAAGGATGAAGATTAAGAAAATGAAAAGATAAGGAAACAATAATCAAGATAGGGCCAGTGTTTTTATAGATGGTGAAATAAATTCTATACTAAGAGAGTTAGATAAACCTCAAAAACAAAATAATTAGTACCTATCAAAAGTTTGTCTTGTCTATAACTACTCCCAAAATTGATTATCTGGTCTATGTTTTGAGACTTCCAGTGACAGAGAACTAACTACGTACTAACATAGGTTTTTTATTATATCTATCTAATTTGTATCTATATCTACCTAATTTTATCTATCTAATTAATGTTGAACTGAAACCCACATCCCTGTGGTTTCTACCCATTATTTCTAGCTCTGCTCTCTGAAGTCAAACAGAAAAAGTGTAATTCTTTGCCTATATGACGACCTCTCTCAACTTAGAAAGAAAAGAACTTCTCTAACTTTTTTCTTCCTATTTTTGCAACTCATCCCCAAGTAACATTGACTTAAGCACCCTCTCTATCTTGACCTTTTCCTATAGTCATAGTCACACTTGTCATTGTTCATCTTAAAATATGAGAGCCAAATCTAGACACAATAGACCTTGTTTGATTAGACTAGAGAGGGATCGAGTTTGTGATTTCATTAGTAGAGGGCCCTTCCAAGTGAGAAAATACTCTCTTACCAATAAAGGCCCACATTTCCCTGACATTTTTAGTATTAGAGAATTGTTTTGGGCGCTAAGATTTTAAGATGTATTCAAGGTCACAGAGAAAAGGATCAAAGGAAGGATTTGAACTCAGATCTTCATGATTTCAGACTTTTCTCTCCATTATGTCAAGTAGTTTCTCTTGTATATTCATCTTCTTTGTATAAACCCCAAAATCACTTTAGCATTTTTAATTGACCATAATGATAAGTGGTAACATTTACAGTCAAATAATCTAATGGATCCTTGATTTTATTGATATATCAATTCCATCTAACAGTATAGGTGATACTTTTCTATTGTGTTCTCTTGTCCATGTATTCCTATAAGGTGAACATTCTGATTTTCCAAGTGGAGCATAATGTCAATAGTCTTCCAGGATTTATGTATGTATACATGTATAGGTATATATATATATACACATATGTATATGTATATATATATTATATTATTCATATAATCTATATAATAATAGTCTAGCTTCCATTTCTCTGATGATATTTTTTTAACTTCAATTCTTCATTTATTGTGTATTACATTCTGCTCACATCTCCCATGCCTTTCTCTACTGCCCTCTGAGTGAAACTCGATTTTGATTCTTCAAAGGTTGTAATGTTCCAGAAGATACAACTGCACAACACCAACAGAACACTGATATTTCAAAGACTAACTTTTGCTTCAAGCAGAAGTTTGAAGCTGAGATTTTAAACGTATTTTTTAGCTTTACAAATCATTTTACCCATGCTGTCTCATTTGACCCTCACAACAACCCCATGAGATAAGAGAATATTAAGTGCTATCAATAAGGGTCCAAGATGAAGCATAAAAACAGTTCTTCTAGATTCCATGTCCAATTATTTATTGTATCACTGTAATGAATTTGCAATCCAATAGCATCCCAGATTTAAAGCTGGAGGGAATTTGAGAGGTGATCTAGTCCATCCTGCCTCAGACACTTAACAGCTGTGAGACTCTTAGGAGGTTTCTTAATTGCTTTCAGCCCCAATTTCTTCATCTATAAAATAGGAATATTAATAGGATCTACTTCACATGATTTTTGTGAGATTCAAATGAAGTAACATGTACATTGTTTTGCAGACCACAAAAAAGCTATTTTTTTACTTTATGATAGCTATTTTATTACTTTACATATTAAGAAGCTGAAACCTAAGAGAGAATTTGATTTGCAAAGATCATGTAGATAATAAATATTTAGTCCAAAATGTGAACCCAGGTTCTTTATCTCTACATAAATGTTTTTTTTTTCTCTGCTGTACCATGCTCTCACCTTAAGTTTTTTTTTTTTTTTTCATGTAAACAGCTTTTAGCTATGGCTCCCCACTCCATGCTGGTATAGTCAGTTTTTACAAACCCAGATGCAGGATTTTTCTATTCATTCCTATTAAATTGTATCTTATTAACTTTAGCTCACTGTTCCAGTCTGTCGAGATCACTTTGCATCCTGATTCTGTCACCCAAAGTAAACAAGTTTGTTTAAATAGGTCAGGCTGGAGTTTGCTTCAATTGCACACCATACCATCTTCTCATTTTTATTCTTCTAATTTGGTATTGATTTTGATCTTTACCCTTACAAGTCTAGGGGTTGACTTTACACAGACAGCTGATTCAGAAATAACTATTACAGTGGTAACTAGTTATTTTCTGTCTGTTTAAATATAATTGATTTCTTTTTGCTGTTGTTGGTTTGTTTCTGGTGTGTTTTGATGTTCATAGTGTCTAATACTTCCCAACTGTCTTTTCAAAGAAGATACACATAATATGTAGGTGTGAAGTTTCTCTCATCTATAAGCCTTTGGTCTCTTTTATTTCTTAATGCTGAACCATATTTTTAAAAACAACTTTCTTTTTTTTAATCTTCCCTTGTCTACAAAGCTATGACTTGAATTTTGCAACCTTGGTAAGAGGCAGGAAAGGTGTACTTAGTTTAGACTAAAAAGTAATGGTAGGTTGGAAATGGAGTCCACTCCTTCACCAAACACACACACACACACACACACACACACACACACACACACACACACACACACGGTACATTCCAAAGCAATCTAAGGTGCATTTATCAAGCAATTACTTTAAACAAAGCACTGCTAGGAAGTTGAAATACAAAGACTAAACAAAATGCAGTTCCTGCCCTCAAGACACTAATATATAGGGGTAAAGTCATAAAGGAGAAAGATAGAATTCAGCAAATTAGCCACTTTGGCTAGAAGATAGAATGCAAGAAAGGGAAAAATGTCAGATAAACCTAGAAAGGTAGGATGGATCTAGATTCTGTTTGGTATAATACTAAGCTGAATTTGTGTTTTATTCTGCAGTCAATAGGAAGCTATGAAATTTCTGCATTGGAGAAAGAGTCAGCTATAGATTAGGAAGATTATTTTTGCAACTAAATAGAAGATAGATTAAAAAGAGACTAAAAATTGGAGTCCAATAGGATGCTACTGTGGTAAAACTAAAGGCCATGTGAGTGGGAGAAAAGAGAAAGATCAAATGTGAGATACTGTGAAAGAATCAGTTGAGGAAGAGAAAAGACTTGAATATGATGGCAAATTTTGATCTGGGTGATTTAGAAGGATAGTAGTGCCATCAATACAAGTAGAGAAGTTTGAAAAAGGGGTGGATCTACTGGTGGAGGAAAAGGGGAAGTTGTTTTACTTTTTTAACACTATGGGATTGAGATGCCTATGGGACAACCAAGTAAAGACCTCCAACATGCTACTCACAAAACAGGGGTAGATCTCAAAAGAGAGATAAGGGCTGATAAACAGATCTCAGAATAAGTCAATCAGAGAATCAATAAACATTTACTAAGTGCCTACTATGTGCCACATACTGAGCTAAACAGTAAGGATATCAAGAAAGACAATAGACAGTTCTTGCCCTCCAGGAGCTCATTATCTAACAGGGGAGACAAAATACAACTATGTACAAATAGGACATATACAGGACATAACAGAAATAAAACAGAAACATTCAAAGTTCCTACCCATCTGTTGAGATGTCTCAGCTGGACAGAGTAATGAATGGATGGACAATTGGAGGACTGTAGATAAGAGACTACATTCCCCTGGCAGTAGGTATCTAACTCATAAGCAATCTGGAGGTTTAAAGACTGAAATTTGCTAGCTATTCACATTTCTATAGTAGCTTCTCAGCCTTAAGTTATTGGGGAAGAACCAAGAGGGTGACCAGAAGAAAGAGGAAATATCTGGATCAAACTCTCCTTGAATCTGGTGAAAAAATCAGGATACAAAGAGTTGCTGTCAGTTCAAGTTCTCATTATCTTCCTTAAGCAGACTATGGGAAGAGTAACCGCTATGTCTAAGGTTTGCAGAACCAATTTGGAATCCTCTACATTTGAGTAACTTCCTTTTTTCTCTACCCAAGTTAAAGCTCTCCACATATCTATTTTGCACTGAATCCACCAAATATTTACATAAGTTTTTATTTAATTTGCATAGTCTTCATAGAATTTCTCTATCTCCGCATCCTCTGTAACATATGTTAGCATATGAGCCGCAATTATCTTTATGGTGGTCTTTTTGTAAATGCTCATAAAACCATAGATTTAGAACTGGAAGGGATGTTAGAGGTCATTTATATCTCCCCCTCCCATTTTATAGATTAGGAAACTTAGGCCCATGGAGTATAAGTGACTTTCCCAAAGTCACAAGCCTAGTAAGTATATGAGACAAGATTGGAATTCAAATCATATTTGGTGATTGTATCACATAAAATGGTATTTATCATTGTATCTGCATACTCAATGAAACCTCCAACATCTATATTTGGTCTTTTAAGATGAATGTACAAGTTATTCTTTCATTCAGGTATAATTTCCTATTATCTTCTAATTTCATTCTTAACAATTATGTCAATTGATAGATAAGATGTTGTTCCATCATCCCATTTAGTCACTGGGTAAATATCTCACAATTACAGTATCAATAATAATCAATATTTATAGTAATCTAAAATTGTATGATTCTTCTGCCATATACTTCTCACTTTGTCACCATAATTGCAGAAATGGAAGGAGGTCTTACATGACCATTTATTATTTTCTTTGCCTCCTGGGTTGTGATGTCCAAAGAATTCATCACCAAGTGGCTAATCTACTAGTTGTGAACTCCTCCATACTTAGCTTCAGAAAGTAAATATATTCTTTGCAAGGACTGTCTTCAAAGTCTTTCCAAAAAAAAAGAAAATCTGCCAAAGGCTTCACTGTAATGTTACAGTCTTCAAAAACTTCATGCCACAGTATGGAAAGCTGATACAACAGATAAATCAACCTATAGAATGTGTCCATTAGTGTATCTATGCTTGTACATAAATATACATACTACAAATAGGCAATGAGTTGGGCTCAGAACTGAATTGAAGGAAAAGAATGAACTGGTTCATTTTTAGGAAATCCAGAAAAACTCCAAACTTCACTGGGAAACAACAGAGCATAATTTTAATACCAATATTTTACCAGTGCCGTTATATGACTGGAAATCTTGGAAGACTATATCCTCTGAGGAATTAATTTGAATATCACACAGAGGGTGATAGCTAAAACACATGGCAGTGGGTGTGAGTAGGATGCAACATACAACACATAAAGAACTTTGAAAAACTAGGATAAAAAAATATCCTTAGGAAAGCACATAAGAGAAAAAGAGGATGGGATAATCACACAGTAAAAATGAAAAATAACAAAGATAGCTTGGATATTCCATTGGTACCTTCTTATGTCAAAAGAAGGCACAGGAGGACACTAGAACAGATCCCCTGGGAAAACATATGGGAGGACATGAACAGTCTCAGATAATGGAAAGATCTGGAGTTACTGTATTGTTGAATGGAACATCCAAATTGGAGTGATCACAGAGAAGTCAGTAGATGAAACATCACCAACAACAATAATAACTAATAGCTTGTTTATATTATACTTACATACACTTACATTGTATTTATATCATAAGATTTGTTAAACCCTTATTATAATTAACTTACAAAGTCTCATCTTCCCTTCCTTGGAATCTAAATTCCTTGAGAATAGGAGCTATATCTCATGTGTTACTTAAAGAACAAATGTTGGGCTTGTTTAGAAAATTTTGTTCAGTAGCCTTTTCTTCTCTATACAATCTATATTCAAAATAAAGACAGAAACAGTTTGTGAGCTTGGACTATGGATAAGGCACAGTGAAAGTGAGTTCTCATGACTTCCTTCTTAATTTCTTACATCAAAAGAAGTTAATCTCCTGAAATCTTAAATTTTAAACTGAGTGACTGGGCATTACTGTCTTCATCAAAAATACTGAGCTGATTTTAGTCCAGTCTCTCCAGCACTAACTAGATTTGCAAACTTGACAAGGCAGAGTTTTGCTAAACACTCAGAAGTTTTCTATAGTTATCAACACACTTCACCTACTGCACCTGTTTCCATATTTCTAAAATAAAGATACTCAAAAAAAGGGATAAAATTGTCTATATCCTTTCCCCCAGAAATCTATATCTGGTCATATATCCCAAGGAGTGGTCCCCACATATGTCAAAATGTTCATTGCAATGTTTTTGTTAGCTAAGAAATATAAAAAGTGGGGGCCAATTATTTGGGAATGGATAAACAAATTATGTGCATATGGAAAAGTATTAGGCCATAAGAAATGATGAAGAAATTCTGAGAAATGTGGGAAAACTTATGAAAAGAGGCTGAGTGAAGCACATAGAAATATGAACAATATACACAATGATTACAACAATTTAAATGAAAAGGAAAATAAGACAAAACTGAATACTATATTATTATAATGACAAGGCTTAGCCCCAAGAAGTTATAAAAATGTATTTTTTCCTTCATTGAAAAGGTGAGAGATAAAAGGTGTGAAATGTGCCATATATTTTCCAACATAGTGGATGTGTTTATTTTTGCTCTTTTGTTTTGGTCTTTATTATAAGTGAAGTTTGAAATTAATGTTATATAGACACAAAGGATACTACTAAATTTTTTTTTGAAAAAAAAAATAAAATGAAAGCACTGCCATAGATGATTTCTTAGGTCACTTTCAAATTCTATAAGGAATTCTATGAATCCATGATTTTCTTTCTCTCAATAAATCACAAGGAAAAGTGAATGTATTTATGTCTTCTCAATAGACTAAACTTCAACCAGTGAAAGGACTGCATAATAAGTGTTGTTCATTTGAATGAAATCAGACTCAGTTGACATCTACCAACAGCACTAGATTTCTTTTTAATAGGGTTATATAACTTAATGGGTCAAATTGTACCCATCTCTAAAATTCCATTACAGAATTGACCACTTCTGTAATTTTGGCATTTCAAAGGTGAAAAATGAACTCTTATTTATTTGGCATAAATCAAATCCCTCAATTTATTTTGGGGATAGTGGGGTGGAATGGTACTATCCAATTTTCTTCTTTTTAATATATTTTATTGATGCTATCCTAATCACTTCAATATCCAGTCTCCCTAACATCTCCAAAATCTCCCTCCTGGTAATGCTAGGATCCACTTCAATAATACTTTTTCTTATTATTTCCCATGAGTTCTAGACCTATTGTTCTTCTGAATGCATTTTGCTACTATTTTGCGTATTTGTGAAAAGTGTTTCCTAGAAAGAAAAATAGAATATGATGTGCTATTTAAAATAATGGCAAAGTACATGAAGATTCAATTTACCAAAGAACATTTAATACCTGAATAGATAAAATTACAAAATATTCCCTAAAGAAATGAGGCACAGCTTAAGTAATTGGAGGAATAATCAGTACTCATAGATGGGTCATAGTAGAATAAAATAAAGTGACAATACCATCAGCATAAATTTACAGATTAAAAGGGGGAAACAATTGAAATAAAATGCTATAGAATTTTTTTAAAAAAGTTTGATCCTTACCAGGTACCCTCTAAGGTGCTTTCTAATTCTCGATTATCAATTATCCTTTGACAAATCTCACTTGGACCACTTAGTACCATATGAGTTTGGACAAGTTGCTGGAGGAATTCTTTTTCTGTAAAGTAGGAATTCTTTTGTTACCCTCTTAATAGGATATAAAGACCAGATAAGCTATTATAGAAAAATGCCTATAGTAATTCCTGACTCTATTGTCTCCGCCCACTTAAAGTCCTATTCCAATGCCTCAAAGGATCATCAGATCATAGATATAAAATTGAAAGGTACTTTAAAGTTATCTAGACGAACCTCTTCATTTTACAGATCAGGAAATTGAGACTTTCTGAGTGACCTGTCTAAGGTCAAAAAGTCATTAAGTCATGGAAGCATGAATAAAACCCAGGTCATTTGATCCTTTCTTTTTTTTTTTTTTTAAATAACTTTTTATTGATAGAACCCATACCAAGGTAATTTTTTACAGCATTATCCCTTGCACTCACTTCTGTTCCGATTTTTCCCCTCCCTTCCTCCACCCCCTCCCCCAGATGGCAAGCAGTCCTTTACATGTTGAATAGGTTTCAGTATATCCTAGATACAATATATGTGTGCAGAACCAAACAGTTTTTTGTTGCACAGGGAGAATTGAATTCAGAAGGTAGAAATAACCTGGGAAGAAAAACAAAAATGCAAGCAGTTTATATTCATTTCCCAGTGTTCTTTCTTTGGGTGTAGCTGCTTCTGTCCATCTTTGATCAATTGAAACTAAATTAGCTCTCTTTATCGAAGAGATCCACTTCCATCAGAATACATCCTCAAACAGTGTCATTGTTGAGGTATACAATGATCTCCTGGTTCTGCTCATTTCACTTAGCACATTTGATTCTTTCTTGATCTACATTGCTTGATTATATTCCTATATCTAGCATCTATTACAATGTTTGGCACATAGAAAGCTTTTTCTTTCCATTACACTATGCTAACAGTTTATGATGGATGGGAGGTGTCCTTGTGTTTTCAAGGTCTATGCTGGCAAAACTCATTGTTGGATTTTGTGTCTTTTCTCTGTGAATGTTAGTCAAGCTATTCAAGTAAGGAGAGTTTGATCATCAAAAAGGTTAACCAACAAATGATAAAGTTTAGCTTTTCTTTCTTTTTTCTGTTTTCCCACAGCCTTAGTAATTCTACCAAGATATTGGGAGCTTCCAAACTGGGGTGAATATGACATTCTGAATTTTTAGAGAACTTGAAGGTTTACAAATAATTTACTTTATTTGGTCTTGTGTAGTGGGGGTGGGGATAGTTTAAATGCTATTGGGACCATTTGCAGAGGATGATCTGGAATAAAGCATATCTATACTTCCCCAAAGGCAGGTGGTGGAGATTATTATATTAAAATACATTTGTAAATGTATTATGTCTATGTATATGTATAAAAATACTCTTCTTAAAAATGACAAATAGAAAGCATGGTCACATATGTATACACATATGTATATATGTACAAAAATAAAACATTTTATACATACATGTCACTTTTCCAGAGTCTTGCAAATTTTAGATGGTGTATCATTTCATCATTCACCAAGAGACCTTTGGATTGTCACCTATCTATTTGTATATCAGCAACATTTGTTTCATAAACAGCTTTACATTGTTAACAGTTGTTGAATAAAATATTTCATATTGTCCTAAGGTGAGCAAAGCTCTACACAAATGACAGAATTTTCATAAAATATTCAAAAGTTTTAAAGACTGTTGTTTTGTTTGTGACATGCTGCATATAATCTCATAAAAGTACTACAAGATCCGAAGCCAAGAAAAGTGTGATGATTTGAAAAAAAATAGCTTGAGTGAGAGTTCTCTGCTACAATTATTGTTCAAAGTTAAAAGTATAGGACAGTCTTTGTTCTTGCTCTCCCAAGAAAAAGGAAGGTGTTTATACTAATTTCTGTCTCAAGTTCAACTATTTCTAGTTTATGCCTGGAGGATTTTTATTACTTTTTTGTATTGCTTGCCATTTTACATTCAATTCAAAGCCATTCCATAAACACTTATTCAAGCCTACTGTGTATAGAACATTGTGGTAGGTGCTGAAAGATACAAAGATTAGATAAGAAAAGTTCCTGTTTTCATGAACTTTATGGTCTGGAAGCTAATAATTAGGCCTCATATCTTTGTAGAATTTTATTTTTTACCTACATTATTTCATTTAAACCTCACAGCATCCATTTAAATAGATTATAGTTTTATAGTTTTACCAATAAGCAAACTGAGAGTCAGAATAATATTAATGATTAAAAGCTAGCACTGGGAATAAAAGCTGGATTTTCTGAATCTTAATCCATTTTTAAAAATTTTCCACATATGAGCTGTTACTCATAATTATTTGTATATAATTTAGATTGATTTATCAACTAGATAGTCATCTCCTTGAAATTATGTTAATCCTATGGTAAGAAATATAACAAGTACAAAAAAGTAATGAGAGATTCCACAACTCAGCAACAAAAACTATCATAAACAAAAGCAGTAACTTGTACATGAATAATTTATAATGGTGAATCAAAACCATCATTGTTCTGGTAATGTATTTTTAAAAACTCTACTCAAATTCTATTCTGAGACCTATTCATGATGTGAAGGTAACCCTAGGTTCTGGGAGGGGCTGTGCTGTTGTTTTTGTTTGTCCTTCATTCTAGAAGAGGACCAGTGGCATCAAGATGTTGGGATCCAGATACAGTGTGTTTGACTATGACTAACAATACAAAGCTCTGATAGGTCAAACACAAGATAGTCTAAATACGTGGAATGGAGTTGTTTCTAGATTTCTTGATTTCATGTTTCCTTTGTGCTATAGTTTCTTCTTTGATGTGAGTGAGTGATGCTGGGCAGTTCTATGCTAATGTGAACCCTATTTCACAATAGATAACTATAGTTCTTCAGAGTGACCTTGAAAGTTATCTTGTATTACTTCTGAACTCCATGTGAATGCTTGCCTTGTGTGAGTTCACCATAAAATAATCTTTTACATTAAAATACTTTTAGCACTTGGGCTATGAGGTCAACCCACTGGGGTTGTATTCTCTATAGTAGAGTTCAAATACTTGGCTATAAACTCAAGAGAGGACCTAAATGTCCATTTCCTTATCTTGTCAAGTAAACTTAAGAATCTACCTAAGACAATTCAAATGGAAGTAGTTCAATTTTCTGGCATACAACAATGAGGACAGCATAATGGCTCTGTAGACCTTCTGTTGGAATGGCAGCCTAATACCTCTTCTATCATATTTTTTCCCAGAGCCTCCCAAATGTGGAGCTAGTTCTGTCTATGTCTGCATCAACCTCATCATCTATGTGGACATCTCTGGAAAATATAATGCCAAAGTGAGTGAACTTATCCACAGCATTCAAAATCTCTTCATCTGCTATAACCAATGGTTCCATGTGTGGATGGTGTGGTCCTAGCTAGTGGAGAACCTGTTTTCTTGGTGTTGATTGTCAGGTCAAAATCAGTACAAGAAGCAAAAAAAAAAAAAAAAAATGATCCATATTATGCTGCCTCCCAGTCTCAGAAGCTGTGTTAGGAGATCTGAAAAGGTTTCCAAGGTATAGTGACACAATGTATATCTTCTTTTGGGACAAGTCAAGTTAAATTCAAAATCACTAGCTTGTCTGCAATGAGATGAATTTTTTAATTACAGAATATCTTCAAGACCATCCACTGAGTCATAAAGCTTTCAAATTATTGTCTGATACCTACAGGGATTGTTGCTATGGACCTCAAAGGGATCAGAAAAAGGAGAAAAGGAACCATGTGTACAAAATACTATTAACTGTTCTTTTTGTGGTCACAACGAACTGAAACTAAGTATGTTCCCACCTATTAAGAAATGGTTAAATAAATTAAGGTATAGGAATATAATGGATTAGAATTATGCCATAAGAAATGAAAGAATGGATAGCTTTAAAGGAAACTATGAAAATCTTTGTGAACTCATTCAGAGTAAAATGAACAGAACTAGCTTTAAAAGACTATAGACCTCTAAATAATGTATGATAAACTTAGGGATGGAGGTCTGAAGAAAAAATATACTACTCAATTTCTGCCAAATAGATGATATTCTTAAAATGTAGAATGAGACAAATGTTTCCAGATATGTCCAATGTGAAAATTTGCTTTATAAAATTATGTTCATTTATTTTGAAGGTTTTTATTTTGTTTTATTGGGGGAAGTATGAGAAAGAAATTATATAGATAGATATAATATGCAAATATATGCTTATGTATATATACACATACGAATGACATGTGTGTATATATACATACATATCTGTATATACACTATACATGTATATATGTGTGTGTGTGTATGTGCATGCAGATAGCATACATGTGCACCATGTAATGAATAGATAAATGTAAAAACACTCAGACTTCAGAAAAACATAGGAAAAATTATACAAACTGATGCAAAGTGAAGTGAGCAGAACCAGAACAATGTAGTAACAGCAATGTAAAGGTAATCAATTGTGAAATACTTAGTACCTCTAATCAATACAATGATCTATCACAACTCAAAAAAACCCACAAAAAATCTCATGATATAAAATATTGTCCAGAAAGGGAACTGATGGGCTGAAAGTGCATTTTGAAGCATATTTTTCTCTTTTGTTTTTCTGATTTTATTCTTCTCACCCAATTTAAAATGAAGCATTTGGAACAGAAATATCTGATGACTTTATCTCTAGACCAACAATTACAAGTCAAAAACTCTTGAAATATTAAGATATCGTATTGTTTTAGGCATCTTCTAGAATTGGAAAAAGCAAATAACTAGAAGAAGCATGTTCATGTCAGACTTTAGCAAGAACTATCTAAATGTCAGTTGCCTTGCATTGAAGTTACCAGTGAAAATAACCTTCCATTTATTTTTCTTTGAGAAATAAATGCCTGAAGATTGAGATCAGAGGTGGAAACTATAAGGGAAAAAAAAGAAGGCTCCAAAAATCCCACCTCCTAAATAAGAGACTCCTGCCTAAGTGAGGATGAAAATTGTAACAAAAACATCAAGGCAGGAATGATAATAATTATATTTAATATTTTAGTGCTTTAAGGTTTAGAAAGTACTTTATGTCCTTCCTTCAGTCACAGTAGTCCTAAATATCTCCATTTTACAGATAAGAAAGTTGAAGCTGGATGAAATTAAGTGGCCCTGGTCTTTTTTAAAGTCATTGGGAATGGAATGTTTAGAACCTTCTTTTTTCTTATGGATTCCACTCATGATCTCAATCTTCAGACAAATGACATAAATTTCACCACCTCTCATTCTGTTCATCTGTAAAGAATTTGACTAAATTGTTTCTTTTTTGAAATTTGGTTTTCAATTAATAAACTTTTTTTATATTCCTCCCACATAAGAAAAAAGAAAAGAAAATCCTTATAATATTATTGCCAAATTGGACAATTTTGAGAGACTTTCAGAACTCTGATTAAGGCAACAATCAACCAGTGTTCCAGCATTCTACTTCTACAGTGGCCCTGTAAAGTGAGAAAAAAAAATCATTGCTCTATATGTATAACCTATTATCAGATAATAAGGAAAGGAGGGAGAAAAAATTGGAATTCAAATTTTTAAAAAAAATGAATGTTAAAAACTATCTTCATATGTAATTGGAAAAATAAAATAAATTTAAAAAGAACATTACCAAAAAACAATATTCTGTCAACCAACAATTAATGTGGGAGTGTAAGCAGGAATCTAAATCATGGTAATCTTTAATAAATGTTTGTTGACTGGGAAAAAAAAAAAGAACTCAAAGTGTCAACTCTTAATAAGTTAAAAATTAGATTTTCACATATTATTGTTTTTTAAAGTGGGTCACACCTGCAATTCATAATGCTTTTAAACCATATCTGCATTTCTCACTCTAAAAATTTCTCATTTGTATTCAACTGAAAACCAAATTGATAATATCATCCTGGGATGCTTCCATAAACATTCATCTGTTTCAAAAATTTAACTGTATTACACCCCCAGTAGCTGTCACAGTATTATTACCATGTAGCTATTCCTCTTTCCACCTCTACCTTAGCTTATTTCAGAATTTATCAATATACATTATTTTCTGCAATGAGCCCTTTATCACACTAACAGGTATTTTCCATAATCCAAGATGATGGCAGTCAAGGAGATCATTCATAATTACATGCCCAAGAAGTTGGTGATGGTTAAAAAAAAAAAAAAGGCAATCAGGAGTTAATGATCTAACTATCAGATGTGAAAAATCATTCTAATTACTTTGTACTATAATTACAATCCTAAGTTGCCCTTTTTAAAAACTCATTTTAAAAATTGCAGGAGTAGTGAATTTCTAGCTCTTTGTGGAGTATAGGGGTTAAACTAAATACTTCCATAAGGCCTGGCAGTAAGATGATACAGTGGACAGAGCATGAAACCTGGAAACTTAAGTTCACATCTGGTCTCAGATACTCACCAGCTGTGTGATACTAGGCAAGTCAGTTAACCTCTGTTTGGCTCAGCTTCATCATCTGTAAAATGGGATAATAATACCTCCCAGGATTGTTGTAAGGATCAAATGAGAAAATATTTATAAAGTTCTAGGCAAAGTACCAAGTACATAGCAAGCACTCTATAAATATTAGCTATTATTATAGGGTGAGGTCAACGAATGACTGAAAGACCACCAAGAGGAAGAGAAGAAGGAAGAGGAGGAGGAGGAGGAGAAGGAGGAGGAGGAGGAGGAGGAAGAAAAGGAGGATGGGGGGAAGGAGGATGAGGGGGAGAAGGAAGAGGAGGAGGAGGAGGAGGATGGGGAGGAAAAGGAGGAGGAAGAGGAGAAGGAGGAAGAAGAAGAAGAAGAAGAAGAAGAAGAAGAAGAAGAAGAAGAAGAAGAGAAGAAGAAGAGAGTAAGGGAGGAAAGAAGGAAGGAAGGCAGTGAGAGATAGAGGAAGGAAGGAAGGAAGGAAGGAAGGAAGGAAGGAAGGAAGGAGGAAGGAAGGAAGGAAGGAAGGAAGGAAGGAAGGAAGGAAGGAAGGAAGGAAGGAAGGAAAGAAGAAGGAAAGGAAGGAAAGAAGGACAAAAGATAGAGAAAGGAAGAAAGGAAAGAAAATCTCTTCCCACCCCCAAATGTACACACAATACACTTTAACATTTGATCTGTATTATTATTTTATTCATCATTTTCTTAAGTCAAAAGCAGGAGTCAGCAAAGTATGATCTGTGACCAAAATCTGACCTGTGCCTGTTATTCTAAAGCAAGTAAGCTAAGAATGTTGTGTTTTTTGGTGGTTTTTTTTTTATTTTTTTTATTTTAAAGTAAGATTTTATTTTATTTTAAAATGTAAAATAATAATAATAATAAATTCTTAGCTCAGAGTACCAAACAAAAACAAACTGCAGGTTAGATTTGGCCACTTGAGCAATTGTTTGCCTACCTTGGTGGAGACCAGTGGTATCCAACTCAAATAGAAATGGTTCTGTGCTGCTGACATATTAACTTAGAAAACCACAGATTGTCATTATCTATGTTGCACTGTGTATTTATTTATTTTGTTAAAAATGCCCTAACTACATTATGGTTTGGGTTGCACTTGAAATATAGGTAGCATGGCCTATGAATTTGACACCTCTGCCAATCAATAAAACAATAAATCAAGACCTAATTTGTTATGATTGTTCATTTCTGATGCAGAAATTCTCATGATGAAAATTTAGCAATTAGGTTATATGAGCTGGTTTGAACTGACTTCTGAACACCCCTGCTTATATTCTAAAATGAATTTAAGCACTGAGTGCCTATTATGTTTTCAGTTCCATATCAGGAATACGCCAATTGAGAAGGGACATAAGATTAATCTGAATACAAGTCAGAGAACAACAAGAAACAGTACATGAGTCTAAAGTAGAACAATGAGTACATGCTGTAGGAAAATAAGGAAAAAAACTTATTGGAGAAGTCATAGAAGAATTCATCAAGGAAGTGGACCAGTAACCAGTCCTGGATACCTATGTCTTTGGATAGTGGCTGAGAAGGGGAAGAGGAATCCTGGACAGAGAGCAACCTCAAGTTAGAGCCATAGCATACATATGGGATGTCCAACAGTAAATAAAAGTGCCTTTTGAATAAAGCCTAGGAGACAATAACCAAAGAGACAGGATTCAGAAGGAGAAGATGTTGAAATGGTGGCTTCTGTTGCTGCTGAAAGTCTATAAGTAATATCTATAAATACCATCACCTTACTTACCCTCTTTGGGCTTCAGTTTCCTCATCTGTAAAATGAAGCAGTAAGGACCAGATTAATAGCAAAATTCTATTATATGTTTTGTTTTGGTTTTTTGGAGGGGAGTCAACAAGTAATCCTATAGGAAGGGCACAATGATGTTTTCATCCATGTCCATTCATAATGATATTAATCTATATCAAATTTTTTACTCAAATCAAAACTGTCAGTATGTACATATTTATGTGCCCATAGGTATGTTCTGGATTTTTTTTTTTTTTAAATATTGCTTCTCTTCAGTAAGTAAAGCAGATGAAATTTGCTCCACTGCAGAGAAAACTGTAATGGAGGGTTTATGTTGGTTTTGTTGTTGTTGTTTAAGCTTAAAATATCATTGAAAGGATTAATCTTAATTTCTTTAATCCCAGGGCTTTTTAAAAAATTATCATGAATCTCAAGCTTGAAGAACAAGCACTGACTTTAAATAGTGAGTAAAATGTCAATGATTTCTCTCTCTATGAAAGACCAATAAGAAAATCTGCTCCATTAAGAATTTTCCCTAAAGTCAACTCCTTAGACAACTGAAAAATTGCTAACTATTCAAATAAAAATTGCTAACTATTCAAAGATTGCTCCATGTGGATGACACACACAGGAAATGCATGTGGTCCACGCCTACTCTGGAACAAAACACTGTATTGAGAAAGAATTGGTGGGGCCTTGCTAAGATGTTCCACCAAAAACAAAAATAAGGGTAACTCCCCAAAGCCAATGTCAATGTAGAGCAATGTCATTCTGTTTCCAAAATAAATCCTATAGAATGGCTACTACCACAAAGATATGACCTCCATTTGAATTCATTTTCTGCTATGTTCTGAGCCTCAAGAAACACAGTGAAATACATATGGTATTTATACACACACACACACACACACACACACACACACACACAATTAGAAAGTTATATAGTTCTGGAGTAAGATTATTGGGGAGGAAGAGAGGGGAATTTCTTTCTAGATAAACTTACATTTGCTATTAGATCTCATCCTTTAAATCCTGTCATGCTCCTGCTGTGTAAAGATACTTGTAAGCAAAACTTGCAAGCAGGACTGGTTTCTGGCTCTTATCAAAGTTGAACCTCCCAAATATGTTCCAAATGATTCCAGAAAACTCTCAGTGTAAACTTCAAACGCAGGACACCTGAGCCTGCTTTACCTGGAGTTTCAAGATAAAAGGAACAAAGCCCAAAGATTGAAAAGAAAAAAAAACATTCCCTCTTTGAGAAGGGCATTTTTTTTATATTAATGTTTGCACTGAACAGATTAAATTTGGACAAAGTGTTTGGAACTGTGATGATAAAGTACGTCAGCTAATATTTTAAGCTCCTGTACATATGCCTGCAAACTGGAACTTTTTAATGAAAAAAAGAAAAAAATATGACCTCTTTTTCTGTCCCAGAACTTTCACTGAAAATGCATTGAACCATAGAGGAGTCACTCAGACTAACTTTAAGGGTAAATTTAAGAAATAGTCAATGTTGGAAGGGCTACAGGGGGAAAAAAGTGCATGAATGTAGTATTGGTGGAGTTCTGAAATAGAGCTTCTGGAAGATGATTTAGAATTATATAAACACAACTTTTGTTCACAACCTTTGACCCAGCAATACTACTATATGGCATATACATTAAAAAATTCAAACACAGAAAGAGAAATCCTACATAAGGCATTCATGTTTCACTCATAGAAGAACTTTTGTGATAAGAAAAAAAATGAGAAAAAAATAAATGTTGATTTGAGAAATAATGGAACAAATCATGACGTAGGAATGTAAAAAAAACTGTAAAATATGACATCATAAAGGAATTCAGAGATACCTAGGAAAATGACTAATCTGATATAGAATGGACTAAGTAGGATTAGGATAATGAAATACATAATAATTACAATAGTGTAAATGAAAGGGACCAGATTAAAATTAATTTCAATGACTAATCTTGGTTCCAGAGAAAAAAAATGATAAAATTCATTCCTTTTTTTTTTTTTTTAGTAGAAAAATAGCATATGTGTTTTGTGGGGAGAAGGTTGAGTACACAATGTTGCATACACTATTAGATGTGAGTATTTCATCAATTGTGTCTTTTACAAAGAAGATTTCAATGTATGTGCATGTGTATGCATGTGTGGGAAGAAGTATTTCAGGAAAAAATCTACTATAAAAAAAAAGATAGAAAACAACACAGAATGATTAAAAAAAATTTTGTTTGCTTTTTTTTTTTTAAAGGTGGTAAAGGATATAGAAGCCAGAGTGATGGTTCTGTGATAGAGGGTAAGATGGATGAGTCTGGTTTGAATTTTGCAACTAATTTGTGAAAGGATCCATAGATAATTTTTGCCTGAACCTCAGCAGGATAATCAGTTCCTCCAGGAATTATTACTAATATAGACCTAACAAGGGGAGAAGGGAAAAGGGTAGGAGAAGTAATGGAGAGAAAGGAAAGAAGTTGGAGATGAAGATGAGGAAAAAAGAGGAAATGGGAAGTGTATGTGAATATATATATATATGTATGTATATATTAATGTATGTATATATGGCTAGTGGGAATAGTTGCTACTGTTCATGTCTAATTTTTTATGACTCCATGTGGGGTTTTCTTAGCAAAGGTACTAGAGTGGATTGCCATTTCCTTCTCTATCTCATTTTATACATGAGGAATAGAATAATGGTTCATTTTTCATATATGGCTTCAGTGGTTACTCAGTAACCTTTGTTTCAAATTAAACAACAAATATTTCTTGTATCATATCCATATAAAATGTCATAATCATTTCTGAGGTGGACACCTCAGGATATAATGAATAAAAAAGGCATTAGGGCTTGGAGTCAGAGAACATGAGTTTGAGTCAAGTCTTGTATTTCATTGGATGACCTGAGGCAAGCAAATCATTCTCTCTCTGAGTCTTAAGTTCGCATTTTATAAAAGTCATTAATAATATTTGCCCCCACCAACACCTCACAGGGTTACTGAGGATCAAATGAGAGAGAGGCAGAGAGAGCTAGAGATAGACAGAGACAGAGGGACAGAGGCAAAGAGAGAGAAAGACAGACAGAGAGATAGAGAGAGACAGAGACACAGAGAGAATTGATAGGAGAGTTTTTTAAACTTTAAAGTTCCATATAAAAATGCTGTAAGACTAAAACAAGACCACTACCTCTTGCATGTACCTTCCCCAATTCCCATAGCTGAAAGTGATGATTCTCTCCTCAAACATTCCCAGACTTATTTGTTTTTCTCTTTGATCTCCATATAACCATACATAGGATTGGATGCCTACAATACAATGTAAGCATCTTAAGCATAGAGTCATCATATTGTTCATTCCATCCCCATAATCTAGCTCTATATATGCTAATATTTGCTAAATTTAAATGAATTATGAAACCTGAGTTTTCACCAAGAAACTTACCAGGTAGTTGGTAAGACAAGACATATACACACATTAAGCCAAATAATTGTACAATTATAGTGTCATACATAGTTAGAAAAGACCTCAAAGGCTATTAAATAAACCCCCCTCATTTTTAGATAAAGAAACCAATTCCTGGGAAGTTTAAGTTCCCAAGATCACACAGGCAGTGTCCTGTATATAGTTTTGAATGTTAATATTTTTGAATTTGAATTCCAAGATATCCCATAATTTATAGGCATGTACCATCATCCAGGGTAGGGGGGAAGGACGGAGATTTCATTAAGAAGATACATCTTGATAAATGTTGGAGGAGATGTGGGAAAATAGGACATTAATTGTTGATGGAGTTATGAACTGACCAAACCATTCTGGAGAGGAATTTGGAACTATGCCCAAAAGGCTATCAAACTGTGCATATTCTTTGATCCAGCAGTGTGTCTACTGGATCTGTGTCCCAAAGAAATCATAAAAAAGGAAAAGGAACCACATCTACAAAAATGTTTGTAGCAGTCCTTTTTGTAGTGGCAAGGAACAAGAAATTGAGTGGATGCCCATCAGTTAAGGAATGGCTGACTAATTTATGGTATATGAAGGTTATGAAATATAATTGTTCTATAAGAAACAATTAGCAGGATGATTTTAGAAAGCTTTGGAGAGACTTACATGAACTAGTGTTAAATGAAGTGAGTAGAACCAAGAAAATATCATACACAGCAACAACAAGATTATGCAATGATCAATTCTAATGGGCATGATCTCTTTAACAATGAGGTGATCAGTCCAATTCCAGTTGATTTGTGATGGACAGAGCCATCTGCACTCAGAAAGAGGACTGTGGGGATTGAATGTGTATCACTACATGATATTATCACCTTAAAAAAAAGAAGCTGGGTCTTTATTTCAGGGAGAAACTTGGTGTGCTAAAGACCAAACCCAAACCAAAATAAAATATAGAATGATTTCCTAAAGATAGTCCAGCCCATTCTCCTCTTGTTCAATTCTGGATCTATTTCATTATCCATGTTTGATGTCTATCCCAGATACAGTCAAGTTTTTATTAGCCTGAATAATGAATATCCTGGAGTGTTCACATGCATTTAAATTCACACTATTTGAATTTATTACTATATAAAATGAGATAATTGGTTCCAGCTTAATGGAAGTACACAATGTGAATCTGAGTAATGCGATCATCTTTAGACAGATTCATTCTCTGCATTAATCAGACCTAGCTATATCCATACCACTGAATCAATTATACAACTTTCCCATTAAACTATATTTCCTAGTTCTGAACTATGAGCATTCTTCACATTTGATTCTTTTTCTTGTAGGAAGAGCTAAATTAAACTCTTTTGAATCATTATATTTCTCATTTAATAAGAATGTGCAGTGTTCCACATCTTGTTGAAATCAACACATTGTCATTAACAAAGAGAAGCATCTGGAGGACCTCAATCATCTTGAAGAAACCCTATTCCATTCGCATCCAATGATGGACACAGCGATAGTAAACATCTTTGGTGAGCATATGTATCCCTGTCTGATGTCTTGTTTGATATTAATAACCAGAATTAATGAACACAGTTATCTCTGTTGTTACATCTTTAAAGTAATCTTCTAAATTCTGTTAAGGGCATATGGAAACATATTATTGGAGGAGGATTTTAAGGCAGCATTTTGTTCTACCTAATCAAATATTTTTAAATAATCACAATAATCACAATGACATATTATATTTACTACAAAATTCAATCTTACATGATCCAAAAGAAGGTACTATGAAACACATTTTGAAAATGTCTGCTTATTCCTTTCTCATATCCTTATGAGAGAAACATCAGAATGAATAGATTAGTCTCACAAAGACTTAGATGAGATAGAAAAATAGGAATGTGGGTCAATAATTGTTGATATTTAGTAATTCTTAAATTAACTTAATCTTAAAGAGTAAGATCTGATTTCTTTCCCCTACTCCCAAGTCTTTGGAAACTTTTCTTCTTTTAAATACATTGAAAAACTATTTCTTAATACTTTCAAAATTTTATTGCTCCAAGCAAAAATTTCTCTTCTGTGTCCTTAGTAAATTCCAGCTATTTTTTCCCAATTTTGTTTTCTTTGGTGCTGTTTCTATTTACCTATTCAGCACTTTGGGGATTGCAATGTCTGTGTTCAAATGTAGTGACTCCATTATCATTGATAAAGAAAGTGCTTACTCCTGTTATGTTTTTTGTTTTTTATCTTTTTGTTCTCTTTCCTGTTTCCTTCCCACCCCTCCCCACATGCAGTCTATTATCGAACAGTACTGACCTACTTATACTTACTCAAACATGGTGCTTGTACTCCTTCTCCCTTACCCATGTCTCTGCTATGGCTATCCCCCATGATCAGAATTCTCTAACTTCTACCCGACTACCTTCAAAATTCAGCTCAAATCTCACCTACTGCCAAGGGATTTTCCTTGTTTTTCCCACCATCTTCCTCCCTTCTTCTCTCAAATTGCCTTTATATGTAACTTGTATATCCTAAGTTATTAATGTCTTGAATCTCTCATTAGAATGTAAACTCCTGGAAGATAGGAACTATTTATTTGCCTTTATCTCTAATATTTAATACAATACTTAATACTTAATAAATGCATATTAACTGACATTTTCATCCTTAAATATCTTCAAGATTGTTTGTTTCAAGTCTATCAAAGTCTATCATGTGAGGAATCACAGAATTTAAGAGTTAGAAGGGACTTTTGCCGCCATTTTACCAACCCATTATAAAATACCCTTATTGTGATTCTCCTACAACCTACATCTATCCATATTAGCTCTCTCTTCTTTTCCCACTCAACCACATTCCTCTGGACTTCTTCAAAACTCCTTTCTCCAACCTCCCTCTCTTGCTGGGTACTTTCCCTTTCCACTGACCACCACCCTCCCTTTTCCAGATTCTTTATGTGTTGTAATCACTTTTTGATTGTAAACACCCTGAGGGTAGAGACTATCTTTTTTGCATACTTGTATTCTCTGTGCTTACTTAACACATTGCCTGACACTTGGCAGGCACCTCATAAATGTTGATTAACATCCACTGATTCTCATAGAGTGGGATATATGGGAAAAATTGTGTGATCAAAGCAAGGCCTGATTCTGGGCAAAATTTATTTATTTACTTAATAAAGGCTTTTTATTTTCAAAATATATGCAAAGATAGTTTTCAAATTCACTGTTGAAAAACTTTGTGTTCCACTGGGAAATGAATGTAAACTGTTTGCATTTTTGTTTTTCTTCCCAAGTTATTTTTACCTTCTGAATCCAATTCTTCCTGTGCAACAAGAGAACTGTTCAGTTCTGCACACATATATTGTATCTAGGATACACTATAACATATTTAACATGTATAAGACTGCCTGCCACCTAGGAGAAGAAGTGGAGGGAGGAAAGGGAAAACTTTGTGTTCCAGATTTTTTTCTCCCTCTCTTCCTCCTCCCTCCCTCCTCTAGATGGCAAGTAATCCAATATAGGTTAAACATGTGCAATTCCTATATATACATTTCTCCATTTACCATGCTGCACCCAAAAAAAAAAAAAAAAAAAGAGAGAGAAAGAAAAAAAAAAAAGCAAGGAAACAACAAAGAAAGGTGAAAGTACTATGTTGTGATCTACATTCCATTTCCATAGTCCTCTCTCTGGATGCAGGAGGCTCTCTCCATCACAAATCTATTGGAATTGACCAGAATCACCTCCTTGTTGAAGAGAGCCACAATTGAGCAAATTTATAAAATAGATATTTGCTTTTCTTTTATCTTTTTTCTAACTGCTCTTTAAGACCCCTCTTTTATAATTTACTATTTTCTCCCCTAGCACCTAGTACAACATGTTTACTCTTTATGATTCAGTTTCTCCTGAGTGCCCTAATTTGACAGCTATGTACCAGGCCATAATTGATACTCTCTTCTTGAAAATCCTCATTTTAACTGTATCCAGAAATTTTAAAAAATTTTTCTTAAACTTAATAGTTCATATTTCTATTGTACTTTAAAGTTTTCAAAGTATTTTATCTGGAATAATCTTATGAAGTTAGTGGTGTAAGTATTGCTGTCACCATTTTACAGATGAGAAAACTCAAGCTTAAGTGAATCCTTTAAGCATAAATCCAAATGCTGTTTTTCTGATTAGAGCTCTAGTTCTTTTTCCTAGGTACTTCCAAAACACCACCGATTAGTCATCACATCAGTAGGGGTATTATTTCCAATAATGGCTCCCCTGAAATCCACCCTTTGCCTGGTCATCCTGTATAAATCTTGACCATGTTCTCAAAAACTAACCATAAAGGGTACACCCAAACTGTAAGTGGTCTTCCTCAAATTTTCTTGATATTACAAATGTCATGAGGCTCTGTCATATGCCCAAACCACCTGAGATGGCATCTTTCCATGTGCAAAAACTGGTAGCTGCTTCCAGGAAACTGGAACACATGGACATTTGGGGTTGACCATTTTTCCTGACAAGGTTGTGGAGAACCTTTCTCCTTTGTTATTAAGCTAGAACTGTTTACCTCTTCAGATTCAGCAACAGCCTTAGCTTTTCTGCCATTAGCATCTGAAGGAGGCTGCAATGTCTTTACTCATACCAAGTTGTAAGGGGAAAGGGCCTTAGAGCTTCCTTCTGCTCCCTCAGAGACCATTTGCCTCCACATAAATGGGCCTGGGTCTTTGCCCTTTTTGTTCATTTGTCTCCATTGTAATGCAGAAAATGCAGTCTGGCCCAGGAACAATAACCAAAGGCATTAGGGAATCCAGGAATCCAGGCTGGATATTGTAGCTAGTCCAGCAGTAATGCCTTAAGTGCCAGACCTCCAACCTAACAAAAGCCAGCACTGATACTAGCTTTGGACTTAAACTTGGCTAGACCAATATTATATAGGAATCCGACTAAATTTTGAATCTAATCTTCTCTTCCAATGCAGACCTAGATTTTGTTGCTATTGTCCAGTCATGTCTGAGACTTTATGATCCCACTTGGGGTTTTCTTGGCAAAGACATGGGAATGGTTTGCCATTTCCTTCTCCAGTTCATTACTAAGGCAAACAAGGTTAAGTGACTTGCCCAAGATCATATAACTAGTAAGTATCTGAGGCCAAATTTGAACTCAGGTTTTCTTGACTCCAGGCTTAGCATTTCATCTCTTATGTCACCTAGTTGCCATTTAGATAGTTGAAAGAAAGGTTTATATATTTGTTTTTGCTATAGCTTTGAAATACATATTTTTTAAAAATTTTAATAATAGCTTTTTATTTTCAAAATACATGCAAAGATAGTTTTCAATATTTACCACTGCAAAACCTTGTGTTCCAAATTTTTCTCCCTTCCTTACCCCTACTCCTCTTCTCTAAACAGCAAGTAATCCAGTATAGGTTTAAACGTGTACAATTCTTCTAAACATATGAAATAAATATTATTAAAAGATAATCTGATATTAAGTGGAACTAGAGTACTAGTCACAAAGGAAGAACATAGCTGATAGCAGCTCAAACTGATAATAGAGAAGAAAGATACCCTTAAAATATCACAGTGCTTGTGAAAGTAAAAGGGAAAATGGAACAGGTCTGGCCCTGACATGTACTGTCCATGCATACATCTGCCATTTCTTGGTCTCCCCCCATAAACAGAGCATCTTTTTTGGATATATAGATATATATATCTATATATCTTTAACAATATCTTTTACAATACCTCACAGGTATTATTTCTGCTTTGTAACTCACTGCTCCTCAGCTTGTGACCATTTGTGCTTCTCTATGGCCTTTTACTATATTGTGTAATAAAATTAAATTCTTGGAGGACATAATCCACAGGCTTATTCTTAGCTTCTATCATTTGCTCTCTATTTCTCTCCTTAGGAGCTAAATGTTTCCTCTTTCACAACAGAATGAGGGGCATCAGGGTGACTGTTATTTTGGAGACTTAACAACCTGCAAGCATTTGGTAGCACATTCTAATTATGGTGTTGGAGGCACTCCCAGAGCTATGTCATTTCACCATGGCCCTACTGTTTTCAATGACACCCAAGGAGCAGCTAAACCTAAAATGTGGATTCAGAAGCCACAGGACCCCTTTTGCCCTGAACAAGTATTGGGAGGGAATACCATTCCATGGGTTAAAAGAAAGGTGATGAAAAAATTTGCTCTGGTTGAGTGAGTTTCATATCAACATACACAGCCATATGTTTATCCTTGAAGCTGCCCATGCAGTTCCATATGGTTTCTAGCACATTTGTAGTATCATAACTAGAGGGAACCCCAAGAGGTCATCTGTCCAACCCCCTGCCTCATGGCAAATGAGCAAATGCAGGACAAATTGTGGAGGTTCTCTTCTTGAAGATCTTCCAATACAGCATTTCCAAAATCTCTCTGTTTTTCTTACTCCTGTGTTTCATTTCTTTTCTATACTCCACCAGTTCAGAGTCCATCATTATATTGGAGCTCCATTCAATTTTAATTTTAACTGATTTTTTTTTAATTTCTTCATATTCAGGGGTCCTCACACTAAGGCCCACGGGCCAAATGCAGCAGCTGAGGATGTTTATCCCCTTCACCCAGGGCTATGAAGTTTCTTTATTTAAAGACCCACAAAACAAAGTTTTTGTTTTTACTATAGTCCGGCTCTCCAACAGTCTGAGGGACAGTGAACTGGTCCCCTATTTAAAAAGTTTGAGGACCCCTGTGATAAATAGCATCTTCCTTATAAAAATCGCCTCACAGGGGCAGCTTGGTAGCACAGTAGATAGAGCACCAGCCCTGAAGTCAGAAGGACCTGAGTTCAAATTTGGCCTCAGACACTTATAACACTTTCTAGCTGTGTGACCCTGGGCTTAACCCACTTAACCCCAATTGCCTCAGCAAAAAACAAAAACAAAAAAATCTCCTCATGTATAACTTGGGGTCCCACTCTGCAGAAGAATATTGATAAGCTGGAGATCCTCCAAAATAGGGCAAATATGATGATAAAAGGCTGTGCAGTTGCCATAGAAAGACTGATTGTAGAACATGGAGAGTGAAAAACATTTAATGGGAAATAAAATGTCTATACTTAAACATATGAAAACTTTCAAGTAGGAAAGAGATTAAATTTATTCTTCATGGTCTCATAAAGTACAATAGAATACAAAGAGTAGAAGTTACAGAAGTAGATGTTAAATCATTATAAAATAAAGCATCCTGTACAAACTGGGATTTCTTGGGAAGTCGGCCTTTCTCTACTAGAGAGGTCTTCAAGCAAGCAAAGGTTGGGAGAAAGTGTTGTAGAGGAGATTATCATTCAGAAACAAAACTAGAGAGTCACTGAAGTCTTAGTCCAAAATTCAATTAATTCACCAAAAATTTTCAGTGCTAACTCTGCCTCCTATAGCCTTGTCATTCAGTCTTTGTGACTCTGAACTATACCTGTCCATGGGGTTTTCTTGGCCAAGATAGTCAAGTGGTTTGCTATTTCCTTCTCCAAGTCTAAATGACTTACCCAAGGCCATGGAGCTAGCAAGTGTCTGAGGTGAGATTTGAACTCAAGTTTTCTTGATAGTAGGCTCAGTACTCTATCCACTGAGTCACCCAAATATCTCCTATAGCCTAAATAACCCTAATTCCTTTAATCCTAATCTTAATCTTCTCTTTCTAGTATATGCTTTCCATCACTACCAAGATTTTTCTAGTATCATAGTAGTTAGACTATTGGATCTAAAGTCAGGAAAACCTGGATTCCAATGCAGCCTCAGACACATCAGCCTTTTTTTTTTCATCTGTAAAATGGGGATAATAATATCACCTGTCTCCCAGAGTTGCTGTGAGGATAAAATTTAAAAATATATGTAACATGCTTTGCAAATCTTAAAATGCTATAAATGTTAGCTATTATTAGCATTATTATTATTAATCATATGGAGTCCCTCAAGAAAATGTGGACTCAGTCATTACACTATTGATGTAGAACAAGTATAAGGTGTAGGAAAAAATAATAAGTATATGTTGAGGGAGTAGGCAGCTAGGTGGTGCAGTGGTGCAGTGGTGCAGTGGATAGAGCACTAAACCTGGAGTCAGGAAGATCTGAGTTCAAATCTAATATCAGATATTTACTAGCTGTGGGAATTTGAGCAAGTCACAACCCAAATTACCTCAAAAAGAAAAAGTACATATTGGAAAGATAAAAAGAACACATCAAAACAGGGAATCATAGAATACTTGTTTTAAAAAAAATGAAAGGGGGAGGCCCCTGGATGCTAGTTTCCTTTTACTACTATTAATTATAATAATAACAACAACAACAATAATAATAATTAGGATGTATATAGTAATAGAAATTTTGTAAAGTTTTTTACATATATTAACTCATTTTATCCTCACAAAAAACATAGATACTATTATTATTCCCATTTTATAAAGGGAGAAATTGAGGCATACAGAGGTTAAAGTTACTTGTCCCCAATCACATAATTAGTATTAAGTGCATAAAAAAGTATTTGAACTCAGTTCTTTTTCACTACAAGTTCAACACTTACTGTATCAGGGTCAAGGAAGCTATCTAGGGATAGTGGCTCCAAGGCAATAGGAACTATCTCCTCTGCTTGTGAATAATTCATAAAAAGTGGCAGACAACAACTGCATTTTATTTTATTCAGTCATCACTTTTGAGTTCAAAGGCACCTTTAGGGGTAAACAGTCCCCTCATTTTACAGATGAAGAAATTAAAAATTAAAGAGATAAAAATATGACTTGCACAGGGTCACACAGCTAGCATCTGAAACAAGATTCAAACCCTAAGTTTTCCTGATTCTAAGTATAATACTGACTATATTATGTTTCTTTTCCATTTTACAAGAAATTATTTTTCTTTTCAAAATGTGGCTACTAAATATATATCCCACATCAAATTGCTTCTCTTTTCACAGAGGCAGAATGGGAATAAGGGAAGAAGAGAATTTGGACATCAAAATGTTAATAGACAAATGTAAAAAATTATTTTTACATGTAATTGGGGAGGAGATTAAAGATTTTTTTAAAAATATGATTGCTAGGTTTCCCATGCAACATACCTTGGTGAGAAAACCGAATGTTTTTTAAAGATCCATCAGGTGAGTCACCAGATGTGTGTGTACATATCTTTTTGTATATCTGTATGTATGTAGGTTTATATGTCTATGTGTTGAGAAGAATAATTTTTCAGTGGCTTTAATTTTAAAATGCATAAGGGGCAGTTTGATAATATAGAAAACCAACAGATCTGGAATCTGGCCATCTGGATTTGATTCTCCGACGTTACTTGTTGACTGTAGGCAAGTCATTGTCCTTCCCCAATCCCCATTTTCTTTATCTGTAAAATAAGAAGGTTAGCCAGAAGACCTTGAGCAAAATGTTCCTGTCTGCTCATGGTCCAGTGATGCTGGCTGTTCCTGATATAACACAAGAATGAGTCATGGCAAGGAAAATGGGACACTTCCTGATTCTATTTATTACTGCTTTCTTAATGTTATTTCACAAGGACAGTTGTAACTTGTGATGTAAAATCTGGCTTGAGTTATGACATTCTCCTAGACATTTATTTATTTTATAGAGTAATGGTACACTATTATTGAATTCAGTAATCTTCAATTTCCTCAGTTATTATCTAAACTTGAAAGGATAGCTAAATGGTGCACTGAAATCAGGAGGACCTGAGTTCAAATTTGATTAAAGACACTGCAAATCACTTAACCCCAACTGCCACATTCACACAAATAAATAAATGCTAAAAGGCATCATTAATAATAAAACAATATCTATATTAAATATATAACAAATGAACTTGAAGGGGAAAGAGAATGAGCATTTTTAAGCACCTACTGTGTGCATCCTAAGCAGTTTACAGATACTATCTTATTTAATCCTCATAAGGTAGGTTCATTATTATTCCCCTTTTGCAGGTGGATAAACAGAAGACAACAGAACTTAAGAGATTTGCCCCAAAACATCACACAGCTAATAAATATCTGAACTCATATCTTCCTGACTTTGGCAACAATATCTCCTAGTTGACTCAGAGTTCAATTCTTATGAAATGGAGAGTAGCTATTTTTAGCCAGATTTGCCTCTTTGAACCCTAGAAATAAGAAATGCTCAGAAAATCCAGGAGCTTTATGCCTAATTAAAAAAACAAAAACTTATCTGGGCTATTCCAGCTATAAAGGTGTCAATGCCAGTAATAGTAGCTGTAGGCTATTCCATGATCAATTGAATGTTAAAATGAAGTCTTTCAAGTTCTTTCATCAGAGAAATATTGTGAATTCACCACTGAAGTAGAAATGTAAAAAGGACAAATAAGAAAATGCTCTTCTTAGTCAATCCATAAAATGAGCCAGTAACACCTCTGCCTTCTGCTCTTCCCCCAACAAAATTTAAGACCCTTATGAGCAAAGACTGTTTGCTTATATTGTTTTTTTTATTATTATTATTGATTGATTGACTTTTGTCTTTGTATTTCTGGGTTCTATCATAGTACTTTACACACAGTATGCATTTTTAAAATATTTATTGAGTTGAATTGAATTATCATGAGAAACGAAATAATGGGGTTTTATATATTATATTACATGCTATATATATTATATATATTTTACATACATATATAGATTATAAATTTAGAGCAAGAAGGGACCCTTAAAGTCCATTAAGTCTAACCCAGTCATTTTACAAAAAAGGAAACTGTTAAATGATTTGCCCAGAGTCACACAGCTATGAAATGTCTACTCTAGCTCTTCCTGACTTTCTACCCTCTGTTTCTATCATACTGCCCAGTTTAGTCACAATATAAGGAGGCTTGTCCAAGTAATCAGAAGATGACCTCCTTGGACCAAATTTCATACTATGAAATATGAATTTTTTCCATTCCTCCATCTCAGATCTGAAAAACTTGGGGGAAAAAAAAAACACAGACCTCCCCCTTTACCTACCTCAGAGGGCTTTTGACAGAATAAATGAGCTAATAGCCATGAAATGTTTAATGCTCCTGAGAGAAGAGCCATCAAATAAATTATTTCTCCTGATCTTGTTCAATGCCCTAAGATGATCTGACCCGCCCAAAGAAAGACAAGCCCTGGGAAGAGTAACACTGTGTCTAACCATGATGAATCTGTAACAGGGTTGACTTATGTTGTCGACAATTCAGTCATAATTGTGGTGGGGGGGAAGGGGTGTTAACAGGACTGGGAAACTAGATACCTATTTTGAAACGCCACCCAGGCAGTCTTAACATGGCATGTCACTTACGATATAAATACTTCTAGTTTTATGGCATACACCTGAATACAACCATGTAAATTTATTACATTTGGCTGCAGTGGGGAATTGGGATGATATATCTACAAAATAAAGCTGTTCTGAGTTACTATTTCAGAGGGCAGATTTTTTGAGTCAGCATTCTATCCAGCTGTACCCTCACAATTTATAGGGCCCAGGTGAGGCTTGCCCTGGATCAATTATTATAATTAAAAAATCAATGGCTATTTAATATTCTAAAAGAAGAACATTCTGAACAAAAATTGCTCTGTATCTCTAGATACCCTAATCTGGAATGAGAAGTATATGACAGCATACAGATGCTGAGGCTATGCCTACAGAAGAGAAATGGTTGTTATTCCTCCATTCTGTTTGTCTAAAAAAAAAAAAAAAAAACTTGTTTTCAAATGAAATAAATTCTAAATTCTTATGTATAATATTCATTTGGGTTCTATTAGATTTGCTCTTTGGGTGCCCTTGAGCAAACAAATCACTTCTTTGGGCTTCAGCTTCTTCATCTGTTAAATGACAAAGTAGCTTTAAACAGCCTTGAAGATCTCTTCCAGTTTGAAAGCAGTGATCCAAAATGAAGGCCCTACAAAGGGATGAGGATGGGAGTTACTTCATTTCTTTCCCCCAAGACAGCCAAATCTCCATGGTTTCTTTCTGGGTTCTCTACTGGCCTACAATATTAAATGGTTCTACTGCACCCAAGCTACAGTTCTTTCCCACCCCTCCAGGATTCTGTCAGCTTGCTATCCCTCTCAAGAGCTATCTTCCCCTCAATTCCAAAGAAGACAGGAGTTTGATCTCCCTCCCCTTGGAATAACTGCACTCACAATTATAATGTCCTTTATATCGCCAATATATATGTCTTCTACCATCTCCCAAAACACTTTTATTTCTTCCTATAGGTGAAAAGATTCCTAAGATAGCTCTGTTGTAGACTGCCTATTGAGAATAATTTGCCAAGCACAATACCCTAATTTACTGTGCTGCAGTTTCTCTGATAAGATAGAAAATGGCAGATTCCAAAATTATTGGAAGTATCTCAGTGGTGACTGCCAGTGAGAGCCATCAGCTGTCTTGACTCTGATAGAAATGGGTGATGCTCCCTAGAATAATAATAATTATTATGATTGATATTTGAAGATTTACAAGGCTTTCTCTGCATTCCACAAGTTCTCAATGTGTGTAATTCATGGGCCCCAAGATTCATGAGGTCAAACTATTTTCCTAATATCAACATTTAATTTCTAATGTGGTAAATATTGATAGATATAGGTCATATAAACAAAAGTTCTTTGAGGATGTTCAATAACTTTTAAGAGCAAAAATAGGTCTTGAGACCAAAAAGTTTGAGAACCTCTTATATTTGATCTTTTGTGAAGTAATATTAGCTCCATTTTATGGAAACTGGAGTTCAGAGAGGTTGTGACTTTCTTATAGAGAAAGAGGAGCATTTGATTCTGGTTTATCCTAACTCTAAATCCAATAGCTCATCTACCATAAATTATTGAGAGTAAACTAAGGGAATCACAGGGTAGAATAAAATTAAAAGATAGGCTAGAAAGATAGAATTAATAGGAGGAAAGAAGGAATCTAGAAATACTCTAATTGAATACCCTCATTATATAGCTGAGGAAATGAGAGATGAAAAAAGATGAGAAGATAAGATGAAGAGATGAGTGATGAAATGGGATTTGCATTTATGCAATTTGAATTTTGCAATGAATTATGGATGGGCCAGGAATGGAAGTCCTTCTGGGCTACCATATCAATGTTCTTTCAGCCTTACCACTCTGCCACACAAGAGGTGCAGCCATTCCATTTCAGGCTTTGCCCAGGGCTATTCTTTCTACTAAAACCTTCCTGGAAACTATTCCACTCCAGGGCTCAACCCTGGACTAGAATCTCATGTTATCTGAAATGTAGTTAGACCTGAAGGCTTCCCTCAGACTTTACGTCCTTGAAGATTGTGTCACAGGCCTGCAGAATTCCTAAACTGAAAGAGAACTTTAGAAGATAATCTAGTCCAAATCATATGTGAAGAAGGAATCCAGATGTCTCTCTGCAATAATCCCCCCCATCCCAAATTATAATCCAGCTATTGTTGGAAGACCTCCAGTGAAAATGAATTCATTATCTATTCTCTTTTTAACTCTCTCTTTTGAGAAAAAAAGGAGAAAAGAGAAATGAGGTTGAAAACTGGAGAAAACCAGAAAAAAAAGGCAAATAATTCTTTGCCTAGAAAACCCCATGGACAATATTAGCATGCTGTGAAGAGTCAGACATGACTGAATAACTAAAAAACAAAAGAGTTGAAAGGGATGAATAGAGTCTGCTTTCATGGCTGTGGGGAACTCCCAGTAAGGAAACAACTAATGAGTATCTGAGGAAAGATTTGAACTTCATTTTTGTCAGCTCCAAGTTCAGAGATTTATCCACCATGAACACTGGAACAGTTCACATGAAACAAGATTTAAAACTTTTATTGATCTCAAATTCAATATGAGTCAACCGTATGATATTATTACTAAAGAAGGCAGTTAGGTGGTGTACTGGATAAAATGCTGCAATTGGAATCAGCAATACTCATCTTCATAAGTTTAAATCCAGCCTCAAACTCTTAGGCTATGTAACCATAAGCAAGTCACTTAACTCTGTTTGCCTCAGTTTTCTTATATGTACAATAAGCTAGAGGAGGCAATGGAAAAGCACGCTAGCATCTTGGCAAGAAAACTCCAAAATGGCACCACAGAGAGGCAGATATGAAACAACTTAATACCACCAACAACAACAAAGTTACTTTTAAGGCTACACTTATAGACGAATGAAGTTTAGAAGAGGGAAGCAACAGAGCTACCTTATCTTGACCTAATCAGATTACATTTAGAGTATAATGTTTAATTTTAAGCAGCTAGATGGTGCAATGGAAAGAAGGATGAACCTGGAGTTAGAAAAAATTGAGTTTAAATCTGGCTTCAGACCCTAAATAGGCAAAGCACTGAACTGTTGGTTTCCTCAGTTTCTTCAACTGTAAAATATAAAGTGCTTACCATAGTGTTCTGTTTCACTCCTAGGACATCTCATCCTTCATCCTTTTTCATGTTTTGTTTTTGTTTGGGAGGGAGGAGAGAATGTTGATGATTTTATTGTTGTTTGCTGTGTGTGTGTGTGTGTGTGTGTGTGTGTGTGTGTGTGTGTTTCAAATAACCCTAACAGTGTCCCAATGTCTACTCTAACATCCTGGGATATATTTTATCCAGGTTTGGTACTGTGAACTGAAGACTGTATAATCCCCTCTCTTGTCTTGAGTTTCAATTTCCTTCCAGTTAACCATTTTCCTAATCTGCCCTATGTCATAATTTATTCTCTGTGATAAAGAAAATAGAAATAAAATAGTAATTGAGATTTGCTTTTTTTTTTCCCCATCCAGCTTTTGGTACAGTGCGTGGTACATAGTAAGCATTTAAGAAATTTTTTTGATTGATTGATGATTGACTCATTATATTCATTCCTACCAGATCAGAAACTGTATTTTGCTCTTTTTTTCCCTTTTAACAGGATTTAGCACAATTACTTGGCCCAGAATAGGTCTTTAATAAATGCTTACTGATTGGCCCCAAGCAGTAGTTCTATTCCTTCTATTATCAATACAACTAAATTGCCCTTATATTATCCTTAATATCATCAGAACTTGGATAACTCTGACCACTATTAATTTAGATGCTATTCTTATATGACTCTGCTTTGCTTTTGAATTCATTCTCAATTACCTACTTTTTCTTTCATTTGCTACATCTTTTTTTTAATCTGTTAATAAGTGCTCTCTTTATCCACAGTAATATTTTAGACAGAACTCTCATCTTTTTTCATTCATCTGAATAATAAAGAATAATGTAATAAATTCAATCCAATAAAGAACAATGTAATAAATACAATACAGTAAGAATCAAATCTTTATTGTGTTTGTATAATCAGAATTTTATCCTTGAGAGCTTCCCATCTCTCTTCGGTCTTTTCCTTGTAAAAGTTTATATTATGTAGAGCCTTTCTGTGCTTTCTATGAGCCTCACAAAATACAGGAACTCTGTCCAGTTTCTTTCTCCTCTATCAGGAATTCTAAGATGAAGTAGTCCAGTCTTCCCAGAATATCAAAAGTTTAACTGACATTCACCCATAAGCCAAACCCCTACCAAACTGATATTATCATTCTGCCTCACTAGGTTCTTTTGCCTCTTCATATTACTTTTAAAGAACTTTTTTTCTTTTCATTCTTACAAGGAACATTTCTTTCTCTTTGGTAACCTGGAGTGGACAACAAGGTTCCTCCAACTTTCTCAAAATCTTCTCTAATGGGAAAACCATCTTGAATATAGAACTGCTGCTTAGCAGACAGGGAGAAGAAAAAAGCAAAACAAATACTCCCTAGAGATCACAGGAAAAATTAGCCTTGACCTCCATACTTGCTGGAAGTGAAATTCTCAGTTCTCAGTAATTTTAGTTGATAGTTCCTGTGGCTAACAAATCGATTAACCTACATATATATTGCTACTATTCACTACTCTGAGGATTCAATCACTGGGTACTCCCCAGCAGGAATTTATCAACATCAGACTTTAAAAAAAAAAAAAAAAAAACTTTTTTCTGAGTTTTCTCAACTTTTCTTAAAGATCTGATATTAGCTTTTTCAACTACCAAGTCTTAATACAAACAGAAATTGCATCTATTTAGAGCATCACATCAAGGAATGATCCAATTGACCAAATTCTCTATGTGAAAGACATCTTCCCAGTGGCATGTACCAAAGCAAACGTTGAGCAAAACAAGAGCAGGAAATTTTATAGTATGAAGAAGGAACCTCCAAATATCCCTCCCAGTTGCCATGAACCTTGTTCCTTATTGCCTGTTGTGGTAGTTTAAATTAGAGTCATTTTCAGATTAAGAAGCTGTTCCTAGAAAACCTATTAAAATGCAAGTATGATGCCCCAGAGAAATAACACATTAGCCCTATTATCCTTTCTACATTAGCTTAGATTAGTTCAATCTGATTAGCCAACAAAGAGCAGGATCCTCCTAGCAGATGGGATTCAGGGCAGGTAAATTTTAATTGATGGACAAAGTAAGCGGATGTTCTTTGAAGTAACTCCATGTGGAAGATGACCTTAGGCGGAATCTGATCATACAGGGGGCAACATAAGGCTAAGAGATTCAATTGATAAACAATCAAGAAATCAACAAGCATTTATTAAGTTCTTACTATGTGCTAGACATTGTGCTAAGTAGTGGAGATACAAAGAAAGAAAAAAAAACTACTCCTGTCTTTAAGAAACTTACATTCGAATGAGGGAGATAACATGATTTATCAGGTAAATACAAGATCATACAGAATAGAAGGAAACCTTGAAAACATTATAGAATGTCAAAAGACTGGTTGAGTATTGAGTTTTGAAAGAAATCAGAACAATAAAGAGGCATAAGGAAAGTAGGATTATAGGTAAAAGTCAAAAAAAAATGCTAAAAGAAGAGTAGAAAAAGTAACTCAAGTTCTATCAACTGCCTAATTCTATCTAAGGCTACCCCTCAAAAGCACTTCTCTGGATCTTTGACTGATCCAATGAGTCAATTCCCTGGAGTACTGAGCTCCTATAATAAAGAAACAACATTAGTAATAAAGGAATTTTAAAAGCAGTCATTCCCATAACAAGTTAAATCCACCACAAATTTCTTTGGAACCAAAATGATTCCCCAGTTACTCATTCTCCACAGAGAAATTTCAACAACCCCTGAGTAAAAGAGGGAGAGCCAGGGACTCAGGCCAAAGTTCTGCATGGATGGCCAGTGTTTCTCTGGCCCAAAACCTAACCAAAAAGCCAGTTCAGTGAGTATTGCTTCAATTCTGTAAGAGGCTTAAAAATAATGATTATAATTAGGTGACATAATCAAACTACTGGGGAAGACATGGGGGCAGATGGTGGGAGGTAAGAAGAAAGGAAATAAACATTTATTAATTCCCTAGTATGTGCCAGGGACTGTGCTGTTGTATAAATATTATATCATCATCATCATCACCATCATTATTATTATATCACATTCTTATTAATATCATCTCCTTCTTACTTATATATTATAATGTCAATAATAATATTGACATATCATTATTATTAACATTGTGTCAGTGATATTATTATTATTATTAGCTTTCTCTCATTTGAGCTTAACCATAGAGGTTGATACTGTTATTATTCCCATTTTACAGATGAGAAAAATGAGACATAGGCTAAGTGACCTTTCCAGCATTACACAGCTACCAAGTGTCTGAGCAGATTTGAACTCAAATCTTCCTGACAGCAGCCTAACCCTCTATCCACTGCATTGCCCAACTGCCTTTGATGCAGGATATTGAAAGGAAAGAAGAATAATAAAGAAGGACCATAAATTCAATAATAAAGCCATATTTTTCTGATTCTGAGAGTTTCTTGTTTCTTTCTGGAAAGACTACAATCTGGGGAGAGATTTTTCAGTGCATGATTCTAAAGGTAAAGAGAATTTAAAAATTGTCAATGCTTCTGAATCTCCTTCCAGGACAAGGTTATTCTTGACACCACCATCCAGTGAGGGGCATGGGTTAAAAACCAACACCCAGTTCCCAGATTCTAGTTCTCAGCAGGAAAAAACAAGAGTTTTCCTTCCACTATTTCTTCTCACCTAAGGCTGCATTAGTCTCACCATCCTGCTGAAGTTTGGGGAGTACTGGACAATTACAGGATGGCCTAATGCTTTCATCCCACCCCAGTTCATTGGCATCCTGATGAAACATGGAATTTCCCCAACAATGGTGACTACTTCTCTATTTAAGAGGAACCACCTCCCAAAAGTGTAAAGTATGAGTGAGTGTAGGCCATTGTTTTCTGGGAAATTAAGCAAATTAGGTTGTGTAGAGAAGTCAAGGTTTCTCCCTAACAAAATTGGGGAGAAATAAAAATTCTCTCCTTCCTGGGTCCTTTTTCTTCCTTTGTAATATTAACTTACTCTCTTTAACCCTACCCCATCCCACCTCCATTCTCACACTGTTTCTTCAAGTTCTTTGACAAAAAGGCTAAACTAAAATCATTCACAAAAAGCATCATGATTGAAAGTGGTAGCCTCCAAAGTTGAAATGGATGGATAGCCCTAAGAAAGTCACATAACCCTAATGGATATATGATTTACCTATAGAAAAATAGAAAGATGGTTGATACTTACTCCTCTCCCCCTCCCAATTGTAAGCTTTTCTACAAAACAACTCTACTACCTCTCTTTTCTCTCAGCATTACCCCATAGCTTCCCTTCTCAACCACTAGTCTCCTATAGCTGCCCAAGATATGACCTTTATTTTGTTCTTGTTTTCTTTAGTTGTTTTTCAGTTGTGTCCAACTCTTTGTGACTTCATTTGGGGTTTTCTTGGCAAAGATACCAGAGAAGTTTGTTCTTTCTTTCTCTAGTTCATTTTACAGATGAGAAACTAAGGCAGAGTTAAGTGACTCTGAGAGTCACACACCTGGTAAATACTGAAGTCAGACTTGAATTCAACAATATGAATCTTCCTAACTCTAGGCTGGGCACTCTGCCCACTGCACTTCCTAACTGCCAATGGATCCTTTAGAAGTTATAACCAGTGTGTGCTTATAAATATTTAACAACTGGCTTTCTAAATATAGAGAGACAGAGAGAGAGATAGATATAGATATAGATGCACATGCATACACATACACATATTGTATATGGACACATTTTAAACTTTAATCTGTATAAGCAGTATTTCTTCATCACTTTCTTAAGTCTAAACCAGGACTTCTTAAACTTTTTCGACTCATCCCTTTTTGCTCAAAAAAATTTTACATGAACCTGGAATATATATATCTGGAAGTATATATATATATATCTATATACTAATGAAACATTTACTGATAATAAATTATAATTTCATCACTCCCCACATTCAGTTTACCTGGCCCCAAATAGGGTTGCTTTGATCTAGATCTGAACATGATCACTCCAAAAAGTGGCAACAAACATTAAAAAATATAAATACTGGGGCAGTTACATAGTGCAGTGGTTAGAGCACCAGCCCTGAAGTCAGGAGGACCTGAGATCAAATCTGGTCTCAAACACTTTAACACTTTTTACTGGGCAAGTCACTTAACCCCAATTGCTTCAGCAAATAATAATAATAATAATTATAATAATTATAATTATTATTATTATATAAAATCTCTAATGGTGGAGTTTCTGGAATTAGCAAGTCAGTAGAAGTATTTCATGAAAGTAAAAGTGCTTTTCTAGGGTAGAGCAGAGATGACTTTCTATAACTGCAACTAGTCTTAGGTAGACCAGGAACTTTCTGACTTATTCCCAAAAATATGTCCTTCCTATTTCAATTGCACAACCACTTTAGCTACACTGTCTAGGCCCCTGGTAAATCAGGAGGAAGACACAGGATTATGGTTTTGGTTTTCTGGATTGAAAAACTAGGACTGGTGACTATGACCCAAATGGCATTGGATCCCAAGGCTATAACCATTTGTTCCCACCTACACCAGTGAAGAAAAAGAATGAGACATTTCTCCCTTTCAGCACTCATAGCAACCAGGACTCCTTCCCTCTCCAGGACTAATCACTAGTGATGTTAGTATTCTGGCTTAGCTATTTGGTTTAACCATTTTGCAAAGAGCCAGGCTACTTCCTGAAGCTGTCTATCTTTACTTCACACTTCCTAAAGTTCACCATCTACCCAGGTTTGGATTAGGGTGTGACTGGCTGAACCTTATCTTTTTTAAGTCAGAGATCAGAAACCTTCAACTTCATGCTGATTTTTATTTATTTTTAAATGAGGAAAACTTTTTGAAATAGACCACAACCTTTTTCTCATCAGGAGTAACTCTGTTGTTAAAAGTGCCTAGAAAAGATATTAGGTTTTTTAATTGCTGCTGAGATCTTTCCTCCAGCACATTAGAGTAGTTAGGCAAAATTCAGACAAAAATGTCCTAGAGCTATAAGAAATCCAGATGCTTTATGCATATGTTCTATTATCTATAAGGTTTTTTTTTTGTTAATGATGAATATTGAAAACCACTTAACTATGCTAATGTTGTGAGGGGCGAGGGGAGAGCTAGTGTTCACTGAATCTGTAGGGGCATATAACAGATAATTGCCTTTCATTTGAAAGTGAATAGAAAATGAGCATATATATCCTGAAATTTATTTGTACCCAGTGTACAGCCTAGTATATAGTGAATAAATCATTAGATTTGGAGTCAGGACCTTATTTCAAATCTCACCTTAAACATATTTTAACTGTGTGATTCTAAACAAAAAACATCCTGAGCCTCAATTTCCACATCTTTCAAATAGATATAATACTGTTATTTCCTTCACAAGGATGACCAATCTTCTAATAGGTTGCTAGACTAGAAGAATTTATGACTCAGAGGCTTGCAGAGGGAAATGACAGTCCTCTAATTAGCTGTTAAGCTAGAACCTGGTGTGTGCACCAAAGAGGAGCCGAATTTCCATCCTCTCTTGGTTCTTTTTGGCTCTCAAGCACGGGGACCACTTTGAGCCACATCCAGAGCTCCTTCCCTGTCTCCCACTCAGCTACCATATGTCTGTGAGCACATGACTACCTTGGTCATTTTTGTGTTTATTCTTTCCTGACTTTGGGAAATGAGTGTCCTAAAAAAGAATTTTTTCTTAGCAAGTCACATTGCTAAAAGTTTCTTGTCTAGTGGATGATTGTCGATGGGAAGCATGGGGGGTAGGTCCTCAAATGCCACAGCACTAGAAATATGACCTTTCAGGGTTACCCTTACAACATTAAACTGTAGCAGTCTCTCTTTGGGGACTCCAAACCAAAATAAAAATGCAAGGTTGGAGAGTGGTCCCAAAGGAGTTGCTACATATGCACTGACTAGAGAAATGTAAACTATTATTATAACTCAAAGTAACTAAAACATATATACCTTTAGGGAGGCTTTTTACTTATTACTTGATAGTTGGTTAAAATCCTTTTTTCCAAGGCTAAGATTACCTAATACTTCCTCCTGTCTTCTTGGAATTGTTTATTTTTTTTTATTTTTATTTTTTTTTAGGTGTGGGCTTTTGTTTTGAGTGTTGTTTTTTACCCTCCCAAACAAAAAGAAACTCTTTTAGCTCACTTATGTTAGTTACTAACCAGGCCAACCCAAATTGTCCCAGGGAATTGGATTTCCTTTTCCATTTCTCCCAAGATGAATACTTGCAGTGTGGGTGTCTTGCAAAAGGAGGGGAAAAAAACAGAGCAAGGAAAACAAAGCCATTTTGGAAGGCTTTTCACTATATCCTTCCAATAGTCATTTCTGTTTGACCTGGCAACATCCCCACTTGCTTTGTAGGAGACAGGTTTGCCCAGTGGTTAGCACCTTGTGGGCACTGTTCCTGGCATTTTCACTGAATCACCACCTGACTGGGAGCAAGTGGTTTCACCTCCTGATGCCCTCATTCAGAGATATTTCCTAACTGGGACATAAGGCTAACATTGGGCACTGGCCTTATTTGGCTGTTATAATTTCTCCATGCATTCAGAAAATTAATATGCAGTGTGGTCCCTGAAAATGTAAGCAAGGCAATACATCATTCACAATACAAGTTCATTTGGGGGGAAATTAATAACTAGGGCAGAATCCATTAGAGAACTGACAAGTATGAGGGGGGGAGTCAGATTGGAAACTTATTTTAATATAATGATTGTTGTTCTTAGAGAACTAAACAGCATTGTGTTTTTAATTTGATGAGAATGTCAGTGAATGCCAAAATTTAAAGCCCTTTCATTTGTTCTTTTTATCTCCCTTCATCTTGGCAGGCTGGTTACCAGAATCACCAGTTTGCAATTATGAGAAAAGGTGCTTTTATTTTGAAGGGAGCTCACTTACATCTGGGGCCTTGGAAGAAATTTGATGAATATAGTCTTGCTAGGAAAGGTGTTCTCCTCTCCCTAGAGGAGAAATAGAGAGTGTGTGATTGTCTCCCTTCTGGTTTGCCTAATTTATCTATAATTCATTGGAGAACAAACTGGAGTAGAAATTCAACTTGGGCCCAATATAAGTAAAGCTGAAACAAAACTACTTGATGGAGACTGGAAGTTCTATATTAACTTAAGAAGGAAGAATGGAATTAATAAATTTTCCCAGCTAGTCAGGTGCAAAGGCCTTCAGAAAAAGGTTTTCAGCTACAATACATACTGTAATGCTCTCTCCATCAGCTCTTGTGTTCAATAAGAAAATAAGTCAAGACTGGCAATCGACAAATCCCTTACCTTCTTTTAAGCTGGAAAGTGAATAAGCATTTATATAGTGCCTACTTTGGGCAAGGCACTATGCTAAGGGCTTTATAAAGTGAATAAGCATTTATTAAATGCCTATGTTCCAGGAACTGTGTTAAATTTAGAGCTACAAAAAGAGGCAAGAATCAGTCCACTGCCCTCAAAAGGTTTATAATTTTAAGGGAGAGACAACATGCAAATAAACTTATATAACATGTTAGCATGCAGGATTAATAAGAAATAATTAAAAGAGGCCATTTGATTCTCATAATAACCCTGCAAGGTTGTGCTGTTATTATCCTCATTTTATAGATGAGGAAATTTAGGTAAATGAAGTTAAATGACTTTTACTAAGTAAAAATCATACAGCATCTGAAGCCAAATTTGAACTCAGATTTTTCTGACTCCACTTTGGGCCCTCTATCCACTGTACCAATTAGCTATGTAATAGGAGAAAATCATGAATTTAGATCAGCAAGGAATATTACAAATCATTTCACTTATCCCCCTAATTTTACAACTAAAGAAATCAAGGTCTAAAAAAGTTGACTACAATGTATTCTCAACTACACTTGATAGAATCTTTCTTTTCCTTGGAGACAAAGTACTAACCACTGTATATGAATGTTATGGAATATTATTGTTCTGTAAGAAATGACCAGCAGGATGAATACAGAGAGGCTTGGAGAGCCTTACATGAACTGATGCTAAGTGAAATGAGCAGAACAGGAGATCATTATATACTTCAACAACAATATTGTATGAGCATGTATTCTGATGGAAGTGGATTTCTTTGACAAAGAGACCTAACTCAGTTTCAATTGATAAATGATGGACAGAAGCAGCTACATCCAAAGAAAGAACACTGGGAAATGAATGTGATCTATTTGCATTTTTGTTTTTCTTCCCGGGTTATCTTTACCTTCTGAATCCAATTCTCCCTGTGCAAAAAGAGAACTGTTTGGTTCTGCAAACATATATTGTATCTAGGATATACTGCAACATATTTAACATATCTATAGGACTGCTTGCCATCTAGGGGAGGGGGTGGAGGAAGAGAGGGGAAAAATCGGAACAGAAGTGAGTGAAAGGGATAATGTTGTTAAAAAAATTACCCTGGCATGGATTCTGTCAATAAAAAGTTATAAAATAAAATAAAATATTAAAAAAAAAATTCTATTAGCAAAAAAAAAAAAAAAAAAAAAAAAGTACTAACCACTGCATTAAGCAGAAAGATGGTCTAATAGACCAAACTGAGAAAAGGGTACCTAGATTAAAATGCCCAGCTCCTCTTGCTTGGAACCCTTATGGGGTCTTCAGAGCATGTCCAGATTACCTAACATGGAAGCTTCTTTGTCCCTTACCTAATGGGTAGCCTCATTTAATTGGGCCCTTATGTGTTTAAAGCTGGTGGGATTTTAATGTTCTGACATTTTTGGTCTCTCTTATCTGCTTCTAGAAGGTGAAGGTTCAATTCTCTCACTGTACATAAAATACTTTTTTAAAAAGTCTTATTTGCTCAGGCTAAAAGCCTCATCATTAATACTATGCAAGCCTATGTATGAGAACTTATTAAAGGCAAAAAACTGGATTTGAAGACCATGACCTGAATCAGTAAGGAAAGGTTTTCACTACTCTATTCCTGTTCTTTTTCCCTGGCTCTGAGAAATGGACTGTGTGGTTTTTGTACCTGTTCTGTGTGCCTGTTCTTTTTCTCCTCAGTTGTGGATGCTAAAAGTGATCTCCAAAAAGGAGAGAGAGGGATTGAATCATGGTGACCTTGAAGCTAGAATAAAGTGTGGAACTAAGCTGAGCTATGAACTTAATTCTCTTCTCTTCCTGAGAGATTGAGGTTATGGAAGGAGGAAAGGGAATTATGTTTCCTATATATTGGGGGAATAAATATACATTTTTGTGATTATGTCTTTTGAAGTAAATATTTCTTTATAAAAACTGATCTGCTTTCAGGAGCTATATTGAACTGGGAAAACTTTATCAGTAGGATGCTAGAACCATTTACAGATAGCCTAGAAACTCCCAATTTCCTTGAGTGTGCCAGAGAGCCTTTAGAAGAAAGGGTAAAATATAAACTACTTAGCCTTGAGGCACCAAATAAAGTCAGTGATAAACATATAAATGCTTTTGTTATTTTGAGACCTCTCCTGATTCCCTCAATTGCTAGTGTCTGTCTTACATCCTACACAAAGTAACATATAAACTATTTATATTTACTTGTATTCATTCCCTTTACATTTATTCTGTATATATTTGTGTCCTTGTTTTCTCCACTAAAATGTAAATTCCTTAAAAGTAAGATTTTATCTATTGCATTCTTACCCCTTTCACTTAGTAGGTACCTAACAAATTTGTGTTGATTGATTACTAAACGTCAAAGTAGCAGTAAGGAAAAGCACTGGGATTTGAACCAAGTCTGAAACCCCTCCCTTTTTGATATTCTTAATTTCAGATTCGTCTAGACTTAAAGTTCAAAATGGCTCAGGTGATTTTTAAATAATCAATTGGTAAGCACTTATTAGTTATACAATTTTGCTCCTATCCATTGTGCACATTAAAATTTCAAGGAAAATAACAACTCACATTTTTTTACCCTCTTGCACATTTGTAAAACAATCTTCTCCTCTTAATCCTTACCCCTCTCCCTGCTGCTGAATCCTCCCAAATACTAAAAAAAATTTTAATTAAAATCAACATACATATCACTGGAGAGAGTAAACTACATTCCACATCCATAATCTCCCACTTCTTTGCCAAGAACAGAGAAGTGAAATTATTTCTTGCAGTTGATCAGAGTTTAATAATTTTCCGATGTTGCTATCTTCATTATTGTAGTCATTGTCAATATTGTCATGCTTCTGTTTTCTTCTTAAAGCAAAGTAATGCTCCATTGAATTAATATTTCATATCAACTGATAAATATCCACATGATTTCTATTATTTTTGATCTCACAAAGAATTCTGTTTTGAATATTTTGGTATCCATAGAACATTTCTTTTTATCGTTGACTTTCTTAGAGTAAAGATCCAGTGATGGGATCACTATTCAAAGGAGTGTGAAGAATTGACTGATATTTCTTCTATAATTCTAATTTATTTTTCCAGATTAATTATTGCAATTCGCAGCATCATTCTTGTTCTGTGTCAATTCTTTCTATATTTTGGATATTAATCTTTTATTAGGGATGTTTAATGCAATATTTTTAAAATTTTTGTTATGCTTATTTTTTTTTGCTGAATTGAAGCTTTCCTTTTCATCTGTGCTGCAGTGATCTGAAGTTTCTAAGAACAACTCACATTTCTATTATATTTTATATACATTATCCAATTTGATCTTCAAAACAGCACAGTGAGGTAGAGAGTGCAAATGTTGTTTTGTACCCAATTTACAGATAGAGAAAATACATTTTTGCAAAGCAATTTTCTTAGAATTATACAGCTATCACTTATAACCTTGACTTTTTCTTTCATTCCAAGTGCAAATCTTTCCCAATTACAACAATGCTGCTTCTTAATTTAGGGGGAATTACTGCTAAATATGAAGGATAAAAATATATTCCATTTTTTTGCCTCAGATTAAATTAAACATAGTTTAATATATATATTTTTTAAGATCTTATTTGCTCAGGCTAAAAGCTTCATCATTAATACTATGCAAGCCTATGTATGAGAACTTGTTAGAGACAAAAAAAAAAAAAAACTGGATTTGAAAGCTTTGAAATTTAATCTTAGGATATGAATGTATTTTAATATCTTTATTCTGCATCTCTTTATGTGAAAAAGTGTATCTCATTTTACATTGGTCCCATGAGGGAATAAGACAAAGGGTTGATAAAGGACATGTCACAAACACAGATTTCTGATTAGGCACTATCTCACCATGAAAGGACTGGTCATTGAACATCTAGAGCTACCACTTAATAGATTAAAAGAACAGAAAACTTCTTGCTGTCTTCTGAATGTATGACTTGGGATTTTTCTAGAATGTCTCTTAGATATTCTGCAAGAGCAAAAGAGCTCAATAAAAGTATATACTCAACTGTTTGTATCTAAAGCTGAACTTCAAGTCATTAGCTATCTTTCTTGCTTTGTGTTTCTTTCTTTGAGCATAAGTAGTCAAATAGCTATCATGAGAGGTGGACTTTTGGGCATGGCTATCTTGACAGTTTGGGAAATTCTGGTTTTCTCAGTTAGAGATTACTGTCAACAGAAGAAGTTTTCTATAACTACATCCTTTTTGAAGAAGATGACTGCTGTCAGAAGGATGAACCCAGATCTGACATGCTAGATGAAAAGAACCTTGATAAAGTTCAGACGGTTCAGAGACATGGTAAAGTTAAAATGGCTATTTAGTAGACCTGCAAAATTTTTCAAATTTGGATGTTTTAAGTATTAACCTCCTAGAAGAGTATTCTAAGAGTTATGTATTAAAGTTTCATATTTTATCTTTGTCAGTGTTCACCAATGACATTTTGAGTTTCAAGGATTTATGTTGTGGTGGAGGAAATAAATAGTTGCCCTATATTTTAGCTACTTTATGTATGAATTTACTTCCCAAAAGGAATTGTGATCATTCCTTTTGAGGAAATCCTAGAAATGAACTATACCTAAACTTAAAAGTAATTTTCTGTGGACTCCAGAGTGAGAGTGTATAGAGAAAAAAATAATTCTTTTAATCTTTCTTTCTTTCTTTTCTTTTCTTTTTCTTTTTCTTTTTTCTTTCTTTTTTTTTTTTTTTTTTTGAGACTATACTTCCCCAGGGCTGAATCTGGACTACAAGAATCCAGAGTCAAAGAGTGCCCCAGTCTCCCTGGATAAACAGAATCTATTATATCTGTGGTGCTGTCATTTTGTAGCTTAAGGTTTTCAAGTTCAGTACTTAAGATTTTGTTCCTTTAGACATGTTTGCCTGTAGTTGGACATAATGCTTTCAGATAACTGATAATACTTTGTACAAGGTCTTATGGTCCAAACAAAAAGACTTCCAGTATATATGAGTAAATGTGAGTTAAATGAGCATCCTTTTCCCTGCCATTGTATTTTTTTCTACAACAAAGCTCTTCATCAAAATAATTAAGCATATGCATTGAAAAATAAACAACCCCAAACACCAAATAATTTTTAAAGAATTCATATAGATAAAATTTGGTACTCCTGTCAGTAATCTTTTACTATAACTGTTTCACTTTGATATTCTATCTTTTCAGTTGAGTTTTAATTAAGTCTAAATTATATCTTAGTCATGATGCCTATATGACACATATATATTATATATATATATATATACATATATATATTTATATAACACAGAGTACTATCAAAAGCCCAATCATGTCTATTCACAAGTGAGTATATGAATATATGTATATGCAAATTTGCACATATGTATTTGTGCACAGATACATATATATGTGTGTATATGTGTATGTGGTGATCTTCTTCTTTTAAAATAAGTAGAATAGTTCTCTCTGGGGGAGAGGGTAGGTTTCTGGATGGAGGTTTTCTTGGAGGCAGTCTTAGTTGCAGTTGAAAATAATAATCACCCAAAACGCAGCCAGGTGATAAAAGTTCAGATCTTTTATTGTCTCTAATATAGCCCGGTTAGCTTAGAGCCCTCCGAATGTCTCCAAATCCAAAGGTTTTGTCCTTCAGCCTCTGCGTCTGCTTTCTTCAGTCTCCAGCCAGCACAAAGATGGAATGAATCTCTTGTCTCCTTCACTTGGGGCTCGGCTAGCTTTCTGGCGAGTCTTTCAGACCAGTCTCAGTGGGGCAAGTGCAGGAGCCCAGCCACCAAGATGAATCTGGTTGTGCCTCTGAGAGAGCCCTCTTAATCTTCCGCTGAACTCTCAACTCGTAGCTTCTTCCACTGAAAACTCTTCTTCTGCCACCAGCCAGCCAAGTGGAAAAATATTCTTTAATAGATCTCTCTTGCCTCGGAGAGAGGGCTTCTGGCGTAATTCCGCTGAAATCTGTCCGAGAGCCTCTGTCTGTTTCTTTTATACGAGAGAGAGGAATCATGGGATATGAGAGAGAGGGATTATGAGTTTTTCTCCCATAGTGCTCTCTGGCCCTAAGAGCTTCAAGGGAGGTGTGAATTCAGATATCTCATACTAAACCCTGAAATTTCCCAAACGTGTGAACTCCAATGAGTAAAGGTGTGAACACAAGCATTGTATCAATTAGTTCTACTTAGTACCTTGTTTCAGGTTCTGGCCCAAAACATCTCCTTGTAAGATCAGATCAATAATTTATCAACTCTAATGAGTTTGCAGTCTTTATAAACTGCATGTTTGTAAAACATGTGTGTAAAAATATATACATACAAATAGACACTTTTTAAAATGTTAAATGCTTCTATCATTGCTATAAATATTATATTCCCATTAAGTTAACACATTTTTTGTTTTCTATTCTTCTATCTTTCTTGTCTTATGTGTTTTCAACAGAAACAGAGGTCACAGTCAGTTAATATAGTTCCTTGCCAAGAAGATAAGTTCTTGTGACTTTTTTTTCTCATCAGCCATCATTAACTCAAAAATTTGGTTCAGAAACCACCTGCTTCTGTTAAAAGACTCATATCTCTTTGTACCAAAAAAAAAAAAAAAATCATTTGAAAAGCACGTTTTTCTGAATTAATTAAGGTCTTTAAATAGAAGTATTATTTACTTCTTAAGAATCAATATGTCCTTTCTAGTTAAAAGGAATAACTGTTTTAATTGTTTCCTTTTATAAATAAAATATTTTGTTATATGTGTAATCAATGTGATATATCATAACACTGATGAATGCTATAATTTTGCATTTAGTAAAACTTTTTTTTTTTTTTTTTGCTATTTTGTTACCTAACTCAGTGTCCAGCACATGATAGGTACTTAACAGATGCTTGCCAAATTGAGATTGAATTGACTTAGCAATGATTACTGGAAATAGCCCATTCAATATGAGGTAGTAATGATGTAATGGGAAGAATATTGGATATAGAATCAGAAGAACTGAACTTTAATCTTGGTTCTGAAACATTAAGCCAGTAAGATAGCCTATAACCTTGGACAACTCATTAAACTCATTATATCTCAGCTTCTCAACTGCAAAATGAAGGAAACACACTAAAATCACCTCTACAATTCCTTTTATCTCAAAACCTAAGAACTGGCAATAACAAATCAATACTCTATGCTTATTAAATATATTAAATAAAATGATATCCAAGTTAATTATTTCAATCTAGCACCATCACTATCAATTCCACTCAAGATTAGTCAATAAACATTCATTAGGTATTTACTATATGCAAAGCACTATACTAAAGTACTGAGAATAGAAAGGCTGAAGACAATCTCTGCCCTTAAGAAACTTACTTAGACTAATGGTAGTCAACATACCAAAAACAAAAAAAAAACAAACAAAAAAAAAACCTACAAACTATATTTCATGTAAATTGGAAATAGTTAACAGAAAGCACATACATTAAGGGAAATTAGTAGGTAACATTTCTTTGGAAGGTGAGATTTTAGCTGGGACTTGAAGCTTCTGGAAATACAGAGATAAGGAACAACATTCCAAATATGAGGGAAAACAGTGAGACTGAATGGATTTGGGAAACGGAATATCTTATTCAAGGAACAACAAGAAGATCAGTATCACCAGATTGCAGAGTTCATTTGTTAGCATAAGGCAAAACATTTAAGTTTTTAGTCCAACAAAAGTGGGGTTTCCAAAATTCTCAGAGATACATAAATACAGATATAGTAATACCACAGGTATCAAGAACATAACTAAGAATTAGGAAATAAGCTATAAAAAAGGTCTCTGAGCAGTCAAAATAGTTATCACAAAGCCCTCAATTCTTGATAAACCTTTATGTTAAAAACAAATTCAATAAATTTAATTTGAAGCATCCCAATTTGCTCCTTGGTCAATATATTGTTTTTTTTTTTTTAATATATATATTTGTAGGGTTTTTTTGGGTTTTTTTGGTAATATAAGTTGTGAACGCTTTGTATAAAGTATATAAGTATGCAATTGGCCTGCATTTGAAGGAGTCACTGATTTTCTCAGTATTTAGTAATACCAGTTGCTTGCTGGCAAGAAAGATGGGATCAGGCTTATATCAAAAAGGAAGATGGTAAACTACTAGCAATTCATGAATCACAATGAAACTTTGAGTCAATAATTATGAATCTCATTTTGATACTGCCACTTTCTAATTTTGCAAAGAGCTAATATTTTAGGCAATTCCACTGATATATCTATTTTGTTATTTTTATATTTTTAGTATGCATCCTTTCTTTTTTGTGTGTGTTCAATCCAACTTTTTTCCCTGAGTTGGCCTTCAAAGAGTCATAAAGATGATTCCAAATTTTCCATATCTTTCTTCTTGAGGATTTATCTTTCTCCTCTGAGTTATCTGCTTCTCAAAGTTCTATGGTATAGTTTTTAACCCATATTAAATTGTTTTATTCTTTGGACTGCTTTAATGTATGTATGTGTATATATATATATATTTGCTTTGAAGTACTGATTAAGGGTATCAAGAATGTCTAATATACTTTGTTTTCTAGAATATATCCTAAAGTTTTTTCTCTTTCTTTTTCCTTTTTTTGGGGGAGGTGGGGAGGTTAATTGGTCAATAAGATATTTTAGTTGTTTTTTTCTTTTTTTTCCATGTGTACACAGACTATTGAGTATCTTTGCAAGTATTTTTTTTTTAATCAAACTTCTTTCACCATGGCAGTATTTGACTTTTGTCTTTAGGAGAATTCTTAAATGGTTCTACCTCTGCTCCTATAACAATGGCCATAATAAATATTATTTACAGATTCTAAAATGCTATTACTTTATTATTCAAATATCATGACAGAAATCATTCAGTTCAGGTGATTCCCAGCTTTTATTTTCTAAAAAATCACTTTATTTTAATATAGTTGGTATATTTGTCCCATTAAACTCAGAAAAGAGCTTTCAAAATTGCTCTCTGAATAGACCATCTCTTTTTTTCAAAATAATTTTATAATTTTTTTATATTCATTTAAATATTAGATAATACTGAAGAAATTATGTAAAGGACAGTGTTTCAATGTCTTTGGATTCTTCAGAGTTTATTTTTCCTTCTGAGATTTGAATAAATTATCAATTTCTCTTATTTCATCTAATTTGGATTTAGAAATTTTATTTGTCTTGCATTCATCTATAACATGTTGGTGTGTAATTTAGAGCTAATAATACCATTGACAAGAAGCCTATGAAGTCCTTGCTTATAATAAGAAAGATATATTTCAAATGTAGCTTTGACTTTTGTTGTTGTTCAGTTGCTTCAGTCATGTTCTACACTTCATGATCTATTTGGGGTTTCTTGGTAAAGATACCAGAATGCTTTGCCATTTCCTTTTCCCACTCATTTTATAGATGAGTAAACTGAGGCAAATAGGCTTAAGCAACTTGCCAGAGGTCACATAGCTGGTAAGTTTCTAAGGCCAAATTTGAACTCAGGAAGATAAGGTTTCCTGACTGAGCACTCTGTACACTATGGCTCCACCTTGCTGATCCTTGAAAATTGCTACTAATAATATGATGATCATAAGCTTAATAATAACAAATAACTAATAGTAATAACAACAACTATCAACATGGATGTGCTGGAGCCAGCTTCAGACTGGTTGAGAGCCTATGGTTAAATTTGCAAAGTGAGCATTTACACCACAGAAATCAGAGTTTGATTTATTGTTTTGTTAATTGCCTAGATTTAAGAAAATGATAGAGAATATGCTAATAATGTATATATTACAATTAGAAGTGAATCACATGAATTTTTTTAAAGAGATAGTTGAGATATTCACCAATATCCATTCCTATTCATCTCTCCAAGTAGAAATCTTATGATTTGATTTTAAAGTCTAAAGCTTTGAGAATCAGGCCCACTATCAGGAATAAAAAATAACAGCTGATAGCAAGGGAAAAGACCAAAAAAAAAAAAGTTTAAAAGGTCAGAACAAAGCCTTTAAAAAATAAAACAGTAATATGGGGAAGAAACAATATAATAACAACAAGAACAACAGCAGCCACAGCAGCAAACATTAATAGTGTGCCACGCACTCTGTAAGTGCTTTATAATTATAACCATACCTCATTTGATTAAGCTTAGCTTTATTATATTTTTCAGATTTTGCATTTTTTTTTTACACACAAATTGAAGGTTTATGACAACTCTGAATGGATCAAGTCTATCAACTCCAATTTCCCAACAGCATAGACTCACATAATGCATCTATGTCACATTTTGATAATTTTCATAATAATTCAAGCTTTTCTATTATTACAATATCTCTTATAGTCATCTATGATCAGTCATTTTTATGTGATAATTACAATTATTTTGGGGTGTCATGAACTATACCTATAAAAGATGGCAAGCTTAGTAAATGTTGTATGTGTTTTGACTACTCCGTGGACTAGCTGTTTCCCCTTCTCTCTCCCTTTCCTCCATCCTCCTGGAGGCACAACAATATTGGAATTAGGTCACTTGTATTCTAGATAGCCCAGGTTGAGATCCACCAGTGCACTTAGCTGCCAATAACTCACTGTAGATGAGGGCCACAGTGCCACTGGCAGCAAAGCCCAGCAGGCCCAACCCCACCAAGATGGGGATGAGAGCTTCTTGAGCTGATGAACCAGTAGCCCTGAATGGGAGAAGGGCTCCCACCCTTTTTTTCCAAGGAGTAGTGAGACTCTTAAAAAAGACTGAGACTGAAATGCATAAGGGGTCTTAGTATAACAGAAAGGCCCAAGCCCACCCACACCTAGTGAGGCTGTCCAGGCAGGCCAACCAAGGTCCAATCAGGGGCAAGGAAGCCCAGGGATCCAGACAAAGAGGTAGCCACTGTAGCCTGAGGCTTAGGGAGAGGAACCTGGTAAAGGGGATGACAGTAGGCAAGTACCAGAGCCCTGGATATTCCCCAGGGTCAAGCTGAGCTAATCCCAGGAACGAGAGTCAGGAGTCAAAGATCCAGGACCTCTTCAGAGAAAGCTATTCCTACATAATAGGGGGTTGCTGAGCATCCATTTTTGCATGGACTGTTTGACAAAGGTTTGGGGGTCCTGGACAAATGAGTGGGAACAGCGACTGAGGGAGGCTGGACAGAGGCAGGGAGCGCTACTAAGTCCACCTCCCATCTCTCCCCTGGATGCTGTCGCTTCAATCTCATTCCTAGGTGAGTTGTCTGTGAAGGTGTTTTTCTTCCACTCTTTCAAGTGCTTCTGGGGATGAGGATCTTCTCATCCAAAAAAAGCCCCTTATTCTCCCTTTTGTTTTGGCTAGGGAATCATCTGAAGGAGAGTGGACAGCGCTCCAAAGGTCAAGTAGCCATCTCATGTAAGGCCTGAAAGTGAATTAAAGTTCTTATACGTAACACAATAGGGATACAATACAGTAGGGGTTTTCTGTTCTGGTACTTATCTAAAGATCCCTCAAATAATTACATGCTCTGAATTAAATTTAGAATTGTTCAATTACATTCTATAATTTGACAAGCACCAATTTTGAATTGTTCGTGGTACATCCTCTTTTCAGCAACATTTACCCAAATTTTCATCCTAAGTCCTAAATGCATTGTAACAGGGGACCCATTCAGAATCTGGTGTCCATTTAAGCAGTCCCAGTTCCTCCCAAATCAATGGGCTCAAAGTCTGTTGGGGCAAGGGCAATGGTCTCATCTTCTGAAACTGCTTCCTGATGAGAATGGGCACAGTGATAAACCATTCTGCAGGATCCCAATTTTGGGGGGCATCCGGGAACTGATTGAAGCATCCAATGGGTCAATTCAGGTCCTTGAAGCCGGTCAATACAGCTGACCAAAATCTAGAATAAAAGCAAATCTAACAAATAGATGTTGGAATAGAGTGAGATAGAAAGACTGGTCTACAAAAACTGCTATAAGATGTTACAAGATTGGCCAGCAGCTTTTCATGTAAGGAAACATGTTTGTGTCACATGACAGACAAATGTTAAAGATGTGTCAGCTGTAGCCCTAATAACTAACAAAAAAGCAGTTAGATCTAAAGACAATTATGTCAATTGTACTCTCGTTATTTTAGAAACCTTTAAGGACCTGGATACCTACAGACACATATATCTAGTAACTGATAGATGAATAGGCCTAATTATTTAGGATATAATTACTATATATAATCTGATTGGAAATAGCAAAGTATTACATAATTGAATTGTATTAATGGTTTCTATTGACTATTTGTTCTGATTATAGAAATCAGCTATAGGAGTAAAAAGCAGGGACATGGCTATAACATATATAATCAGTCAAGAGTGATTTATCAGCACATACATGACACAGGATAAAACAGCCTTAACTTAGTTTTACTTCAGGTAATTAATTGTCCCAGTAACTTTCAGATGGTGGAGCTTTAACACTCCCAAATATAAGCCCAAGAAATTTTATCTCCAATAACAAATCTCATTAACCAAAGCTTCAGATGAATCCTAAACAGATATTTACCATGACCTTATATTGATAACAGTAAGAGATTCAGACCAGAAAGTTTACAGCTTATCTTTCACACCAAGGCAGATTTTTTTTTGAGTTCAACATTACACAAATCATTTTGCTTTTAAGATGCCCAATGCATAGAAAACTTCTAAATTGCATATTGTTCATAACAGAGACATGTTCAAAGGGACAAAGGCCAAAAATTATTATTCTATTATTTTCAGAGTCCCTTTAAATAATGGGTATACTTTAAGATGATTTTATACAACCAACCAAAACTCTGCATCTTAATCTCACATAAAAGAATCTAATCAGAATTAACATTAATAATTTCTTCATTCTAAAAAATACTAATTCATCCTTTTCCAATTAAGGATTCCCTATAAATCTTTGGAAATACAAATAACAGGTAGAACAAAATGTACCCATGTTTTCCCAATAATAAGACACTGTCTTATTATTTTTTTTGGACAGAAAAAAACACCAGAGGACTTATTTTCAGGGGACAGCTTATTTTAATGAACATTGACAGCAACTTTAATAAACAGGTAAATGTGAACAAAAAAAAGTACCTTTATTCAATAATGATCATGTCATCTTCTTCAACATCGTCATAAGTGTCCATACCCTGAATTCCGTCCTAGATGTCTTGCGCCTCTATTTCCTTCAGAAGAAGTGGACCCAATCTGTCATGTCCAGCAATATAGCTCTCTTTAAATGAACATGTCTTGTCCAGGTAACCTGCTCGTAGTGCCTTGGTGACACAGCTGTCAGTAATTTTATCCCATGACTTCTTCACCCAAGTCACAACTTCTTGCAGACAGGGCTTCACAAAGTTTCCATGCTGATTTCTTTCCATTCTATTTTCAATGTAGTCATTGACTTCCATGCTCAAATGGTCCTTGAATGGCTTGTTTATTGCAATATCAAGGGTCTGGAGATAGGCAGTCATTCCTGCAGGAATCATTACTTGATCTATTCTTCTCTCTGCAAGGAAGTTCTTCATTTCTTTAGCGCGATGAGTTCTGGCTGAATCCCAGATTATCAGACCTATTTGGTTACCTTGCATAACAAATGGCAGCATTAAATCAACCCACTTTCTCATAGGCTTGTGTACACCAGGCTTTTTTGGTTTCAAGAACGTAAATGCCTGATACACATTTAATCTTATCTTTCTTGCCCTTACTGATGATTAGAGGTGTGGCTTTCTTTCCATCCAAAGGAATTGCCAAAACACAGGTGACCTGTGCACTTTCATAGCCAGTGGTGGGAATGTAGATTGACGTTGCACCCCTGTGATGAATTGTTGTTTGAGATCCTTGTCCCATAAACACTGCAGTTTCATCCATAGCAATCATATTGCAGGTTTGGTACTTGGAAATGTCGATCCTATCAATAAAGGACTTGAATGCAAGTGCACCTTTAATAACTTCAGCATCTTCCAGCTTAAACAGTGTTGTTGATTTTCTTAGGGACAGTTCATACCATTGAAGGAAACCATCCAACCAGTATTGTGATGTTTTGAATCCTTCTGAGACCATTTCAAACTCTGGTGCCATTGAAAGGGGAAATGCTTGAATATCAGCCCTGCGCACAACCAAGGCCTTTGCTCTCCTGTCAGCAATCCATTCACCAATGAGGATCTCCAAGTCAGGAGATAAGGGCTGCCGACCTGATCCAGACCTGTGCTTTTTCCCTTTTCCCTCATCCACCTGTTGATTGAGGTTATTATAATCTCCTCTCCATTTTCTGACCATTCGAAGATCCAAAAGTTTTTCTTTACAGAAAATTGCAAGATTCTTGCCATGTGACAATTGCTTTCTTGTACTTAACAGTATAGCTCTTCCTTTTTGTACTCATGTCTGGGGGTCAAAACAGACAGAATAATAAAATTATGACCATCAGTCCTTCTTTTCACTCCATCATGCCCCTCAATAATGTTTTAACCCCATCGTGCTCCCCGAGTGCTCCTTCTATCCTCCATGATGCCCCCTGAGTTCTTCTTTTATCCTCCATCATGCCCCCTGAGTTTTTTTTTTATCTTCCATCATGCCCCTTTTATCCACCATCATGCCCCCTCACTCCCGCTTACATACCGGATTTTTATGTTGTCCTGCCTCAGCTCTCCTCCGAGGAACTGCTCTTAATGGCACCAGCAAGCAAATCACTGGGGAATAACAGGATGACGCACTCAATGCTGCAGCTCTAATTGGATGAGGGTACCATAATGTAGCACGTAGCGCAGGGGATCACCTTCACTACAGTAGCAATCTCAATAGGGCTTATTTTCGGGGGAGGGTTTATTTTAGAGGAATCTTACACAGTAAGGGGAGGGCTTATTTTCGGGATAGGTCTTATTATTGGGGAAACACTGTATATAAAACAAAATATCTCACAAACAATTGTACATACCCTATAAGATTAGAATCCTGCTCTGGGTACTTCAAGAAAGCTATAGATCACATTTGCTATCATATTCATTAAACAAGAGACCATTATGCACTTAAATAAACATTAAATAATTTGCTGAAGATAGATGGAGACCTTAATAGAAATAAATCACTTTTGGAAAACTTGTGGTTCCAACAAACCTCTTAAAAGTTTCTTGCATTGCTAAGTAGTGGAATCTTTGATAGACTTGGGGGGGGGGGAAATGGTAATTAACACCATGTAAATGTAGGCTATTCCTAAAACAAGGGTTCCAAAGACCCAGGACCTAACCTAACACCTAACAATTAAAAGGCTCTAGGCAGGAGATTAGTTTAGCTTTCAGGGTCCTAAAAACCTTGGCCTGATCAGAGGCTGCTAAGATTACTGTGCCTCATAGCTTCCACTAACCACTTGCTCTAATTACAGATATTAAGAGGAAAAATCAGGGACACAATTTAAATAGCATCAAAACTGGTCCTTCAGGTCTTGACCTGAGAGTACATACAGGATAAAGCATCCTTATTCATCCCCTTCTTCAATATCTCCTAATGGTCTATGATTCCATCTGTCTATCTTTTGTAACTTCCTGCTTATATCTGGCCATGCATTTGAAAGGATCCAGACCTGAATATTTCCTTTCACTAAATTCACTCAACTGTTTTTTAGTTGCTCTGTTTCCCTCCTCAGAAGTCGGCGGGGAAGGGGGTGGGTAAATAAGTTAATAAGTTCTCCAGAGGATTGCTAGGGCTGGAGGTAGTTGGGGGTGAAGCAAATGGGCAGCATGGTCTGAGGAGGAGGAGGAAAAGGAGAAGCATATGAGGAGGAAGAGAAAAGGGGGTCCCATGAGAATGGTAGGACAGACTCCTGTTATGTTCCCCTCCCCAACTCCACCTGATATCTTTTTCAACTCTACCATGCTGTCCCTATCTCCCTTTTCAACAAGCTCCATCTCTCTTTTCTTTCTGCCTACAACATACTGTTTCTTTCTCTCTTCACCAACCTATCAAATCAATAATCATGAACAATTTTAGGTTACTTATTTAATTATCAATTTTCCAATTTTTGACAAATAATAACCAAATAAACATAACATAACCCATCAAAAAAAATTGGATAGGAATCACATGTAATGTATAATCCTTTCAATTTTGATATACCAATTAAAATTATTTAAACAAAATCTATAATTTTCCATAATATCCTAACTAGATATTTCATTCAAATTGTTGATTGCAAAAATCAATCCTTCTTGTTCCGTATATATAAAATCACCTCTTTTCTCCTTTCCTTTGTTTTTTTTCTTCAAAACTTTTAAGATTCACAACATATCTAACTAAATAACTTAGCAAAGTTTATACCCATGTCCAGCAGAGCTGACAAAATTTTAAAGCATAACTTATAATGTTTATAAATTACCCAATATGTTTTAGAAGATAACATACTTCATTTAATTAGGGGATATGTGACCTTTTCAGATAACTTATCAGGACTTTGTTTTAACAAACTATTTTTAAGCCAAATCAAATCAAAAACTGCTGCAAATTTCCAGTAGTGATGTTTCAATATTCAAATAAATTTAGAATAAACAAATTTAGCATATACCACTCAATAGTAATTATCTCCCACAATTTCAGAATCATAATTCAAATTTTAAACATATACACAGCTTCCCAAAATCCAATAGTATAGCCAGCAAGGCAATGTGTGTGTGTGTGTGTGTGTGTGTGTGTGTGTGTGTGTGTGTGTGTGGCAGTAAACTTTTTCTCCTTGTTTTCCCTCAGGCAAAATAACCCTACTTAACAAATTTAGAATTTTCAAGAGGAATCCCAGAAAAAGACTCCACCTCACTTTCCTTCTGTTTATCAGCTTTTTTTGTTCTCTTTTACCTATCCCCATTCATAGCTTCAAACTTTCAAGTCTTCAAGCTCTTAAAATGCAAACCTGATCCATAAAGTTTTTGCTCCTTTTTTTTTGGTGCTATTTACTGCCAGAATTTAAAGCATCCAAATGTTTTTTGTTTCACCCCCAAGTTCTCAATTCTTAAATTTTAGATTAACAATTATTGCAAAGAGATTACAATTTAAATATTCCTTTAGTTTGTTTTTATTATTATCATTATAGCTTTTTATTTACAAGATGTATGCATGGGTAATTTTTCAGCATTGACAATTGCAAAACCTTTTGTTCCAATTTTTCCCCTCCTTCCTTCCACCCCCTCCCTTAGATGGCAGGTTGACCAATACATGTTAAATATGTTAAAGTATAAGTTAAATACAATATATGTATATATGTCCATACAATTATTTTGCTGTACAAAAAGAATCAGACTTTGAAATAGTGTACAATTAACTCGTGAAGGAAATAAAAAATGCAGGTGGACAAAAATAGAGGGATTGGGAATTCTATGTAATGGTTCATCTCCCAGAGTTCTTTGTATTGCCAAGGTCCATCTGCAAAGACCTTAGTTGATGGAAGCTCATTATATTGCTTGTCTTGGTGGGGGTTGGGAAACCTAGCAGATCATCAGAATCAGGGCTGGGACAGATCCAGTGGAGGCTGCAACAAGCCTGGATCTCCTATTGGAATTCAAAGGGGTGCTTTTGACCAGGATTTGTAAATCAAAGGTCCTGGCATCCTGGACTGATAATGTGTCAGCCAGGAGGGGCTAGGTATCTGAAAGAAATCACAGCTCAATCTGAAAGGAATAGGAAATACAGTTTCTTAAAGAGACCACAACCCGATTCAATATCACAGGTTCAATTCCCCTCCTACCCACCCAAATCTAAGATAATGATATATCTAGTATCTACTATAGTCAGTTTCTAAACATGACAGGGAAGAAGGGAAGGAGGAAGGGAGGGAGGAAAGTCAATGGCAAAAGTTTGATATTTCTTCAAAAGGAAACTATAAATTAAACAAAGTGATGTAATATAGCTTCTAGGGAAACTGCAATAATTTTAAGGTACCTTGACCTTTGGGGGCTTCTGTTCTAATAATCTATCTGATTCTAAAGTCTTGTAGGCTCAGGCTAGTCTCACAAATCAAACTCCTGAGACAATAGTGAATAGACCACTCCTCAGTGGATTATATCATATAATCTGTTGTCCAGTGATAACTGAATTCTTGAGACCACTCCTTGGTTCTATCCCAGACCATAAAATTAGCATACCTATAACATGAAGAACTAGATAAATGTGTCTCTCTGTTTAATTTTCTTGGAATTTAGACCGTTTCAATTGGCATTACAATTACAATAAACTGCCTCCTTGACTTGAAAATGGATTGATGCCTGTAAACTCTTTTGAGACACCTCAAGACACTGGTTTATGACCCCAGTCTTCTGGACCCTTCCCAACCTCAACAAAACCATAGGATCAGGTTCCCATTTTCCCTTATCTTTCCTCCCTGACAAATAATTCCCAGAATATGGGTGAACAGAACAATTTTGGGAATGTATAGAATAAACTGATCTAGCCCTTATTTACCCAGCCTGTACATTGAGAATACATATCTCAGGATCAACAAAAGATATGTCTTTGTTTAAATTCAAATTTATATGTTGTTTCCCCATTTCCCCCTGATCTAGCACCTATTTTCCCAGCTAGTGTCAAATTGTTTTAATGAGTAATGCTTCCTAATATAGTTTTTAAAAATAGCTTAGAATGTAAGCCATATTCTCAGCCAACGAGGATGAGCCAGCAAAGGTAGAAATGGTAATATTGTGTCAGGGGACAGATATATTGCTTATGATGCTTATGCTCAGGCCTCATTTTTACCTCTTGTATGGTGAGAGTGATGGCTGCTTCTCATGAGAAACGATAAAACTTTTTCTTTGCACCTTGAGAGATCTCTGAGATTTATTGGATGGGTTACATATCACACAGAAGGAAGGGAGGGAAGGAAGGAGGAAGGAAAGAGGAGAGGGAAGGAGAGAAGGAGAGGTAGAAAAGGAGGAAAGGAAGAAGCAGAGGGAGGGATTTTGACCAAGATTTGTAAATCAAAGGTCCTGGCATCCTGGACTGATAATGTGTTAGCCAGGAGGGGCTGGGAATCTGAAAGAAATCACAGATCAGGAGGGATCTCCTGAGAAGAAGAGGGAAAGAGAGGTAGAAAGGGAGGAAAGGAGGGGAGAAAGGAGGGGGAAGGAGGAAAAATGAAGAATGTATTAAGTACCTCCAAGGTCCCAAGCACTGTGCTTGTCACTGTACAAATATCATCTCATTTGTTCTGGAATATATCCCAAAATTTTATTGGGATTTTGGGCCTGTATTGCAAAGGTGTCTCAAAAAAAAATGTGTAGGTTTAGACCAATTCCAAATCAAGAGGTAAAGATTTTATTACACTGATGTCAGCTGGCTAATTTCCAAAAGGGAGTTTTAGTGATTAACAAAGGGAAAGATAAGGGCTAAATTCCATAGAAGACTAGCCTTTAACAAGGGAGAAGAAGCCATTAAGACAGAGCTAATCTTGTTGAATTAGTATAGCCAAAAGATAGATTAAATACCCAAAGAAATTAGTGGGGGTTTATGCCATTGACTAGCCCAGTAAATTTCCAAAAAGGAGTTGGCTAGGTTGCTTATATGCAAGCTAATCCTAAAGGGACAGTGAAGAAGTGAGGTACTAAAAGATTCTTTTATAAGAGTAAATAATCTCAGGGGAATGACATCATGACTTGGTCTTCTGATTGGATAAAGTAACTGGGAGGACTCATGATACTTTTGTCAATGCAAAGTATTAAACAAGGAATTCAACAAGGGCCTACTACCTTAAAGATCCACTTAAGGATAATAAAAGGCTTACTCAAGAACAAAAAGATCCCGGCAGCTAGTTGAAGCAGTGGATAGAGCACCAGCTGTGAAGTCAGGAGGACCCGAGGTCAAATTTGGACTCAGACACTTAACACTTCCTAGTTATGTGGCCCTGGGCAAGTCACTTAATCCCAATTGCCTCAGGGGGAAAAAACAAAAGGATCACTTAAGGAGATAATCCTATCAGTGTTCCTCCCAATTTGACTCAGAGAGTAAGTATGGGAATTCAATTAGGGTTCTCTAGAAGGAAGGCTCATTTAAGGGACAAAATAATCCTGTCAGTCCCCTCCCTATTCTATCTAGACACTGGATGGGACATGACCTTTTGCTGGGTCTTATTCAGCCCCCATCATTCCCTGTGTGCCTCTATCTTTAGGTTTTTCAAGACACAACTCAAGTAAAACTTTTCCATGGTTAAGTCCCGTCCTTCTTCCTCTTCCTCCTCCTTTTAGTTTTCCCTCCTCAAATTTGCTTGTATTTATTTATCTTGTAATGCTGGAGAAACTGAGCAAGATAGAGATTAGAGAACAATTTAATAGTTTATTAAATGGAGAGATATACTGGGACCAAATGAATCCATGGTTGGTCCCAGGGCTGAATGAGACTATTGTCTCAAAGAATCAGCCTTGAGCAAGATTTTTATAGGATAAAAAGAACAATGACATAATGGGGGAGGTACCTGGATGGGGATAACCTAATGGGGGGAGGCATCTAGGATGACACAATGGAAGGATGTACTGGAGAGGTAGTCTAATGATGTCTAAAATGGATAAACCTTTATCCTGTCAAACATTAAGAAGGAATGATTATAGCCTAAAGATATAAAACCTTTATCTCATCAAACATTAAAAAGGAAAGATTATAATTTGAAAGAGTAACTAAATAGGACAATTGGAGAAACTGGGTCAGGACATTAAAAGGGAACTGTGGCACAACAATCTGTGTAAGTCATCTGCTGTAAGGGTTCCTCTACTCACCAAGAGGGTCTCAACTGAACTCTTACCATACCAGGTCTTCGGCTGTCTCTAGCACAGCTCTCTTTAGCTATGTTCTTTCCCCACAGAGCACCCGGGACACCAGATGTTGTTAAACCAGCAAGCGTTTATTGCCATCTCTATTCTCTTTCACCTCCACACAATTCTCTTTCCCTATTCCCCTCAGTTCCCCCCTGCAATTCCCTCAGTTCCCCCCTGCAATTCCCTCCTGCAATTCCCTCAGTTCTCTTCTTCCCGCTTTCCTCTCCCTTCAATATATATATATCTCCCTTCTTATATATCCTCCCCATGGTGTGGTTACAATTACTTATATCGGCCCCATCTGCGTTATTCCCCACCTAGATTGCCTTGATAAGTTACAGGAGTTAATCATCTTTTTCTGGGTAAACGCCTTCTTAGAGCTGCTTTTCTGTTTTCACTTAATGAGCATATCCTAGCTCTCTGGTCCCTCCATGCCATGTACCTAACAATCTGCAAACATTTATTTTTTATTATTTTTTTAATTAAAGTGTTTTAATTTTCAAAACATATGCATGGAAAATTTTTCAATATTAACCCTGGCAAAACCTTGTGCCCCAATCCCAGCCCCTCCCTCCTCCTAACTCCTCCTCTAGATAGTAATCCAATATTATATGTTTCCATTATATATTATTATCCAATTATTATATATATATATATATATCCAATTATATATATTATCCAATATATAATCCAATTATACATAATAGTAAAAATATATATTAAATGCAATATATACATACATATTTATATATTATCTTGCTGCACAAGAAAAAAATCAAATCAAAAAGAAAAAAATGAGAAAGAAAATAAAATGCAAGCAAACAACAAACAAAAGAGTGAAAATGCTATGTTGTGATCCACAGTTCCCACAGTCTTCACTTTGGATATAGATGGCTCTCTTCATCACAAGATCATTGGAACTGGTCTGAATCATCTCACTGTTGGAAAGAGTCACGTCAATCAGAATAGTTTGTCATATAATCTTTTTGCTGTCATGTACAATGATCTCCTAGTTCGCTCATTTAACTTCACATCAATTCACTGTAAGTCTCTCCAGGACTTTCTGAAATCATCCTGCTGATCATTTCTTATGGAACAATAAAATTCTATATCATTCATATAGCAGAACTTATTCAGCCATTCTCCAACTGATAGACATCCATTCAGTTTCCAGTTTCTTGCCACTACAAAAAGGGCTGCCACAAACATTTTTGCGCATATGCATCCTTTTCTCTCCTTTAAGATCTCTTTGGTATATAAGCTCAGTAGAAACACTGCTGGATTAAACGGTATGCACATTTTCATAGATCATAGTTCCAAATTGTTCTCCAGAATGGTTAGATCAATCAGTTCATAACTCCACCAACAATGTATCAGTGTCCCAGTTTACCTACATCCCCTCCAATATTCGTCACTATCTTTTCCTGTCATTTTAGCCAATCTGACAGGTGTGTAGTGGTATCTCAGAGTTGTCTTAATTTACATTTTTCTGATCAATAGTGATTTAAAGCACTTTTTCATATGAATAGAAATGGTTTTAATTTCTTCATCTGAAAATTATCTTGTTCATATCCTTTTGTTATGCCCTGAATAATATATATATATATTATATATATATGTATGTATATATGTATATATTATATATATAATAGCCACCACCACTCCTTCCATGCAATTAGGACAGGAAAAACCTTGAAGCTCTGACCATCTTCACATACCATTGTGACACAATAAATGATAGAAAAGAAAAACAATTTCTGTGTGCCAGCCACTCTGACTCCATCCTTGTCCAAAACTATCCTGGGAATAGAATTGTGCTATCTCACCTTCTGCCTAAAAACCTAAGTTATAGCCCCTATCTATCCAAGAATGGTCTTCCTCCCTTTTCTGACAGGGCTTGAGCCACAGTCTAAATCTGTAAATACTAAGTTAACTCCTCTTTCCCCGTTCTCTCTCTAAACTAAAAATAACAACAGCTGCAAAATGTTAGATTAATTGCCTTCTTGACTTCTGTATCCTGCTGGCAAATTCTACTTAGGTAAAACCCTATATAACTTCCCTGCCTCAGTTCCTCAGGACCAAAATGATTTGGACATGAGTCCCATCCAGTAGGCTAGCCTAAACTCTCCACATTAAAAAGATTAAAAACCAATCTCTGCCTTACCTCAGTTTCTCTAGTATTACACTTTGACCATTTATCAATTGGAGAATGGCTTGAATTTTTATAAATTTGAGTCAATTCTCTACATGTCTTAGAAATGAGGCCTTTATCAGAACTTTGTAAAAATGTTTTCCCAGTTTATTACTTCCCTTCTAATCTTGTCTAATCTTCATTAACTTTGTTTGTACAAAAACTTTTTAACATAATATAATCAAAAATCATCTAATTTTTGTTCAATAATGAATTCTAATTCTTCTTTGGCCACAATTCCTTCCTTCCTTCTCCACAGATCTGAGAGATAAAAACTATCCTTTGTCCTTCTAATTTGCTTATACTACCACTCTTTATATCTAAATCATGAACTCATTTCTACCTTATCTTGGTATAGGGTATTAGGTGTGGGTCGATGTCAAGTGTCTGCCATATTAGTTTCCAATTTTCCCAGCAGTTTTTGTCAAATAGTGAATTTTTATCCCAAAAGCTGGAGTTTTGGGCCTAGATTACTATAGTCATTGACTATTTTGTCCTGTGAACCTAACCTATTCCACTGATTGACTAGTCTATTTCTTAGCCAGTACAAAATGGTTTTGATAACTGCTGCTTTGTAATATAGTTTTAAATCTGGCACAGTTAAGCCACCTTCATTTGCATTTTTTTCCCCACTTATTCCTTTGAAATTCTTGACCTTTTGTTCTTCCGGATGGACTTTGTTGTTATTTTTTCTAGGTCTGTAAAATAATTTCTTGGGAGTTTGGTTTGGTACTGAATAAGTAGATTAGATTAAGTAGGACTGTCATTTTTATTATATTCTCTCAGCCTACCCATGAGCACTTGATTTTTTTCTGATTGATGAGATCTGACTTTATTTGCGAAACACAAGCATTTATTAAGCAGCTCTTAATATGTCTCTATTCTACCCACCCTTAACACAGTGACTGGCATTTAAGAGGTGCTTAATACATGTTGTAGATGTTGATCAATTAAATGACTTGCCAGGTACTAAGAATAGGGATAGAAAGAAAGATAAAAAGCAGTTCCTGTTCTCAAGGAGCTCACAATCTAATAGAGGAGATGCCGACAACTATGTATATATAAGATATATATAAGAAATACTGGAGGTAATCTTCTTGGAAAGGCAACAGCATATTAAGAGGGATTTGGAAAAGTTTTGCTACAGAAGTTCCCTTCTACACACCCTTCCCCCACAGAAGAATAAAAATTCATTGTGGGCAAAGACTATGTTTTTTTCATGTTTGTTTTTGTGCCTCAGGCAACCACACCTGGTGCTTGAAAACTGGTATAGAAAAAGTTTGATAAATGCTTCTTGAATTGAATGGAATTGAAATGAAATTCATGCAATCTAATTAAGTTGTTAAATTCCTAAGAGGAACCAGGTAATATATATCTTTGTAGCCCCAACAGAGCTTTCAATATATCCTTGGGGAAAAAAATAAGTTCACCTTTTTAGTGCTTTTAGATGAGTAGGTATCCAAGCTCAAAAATCTTAAAAGCACTGATCTCCATTTATCTGAATGGTATCAACACCTATGAGATTAGAAGCTAAATACTGTTTATCTTAAAAAAAAAAAAAAAAAAAAAACTTTTATTAAGCCTTCCTCCAGAGATCATTGTCAGGAGTGTTAATAACATAACTTACCCAGGGAAAAATTCTGATCAGCTTGGAATCTATCATCACCTTCAGAAGATACGGCCTGAGAGACTGTGAAGTACAAATCAAAAGCTGTAAAGTGTTTAAAATATGCTCATCTTCTAATACATCCCAGAAACATCAGTGGTTCAATTTTTATTTGGTTCTTAGCAAACCAAGTTCTTTGGACCTTTTAATTTTCAGTTCAAGGCATAAAAAAAGGTCATATTGACCAGTTCTCCCTTTCCATATCTAATCTTCTCTTTCTGGTTTGACTGAGATTCAGGTTGCTAAACAAATGAAAGGGCAGGTATACATTTTTAAAAATTTATTTATTTTATGTTGAACTTAAGAGATAATACTAGCATTTCCATAACATAGTAGAATGGGGGTGAGGGGAGGGATATAATTGTACATGAAACTGTAAATCTATTAGGTACAATTCGTTATTCCTTTTAAATATATAAAGTTATCATGTAACTTTTTAAACCCTTTTTTTCCTTCCCTCCATCAATATGGGGGGATACCATTAGACACAAATATGTAGGTTATGTAAAACCATTTTATACACACTTCTATTTATCAATTCTTTCTTTGGATGCAAACAACATCTTTTTTCATATGTCCTTTGTAGTTAATTTGGGTATTTATAATAATCAAAATGACTTAGTTACTCAAAGCTGTTGTTACTTTATTCAGTGTTCTCTGTTACAGAAGCAACCTGTTAGTTACTGCTGGATGTTATGGGAGTCACCTGCCAGTAGCTGCTGAGAATTCAAATCAGATCAGCAGAATGGATCCCTTCATGTGAGAGGATGATAATGATATAAGGAGACTGAGAAGTAGTTGCATTCTCTGACCTCTCTCCTCTTCCCTTTTGCCTCCAATTTATTTCATTCCCAATCCACAAGCAACATCTGAGTCAGTAAAGGCTGATTTGCAATTCCTTTAGGGTTGTTATGATTCACAGCTGTGGGGGCTTTTGGAGAACTGACCTGCCCCTTCACACTTAAATGTGGTCCTTAATAGTTCTCCAAACTGTTGTCAAAAACAATTTGTGTCAAAATTTTTGTCAAAATTGTCAAATTTTGTGTCAAAAAAATTTGCATTAGATACCAAGGATCTGGGTATTCTTGAAGAAAAAAAATAATGATTATATTGGAGGAAGTGTTGGAAAATTGGGACATGAAGGCATCATTGGCAGAGCTGTGAAATAATCCAACCATTCTGAGTAATTTAGAATTTTGCCCACAGGACTATAAACTATACCTACTCTTTGATTCAACAGCATCCCAAAGAGATCATAAAAGAAAGACAAGAACCTGTTATATTTTGCTTCCTAGAGCCCCCAAGCTGGGGTGATTAAAATATCCTGCTTTCTAGAGCTCCCAAGTTGGGGTGACAAAACATACCCTACTTTCTAGAGCCCCTAGCCAGGGTGATTAAAATATACCATCCTATTGGAAAAGTGATGAGGCAGGACTCCTGAGGATAGTGGGAAAATGGAGAACATTTATTACAAGATCTTTTCCCCTTTTATATCCTCATACCCTTAAGTAAGCCCAGTATACTGCACATGTGGGACCACATAAACAACTTGCTATTGTGTGTAGATTGTCACCTAGTATCACTCTTTGCCACATGGTATCCCTCTGCTTCAATCACTACACAGGTTGTCACCACCCCCTGACTTCCCAGGAAGGCTGATGCTCTTAGAGGAGATGGGGGCCAAACCAGACATTGTCAGCAAGTTCCCTCTGGGCTGAAGGGTCTTATACCTTACCCAGAGTTCCCCCACTATCCGTGGCCCTCTACAAGGACCCACATGTGCAAAAACATTTATAGCAGCCTTTTTTTGTATTGGCAATGAAATGGAAACTATTTATCAATTGGAAAATGGCTTGATTTCTTATAAATTAGAATCAATTCTCTATATGTTTTTCAGAACCTTTGCAAAGGTGATTATTGAAAACTATCTTTGCATGTATTTGAAAAAATAAAATACTATTTTAAAAATTTTTATTGCATAAAAAAGCACAGCTTTAATCAGAAATGAATATGGTTTTATCCATCAAAATCATACTAAAGAAAATATGTTTGTACCTTATTTCTCCTTTATATTCTGGCTAAATTGTATTATTTATATATATTGTATTATTTATATATAATATTATATATATATAATATATATATACATAATAGAGGAGGATTTTATACACACACACACACACACACACACACACACACATATATAATCCTCCTCTATTATAAAGTGAGATCTTTGAAATCAAGGTCTTTCTTGATCTTCTATTTTCATCCGCAATGTTTTGCAAAAAGTAAGCACTTCATAACTAGTTCTACATTCTGTTTTTTTTTTTTTTTACAGTCTTCTCCTTTTCCTTACTTACTTCTTCCCTTCATTTTCCCCTTTCTCTTTCCCCTTTTCTCTCTTTTCTCTTACCTTTTTACTCCTTCTCCTCTCCTCTCTTCTTTTTCCTTTCATCTCTTCTCAAGCTTCCCTTCTTTGTCTCTTCTGTTTTCCTCTACCCATTTCTCTTTTTTCTCTCATCTCTCTCTTCTCTTGTTTTTTATGTTTTTCTTTCCCTCTCATTCCCCCACCTCTTTCCTCTTCTCTCTTCTCCTGAAAATGCCCTAAGTATCCAACAAAAGGTAAATTGTTAAATAAATTGCTGTACATTAATGTTATGGAATATAAGAATATAATTAAGACTAACAAAGATGTGGTATATAAATATGGAAAAAAATTATATTGTGCTATAATTTTTTAAAAAACAAAACTAGAAAAAGAGTGTACACTAACACTCTGGAACAATGGAAAGAGGGAAATGAAATAGAGTAATTATGACTGGACAAAGAATGGGCTTAGGAGTGACTGAAATAATGTTATGGTACTTAATACATCAAATTTAATTAATTACAATGTAAATAGTGAATAATATTTTATTATTATTAATTCTTTTCATTAAGGAAGGGAATAAATATAAATTATGCATCTTCCTTGTGTCCGGTATGGTGTTAAATGATGTGATGGGAGAGCAATACCTAGTTCAAATTAAACATGTGAAAAATTCACATTGGCCATACTCTTTGACAAAAGGTAGATTTATTTAAGGGAAGAGGTTACAGACAAAAATGAAGAGATATGATAGACACCAGGAATGGTAAATATGAAATAGAATTGGGAGAGTGAATAATTAGAAAATGAAAAAGACAATTTCCCCAGGGGAACTCACAAGAGAAAGGAAATATTCTGTGAGGTAGGAGGGAGAAAGTCATTGTCTGGCAGGTTAGACTAACCAGAGTTAACTAGAGTAAGAAGAGTAAGTGCTATTAGAAAGAAGGCACTATGAGGGAGAAAAACAGAATACTTCACAGTGTCTTAGTCCAGAAGAGAACTTAGCAAAGATTTTCATCATAAACAGATCTTTTATATAGGAAATTTACCTAGTGAAGAAATGTGGGAACTCAGAGAAAGGTCTGGAGTCAAACTTGGCAGAACAAAGGAAGGGGTCTGGAACCAAGTGGAATATACTAAAGATATGAGAATCATTATCTCAAAAGGTTATTGAAAATATCCAGAGGTAGAGGAATGGGCAATAGGGGTTGTTATAGAGTTCCATCTTAGATAGTCTGGAAATTATCTGATAATAGAATTATCTGATGATAGCTTCCTCCTGACAGGGGAAGAGAGTAGGTCACATCATTAAGTGCTTTATGAATATTATTTCATTTGATCCTCTCAAAAATCCTGGGAGAAAAGTACTATTTTTTATCCCCAATACAGTAGAAGAAACTGAAATAAACAGAGATTAAGAAGGTCTCACAACTAGTATTTATCTAAAGTTAGATTAAAATTAGACCTTCCTGACTCTAATCTCAGCATTTTATTCATTGAACCATTTAGCAGCTTAAATAGTTATTAAGGCAGTTTAGTGTTTGTATTCAAATTCAGCGTTAAGTTCTTAAAAAAAAAAACATTAAAAAGAACAAGATAGTATGAGTTTTAGAGGAGGAAAAGGATACTTCTGGTTGAAAAGGAAAAGGGGAATCAGGAGAGATTTGGGAAAAAGGAAATTTGGATATCTGATCTGGTTCTAAAGAATTAGTAGGATTGGGGAAAAAAAACAGACATGGGGTGGAAGGGTAGTGCTGGATTGGAACAGGATAAAACTGTAGTATAAACGAGAAAGCAGGCAGTATTTGGGGAAAGCCAAGGCTTGGCTGTATGCAAGGGGGTGTAATTGAGGACTAAATTGAGAGATGGAGGGTGGGGAGCAGGCCTGGAATGCTAGGTAAGATTTTCTGGATTATATTCCATAGATAATAAGGAGCCAGTGACAATATTTGTACATTGGCAGGGTGGGATCAGAGTTGTGCTTTAGAAAAACTCATCCAGAATCATTGTGTGGGATGGATTAGAACAGCAATAGTATGTCTGACTTTTCCACTCCGATTAATACTGCCCTTCACCACCCTCAGGTTATGGGGCTAAGATTACAAGCCATCAAGCATCTGAGTTTTTTCCTCTCTCTGTGACGCTTCCAGAAAAGTGATGAATGTCATGGGGACCTCCACTTACTGCCTCTGGCATGCATGTAGAGACATGCAGTGTGAGAAACAGTCAGGCTCCTAGTTTTACACCCTGAGGTGACAGAGAGGACAAAAGGAAAGTTTTATTCATGGAGGCCTTTATGTAAAATTCATCAACTCCATTTAGTGAGAAGTCTTACCAGAGCCTTACCAAGAGGGAGCATTTGCCAAGTGCAGCCAATAAAATTTACCAAGTTAATAAGACCAAACACATTTGCTTTCCTACCAAGTCTTGGATTCCAAATTAGACAACAGCTTCCAAATCTATTTGTGTTTCTGTTGTGGAGTTTAGAAAGCAGCCCCAGGTAAGCATTTCTTTCATTTCCTGTCAGGTGTCTCCATCACTTGCCCCATGATAGGGAGCTTGCAAGAACAAAGCTCTGTAGCAGCTGCTAGGACATAAGCTCCAGAGCTAAGCTCTGTTCCTAAATGGGGTCTTTTATTTAGCTGTCTATGGAAAAAAGTCCAACAACGATAGAAATACTTTTTGTGGTAGGAAAAAATGGAAATTGAGTGATATCCACAGATAGGAGAAATGGATGGATGAAATGGAGAGCCTAATATGAAGAGAATGTGATATTAATACACTTTAAAATAGGGACATAAAGAATTCAGAGAAACATAAGAAGACTTGTATGAACTGATATATAGCAGAAAGAGCAAACACAGAAGTTGAATCTGATCCTTTTTTAATTGTAAAATCTTATTTAGTGCTTTAAAGTTATCAAAGTGTTTTCTCTCCTCACCACCACCAACTTTACAGTCTGATTAGAAATGTGATAACAAGACTAGAGATATATTAAGCCATTCAATATTGATTACGTTAAATTAAAAAGGGTTTGCACAAACAAAATGAAAAGAAACAAGATTAAAAGGGAAATACAAAGCTGAGGGAAAAAAATTTACAGCCAGTGTTTCTGATAAAAGTCTCATTTCTTTTTTTTTTTTGTTTGTTTGTTTTTTTATAAGTATTTTTTTTATTTTTAAAAAAATTCTTTACAAAATTATCCCTTGCATTCATTTCTGTTCCGACTTTTTCCCTCCCTCCTTCCACCCCCTCCCCCAGATGGCAAGCAGTCTTATATATGTTAAATATGTCACAGTATATCCTAGATACAATATGTGTATGTAGAACCGAACAATTCTCTTGTTGCACAGGAAGAATTGGATTCAGAAGATAAAAATAACCCAGGAAGAAAAACAAAAATGCAATCAGTTTACATTCGTTTCCCAGTGTTCTTTCTTTGGGTGTAGCTGTTTCTGTCCATCATTGATCAATTGAAACTGTGTTAGATCTTCTCTTTGTTGAAGAAATCCACTTCCATTAAAATACATCCTCATACAATATCGTTGTTGAAGTATATAATGATCTGATTCTTCTCATTTCACTTAGCATAAGTTCATGTAAGTCCCTCCAAGCCTCTCTGTATTCATCCTTCTGGTTATTTCTTACAGAACAATAATATTCCATAACATTCATATAACCACAATTTACCTAACTATTCTCCAATTGATGGGCATCCATTCATTTTCCAGTTTCTAGCCATTACAAACAGGGCTGCCACAAACATTTTGGCACATGCAGGTCCCTTTCCCTTCTTTAGTATCTGTTTGGGGTATAAGCCCAGTAGTAACACTGCTGGATCAAAGGGTTTGCACAGTTTGATAACTGTAATGGACTGAAACTCGAGTTGATGCACTGAGATCCCAAGCACAAGACTAAATAGTAATTGGATCATACTCTATTAATATATATGTTTGGAGAAAGAATGACCCCCGCCCACTCTTTGTGCAAGTTCTGATGTGTTGTATAAGAAATGATGATTTTGGTGGGTGGAGGCAGAGGGGTGGAGAAAGGAGCGAAGAGAGATGGCTGGCTGGCTTCTTGTCGCAGCTGCTCACATTGCTATCGCCATCCCCCTTCACCTCAAAAAGAATAAAGATTGAAGATTTTCCCTTAACCTGAATTCCTGACTCCGGCTGATTTTAAAATACACGGTCATCACAGATAACTTTTTGGGCATAATTCCAGATTGCTCTCCAGAATGGTTGGATTTGTTCACAACTCCACCAACAATGTATCACTGTCCCAGTTTTCCTGCATCCCCTCCAACATTCATCATTATTTTTTCCTGTCATCTTAGCCAATCTGACAGGTGTGTGGTGGTATCTCAGAGTTGTCTTAATTTGCATTTCTCTGATCAATAGTGATTTGGAACACTCTTTCATATGAGTAGAAATAGTTTTAATTTCATCATCTGAAAAATTGTCTGTTCATATCCTAAAAATCTCATTTCTAAAATATATAAAGAACTGTTATCAAATTTATAAAAATACAAGTTATTCTCCAATTGATAGATGGTCATAGGTTATGAACAGACAATTTTCAAATGATGAAATTAAAGCCATCTATAGTCATATGAAAAATGCTCTAAATCACTATTGTTTGGAGAAATGCAAATTAAAATAACTCTGAGGTACCACCTCATATGAACATTATTTCATTTAATCCTCTCAAAAATCTTGGGAGAAAAGTACTATTTTTATCCCCGTATTACAGTAGAAGAAAATGAAATATACAGAAATTAAGAGACTTACTCAGGGTCTCACAATTCGTTTTTATCTAAAGTTAGACTAGAATTTAGGCATTCCTGACTCTAATCTCAGCCAAATTTCAGATTAGCTTTCAGATTAGCTAAAATGACAGGAAAAGACAGTGTTAAATGTTGGAAGGAATGTAGAAAAACTGGAGCACTAATGCATTTTTGATGGAGTTGAGAAATGATCCAAACATTCTGGAGAGCAATTTGGAACTATTTCCAAAGCTCTAATTAACTGCATATACCCTTTGATTCAGCAGTGCCATTACTGGTGTAATGCTGGAGAAACTGAGGCAGAGGCAGAATCAGAGCATTGAGAGCAGGAATGGACTATCGATCCAGTTCTGACAGGGTAGGGAGAGGCACCAGACATTTTGATAAATTGGGATCAAGAAGAACAATGACAGGATGGAGGGAGCACTGGACATTCTGATAAGTAAGGAATGTCTGGGGGCTTGATGTCTAAGGTCTTTGTCCTTATCTGGATCATGATGATTAGGAGTGGGATGTTGCAACCAGGCAGAACAATTCAGGGAAATTGAGGCAGAACAATTAGGGAAACTGAGATAGAATAATCAAAGGAAACTGTGGCACAACACTAGGTCTAAATCACAAGCAAATCATAAAGAAAGGAAAAGCACCCACACATGCAAAAATGTTTGTAGCATCTCTTTTTGTGGAAGCAAAGAATTGGAAATTGAGTAGATACCCATCACTTGGGTAATGGTTGAATAAACTGCAGTATATGAAGGTGATGGGATATTGTTGTTCTATTAAAAAATAATGAACAAGCTGATTTTAGAAAAGCCTGGAATGATTTACACGAACTGATCCAAAGTGAAACAAGCAGAACCAGGAATACATCATACATAATAACTGTAAGAATGTATGATAATAAACTATGAAAGGCTTGGTTCTTCTCATTGATTCAATGATTCAAGGCAGTTGCAATAGATTTAGGATAGAAAATGCCATCTACATCCAGAAAAAAAAAAAAAAAAACTACGGAGACTGAATGTAAATCAACCCATTCTATGTTCACTTCTTTTTTATGTTTTTTTTTTCTCTTCCATGGTTTTTGCCTTTTCTTCAGATTTTTCTCTTCCAACATGAGCCATAAGGCAATGTGTATTTTTAAAAAATACATAAAAAAATAAAAGTTATTCAATAAACCCAACACTTTAAATATATATGACTTTTAACTTTTTAAGTGGCTTTTTTCCTTTATACATCCATTTCCCCCTCCCTTCACCACAACCTTTTTATAACTAAGCAGATTTTTATCTTTTAATTTCAGAGATAGAACCAAGAGGACAGATTAGGGGCAGCAATGCAGCTGAACTTTTTCAATATTCTCTACCAAACAATTTCAAATAATTTCTCAAGTGAAATTTTAGAGCAGTAGAGCCAACAAAAGTGTTGATGAGACATTTTTCTAGCCTAAGAAAACTTGAGATACAGGCAGGAAAGGCCTGTGACATTATTGTAGAATCTATCTGGAGTACATGTAATAGCAGTAACAGCTTCAGATAGGACTCTTTGCTGGCTCTGGATACAGCTGGCACTGATGGGCAACTCTATTGCCCATAGCAGTTTTGGGTCACAGTTCCAGGGTAGAGTGGTTTGTGGTCTGTAACAAGAGAGCAGTTTCCCTGGTCTCAGCTTCAAGACAAGCAGGAGAGCAGGGACCTTTTTTGAGTAAAGATCAAAGCAGAGACCAGGAGAACAGTGACCATACCTCTTCCCAGAAGTTGGAAAACTTGTAGGGCACCAGAATTAGATATGAAAATGCCAGGTGAGCAACTTTAAAAGTCCTACTTTGACATAAAGATCAAAGACCAGAAATAGCCTGGGGGAAAATGAGCAAACAACAACAAAAAAGAATTTGACCATAAAAAGTTACTATGGTGGTAGAGAAAATTAAGACACAAACTTAGAAGATGACAAATTAAAAACAGCTACAAATAAAGCCTCAAAAAAATGCTAATTGCACCCAAGTCCAACAAGAATTCTTGAAAGAATTAAAGAATAAGCTAAGAATAGCAGAGGGAATTTGGAATAAAGAAATGGGAATGATGCAAAAAAAAAAATTACAAAAAGAATAAACACTTAGTAAAAAAGAAAAAATAATGAAGAAAATACATTTTAAAAAACAAATTCATCTTGTAAAAAATTAATATTTCCCTTTTATTTAATAGCTAATTATTGTATTAAAGCCAAAGGTTTTCCCTTTTTCTACTTCCTCATTCAGAAACTAACCAGTGCAGAAAATCTCTGTTAAATATTTGCCCAGGACAAGATCTAATCATTTAAAAAAAAAATTCTAAGTTTGGGCTAATGGGTGTTTTCCCACTTATTATGTTTACTCAGATAGGTCCTGGCAAATGCTGATTCTCCCTTTCGTAACAACAGGTGAAATGGCAATTGATATCTTCTTAACCAAAATTTGGGTGACCTAAGGCATGTACCACAAGACCCTCATTTCAATATAGTCCACTTCCCATTGTGTTAACCAATCAGAGTTGTTTGGAATACCTACTCTTCAACGGGTATATAAACTGAGCTCACCATCATGAAGGGATTTTGTCTAAGAGAGATGGCCAAATAACCATCTTTTTATTAATAATTTATTAGTCTTCTTAATAAAATGATTAAATTACCTAGAAACTATATCTCTCAGATTTATTTTTTAAATTATCACAGCCTAATGGTAAAAGAAGCCTACATTTCTTTTTTTTTAATTTGTTTTATTAAAGCTTTTTATTTACAAAACATATGCATTGGTAATTTTTCAACACTGACCCTTGCAAAACTTTCTGTTCCAAATTTTTCCCTCCTTTCTCCCACCTCTCCCCTGGATGACAGGTAGTTATGCATTGACATGTTAAATATGTTAAAATATATGTTAACTACAATATATGTATACATCTTTATATAGTTATCTTGCTGCTCAAGAAAAATCAGATCTAGAAAGAAAGGAAAAAAAAAAAAAAAACCCTGAGAAAGAAAACAAAATGCAAGCAAACATCAATAGAAAATGTGAAAATGCTATGTTGTGGTCCACACTCAATTCCCACAGGCCTCTCTTGAGTATATATGGCTTTCTTCATCAATGGACAATTGGAACTGGTTTGAATCATCTCATTGTTAAAGAGAGCCACATCCATCAGAATTGATCATCATATAGTCTTCTTGTTGCTGTGTACAATGATCTCCTGGTTCTGCTCACTTCACTGAGCATCAGTTCTCCAGGCCTTTCTGAAATCATCCTGCTGGTCATTTCTTACAGAACAATAATATTCCACAATATTCATATAACACAATTTATTCAACCATTCTCCAACTGATGGGCATCCACTCAGTTTCCAGTTTCTAGTTAATACAAAAAGGGCTGCCACCCCTTCTTGTAGTGGCTAGAAACTGGAATCCATTCACAATTCCACCAACAATGCAACAGTGTCCCAGTTTTCCCACATCCCCTCCAACATTCATCATTATCGTTTCCTATCATCTTAGCCAATCTGACAGGTGTGTAGTGGTATCTCAGAGTTGTCTTAATTTGCATTTCTCTGATCAATAATGATTTGGAACACCCTTTCATATGACTAGAAATAGTTTCAATTTCTTCATCTGTTCATATCCTTTGATCATTTATCAATTGGAGAATGACTTTCATTCTTATAAATTTGAGTTAATTCTCTATATGTTTTAGAAATAAGACCCTTATTAGAACCTTTGAATGTAAAAATGTTTTCCCAGTTTATTGAAGAAGCATACATTTCTTTATTGAAAACAAGAACTTAAAAAAATGAACTGCCCAAATGGTAGGGAAAACAATTTCTTAAAAATTAGAATTGGGCAAGTGGAATCTGATTACTCCATGAGGCTTCAAGAAATAACAAAACAAAGTCAAAAGAATGAAAAATACAAGAAAATGTGAAACACCTCAGCAGAAAAACAACTGGCCTAAAAAACAAATCTAGGAGAAATAACTTAAAAATTATTGGACTACCTGAAACCTATAAAGGGGAAAAAAAGAGTCTAGAAATTGTATTTCAATAAATTATCAAGGAAAACTGCCTTGATATCTTAGATCCAGAGAGTAAAATAGACATTGAGAGAATTCACTGATTACCTCCTGCAAGAGATCCCAAAATGAAGACTCCCAAGAATATGATAGTCAAATTGCAAAGTTCCTTTGTCAAAGAAAAAAAATTTTCAAGTAGTTGGGGAAAAAAATTTCAAATAACATGGTGGCACAATCAGGATCACACATTTAGTGACTCCCACTTTAGAGGCATTGAAAGCTTGATAAGTAACATCCTGATAGACAAAGGAACTGAAATTACAACCAAGAATAACCTACCCAGCAAACTGAGCATAATTGATCAGGGGGGAAAATAGATATTTAATAACAGAAAATATTGATGTTCAAACAGAAGAACTGAAAGAAGTATAAAAAGGTAAATATTAAAAAGTAATCATAAGCTATTCAATAAAGTTAAACTGTTTACATTCTCATATAGGAATGCAGACATTCTTATAGAGAATATAAACATGTAATTCTTAAGAACTCTTTCATTATTAGGACAATTAGAAGCAACCCACATAGACAGAGAGCATTCATGTGAGTCAATTATATTGTGATAATCTCCCCTTCACAAAGAAAGAAAGGGTTAAGGTAGAAGAATACATTGACAGAAGGGAAGGAAGGAGAGGTAAAATGGGGGGAAATTATCTCATAAAAGAACCATGCAAAGAAGAGTTTTTACAATGGAGGAGAAGATGACTGTGAGATGTCAGGAAATGCTTGAACCTCACTCTCACTGGAACTGGCTCAAAGAGGGAAGAAACTCAGTTAAGTATAAAAAAATCTGTATTAACTAATAAGTTAATAAGACAAGAAAGGGATAAAAGAAAGGGAGAATGACAAAAGGAATGGTAGAACAAGGGAGGCAATGAGAAGCAAAATAGAATTTTGAAGAGGGACAGAATAGAAAGACAGAAAAATAAATATGGAATGGATATTCCATGAAATGTAATGGAAGAAAATAAACAGTAATCATAACTCAAAGTGAGTGGAATGAACTTACCCATAAGACAGAAGCAGATAGTAGAATAGATTAGAAAACAGAATCAAATAATATATTGTTTATACTTGAAGCAGATACATGCAGAGCTAAAATAAAGAGCTAGCAGATTCTAATATGTTTTAGCTAAAGTAAAAAAAAAAAAAGAAGAAGAAGCAAGAATAGCATTCATAACTCCACAAAGCAAAAGCAAAAGTAGAGCTAATTAGAAGAGATATCATAGAAACAACTATTTTGCTAGTAAATTGTTATGTTAAAAAGTACCACAGACAATTTTTCTCACTTTTTTTTTTCAACATAGATAATATATTTTGCATGATTTCTCATATAGAATCAATACCATATTGCTTGACTTCTCAATGGATGGGGCGTGTGTGTGTGTGAAAGGAATACGAGAGAAAATGTAGAAATCAAAATATTAAAAAAAAGAATGTTAAGAATAAATAAATAAAATGCAGATTAAAAAAAAAAAAAACACTGAACATGCTCTTTAACCAAGCAATATCACTACTAGGTCTGTATCTCAAAGATAGGAAAGAAAAAGGAAAAGGATCTGTATTTACAAAAATATTTATGACAGCCCTTTTTTGAAGAATTGAAAATTGAGGGAATGTTCATTAGGATATGGCTGAATAAATTGGAACATATGATTGGAATATTATTATGCTGTAAGAAATGATGAGAGAGTGGTTTCAGAAAAACATGGAAGACCTGTATTAACTGATGCAAAGTGAAGTGAGAAGCAGATACTTGTTCACAGTAACAGCAATGCTTTAATGATGATCAACTGTGAAAGACTTGGCTACTCTAATCATTACAATGATCCAAACCAGTACCATAGGAGTCATAATTTTAAAAATACAATCCTCTTCCAGAAAGAAAAATGAGGAACTGTGAGTGCAAATTGAAGTATAATTTTCTCACTTTATTTGTCTTGCTTTTTTGCAATATAAAAATAGATTTGCATGATTTCACATGTATAATTGATATCATATTGCTTCCCTTTTCAGTAGGTGTGAGAGAAATGGGACCAAGAGAATTTGGATTTAAAATGAAAAAGATGTTAAAAATAAAGAATTTTTAAAAGATAATTTTTAAAGCCTTAATGCATAATACATAATCCAGAAGAACAAATCTACACTTTGGTAATGTACTAAAACATAGGAAACTTTCTGTATATTAAGTCATTCACCCTCTGACAGAAAATCTTAGCACAATGCCTGGCACTTAGCAAGTGCTTAATAAATGTTGATTGATTGAGGTTAGGTTTCATCTTCATTCTTTTAGACTCATGATATATCATGGTATTGATCAGATTTTTAAAGTCTTGAAAGTTTTATTTCTTTTCTCTTAATATTGTATAAATCATTCTAATTCTGTTCACTTTACCTCAATTCTTTCCTTAAGGTGACTCCAAATGAGAGTAGATAGACCACTGTCTTAAGACTCAAAAAGACCTAAGTTTGAAATCTACCTCAGACTTTCAATAATCAACAAATCACTTAACCTTTGTCAGCCTTAGTTTCCCTACCTGAAAGATGGAGCTTATGAGAGCACTTACCTCCCAGACTTATTGCAAGGATCAAATGAAATAATATATATAAAGCATTTTGCAAACCTAAAAGTTCTACATAAATGTTACCTGTTGTTATTGTTATTATCGTTGTTGTTTCCATTTAGTAGAGAGATTAGAGGTATGGCATGTATGTGCTGTATAATCCCTTTATGAACTGGTTCGATTTAATTGTTTTTCTTTGTTATAAAAGAGGAGAGGAGAGTGGAGTAAAATCCTTTATCAAGACATCAACAAAATGATACAAGAAATAAAATAAGATGAAGAAAATATTTCAATGGGGTGATTTGCGTCATTCTGCCAACAATCCTGTGATTCTAGGGCCACACAGACAGTAGATTCATACTGATAAATATGTTAACTAGACAGTAGAATTAAAATTTTGTTAAGTGACTCCAGCCTTATCTTGCTGGAGCCCCAACCTACATATCATTCTCCATTTTCTCTTACTTGGAGTCTTATATTGTAAACATCTCTACTCCCACTGGAGACTTGTACTATACTCCCTGTTTGATGGTGAGCTTTTGCCTTATCTTGCAAGGGTCCAGGTTTCATACCACTCCCTACTTGCCTCCTTTCCATGCCCATTACCATAATGTACCCTCCTCCTCTGCTTTCCTACCATCATTTCTATATTATCTTCCCCCATTGGAATTTAAGCTCAGTGGGGCTAAGGACTGCTTTGCTAGTCTATGTATGCATCCCCAACATTTAGCACAATGCTAGCTCATAATAAGTGTTTAATAAATTGTGCTGCTTCCCTATATTTGAATTTCCTTACTAAATACTTAGTATAATGCTAGCTTACAGTAAGCATTTAATTATTCTATCTTCTTATCTTTTATCTATCTATCTTCATATACATTCCCTCAATTTTTCAATTGAAGCAATTTTTAGTTTCCTAAACATCATTTTCATCACATTAAAACATTTTTAAATGTATCTTGATCCCAGGAAAGAGATGATAATTGAAACAATAACAAGGTAAGTTCTCTATATACATTTTTACACATTGTACATATCCATTCCTATATGCAATTATTTAAGGCTTCTGTTTTGTCCTCAACTTGTAGTTTAATTAGTGTTTGAGAGCAGACACATGGATGTCTAGCATATCCTAATTTATAGATATCTAATGTATGAAGATGCTCAAAAGGTCTTCTAAAAAAAATTAAAGAGACACAGAGAGGCAAAGGCAAAGAGACAGAAGCAGAGAGACAGGCGACAGAAACAGAGACAGAAAGAAGGAGAAAGACAAAAATAGAGACAGCAACAAAAAATAAGAGAGACAGAGAAAAAGAAAATCCAGATCAATAGTCTTCATCCAAAAACAAAACATAAAAATGACAATATGCAGAGCCTTGTGAATGCATTTCACAAGCAAGAAGCAGAAGCACCAAACAGCCTCTGGCCTTCAGCTCTTTCCTCTAAATTGTTTTCAGATGCCAGGTCTAGTCAGGCACTTTCAGCCAAGAATATAAGTGGGTAAGAATCAGGGGCATAAATGCTAGGACCAGAGCTCAGTCAGTGAATTAGACTTGGAAAACAGCCTGTCATTTAACTAAAAGCCAAGGCAACAAGATGAGAATTCCTATAAGACTTAACTCCAGAAATAAGGGATCAGGGACCTGATTCCATTAGTGAAAAAGGAGTAAATTTCCTCCTGGGAAATGAAAAAAAGCACTTTGGAACCATTAGAATATATTTAGAAAAGTGAATGTATTAGATACCCAGAATTGTAGCTAGCAATATCGGTGGCCAGGGCAAGCAACATGAAATGTGACCTTGAATCCACTTTTTTAAAACAATTGCAGATGAGATGAAACCCTAATATACATTCCCATGAAGAAAAAAACAAAAAACAAAAAACAAAAACCTGATACACTATCTCCCCTGGAAGGACCATGAATTCCAGAATGAGTGGATTCCCAAGACACTCTGCACCTGCTAGGAGCATAAGAAACCAAGATGGAAACTAGGAGGAGCCCACTGGGAACAGGACTCTCTCTGGTAGTTTCCTTTTTTTTTTTTTTTTTTTAACCCTTCTTGCTACCTAATTCCTAAGATTCATTTTTTTAATGATTCAGACAAGGATTCAAATGTTGTCTGACCTAAATCCCACTACCTCAGAGCAAAACTCCATTCACTATAACCCAGTTATAGCTCTGCAGATACTAAGTAGAGCATACATTCCAGCATGCAATGACTCACAATGTGTTTTATTATTCCCACACAACTAAGGGGGAAAAATAAAAACATCAATTCAAAATGGAGAAAGAAACTCAGAACATAAAGAACAGGTCTTGGCTATTTTGCTTCCCATTATATTCCTTTTGGTCTCTGCCTTCACATCCATGATGTTTTTTTGACAAATGAACTTCATTTCTCAACAAACGAACTTTATTAAATTAACTGCATAACAGCAGCCTTGTAAAGTGCCTAAAGTGCCAGATATACTAGGAACTTTTTGAAGATTAAAATCTTTTGGGTTTTTGTTTGCTTTAAATCTGCCTTGAAACCTAATTCAAGTCCTACTGTGGTTTTCTTTTTGTGTCTTTTACTTTCAAAGATCCATCATTTTCTTGAAGTGCATACATCTTTCTCCAAGGGAAACAAAACATTTCAGAAAGTTGGCAAATATGGTGGTAGCAGAAAAGTTCATCATCCTGAGACCCACCTAGGGATAGAGCTTCTTTGGATTTAATAAGTCTGGTTCTCAAGAAACAAACATCAAATCTATTGTCATAGTCATGTTTAGATGCTTTTCCATGTTGGTAAATGTTGTGAGAACTTATTCTCTATTGGAAGAACCATCAAGAACCCAGAGTCAGAACTATACCACAACAGGGCATACAAATAAGCTTAATAAAAATATATCATAGAGTTTTTTGGTTTTGTTTTTGTTTTGTTTAAAAAAACCCAAAACATACCTTTGGTTTCATTGGTATAGGTTTCATTCCATGAGAAATTTCCTCCACCAATGTAGCGTATCACTTCTACAATTCATAGCCAATGAGAGTTGCTCAGGCATTGAGAAATTAAATGACTTGTGTTCACTCAAACAGTAGGAATCAGAATGAAGCTTGTACCTAGGTCTTTCTAACTTTGCAATCGGCTCTGTGTTCACTATTCCAATAGAGTAGAAATAAATCACACATATTAAAAAAAAAAAAAAAAGAAAGAAAAAAGAAAAAAAAGCATTACATAAACTGTCAGCTTTAATTTTTGCTTTAGATTTCTTATCTTTCAAGAACACAAAGTTCTGTCCTAATCCCTTTAGGCAATCTGGTAAAGCTTATGGACCCCTTCTCGGAAGAATGTTGTCAAATTCATAAAACAAAGCACATAGGATTATGAGGGAAACCAATTAGGTTGAAAAAGAGTGCTAAAATTAAAAAAAAATTACAAATACTTATGAATGAATCACAAAAGGAAATGGCAAACCACTCCAGCATTTTTACAAAAACAAAAAAAAATAGAGTCATGAAAAGTCAGACCTGATTGAAAACAATCCACCAACAGTCTTATAAAGGTCTCAAAAATAATGCTTTAAGTGCCTGAAATAAAATATATAGATGAACAGGAAACAAATTATAGTGAAATAGTTATCAAAGTCTTAACAAAGAATAAATTAATGGACCCCAAACCACATAAAGTCCAGCATTATTAAGTGTAGTATATTTTATAGTGCTTGGAATTAGGATTCAAATAAAGTCCCACTTCCAATTTTACTGGTGTAAAAATGAACCAATAATTTAACTTTTCCAAGTCTCATATATTGAATAGAGATGATAATAATACCCAAGGTATAGTCTTCAGAGTTATTGTGAGAATATAAAGAAAAAAGGTATGAAAGTTCTTTGTAAACTTTGACACATTATATATGTGTCAATTCTTTCTATCATGTAGCCAGTAAAGGAACCACTGTATGAGACCTAACTCGTATAAAAGGTAAAGAAAAATAGCTAGTTAGATCTCTTGTTCTTAGACCATTAGGATAATTATTGTCCATAATTCTTTCTGGACCTCACTTGTCAACCCATTATGTTTGGTACAGATCAGAGGTCACCACACTGCTTTCAAGAGGTACAAGAACTATATTCTGTTTTATCCCATATGAGAAGGGTGAGGGCACATACATACCCCATACACATACATACCCTAACTTTTATATATAAAAGTGAAAACATTGTTCTCCAAGTATCTCATAGCTCTGAACCTCATAGTCATCTTAAAAGATGACTAAATTTATGAATGCATAAATATTACTGCATTATATACTATATAAAATACTCAACTTTAAAGATACAGACACTTAACATTTGGAGCAGTTAAAAAGTCAAGCCAATGCCTTTATAAAAACTGTCTATAATGTTTTATATTTAGGCCTCATGAATATTTTCTCCATGTGTAATGAAGCTCTGGACTCACATGGATCAGGTCCAATCTTGGGGGCTGATCCAAAAAATATCACTGTTTCCTTGGCTTATATTGCCCCACCCAGAGCTTACTCTGAGAAATCTCAGAAAAACAGCTTGTATACAGTAACAACAATATTGTTTTAAGAACAGCGACTAAGTTATTATGTCAATCATAAATACCTGAATATAAAGATCATATAAAGGAAGATATTATCTATATCTATAGAAAGAACATCAATAGAATGATTATATATAAATATATGTACATATATCTACATATATATGTTGTATATACATATATATATATAAAGGGGGAAAAGAAACTTACATGATACCTTTATTAAATATTTTTTAAAAATAAGAAATTGCACATAATAGATTTGCAGTTTCATGTGCAAAAACCACAATAACAGCAAACAAAAACCTAGCTTGTATCTAGTTCAACACAAATGTGGTATTAAAGGGTTCTCATAAATCTCATATAAACATTCAAGACAGCAACACTATATTTTAGGGACACTACACTTTTTTATTTCATCCCATGGAAAAATGCAGAAATCAAAAAGATTCGAATGTAGAAAATAGGAAGAAAGATTCATAATTGTCCATAAATGATAAATATATTTTCCTCTCCTGTCTGTTGATTCTTACTTTCCAACAATACCATAAGATTTTCTGTACTCCATACTATCCAATAATTTGAATCCCCTTAAAAGGGAATCACACTAAAAAATGATAGAAGAATAGACCCTACATCTCACTACATTCTGATAAGATTCACCTTCAACTTGGAGAAATGGTTTGCCAGCATCCTATAGTTTGGACTCTCCCAGAAGGTAAACGTACTTTGACATTTCTAGATAAAGAATACACCAATCTTTTAGTAAACCCTTCCTCTTTCCCACAAAAACCTATACATTACCTTTATGCTACTGTACTTCAACCTCACCTTAGATCCATGGTCTGAATATTTTCTGGTACTAGTAGAGGGTGAGGTCCTAATCCTTCTTTGCTCCATTTTTTCTTTTTACTTTAGTCTCTCATTGCTCCCCCTTTCACCATAAGGAGCCATGAATATCATCATCTTTTCTCTCTTAGAGCAGAAATGTCGAATACAAACCGAAGTAAATCCTTCCTTTTCTGACTGGAAGACAAATGCCAGCTACCATGTGGTTGAGATATTATAGTTTTTCTCTTAGACTGAAGCCCTCTTGGGCCATATGGGTGAATATATGTCTAGCCTTTCAATATCTATCTTTAGGAATTCTCATTTCTCCATCCCTTATCTAACTTGTCATCTCTTGTCTCAGAAAATTCTAATCTCAGGTCTAGTCTGGCATGCTCAGAAAAGGAAAATAAAAGACAAGAGTCAGATCATCAAGGTCCAGGAATTTCCCATCTTTAGCCATTTGAAATTGACCATTGTCATTGTGCTTCTGCCACAAGGAACTTTTCCCCAAAAACCAATATAACCCCTCTCCCATACATACATTCTTTCTGTGCTCTCAGAATGTCTTCAGAAGAAGGGAGAAAAGATGAGATCTTCTAATTTCTTTTTTGTAGATTAGCACAAAGAAGTGACTTATCCCACAAGAATCCTAGCTGATCAAGTCACTTTGGAGACAAATGCTATCCATTTAACTCATCCTCTCCTACTTTCCAAAGGTTATGTTCAAAACTTCTATATATGTGAATGAATTAATTGATTACAAGTATTTATTAAGAGCCCATTATGTGCCAAGAATTTTGCTATTTTCCTGAGGATACATATACAAAAGAAAGATTCTAACTTCAAGAAGTTTACATCCTAATATAGGGAGAAAACACATAGAAAACTCATGACCAGGAAAAAAAAAATAGAATCACAAGAATGATGAGTAGAGTTATTTTGATTGTTCAGTTGTTTTCAAGAAATTCTACCTTATACAGGAAGGTGTTTCCTAACTCCTTTTAATTCAAATGCCATTAATTCATATATGTATGTATGTATATAGTTTACTGTATATCTTATTTTGTATATATTTGTTTGCCTGTTGTCTCTCCCATTAGACTGTAAGGTCTTTGAAGGCAGGGGCTGTCTTTTGCCCTAGAGCTTAGCACAGTGCCTCATGAAGAGACACTTAATAAATGTTTATTGGTAGATCGATTAATACTATTTAGGCACAGCTACTTAGTGGATAGAACTCCTGAATTTGAAGTCAGAAAGACCTGAATTCAAATCCTATCTTAAAAACATACATGTAACAATAAGCAAATCATTTAACATCTCTCAAGCTCAGTTTCTTCATCTATATAATGGGATAATAATATCTAAATCACAGAATGGTTATAAGGCTCAAATGAGATAATAAATTCAAGCACAATATAAACATTAGCTGCTCTACTGCTGCTATTCCTGCTACTACTGCTTTTACTACTACTACTGTTATTACTACTGCTACCATTCTGTGACCTTTTTTAATCTCAATATTATATAAATTTCTTGAAGTCAGAAATTGTTTCATTTTTGTCTTTGTAATATCTACTGTAGTACCTGGGGCATAGGTTTAAAGTATTTATTGATTGATGGGTAGATAGATTGATTTATGTGATTATATCTCACCACTGATTTAATAGTTACAAATCTGGGATATAATTTGCCACCTCTACCTCTCCTTCTGCCCAATATACGCTGTTCCTCTCCCAAACAGGCAGCTTAACCTCAGATTTCAGCCAAATGAAGTGAGACACATTCAGCAAAGGGACATAGCTTTCTGAATCCCACCACCACATTTCCATTAGCCCTTAGTTCATTTACATATACTTCTGAGATCTAAGCTTTAGTGTGGATTGGGCAGATTGACAGCTCTTAACAAGTAGTGCTATCCAGGTCTCTGGAATAAGAGCTCAATTTAAAACTGCTTACTGTTCACTGAATAGCCTCAATTGGGAGAAAAAGAAGCAGTGATAGGATTTGGAGAGTACATTGCTCTGGGGAGAAAGCTCAAAATACTCGGAGTCTTCATTTTTGCTCACTTTCCCATTTCACACAGATCTCATGAACAGCTAAACTGGGAAATAGCTAAGGTTTAACAACATCTCTCCTGACTTAAAGGATCTCAGATTTAAAGCTAAAAGGAAATTTAGAGGCACCTATAACCCCACAGATGAGGAAACAGAGGCACAGAGAATTAAATTGACTTTTGCCAGGATCACAAAAATAGTAAATCTCTGAAACACAATCCAAACTTGTTTCTTCCCGAATTCAAGTCCAGAGCTCTATCTTTTGTGCCAACTAGATGTTCTTTGTTTACCCCAGCCCCTATCATAGTATAGAAACTGGACCTGTCCTCTGGGAGCATCCTCTAGAGCAAACTCCTAGTTTAGAGATTCCTAAACATTTTTTGCATCATGGACTATTTTTCAATCTGGTGAAATCTTGGGAATCCTTCTTGGAGGGTTTTTTTTTTTTTTTTTTTTGGTTTGTTTTTTTTAAGGGAGATAAAACTTTTATTAAATACTTATTTTTGTTCCAGCAATGTGATAGGAGTTGAGGATTTAATTATAAGCAAGCAAGAATACCCCCAAGAGAGTCTACATTCTAAGAGAGGATAATAACACATTTTTAAAAAACTGGAAAAGGAGTAGGGTAGTACAGAAGTCAGGGAATGATGGCAAGAAAATAGCATGGAAGTGTGGTTCCAAATGGGGGCAGCTAGGTGGTAAAGTAGATAGAAGTCTGAGCCTTGAGTCAAGAGGGCTTGATTTCAAATCTGAACTCAGATGCTTAATAGTTATGCGATCTGAGCAAGTCACTTCACCCTATTTGCCTCAGTTTTCTCATCTGTAAAATGAGATGGAGAAAGAAATGGCAGACCACTCCATTATCTCTGCCAAGAAAACTCCAATGAGGTCATGGATAGCCAAGCACAATTGAAATCCCTCAACAATAACAATTGGTTCCCAGCAAGATAAAGAACTGGAAACTAGGGAGGAGCCCTGTTGTTGACATAGGTAAAGATAATGGGTAGAGACTAGGAAGCATGGAGAGAAAGGAGCTAATGCAGGCATGGTATATACTTAAAATCTATTTATTTTTCCCTGATATAGATTAAAGTCAAAATGAGTTCTCAGGTAAAATGATCTCTAAAAGAAAGGCAAAAAACAAAAATATTTCAATAAAGCCTTAAGATTATATTGGATGTTGGATGCAGAAATTCTTTGTTTGAGTAAACACCAAATTACACATTAATTAGATCAAGGTAAAAAAATATAAGAATCCATGTGATTCTCCACACTCCCAAAATTTTAATATGAAAAATAAATGCAAATTATAAAAAGAAATCTACTCTGTCTAAACAGGATACTCCAGTCTTCTACTGCTCTCAAAAAAACGAGTACTTGAGATATTTAATTTTAGGAAACAATTTTTTTAAAATGTTGCAGAAACATCTTTAATTCCTATTCAAATTATAGGATGTAGGTTAAAATTTAAGAATGTTATACATGATTAAAACAGTTAAAAAGTAAATTTTAACTTTTTAAAATTAAGAAGACATAGAAATCAAGAAGAGTTTCTGACTCTGAAGAAACAGTAGTAAAATCCTTGTGGTTCAAGTTATTACTGATCTCTTTCCCACCTCTGTGAGCAACCTGTAGAGCTGTATTTCCATATAGGGACAAAGACTTAGAGAAAAGGCATATCAGCTGACCAAATTAGTTGTACAAAATAAGATATTGAGCCACTGAACTGAGAAACTGATAAAAATCACCTCAAGACAAATAAGTGGGTGAAAGGCAACTGCAAGCACTGAGTGAGCATGATTAATAAGTTAATTATTACTAACTTCTCCTCCCAAAAGGAGTTTTCCACCATTTTTGAACATGGGTTGTTCAAAATCTAATGTATGGAGACTTGATAACCTTACTTTTATTTAACTGAAAAATTGGAAGGATTGATGACTCAGAAGACAGTGTGACAGAAGACAGTATACATATAAAAGATTCAAGCAAATAATCTTTCTGCTAGCTTTTGAAAGCAAAAAACTGCTTTGAGTTCTCTGGTGGGGATGAAGAACTGACCATTTCCCCTTTACCCAGTCAGATGTGAATCCATTTGGTTTCTGTTTATTCTTTCCTGATTTTCACAGAATGAATATTTTGAGGTGAGAGTGCTTGTGAGTTTAGGAAGTCCAGAAGTCCATCAATTTTCTTATCAATAATCAGAACCAAATGGGGGCTGAGGAGTCACAGGAATTAAAATTTCTGATTAAAGCAATTGTGTTAAAATACAATTGAAATGGGTCACAGAAGTCAAAATTGCTGAAATATTTGAAAATTGATGAGTATTCTCTATGACCCCTGCTCTGTTGGTATCCACATGAGTCACATTCTTGAATTTGAAATAGTCTTCAGCAGTGAAATCATTAAAATCTAAAATCATTAAAGTCTTCTCCCTAGTATGCTTCGGGTGATGTGAAACTACTTAAACTACCTTCAAAGCTGGTGGTTTCTGTACAAAAATCTGCCATAAAAGATCTCAGAAGAGGGAAAAGAAATGTCACTTGATGAAATTATACTGCAAATTGTTTGAGTGTTTATTGGATTATTTTCACCTTGGAGTTCATCACCAGTTATTGATTCCTTCGGTGCAAAAGTGCTTATGTTCCTGGAGTCCTCATTAATGTGACTTTTTTGTAGGTTTTTTGGTGTGCAACATTTAATTGCATACCTGATTTTGTGTTAGGGCTCTCTTGTAGCTGTGTTGCCTCAATATTCTCCTTTAGTTTTAGTAAGATTTTTCTTTGAAGTTTTCCTTTCCATTCTCAGAACTGGGGTTCAGGAAAGATATAGTAGCTTAGCCTGGGCTCCAATGGCAACAGGTTATGTTTTAACCACGACATTGGAGAGACATGGGCTGTGCAGAGACTTTAAAACGTATGTGATACATAGGATTATAAAAGAAACCAATTATATTGAAATACAGTTACCAAAGTATTTTTAAGAAGCAAATTCAAGGATTTCTAAAATGTAGGTGCAGACTCTTTGGGATCCATTGACTGAATCAAGAACCCTCACATTGTAGACCCTTACAAGCTCTCCAAAACTTATCACTGCCATGTCTTTTACTCTGGTAATTTCCAGTTCCTAACTGAAAACTATTCAACATGATAAAGTTGTCTGTAATAATGAGTGGGTGTGTTACCTCTTCTAGGGAAGCATTTTAAAGGAGGCTTTGGAGAATTGATGAATTCAATTCAGTTCCATTTCATTCAACATATGAACACTCTAAGTTACTGTTCCTGGCACAAAGACAGAATGAAAAAAAAAAAAAAGCAGTTCATGTACTTTTGGAAGTTATATTCTACAAAAGGAATATATAGCTGAAAGGGGCCTAAAAACATGCCCTATCTATTTAACATGGGGGATCTCTGAGAAGCTTGTGCTGGATATTCCTGGACCACTAAATATGGAGCTATTCTGCTTGCCCTGCCACATAGATGGAAGTAACCTGCTTTGATTGGCTTGTATTCTCAAAACAGATTACTTCTTTAATGCTGGTCCAATTAATTGGAGCAATCTCCATCTCTCAATCTCTCTTTCTATCTCTCACTGCCTCTTTGTCTCTGTTTCTGTTTCTCTCTCTCTCTCTCTCTCTCTCTCTCTCTCTCTCTCTCTCTCTCTCTCTCTCTCTCTCTCTCCCCCTCCCTATCTCTTTCTTTTTAGCTTGTTCTTCCTGACTTTGTCCAGACATTGAAGATTGCAGTTCGCTCATAATATGGGCTCCATGAATTGAAACAATGGAAAAAGAAATAAGAACTCTTGCTTTTCCTCTTTTTTTACTTAGCTCTGAGAAATGAATCTATGACTATTTCTGTTCTGTATCATTTGTCCTCAGTTTCTGAATGCAGGAAATAATCCCCACTGGACCAGAAGTTTGGGCCAAGGTAACTTTGGAGCCATTGCAAGCAGGAAAACACAGCAGGGAAGCCCAGAGAAGCTAGGCTGCCTGAGGCTCAAGTCCAAGGTGAGGGTAGGGGTGGGGTGTAACCTTTGGACTTGGAACTGTGACTGAACTAAGCTATGAGCCTAATAGCCTCCCCAGAGACTGAGGTGGTGCAAAGGGGAAAGGAGGATTAAGATCATGAAAGTAGTATGAATATTTGTTATTATACTTTTGAAGTAAATAGTTCTATTTACTAATCTGACTGAATTCAATAAATCTCCAAAGCCACCATTAAAATTCTAGTTTTCCTTAGAAGGTACAACATATTGTTAAATGGATATGGGCTACTCAGGTATGATCTTAATATAACTAATGTGTTTCTTTTCTTTGATTTAAAGGAAATTGTAAGTCAAGATTTATAAATCTTCATCCAAATTATGCATATATCTTTATACTTATTTTTTCTATTTTATTTATTCAACATGAGAGAGAGAGCGAGCACTAAGCTAATTGGATATCATTTTGACTTGAATTTTAGTTCTGTTAAATTCTCATTTCTGACAAGATTAAGATTAAAAAAAGTTGTGAGGAATTACATTTTATGCCATCATTATGTTTAATTCTTTCATATATATAAAATTTAAAGCATTGATGTAAATGAGTATCCCAATGACTTTTAATTGGACAAAAAGAAATCAATTCCTCAGATGAGACAGATTTAAAGTTTGAAGATAATAGACAATGCAATCATTAAGCCTTTAACATCATTGTGTGGCAAAAGAAACACCTGAAACAAATGTGGTATAAAGAAATGAGACTACAGATTTTTTTGACTGTTTCAATTGAAAGTTTACATTTTTTATGCTTTATGTTATGTAATTTTTGTACTTTTGATGGCTAGGTTTTTTTTGTCTAAAAGTCCTTTTTGGAATAATTAATGTTTTAATTTTATGATAGTGAAATTTGTATTCAGTGTTTTGCCAAATAATATCATATGCTTGTAATATAAGCAAAAGAAAAATCTCTTACAAAAAAAGAAGCAACAATGGGGAGTCAATGAAACTTCTTGAATGAAAGCGTCATGGAATGTACTATATACAAAGATTATTTTAGCAGACTGTGAAGAATATAAATTGAAAAGGCAAGAAAATAAAGAAAAAGAGAAAAAAATTACAATTATTTACCAAACTTTCTAAATATTAAAATAATTTACACAAGAGGGGAGGGGACCTGAATTAGGATGTTGGCTTTATGAATGTAGAGGAAAAAATTGCCTAGAACTGGCAAGATGTAGCAACTGAAAAGATACTAAAGTGAGTAAAAGGGAAGAGTAAAAAATTTTTCCTATGTTGTAAAACTAATTGGGAAAATGAAAGCAAAAGTAGAGAAATTTGGAAAAAGCGTGACTTTAGGAGGGAATAATAATTTTTATGTAGTACTTTAAGTTTTGTGAAGTACTTTACATACAGCATTTCATTTGAATTTTACAATAACCTTAGCAAATAGGTGCTCTTATTAGTCCCAATTTACAGATGAGAAAACTGAAGCAAAGATGAGTTAAATGACTTGCCCCGCTTGTAAGTTTCTGAAGATGAATTTGAACTCAGATCTTCCTGAATCCAGATTCTGTACTCTATTAACTACCACTTAGCTGCCTTCAGAAAAATAATGATTTGCTTTGACTTTCTTGTGTTTGAGATGTCTATGAGGCATGCACATAGACAGCTGATGATAAAGAAATAGAGGTCAAGAAAAATAATAGGAGATATATAGATATGAGAATAATTATATAGAAATAAGAATTGAACCTATGGAAGCTGTTGAAATCACTAAAATAGAGAGAAGAAATGAGGGTTCAAGGGTAGAACTGTGCAGGGTATTCTGTGAAAATATATGTGTTGGGGAGAGAGAAGGGGAAATATGAATGATGATCCAGCAAAGGATACTCTTAGGAAGTGGTTAAAAAGGAAGAAGGAGAGGGAGAAAAAGAAAGAAGAGGAGAAGGAAGAAAAGGAGGAGGGGGAAAGAAAGGGAGAAAAGGAAGAGGGGGAGAAACAAGAGGAAAAAACAGGAGAAGGAATAAGAGGACAAGGAGGAGGAAGAAGAGAAGGAGAAGAACAAGAAATTTAGCTCTTTATGGTTTTCAAAGCAAGTATCCAAGGAAAGATTATGAACTGAGGATTTTTCTCAATCCATGTCCAGCCCTCACTGTGCCATTCAGATACTTCATGAATCAAGGAAAGAGAGAATACCTAGGAGGAAGAAGGTTATTAATAGAGGTCAAAGCTCCAGAAATCAAAGATAAAGACTGAAAAATACCATTAAATATAGAAATTAAGAGATTATTGGTAACCTTGGAGAGAGAGAACTATCTGTTAATTTGTGGAGTAAAAGCCAGATTGGAAATGGTTGAGAATTGAGTAGGAGGATAGCAATTGAAGGTAATGAATGTCAATGGCTTTTAACCTCAAAGAAAGATGTGAATGGTCCTTTCAGGGATTGTAGGTCACATGAAGAAAGCTAATTTGAGAGCAGCCCCCCAAATCATACCCTCATCATCTCACCACTCTGTCCCACCCACACTACAGGGCAACTCCAATTTCCATCCTACCATTCATTCTGTTGTGGTTGTAATACTCAACCATCAATTGTGACCAGCTGTAGAAAGCTCCAGGAAATCCAATTGTTTCTTCCTTTAGCATCCTTGTGGCATCTAAACATTTCATTCCTCAAACCACGTACATATAAGGAACAGAAGAAAATAAACTATTAGGAGGGGACTAAAATAGGACTGTCTATAGAAAAGATTCATTTTAGAAAACCCAATTGTATTTTTCTTGGGACTTAAGTATAAGACAATTCATGGCCCAATCCCATGACTCTTTGGCACAAAAGATTTGATCAGCTTTATTGGGATGGTTCACCCCTAAGCAATATGGTAGCTTTATGCTCCTGGGGACTCATTTTGTTTATACTATCCTTGGTGCTGATACCTGATTGCCTTTACCCCATTGCTACTCAGAACTTCTTTGGCTTAAAAGATCTGCTAGTCCTATGCTCAGTGGCAGCAGAGATTATAGATATGAGCCACCACTTTTACTTAATGCAAAGAATGTTTTAAAATAATATGTGTTATTATTGCTGTCATTACTGATAGTCCTGAGCATTGCCTATATTTTCTTATTGACTCTATTTCCTGGCTAGAAAATCTCTTCTACCAAGAGTGGCAGCCTCCTTTAAATTTTCCAGTCAACACGCAGCAGAAATTGTCCCAAACCTCTGTAACTGTTATAAATAAACCATCATCTTTTCTTGGAATTCAGAAGAAACAGCTTACATGCATAGCTGTCATAAATATCACACACTAAAACATTACTACTATGGTTGCAAGAGTAATGTGATTCGTTCTTCCTTTCTCCCCCCTTCTATTTCTGCTATCCAAACACTCCTTTTTTAAAAAAAGAATATGGATCAGTTTCACAGCAGAAGGCAAATTGATTATATATGTATATATGGATGCATGTATGTATTTTTAACATGTATGCATATAGATATATGTTTGGTCTAGATTTATTATTTATTTGATAGAGTGAACACGAACTTGGACAGACTTTAAGGGAAAGTAGAGTCTAGAAGCACCTAGCATGTTAAGGTCCATGGGATCACAAAGAGAATTTGACATGGCTAATTGACTGAAGAGAATCTCTAGTATTTATGCTCCCTCAATGATGTAAAGTAACCTGTTCTGTAATTTATAATCTTAAAGAGTTGATTGAAACAGTGGAAAGTTAAATGACATGTGAGAGTGTTTCTGGGTAATATGTATTAGAAGCAGCATCTAATAATGATCATAATTAATATTTTAAAATAGATTTAAGGTTTTCAAAATGTTTTTATTATATATTATTTCTTATTAGAATTGAAAAAAATCTGGCTCAGTGAGATTAAATTATGTGCTCCCAGCTTCTACAGCTTGTAAGTCTCAGGCAGGATTCAAACCCAAGACTACATTTTAGCCACTAAGTTGTGTTGTATATCATCTGGTAAGAGTACTTGACTGGGAGAGGGGTTAAGGGCTCTAGATTATAATTAATTTTGCCACACAAAGTGGTGTATGTAACACTGGGTGACTCACTATTCTTTAATGAACAGGAGGTGGGGAGAGATGGAAAGAGAAGTAAGAAAAGCATCAGCCTAAATTAAGGCTGGCAGTAATAATCGGAACTGCCTTCATCAGCAGTTTACGTGATTTCCTCTGGTCTCTGTCCAGTCATGATTTATAATCAAAATATAGGAGAGAACGGAAGAAGCTGTACAAGTCAATATAGTAGCCTTTGAATCAAATCATCTTCTGTTGTTTTATATTCTTTCAGAGATAGTTTTTATAATTTTCTGATTGAGCTCCAATTACTAATGGGCTCTGTTAGCAGATATTGTAAAGTTTGAATTAAGTAATGTATTTTAGAAGGATTTTCATCCCAAGTGGTTTAAAAAAAAAACAAAAAACCTCACTCAGCACTTAAAGTGATATCATACAATAACAAATCTTGAGATTGAAAGCTCCTCAAAAGCTATCTAGTCCAACCCCCTTCAATAAATTTAGATTAAATGGGGCATTCAATTATGTGGGACACTTCATTTCTCTGTAACACTCAGTATAACTAAGGTTTCTGTAAAGTTTCCCTGGATTAATCTTTCTTCAATAATCTGGCTCTGTCCTAGCCATGCTCACCTTTTCCTGTCTGAAATATGTTAAGCTAGATACCTCCACCTTCCAGTCATCCTCTCAGGCTAGAAATTGCCTGTGGAGGCTAATCAGATGTGCCAGGTATAAAATATCCAATCTACGTCAGGTCCCTCGGAGCTGCCAGGATATGCGACCCATCATCCTTTAAACTGCCTTAGTCTAAAGACTGTTATAATCAAGCCTCTCTAGAAATGCTCCTGTTTTTACCTTCAATTTCTCTTCACCATTCATTTCTGGCACTCTTGGCTATTGCCCTGGCTTGGTGAATGGGGTACTGTTCATATTTTGGAGATACCAACAGCTGGTGTGGTTGCAGATGTGTCATCTTTGTTTTCCTCTTAATTCTCCTGAATTGGAGTTTCTTTAGTTAAACCATGCCTTTCACAGAATCATGGATGTATCTAGAAAGGATCTTATCTAATTCAATTCCTTTGTTTGATGAAGGAATGAGGAAACCAAGGTCCAGGGAGTTCAAAGGACTTGCCTGGGTCACATAGGCAATAAGAATCAGAGGTAGAATTGGAATTTCTTAACTCCAGAATTAATTCATGCACCACACTGCCTCCCATTCCTTTCCACCCTCCTTTGATTTCAACAATGAACATATCACTGAGTAAATGAAATACTGCCCTTTGTGAAGGAGTTTTTAATTCTTCAAATACTACTCCTTCCTGACAGACAACCTTTGGAAAACCCAAATGCTATTTAGAACCAAAGCATGAGACATAAAAGGTTCAAAGTCAATTCCAACCATACTTGGAATCAAGGAGATTTCATTTTTTAGAACAATTATGTAAAGAAAGATGTTATTTTCCTAAATCCCTGAAAGAATGATCTGAGACTTTGTGTATAAGAAAGAAAGTGTTTGGATTTGCTAGCATGTTGCATCTATTGTTGTTCAGTCATTTCCAGTCACGCCTGACTCTTTATTCCCCTATTTGGAGTTTTCTTGGCAAAGATATTGAAGTGGTTTGCTATTTATTTCTCCAGCTCATTTTACAGAAAAGAAAATAAAAGAAAAGAGGGTTGAGTGACTTGCTCAAAGTCACACAGCTAGTAAGTATCTAAGACTAATTTTGACTTCAAGCCAGATTTGGACTTCCTGATTCCAGGCTTGATGCTTTATTCACTGTGCCACACAGCTGCCTGTATTATATTTATGTTGATGTCCTAGAGGAACTGTGATTTCATAGGATCATAGGTTAAGAACCTGAAGGAACTGTGATGAACTTGGCTCTTCTCAGTAATGCAGTGGTTCAGGGCAATTCTAATAGACTTATCACATCCAGAGAGAGAATTATGGTAACCAAATATGGATCAAATATAGTACTTTTACCTTTTTACTTGTTGGTTTGTTTGTTTCTTTTCCATGGTTATTATTTTTGATTTTATTTTTGGTCTGACTTTTCTTGTACAATATGACAGATATGGAACTATGCTTAAAAGGATAACACATATTTAACCTATTATCAGATTGCTTGCTATTTTGGGGAAGGGGAAAGTAAGGAAGAGAGAGAGAAAAAAATTAGAATTTTACAAAAACAAATGTTGAAAACTATTTTTACATATATTTGGAGAAATGAAATACTATTAAAAAAAAAAAAAAAGCTTGAAGGAACCTCAAAAGACACCTAGTTTGACCCTTCTCATTTTGCAAATGAAAAAGCTGAGATTTAATTAAGCTAAGTTAAATGATTTACTCACAGTCACACTGGTCAGGTCATAAGAGTTAGAGACAGGTTTTTTAACCTTCTGACTCAAGAAACAGTATTTTAGAGTTCTCTCACTGTCCCTCTTCATCCAAGTGAACACTTTCCCTTCATCCCCATCTCTAGCCTCCCATGAAAGGAGATCTAATGAAGTACCATCCCTAGGTAGAAAAAAACGCTAATTTTTATTAAACACATATTTCTTGACTTAAAATTGTCACCCACTTGATTTTAAACTCTCTGCTTTCCCTGACTGACTTTTCAGGCTATTTTGAGCAGCTGTGTGGGTTTTTCTGGTAATAGAAATGAGTTCTTTGGCATATTTGAAATCATACCATGTTTCTCTAAAACCACACAATTATGGATAAACACAAACACAGACAATGCACACAACTTGGAATACACTTCACTACTAAGTCACTTTTCTTTGATGTTGTTGAAAACAAAACTGATGGGTGATGGAGGATAGTAAGAGAGAAATGGAGGTGACGAGTAAATGTTAGTTATGTTATCACTTCATGTGCAATTAAAATCAATGGTTCACTGAGCCTAAAGTGTGCTTTGTTACCAGGCACATTCCCTGCAGTTTTCTTATGGGGTGGGAGGCTGAACTTTAATTGAAAACACTAGTGGGCAGAAGATGGTCACAGCCCAAGATGTGGATTTCATAACTCAGAATTGTTCCATATGGCTGACTCTTCCCTATGTCTAATGCATTTCTGGAATCCCAAGACTGTTGCCTCATTGTCAAACGCCAGTGGGCACATTGGATTTTATTTTAAGCAGTATTCAAATGGCCATGGGCCATATCTAAAATATATGTGTATTTTGAAATTTGGCATTGGAAAAAGTAATTAATTTTCCATATGTCTATGGAATCTGAAGATCTAATTCCTTTCAAGCATCTGTTTTGTATTTAACACCAGGTTGGACCTACACCATTTTGTAAAATCCTGGAAGAGTTGCACCATTGTGGGATCCCAGTAGCAGGGGACAGCATAAGGGGAAGAGGGGTTATCTGTGTGTAATATGATATATAATGTAATGTATAATATATGTAATGTATGTATGGTATAATATATTGTAATATAATGTATATAAAATAGGCAATGCATATGTAATATATACAATATGATATATAACATATAATATATAATATAATGTATAATAATGTATAATGACTGAAAATTATTTCTGCATCCTCACTGCTTAGCACAGAGCCTGGTACTGAGTAAGTACCTAATAAATTCTTGTTAATTGACTGAATAAACCAAGAACTCCAAAAGAAGATGAACCATATACTTGTGTCACTTTAATGGAAAATATTTCTTTCACTCAAGCTAAGCAGTCAGTTCTTTGGAATTTATGCCCAGATCAAATTAGTTATTGTGACTTTTAAAACACTGTATCAGAGAACATCCATTTATTCCTCTGAAACAAATTAAATAGTACCTGTGGTGATTTTGGATAAAAAAATAATCAAAGTAATTAATTTCTAGGAGATTTGTGACAAATCTGGAGTCCTCTTTTATGAAAAGTGATTTATGATGAATGCCTGCAATGAGTTTTGACACTTCCTTTCTCAGTGTGTATTTTCCACATTCTACAAACCTTGAGAAAATAATTTTAGTTTCCATGGTACCTACAGCTCATATGTAATAATAGATTTAAAGCAGAAAGGGACCTTTGGCACCATTTAATACAACCCCATTATTTTATAGATGAAGAAAACTGAGACCCAATGAAGTTGAACGACTTGTTTAATCTTACATAGGTAACAAACAACAGGAAATAGAATTTGAACCTAGGCTTTCTGATTCTAGAATTCAAGACTATGGTGTCTTTCCACTAAAGTGGAAACAGAAAGCATAGAGTTATTTATTTTTTTTTGCTTTTGTTTTTAGGAGTTCTTTGTAATAAAGTGTGTTTCTATTCAATGACAAAGCTTCTTGACTGACTATGAAAAAAGGCATCCTGATAGATTTACATTGAATCATACACTTTCTTGTCCTGAGGCACCTTAATACAATATGGCAGATGAAGACGAATCTATGAACACAGAAGATTCATTAGCTCCAAATTATCTTTCATTGAAAAAAGGGGTCCCTTTCCCAGAAAGACTAAAGAAAGTATAACCATAGGAGAGTATCCCATTATCAGGTTTATGATAAATTGGGATCTAAAAGGTACCTTAAAGGCCATTTAATCCAAACCATTCATTTTATAGAGGAGGAAACTGAAGTTCAGAGGAGTCAAGTCACTTACCCTAAATTATACTGAGAATAAGTCCAGAATTGGGATTTGAACTTTGACCTTCTAATTCCACAGCCAGTACTCTATTTTCTAATGTGCTACTTTAATTCATGTTAGATCCTATCTCCTTTAAACCTCATTCCCTACCAAATCTAAGGAAAAGGTGCCAAGGACTTTATTCAAGAATACAAAAAAAAAAAAAAAAATAGAGATCTGGGAAGTTTTTTTTGTATCAGAAATAAAGACAATTTGGAAAAATAGAAAGAGCATTGACTTGTGTAGTTAGAAGTATTTGTTTCAAATCCTGCCTCTAACATTTATTAGTAACAAGGCACTTAATGGAGTTTGCATTTCCTCATCTATAAAACAGTGATATTAATAGGTATAATGCTTCCCTGTTGGAGTCAGAGAACATAAGGTTTAAAACTTACAGATTTTATGAACTTTTCTTAGAACTTTGAAGATAATTTAGAGGTCACCTAATCAAGCTTCTCATTTTACAAATGAGAAAACTGAGCCCCAGACAGGTCTCCAACACTAGAGCTAATGGGAATTCAAACCTAGGCCCACCAGCATCATGGTGGGGGTTCATGAACCCTAGTTTTAACTGACAATGGATAGACAGAATACCTTGAACCTGCAGTTCATGGTATTCCATATGCTCCAAATATGAAAGGATTCCCCAGGTACTCTAGAAATAAATTTTAGATAACAAATTAATAAATGGATGTTGTTGTTGCTTTGTCCCTCATTCTTGGAAGACGATCATAACATCAGGGAGGTGATACCATGACATGCAAGTGAATTGGATTTAAGTGAGGGAAGGCTGTGCAAGGGTCACCCGTCCCGCTTTCTCTTCCAGGGCCATCTGGGTCCAGTGACCAGATTTAGAGCAGGATGACTGGAGATGGCCCTGGATGCAGTGGGAGACCTTGGCCTTTTTATGAATGAATGAATGAATGAATGAAGAAAGGAATGAGTGTCTGGACTAGGACTTCTTTCTAAAATGAAGTTGGAGGAAGGAGGATAAATATGGTGGGACATACAAAAAGAAAATCAAATTCACCCAGTCTATCACAGACTGAAAGAGCCTGATTTGGAATAAATGGAGTTAAAAAGTTATCAAACTGTGCATACCCTTTGATCCAGCAGTGTTGCTACTGGGCTTATACCCCAAAGAGATTTTAAAGAAGGGAAAGGGATCTGTGTGTGCAAGAATGTTTGTGGCAGCCCTGTTTGTAGTGGCTAGAAACTGGAAACTGAGTGGATGCCCATCAATTGGAGAATGGCTGAATAAATTGTGGTATATGAATGTTATGGAATATTATTATTCAGTAAGAAATGACCAACAGGATGATGGCCTTCAGAAAGGCCTGGAGAGACTTACATGAACTGATGCTGAGTGAAATGAGCAGGACCAGAAGATTATTTACTTCAACAACAATACTACATGATGATCAATTCTGATGGATGTGGTCCTCTTCAGCAATGAGATGAACCAAATCAGTTCCAATGGAGTAGTAATGAACTGAACCAGCTACTCCCAACGAAAGAACTCTGGGAGATAACTAAGAACCATTACATTAATTCCCAATCCCTCTATTTTTGCCTATCTGCATTTTGGATTTCCTACACAAGCTAATTGTACAATATTTCAGAGTCCGATTCTTTTTTTGTACAGCAAAATAACTGTTTGGTCATGTATACTTATTGTGTATCTAATTTATACTTTAATATATTTAACATCTACTGGTCATCCTGCCATCTGGGGGAAGGGGTGAGGGAAGGAGGGGAAAAATTGGAAAAAAAAGGTTTGGCAATTGTCAGTGCTGTAAAATTACCCATGCATATAACTTGTAAATAAAAAGCTATTTAAAAAAAAAAGGAATAAATGGAGCTTTGTTCCAGCTTGGCTACATCCTGAGGAATATGTTCCTTCCTTGTTAATCACTATCCCTGATATTTACTTCACAATGGTCAAGTGGCTCTAAGTTCCATCCCTCTATCATTCCTCTCCTAAGGGGTCCCTGTCACTTCTCTCTAACCCCCATGGGTACAAAGGCTGGACTCTCTGGAGCATAGACTATGTCCTTTTACTTCAAGGTTGTATGTATCACTTAAATGTCCTCCCTAGTGCTACCGCATCTCCACCCTCATCCTGACCAAACCCCAAATGCAATTACAATGTTAAAAATCTGCAGACTAGTTTCTAAATCAGCAGCTTTCAATGTGATGTATGTGGGCTCCTAGGAGTCTTGGAAATACTTTTTTAGGGGATCCATGAGGTCTAAACTATTTTCATAATAATACTATAATATTTCATATTTTAATTTCTAATATGATAAAAATATGTGCATATATATGTAAATTCCACATAAGCAAAATATATAAAACTTAATTAACAAAAGCTTTTTTGGGGAGAGAGGTTTTCCTGATAAATTTTAAAAGTATAAAAGTTTGAGAATCACTAGGATAGATCTACCTAAAATCAATTTCATGTTCCAGATAATCAGGAATATACAAGACTTAGTAGGCAAAAGTCAAAGTAAGAGAAGCAAAGAAGAATAGTGATTCTTAAGAAGGAACCATTTTGATCATTCTATAAGCTTCATGTCCAAATTCTTGAAATATTCAATGTGTATGGATGAAAATTAATCAGATTACTATGGAGTAGGTCCCTGTGAGCTAGGAAATGAGCAAGGGCTACTTCCTCCATTTTATATATGAGATAACAGAGGAAATGTAAAGTTTGTGAAACTTGCCAGAGATCTCCCCAAGCTACCTTATATTAAATTCAACTAGCATACTTGCTGAATGAATGAATAAAACAGTGAATCTAGGGAATCAGCTAGGGTCAGAATGGAGGGCTAGAAAATCAAAGGGGAGTGGGCATAAGGGTGATGGAGGAAAATCCACCAGATCCATAAGTAGCATTGGGCTTTCCTGAATGCCAAATCTGTACCTTTCCATTAGCACACACTCCCTGAAAAAAAAAAATTAATGAAAATGAGTAGGCTGGAAATATTTACCCCCTGTGTTGTTTTGTTCTCACCTAAGGGAGAAAGATTGCCTAGGGCCAACTTTATTTTCTCTTTGTGGACTAGCCAGGACTCTTAGTGGGCTCCCTCCCGCTGCCTGTGTTCTGACTATTTTATTGCTTCTCATTGCCTGGGGAGGCTGCACAGGGAGAGGAAGGCCAGGGAACACTAGAACTAGAAGGCCTCCTGTGAAGTCTGAAGGTGGTAATTTTAGGAGAAATAGGAAGAATTGCTACTTTACTCAGCAGGTAGTAAACACATGAAATGTGTTATCCTGAGAGATGATTCAAGCATGATAAAAAGAGGCTGTAAAAAGGTCATCCTATAAAAAGAGGTTCAGGAAGGGTTAAAAATAAATTCATAGGTAATAAGAGCCAATTACAGACCTAAGAGAAAATAGAGGATAACAAATACCACTTACATTTCTATAGTGCTTTATGGTTTACAGTAGCTTTTCTTTGTAACAGGTCTGAAATGTTGGAAGTGAATGTATTGTTATTTACTTTTTACAGAGGGGTAAACTGAGGCTTAGAGAGGAGAGGTGACTTAATTGTATCACACACACACATATAATTGTATGTGTAGTCACACAGCTAGTAAATGGAAGAGTATAGTACAACAGGAAATCTTAACGTCAAATCAATATGCATTTCATAAGCCTGTAAATGCCTGGGAAAACCAAGAAAGATAAAAGACAGTCCTTGTTCTCCAGAAGTCTGCTGGGGTGACAATGTACAACAACAATGTACAAACAGGCTATAGATGGGATAAATAGGGGTAGTTGCAGAAGGAAGATGCTTGGATTAAGGAAGACTAGGAAAAGCTTTTTGCAGAAGGTGGAATATTAGTTGAGCCTTGAAGGAAATCAATGAAGCTAAGAGGCAGATGGAAGGCTGAACTTTCCTGGCATTGGGAAGAACCCAATATTTAGAGGAAGGAAGAAGAGCCAGGAATCTTATGTGACTGATTGCAGAGTACATGAAGAGAAGAAAGATATATGAACACTAAAAAGGTACAAAGGGGTCAAATTATTAAAGTCTTTTAAAGTTTGATGGAGAATTTACATTTGATACTGGAAACAAAGGGAAGATGCTGGAGATGATCGAATGAAATTAGGATAAGGGGTGGGGAGGGATAAAGAGTCAGACATCTGTTCTAGAATGATCAGTTTGGCAGCTTAGACAGGGAGATACACTGGGGTGGGGAGAGGCTTGTGGCAGAATGACCAATCAGCAGAAAAGCACAATAATCCAGGCTTGCAGTAATGAGTATTATCAGAGTAGTGACTGTGTCAGAGGAGAAAATGGGTATATGGAGGATGTTACAAAGGTAAAAATGTCAGGACAGGGCAACTGCTTGAGTATGACAAGTGAAAGAGAAGCCTGGAGGTTTAACTTAACTTTGTGAGCCTGGATGACTGGGAGAATAGTGTTTGTTGTTCTTCAATCATTTCAATCATGTTCTATTTGGGGTTTTCTTAACAAAGATATTGGAGAAGCTTGTTATTTCCTTCTTCAGATCATTTTACAATTAGGAAACTGAGGCAAACAGAGTAAAGTGATTTGCCCAGTGTCTGAGAGCTGATTTGAACTCAGGAAGAGCAGGCTTCCTGACTCCTGGTCTAGCATTGTGTCCACTAAGCCACCCAGCCTTATATGTTGTTGACATTGTCTATCCTTAGTTTGCAAAGAGGACCAATGGCATCAGGAAGGTTGCAAAAATAAAAACGGAAAGACTAGAGAAAAGACTATGAGAAGTGAGAAGAATCTTGAGACGGACATGTAGACTGCAAGCTTGAATGACTGGAAGGATGGTAGAGACCTTTATAATAATTAGGAGGTTAGGAAGAAGAGAGTGTTTGGGAGGAAAGATAATAAGTTCACTTGGGGACATGTTGAGCATAAATGGGACATCCAATTCTAGATTTCCAATAGCCAATGGAAGATGGAAGACTTAAGGTCAGAAGAAAGGTTGGGTGAGATAAATAGATCAGAAAATCATCTGAATAGAGATTTTAGTTAAAACCATAGTAGCCTATAAGATGACTAAGTGAAAGAGTATAGAGGGAAATGAGAAGAGAGCCCGGCACAGAGTCTAGAAGATGCTCATGGTTAGCGGACATGGTCTGAATGGAAATCCAACAAAAAGAGACGGAGAAGGAGTGGGCAGAGAAGTAAGAGGAGAACCAGTAGAGATCAATATCATGTAAACTTAAAGACAAAAGAATATCAAGAAGAGGAACATAGGCCCGCTAAGCCAGAGCCAGTATTTTCTCCACATTGCCTCTCAGGGAATTAAATTTGGGTCTTCCAGATTTGCCTTTAGTCAATAAAATTATAGATTCAGAGCTAGGAAAAAACCCTAGAGAACTCTAACTAGTCCAACTCCCTCATCTTCATTTGAAGGAAATTGAGGAAACCAAGAAATCAGATGACTTGACCAGGATCATATGATAATAAGTGTCTGAGGCAAAAATTAAACCTCAGAACTTGTTACTGTAAGCCTAGGGCTCTTTTCACTATGCCATACTGTTTTTCAAAATAATATAAATAAACTAGTTTATAGTTACAAAGTGCTATGGAAAATGTGAGCTATGATTTAAAAAATACAAAGAAAACATGGAAGGCAATTGCCAATTTCTTCAGCATCTGATATGGGTTGAATTAGATAACAATTACTTCCAACTCTGAGATTCTTTAAAACAGCTCTCACATTACCTCTCCATTGTCAGGAATAGAACTTGACCTTATTAGGTCATTAATCTGACCTAGTATCTACAATAACAATTGACTAAACAATTTTCTTAACCCAACATCCATGTTACTGATGTCCAATGACAAATTGCATCATTGTACATGAACTTTGTTCAGAACTTGAATGGGAAGCGGTCAAGCCTAGCTAAAATAACTATGGCTTTTAATGTTCCATTACATTCCTGACTCCCAAGACTGTGAGTAATAAAACTTTCACAATTCTGACCAGCAGGGATGGCCTTCTATAGCTGCTAATAGATTATAGTTTGAAGGTTATCACATGATGTACAAACCTTTAAAGATTTCCCTCATGGGCCTAAGCAGAACACTTGGTGCTTAGGGAGCATTGGGTTTACCCTTCTGAGCATTCTTCATTTTCTTCTGTATGTAAAATGGGTATGTTGGGTTAAATGATGACAGTGGAAATATTTAAATCTTGATCTTCTAACTCCAGAGCTGTCTTCTCTTCTCTAATTCTATGAGTCTATGATGGGTTAAGGGTGATATCCTAAGAGGGACATATCATATCATCTTAGAAGGTCAGACTTGGCAAGGATCTTGAAAAAACAAGAGGTTCTAGCATTCATTTTATGAATAAACCGAGACTCAGAGTGCAATAGCAAACTTGCTCAAAGATAGTCCTTTGCTTAAAGGTATAAACTATTTAGATCTATTATTCTCATTAACATTAATTACTGTTTTGTTAGATCAGGAATCTGAAAAGGATGTTAGAGGTCATCTTGTCTCATTCCTAGAAACAGAAACATTTCCAGAACAGGCTTAAGTGAGGGGTGACTGTGAAGGGTCCTAAGTGCCAACATAAAGCTAAAAGGAGAAATATTAAAGCCTGCTGTATCAGAGATGGCAAAGCAAGCAAAGGAGGTAGACCCTGACTAAGAAACACAGTTATAAAAGAAGGAAAGATATGAAACAAGTACTTATTAAAAGCTTACTGTGTTCCAGTTCTAGTTCCAAAACTGAGTCCTTTACAAATACCCTCTCATTTAATACTTAGAACAATTGTGGAAGCTGGTGCTGTAATTTATTCCCATTTCACATTTAGGAAACTGAGGTTGCCAGAGGTTGCCACACAGCAGGTAAATGTGTCAAGTCCTGAATTGAACTTCGGTCTTCCTGACACCCGGTTCAGTACTCTATTTACTCCGCCACTTTTGCACCCTAGGATGGAAACAATATTTAATCACAGATTCTTGAAAAATAGCCTTTAATAGTTTAGTTTAGTAAACTCAGATATTGCTAAACTAATTAATGTAATTCTACAGTAATATACTAAGGGACAAATTCAATGGGATTTACAGTCCAAGTTGGATCGGTGCAGTCCTCAGATGTCAAAAGATCATTGATTTAGCATTAGTCTCTTTTACCAAGAAAACCCCAAATGGTTTAACACAAAAATCCAGACACTACTGGGAAAAAACAAAACTCCACAACAAGAGAGAGCTTAGAAATCATCATCTCACTTCATTTTTAAGATGAGGAAACTGAGTTCCAAAGAAGTTAAGTAATTTGTCCATGTTAATGCAGTTAGAAAGTGGATAGGCTGTTTATGAACCCAGGGCTTCTGACTATTATTTCAGTGCTCTTTACGGTATATGTGCTGCCTTCTTGATCTTATCATTGTGTGTGAGCTCTCTGTGACTTCTTTGGTGGCTATAAAGTATTATGGAAATATGAGTCATGATAGAGAAAAAATATATAGAAGCCAATTGCCAATCTCTTTAAAAAGAGGTATAGCTTGAACTATATGAGGCCATTTGAACTAATGTTCAAGAGGATTCTAAGGGTAATGTGTCATGTGTTCAATAAATCAAGATGCCACGTACCATATTAAACTCTGGTGATTAAAAAAAAATTAAATATTCCTTGCTTCCAAAACTTTTACATTTTTGCAGACAAACATCTAAGGATGCATGCCTTGTTTTGTTTTGTTTCTGTCCTAAGCTTCCAAGGTGAGCATCCTGGATTTGGGAGAGCTGACTCTGGTATCTACAGATTAATTGCCTACTTTTCTATCCGACATTCATGACTGATGCTTCTCCTCTCCTACCAAACTTGCCTGTGAGCCCTTGGCTTCTGACCTTACACAGCAGAGATGGGACATGAAAGAAATAGTTAATGGGCATTGAAACCAGATCCTCTTTATTACCAGCTGCACCTGGTGCCAACTTGGCCCATCGGGAATGGTAGTCTGTTGGGAACCACTGTTGTCCAAGGGCCAAGGACTTTATCACTCCCTGTGATCTTTTTGCTGGCTCCAAACACTTTCAAGAGATGAAATTAAAATGGTAAGTTCTCCTAATGCAGCTTGATCTCAAGGTGTCCCCTCATTTATAGCATGTGTGCAACTCTCAAATGGAATTCGATGTTTGCTAATATGGTCTGATCAGAGTTAATAAGATCAGATTATGTCTGATCATACTGCATTAGTCAACGTCAAATCAAATTAGACATTTTTGGAAATGGGATGCCACAAAAAGGCAACCCAAAAAAAGTTACTTTTCCTGAAAATTCTCTAACAAACAAACAAATCTCACCAGAAATTATTCTTTTTTTTATCAAGAGAATCCATGAGCATCTGAGATCAAAATGTATCCCTCTGTGGGTTCTCTGATGACATTCCTACTCTATTAAGTTAAACACTCCTTGATACCATCACTTCTATCCCCATCCAAAATTAAATATTCAGGCCAAGATGAGGAGAGATCATTTAGCCATAAAGAACATAGAGTCAAAAGTGAAGAAAAAACAGTCAAATTCTAACTAGTATTCAAGAAAAGTCTAAAGTACAAAAACTATGTCAAAGACTAGGGCAAGCCAGAACCTTATACACCCTTAAATTACAACACAGTGCTTACGGTAATAATAATTCATTCATACCACCTAGTGAGACACAGGTCAGCTTCAAGAGTAACTTAACTACCAGTGAAAAAGCATTCTGTTTCTTAGATTATTTCTTAAGTGAAGAAAATGTGACTGAGAAACTATCCAGAAGGAAAGCAATGGAGGATATTTGGGGAGTATAGATGTAGCTATATGAGTTACCTCAACCTACTTTAAACACTCCTCCAAAGAGAGTCCCCAAGCCAGATCACTTCTAACCTGAACTCGACCCCATATAAAGACTCATTGCAAAAAAAAGAGTAGTTATGGGTTAGCAGTCTTTTTCAAAACACACATGCAAACAGACCAAAAAATAAACCTCCTTCATTTTGGTCAGGATGTTGCAGAAGAAATTCTTGTTCCTTCCACAGGTATAAGGTCGACTAGATGGTCTCTAACTTTTTTTTCAACTCTATTTCAGGAAGAGTGAGGAGGAAACAAATAAGGCAAAATTTGTTTTTTCTTGTTATTATAAGAAATATTAATTTGTCTCTAGAAAGAATCGTGAACTAATTATCAAAATTAAGTATTCAGGCCATATTCATAGAATATGGATGGTCATATATACCCATATTCATAGAATATGAATTCTATTCATATAGAATTCATATAATTTCATAGAAAGGGTAGGAAATCCACAAAGGATGCATACACTTTTAACCAATACCCATGGTGCAAGACCATGAATCTTGTTCTTTCTGCACCACCTATGCCTTGTGTGACTTTGGGCTTGAAGATTGGACTAGATCATAGAATGTTCAGCACAAAGGAAACTTAGAGGTCATCCAATTCAACCACATAATCTACCCCAGTCCATTAGTTTTTTAATACACAAGGAAGCTGATACCCTGAAAGATGAAATGGATTGCCATAAAGTCCCTTCTAGCTCTAATACAATAAATACAATATAGCCAATAAAATACAATTGAGCTATAATGTGCTGATACAAGGATCTGATCAGTTGAACATTAAATCGTAACTTAAATAATGGAAATTTGATTCCTGCCTCAAGAAAAGCAAAATACATTTTAATATTCAATGTAATGTCAACTTTCCTGGCCTAGTGTTATTAATAGTTAGCATTTAAATGGCACTCTAAGGTTGTTAAGCACTTTACAATGTTTATCTAATTTATTTATTTGGAGGCATCTAAAAAGTATCTTGGATACCACCTAGATGCACTAAACCTGGAATTAGGAAAACATGAATTCAAAATCAGCCCCAAAGACATACTGACTATGTGACTCTGAATAAGTCACTTAACTTTTCTCAGTTTCCTCACCTGTCAAATAAAAATAATAATAGCACCAGGTTGGTGGGGTTGTCATAAGGATCAAATATGATAATATTTGTAAAGTGCTCAGCCCAGTACCTATCACATAGTAGGCACTTTTTATGTGGAAGGGAGGGGGGAAGCAATTAGATTTAAATAACTTGCCCAGGATCACACAGATAAAAGACTCTTAATAGATGTTTGTTTAATCTATTATCCTCGCAACCACCCTGGGAAGTAGTTGTTATTATTATCTTTATTTTTACACATGAAGAAACTGTGGCAGGCAGAAAGTGACTTTCCCAGAGTCATATAGCTATTTAGTATCTAAGGCTGGGGTAGGTTGAGTTCAGATCTTTCTGATTCAAAGTTTAACACTCGAGGCTTTAGGCCAACTAGCTACCTTTTTATTGGTAGAATAAATTATTTGGTCACTCAGAGATAAAAGCTATGATATTTTTTAAAAATGTTCCTGCATCTCTGTGGCATGGAAGGAGATGAACTAATTGGATACTTTCATGAGCTAGTCATTGCCTGCAAAAATAGATGTTCATATATCTATTAAGTTAATATATATATATATACATGCATACATACAGTTACAAAGCAATCTTGCTAAACTGGGTTGAAATGCTGATCTTATACCTTTGTGATTTTGAATATAAATCTCTTAAACTTTCCCCTTAGTTTATTTATCTTTAAAATGAAAGGGTTGACCTCGACAATATTTAAGTAGATATTCTTAACCTTTTTTATACTATGTATCTTTTTGATAGTATGAAGACAATAGATTCTTCTCAAAATAATGTTTTTAAGTCATTTAAGGAAATGCTAGATTTCCATTAGAAATTAATACAAATAAAAATGTGTTATTTTCCTTCCAAGTTCATAGACCCCTTGAAATCTGCTCCTAAAGCCCCATGGACCCTCTCTGTGTTTCCTTCCATTGCAAAGTCTATATTTCTATAATCCTGATACCTGGGGTTTGCATGTCATGGTTTGGGGTGTGGGTCCTTTGTAGAGCCTATATCAAGTAATTATTCCTAGGCACATTGTCTTTGGGAAGGGAGGAGGAGGAGAGAGAACAAGAACCTAGGCAGTGATTAAGGTTGCAGAAAAAAGAAGAAAAGATTTGCTAGTTCTGCTGGATGGTATAAAAAAAGACCTGAGATTCACATACCTATAATCAGTCTGTTAAACCCTACTTCTTATCATCAGCATTTTGTCCACTCAGAAAGAGTAATAACTGGCTATTACCTGATCTTACCCTGCTGTCTCCAGCACTGTATCTTCCCACAGGCCTTTTCCCAAGGCCAAAACATACTACCTCCCTCATCTTCACTCAGAACATCCCTTAGGTCTCTCCCCAAATGTCTCTTCTTCTATAAGGCTCTTCTTGATCCCTTGCCTTCTGCAGTTTTTCTGGAAAATTTTGTCTGCATATCACCTTTAATCCTCTCCTACATTATGCTCTATTATATTATTATACTTATTTAAATAAAAGACATCTTTTTTCTATTTCCCACCAGGCCAGCATAATAACTGATAATATCTGCTCTCCCCTCAAAAATACATATCTTTTTTTTTTACATACACTTACATACATGGTCTCTCTCCCAGTAGGATGTAAAGTTTTTGAGAGAGAAAATATAGAGATTGAATGTAGATAAAAGTATAGTATTTCTACCTTTTTGTTGTCATTGTTTGTTTGTTTGTTTGTTTTTTTCTCTTTTGATCTTTTTTTCTTGCAAAGCATAACAAATATGGAAATATGTTTGGAAGAATTGTACATTTTAAACCTGTATAGGATTGCTTGCTGTCTATGGGGAGGAAGAAGGGGAGGAGAGAGGGAGAAAAATTTGGAACACAAGATTTTACAAAATTGAATGTTGAAAATTATCTCTGTACATATTTGGAAAAATAAAATGCTATTTTTTATTATAGTTTTTTTATTTACAAGATATATGCATGGTTAATTTTTCAGCATTGATAATTGTAAAACCTTTTTTTCCTACTTTTCTCCTCCTTCCCCCCACCACAACCCTCAGATAGCAGGTTGACCAATACATGTTAAATATGTTAAAGTATAAGTTTATATACAATATATGTATACATGTCCAAACAGTTATTTTTCTGTACAAAAAGAATCGGACTTTGAAATAGTGTACAATTAGCCTGTGAAGGAAATCAAAAATGCAGGCGGACAAAAATAGAGGGATTGGAAATTCTGTATAGTGGTTCATAGTCATCTCCGAGTTCTTTTGCAGGGTGTAGCTGGTTCATTTATTAGTGCTCTATTGGAACTGATTTGGTTCATCTCAGTGTTGAAGAGGTCCACGTCCATCAGAATTGATCATCATATAGTATTGTTGTTGAAGTATATAATGATTTCCTGGTCCTGCTCATTTCACCCAGCCTCAGTTCATGTAAGTCTCTCCAGGCCTTTCTGAAATTATCCTGTTGGTCATTTCTTACAGAACAATAATATTCCATAATATTCATATACCACAATTTATTCAGCCATTCTCCAATTGATGGGCGTCCACTCAGTTTCCAGTTTCTGGCCACAACAAAGAGACCTGGTCCTCCTGACTTCAGGGCTGGTGCTGTATCCACTGTGCACCTCACTGCCCTTCATTCAAAGTTTTAATATTTTTTCTCGCACATACAGGCCCCTTTCCCTTCTTTAGTATCTCTTTAGGGTATAAGCCCAGTAGTAACACTGCTGGATCAAAGGATATGCTCAGTTTGATAACTTTTTGAGCATAGTTCCAAATTGCTCTCCAGAAGGACTGGATGTATTCACAATTCTACCAACAATGTATGTGTCCCTGTTTTCCCACATCCCCTCCAACATTTCGCATTATCTTTCCCTGTCATTCTAGCCAATCTGACAGATGTGTAGTGGTATCTCAGAGTTGTCTTAATTTATTATTGGAAAGATGAAGAGATATAGGATACATAGTTGAATTAAATGCACCATAATTCAATTCTTCTAAACTTTAATTCAACTGATTTCATTAATCAGTCAACAACCATTAATTAAGAGGTAGACAAAAACTAAAACAATCTCTATTTGCCAAGAGTTTATATTCTATTGATAGAAACAAAAATGAATATTCATCCAAGAAATGCAACCCATTCAGAGCTTTTCATCATGTGTGATTTTCATCCATATCTCCCCCTGGAGGTTCCATTTTGAAACTACCTGCATAAATCAGTCCCTGACCTATATATATTTTCTTTTTTGATCATACATTTCTGAAATGATATCTCCTTCATTACTTCTTGTTATTGCAATATGTTGCAACCTACTTTTGCCTGTCCTATATCCTTCTCCATTGTTTTTTGAGTCATTCATAATTTTGATTCTTTCAGATCTTGCTATATTCCATGATTCATAGCAACCCAGTATCACCCTGAAAATACTGATGTTAAAACTTTGAATGAGGAGCAGGGAGGTGCACAGTGGATATAGCACCAGCCCTGAAGTCAGGAGGACCAGAGTTCAAATCTGACCTCAGACACTTAACATTTCCTAGCTGTGTGACCCTGGGCAAGTCACCTTAACCCCAATTGCTTCAGCAAAAAACCAAACAAAAACAAAACAAACAAAAAATGAAACAAAACTTTGAATGAGATTTCTGGGAGTGGAGGCAAAATGATATCATTCAAAGCATTCAAATGAGCCCACCCAACATTCTTCAAGATAACACTGGAGATAAGAACGAGAAATCTGTGATAAAGGCAATGAGGTTGGCCCAGAGTCCATATATATGTATATGAAAATATGCTCTAAATCACTATTGATTAGAGAAATTTAAATTAAAAATACTCTGGGATAACATCTCACACTTATCAGATTGGTTAATATGTCACAAAAGAAAAACACCAAATGTTGGAGGGAATGTAAGAAAATCATAACACTAAAATTCTGTTGGAATAGTTGTGAACTGATCCAGTCATTCTGGAGAGCAATATGTAACGATGGTGCTAAGTCCATACAACTGTACATTCCTTTTGACTCAGCAATACCACTACTAGGTCTATACCTCAAAGAAATTAAAAAAAAAAAGGGGGAAAGTCCTATTGCACAAAAATATTTATAGCAGTTCCCTTTGTGGTGACAAAGAATTGGAAATTGAACTAGGGAATGGTTGAACAAATTGTAGTATATAATTGTAATGGAATACTACTATTCCATAAGAAATGATAAGCAGGATTTCAGAAAAACCTGGAAAGACTTACGTGAAATCACACCAAATAAAGTGAGCAGAAGTAGGAGGACCATAGTACACCATCACAGTAACATTGTAAAGGTGATCGATTGTGAATGGCTTAGCTACTTTAACCAGGACAGTTCCAGGGGACCCCATGATGAAAGATGCTATCCACAGTTAGGAAGAGAACTGAGAGACTCAAAGTGTAGTTAAGGATACTTCTCTTCACTTCCTTTATTCTTACTATTTTATTTGGTTTGTTTTTTCTTTTGCAACAGAAATATGTTTTGCATAGTTTTACATGTATAACTGATAACTAATTGCTTGCCTTTTTAAAGAGAAGGAAGGGTTAAAAGAAGTAGAAAAAATTAGGAGCTTGATTTTTTTTTAAATCAGTGTTAATTTTTGTGTGTGTGCGTGTGTGATGTATGATCATCAGGGAATATTGTCTTTTTATGGGAACTGATGAATAGAATGCTTTGGGGAAGGAAAAAAAAAACCTGAAAAGTCCTCCATGAACAAAGTGAAATATACTATATATAAAGTAATGGCAGTGTTCTAGGATGACCAGCTGTAAATGACTTTGCTATTCTCAGCAGTAAAATGATCCACAAATACTCTGAAGGACTTATGATGAAAAATCCTATCCATACCTAAAAAAGAAACTGATTGTGTCTGAATACAGATTGAATCATTTTCTCTCTCTCTCTCTCTCTCTCTCTCTCTCACTCTCTTTTTATTAGAGTGAGAGATCTTTCAGAACATGACTTTTATAGAAATGTCTGCATAACTTTACATATAGTACATTTTTAATATGAATTTCTATATCCTTTATTTATTTATTAAAGCTTTTTATTTTCAAAACATATGTAAATAATTTTCAACATTAATCCTTGCAAAACCTTGTATTCTAAAATTTTCCCTTCTTCCCCCCATCCCCTCCCCTAGATGGTAGGCCAATACATATTAAACATGTGCAATTCTTCTATACATATTTCCACAAATATCATGCTGTACAAGAAAAATCAGATCCAAAAGGGAAAAAAGGAAAAATAAAACAAAGTGCAAGCAAACAACAACAATAAAAAAAAAGAGTGAAAATACTATGTTGTGATCCACACTCACTTCCCATAGTTCTTTCTCTGGGTCCAGATGGTTCTCTTCATAATAAGACTATTGGAACTAGTCAGAAACACTCAATCATCTCATTGTTGAAGAGAGCCATGTCCATCATATTTTGTTGTTGCTGTGTATCTCCTGGTTCTGCTTATTTCACTTAGCATCAGTTCATATTAATTTCTCCAGGCCTCTCTGAAATCATCCTGATGATCATTTCTTATAAAATAATAACATTCCATAATATTCATACACTATAACTTATTTGGCCATTTTCCAACTGATGGGAATCCACTCAATTTCCAGTTTCCTGTCACTACAAAAAGGGTTACTACAAATATTTTTGCACATGTAGGTCCCTTTCCCTCCTTTATGATCTCTTTGGGATACAGACCCAACAGAAACATTGCTGGATTAAAGGATATGCACATTTTGACAGCCCTTTGGGCATAATTCCAAATTGTTCTCCAGAATGGTTGCATCAGTTCATAACTCCACCAACAATGTATTAGTGTCCCAGTTTACCCACATCCCCTCCAACATTTGTCATTATTTTTTCCTGTCATCTTAGCTAATCTCAGGGGTATAAAATGGTACCTAAAAGTTGTCTTAATTTGCATTTCTCTGATCAATAGTGATTTAGATCACCTTTTCATATTACTAGAACTGGTTTTAATTTCTTCATCTAAAATTATCTGTTCGTTACATGTGGTTTCTTAATAGGGTATAGGAGTGAGGATAAGGGAGAAGAGAATCCAGAATTCAAATGTTCAAAAATCCCAAATATTTAAAAAATTATAAAATGTAAGTGGGAAAATATTAAATAAATAAGATTAAAGGTAAAAAAAATAGTGTTGAATTTTTGCATATAATTATTTAGCAAAATAAAAATATAAAATTTTTTTTAATGAATTGAGCATCAAGAAAAATTTTGGAATTATAAAAAACACCAAATAATTTGCCAAATATAAACTGAACTCAGATATTTCTGGACCTTTGGCAATGCCAGCCCATAGCAAGATTAAACTAAAAGCATGTGAGCTTCTAGAGAAAGAGTCTATCATTTTAGTCTTTGCCACTCCAGAACCTGACACAGTAACTGTCACAGAACAGGCTATTAATAAATGCTTGTTGAATTGAATTAAATAAAAGAATACATTTTGCTCCTACCTTAGAAAAAATATTAAGATATACTTTCCTTATTTTTACAACCTCCAGGGTGCAAGTTGTTCTTTTAATACATTTTTCCCCAAACAAAGTTTCAACTGACATCGAGCTTAATAACATTTCACCCAGATAAAAATATTGAAGGTGAATAGTCACATCCTCCTCAGGAAACCCTTGACAAGAATCTCAAAGGTACATTTAAGTTGATTAGATGAACACATTCAAAAGCAGTATTTCCAGAAACAAGATTATAGACTAAGTGGTATGTTCCAGAAATAAAATTATTCTTTTCATTTCTTTATCCTTAACCTGATACATCAAAAGATCCATAAGATTATAGACTAAGTGGTTTGCTTCCAAAGATCCATAAGATTATAGATTAAGTGGTAATTTCCTGTAGTAATTTTACTTTATTTTTCTTCATTTCTTTGTCCTTAACTTGATGCTTCAAAAGATTCATCCACATATATATTCCCTTCTAAACTTTCCTGGATATGTTCATGAATTCATCAGCCAAAAGAAATACTCATGACTTGTTTGCATACTTCTGATGAGATTTTTTATTCTTTCCTTGACTGATCCTTTTTCAATTGATAAGGACACAGTTCTTCACCAGGTTTATAACCAAAAATCATTCCAGGTCAATAAACAAGAATTTGTACTCTCCATTAAAATGACCTTCAAGAATCCAAGGTCATCTTTATTATTTAAATGAGGCATCAGATACGACTTTAGTGGATATTCTTTATGCCATAAATTGATGTGTAGGGTCATTAGATGCAAGAGTAAATTTGATACTTGCTAGTCAAGCTTCAAACATAGCAACATGATATTATGGAAGGAGTTCAGTCTCTTGGAGTCTAGAAACTGAAGTTCACAGACTGCTTCTAAAATTACAACCAGTGTGACATTGAGTAAATCACATAACATTCAGAGTTGGACAAGATGGCTTGAGAGATCACTTACAGCTTTAGGTCTGTGATCCTATTATCCATAGTGGTTGAGGTGATTAAATTCAATTCTACAAGTATTAATTACACACTTATTATAAGCCAATTGCTGTGCTTGGTGTTAGAGACACAAAGAAAAAGCCAAATTGTCCTCAAGTCGTTCACATTGCATTGACTCAGTTATGGTTCTATCTCTTTCTTGTTTTGTTTCATTTTGTGAATGCACAATGCACAAATTCCATTGACTTGCTGGATTGAGGCAATTTTCCCATATGGACAAACTGGGAAAGCTGCTTCCTGGAAAGCCATGATGACCTGGGAGACAGGGAGATACTTTGTAGAGACTGTGGACTATGTCTGAACATTCTGTGAAAGGTTCTGGTTGATTAACCATGATTTGAAGAGGAGACTCTTTGATTGACTGTGGAGGTGTTCAAAAAGACTTGTCAATTTTAATCACTCTCTCTTGGACTCATTCACTGATTTCTTTACCATGGGATCTGGTAAGAGATAATCCTATCCCCTCTGAGAAATGGGCCATGCTCCTTGAGTTCTGACTTGCTCTTTTCTGTATTGGGTTAAGAGAGTAAGGTACCTTGTGAGTTGCAAAAGGTCCAGAGGGAGGCTCTTCATCATCACTTTAGGATCCTGAGGATACATCCATGACCCACCATTCTGAGTAGGATTTTTCAAATACAATCATTAATATCTTGAGGAGCAGAGGAGGCTTACACAAGAAATCATTCAGGCTCTCAAATGGGCATGAATTTGGTTCAGAGAACAAAGCGATCTAGGACAAAGTTTCTTAAACTGTGGGTTGTAACCTCATCTCGGATCATTTAACTGAATGTGGGTGTTGCAAAATTCTGATTTATTATCAGTAAATATTTGATTTTTATATTTATTTTTATATACCTGGGGTCACGTAAAAATTTGGGGGGCAAAAAGGGATAACAAGTGGAAAAAATTTAAGAAGCCCTGATCTAGGGGAGAGTATGTCTTCAAGACAGTAGAAAGAAGTGTCCATACTTTGTTCTTGTTACATCTTTAAAATAAAAGTTAGCTAATAAATAGTTAATGGAACAGAGCCTACTCACTAGCCCCTAAACATGATAGGGACACAACTTGGGGGAGGAGGAGGAATAGAGCTGACAGATGGACATCTTTTCCTCCCCTATCCCTTTTCCCTTCTCCCTCCTCCCCAGCCTCAACCCCAGCCCATCTAAATCTGAGGGAATGAGGCAGAACAATATTTACCATAGATACATTTTTTTCACTCTTTCATTTAAAAAAAATGAAATGTGTTCAGTTTTTGGTTTAAAGAACTCTTGTCCCCGAACTCTGAAGCAATTCCATTAGGTACCTGAGATGAACATGAATTATGACTGAAATAAAAAAGTCACAAAGTTTTACTTTGTTCAAGGTACAATTCTATAAATATTTATAAAGTGCTTACTATGTGCAAGATGCTGGCCTAGACCCTGAGCAAGTAAAGACTAAAATTTAACAGGTGTTCATTCTAGAAGCTTACATTCTGCTTCTTGACTAATTTTTGTAAGAGTGAGAAATGCATAAGGAAAACTCTCTAACAAGTCACCCTTGTTAGAGTAAAATACAAGGCCACTAGGTGGGGAGTTAGGAAGGAAGAGCAAGATAAGTTCCAAAGCCTGCCCTGGGGACTAAATTTATCAGTGATTCTAAGGCAGACAGCCCATAAAAAAAGCATAATTGAGCCCTGATATTTATAACTGTCAACTTCCCTTGATCCTAATAGCTTGAACACAGCCCAAAGGCTCATTCATTCTTCAGGTTTGGGAGGGGCTGCAGCTCTTTCCTAGTTTCCCATTGAAACAAGTCTGACTTTGGAGACTATCCAAACAGCTCAGCTCAGCAAAAAAATTCCTAATTCCATGCCTGGATCTCCTTATTCCCTATGACTCAATACTTGACTGAGGTCATTTAGGGTTCTGCACTAAAAGGTGAAATGTAGAATTCAAAATATCTATCTCATACGATTAGGAAATATCCCTTTTTTTAATTGTCATTGGTGGGTGTGAGTGTCCCTGGTACTCAGGAAGCCTGGAAACTGACTAATTATTGACTTTAGTTTTAAATTCTAGGGTTTATAGAAAGTTGGGATGTTGTGGTTTTCTATTTTTGTAGGAGCACATTATGGTCTAACTAGTGTTGTGTGGGCCCTGAGGACTGACCTGAGACATTTAATTGTGTGCCTTCAACCCAAGCATGTCAGACTCACAATCAGGCAAAGGTACAGACTGTGCCCAATCATTGTGTAACAGAATTACTAGGAGATAGATTAAGGTACAGTCTGGTCAAAGCACCCTCACACCATTCTTATTTCTACATTCCTTAGTTTCTACCACCTGTTCTAGCCTGAACCTAGAGTTGCTTTACTTTGCAGAGTTCAAACTTACCTTTTTTTTTTTAACTCATTTTTTCCCTACTGCATGTAGTTCATTAGTTTTACTACATAGTAAATTCAGTGTATTAATACAATATTGACCTGTTTTTTCCATATTCTTTTCTGAAATGGCATTACTGTTAAATAGCAATCAATGAAATTAAAAATGGCCCAGATTTAATTGATTCACTCTACAAACTGTTCTGTCACATAGCCTTCAAGGACCAGCTCAAGAACTATCTTTGAGAAGCCTTCCTGAAGGAAGTAGTGAACACACATTGGTTCTGTTCTTTAGTTAGATATTATTTAACATAAAATGTATTCTATCATCTTACTTCATTTTCTCTCCCTACATAGAATCATCCAGTATATATTTGGGCTGTTTGCTCATAAAGCTTCAGTGAGAGGGGAGACATCAATTCTCTTTATCTAAATGAGGGGGACACTGCCTTCTACTTGCAGGTCACTATCTTCTAAAGAACTGCAAGCCTCGGGGACAGCTAGATGGCCCAGTAGATAGAGCATTAGCCCTGAAGTGAGGAGTTCAAAGCAGTCTCAGACCCATAAAACTTAATAGCTATGTGGTCCTGGGCAAATCACTTAACCCCAATTGCCTCACCAAACAATTACAACCTGCATTCTATAAACCTTTAATGCTATCATCTGACCTAGTCTTGTAACCTAAGTTCTTTTGAATCTTGACATTTGTCACTCCATTATATCTTTAGAACACAGCAGCCAAGATGGAAAATGATAAGGTGAATGCCCTGTTCAGCCCACTTAAAAGGTAGAAGATATGTCTTCTTCCAATAACTCTGTGCCTGAATGTGCTTTTATGCTTTTTATCTTTACCCCCCACCCCCAAGAAAAATGGAAACTCTTTGAGAGTAGGAAATGTTTAGACTTCTCTATTTGTATTACCACTTTTTAGCATAGTGTTTGTCAGTTTGTCATATTTAACAAATGCTTTTTTGTTTTTTCCTTCCTTTCTTCCTTCCTTCCTTTCTCTCCTGCTCCTTTCCCTCCTCTTTTTCTCCTTTCTCTCTTCTTTCTTTCCTCCCTTCCTATTCTCTTCCCACTCTCCCTTCCTTCCCTCTTGTCTTTCCTTCCTTCCTTCTTCCTATGACCTGCCTCCTTGTAAGCATGTTGAGGGCAATGACAATATCTGCTCCATCTTTTCTAGTCTTTCAGAAGGCCTAATATTAATAAAAATAAATCAACCTGTACCCCAATAAGAGCTTACCTGACTACTCTCCTGGACTTCATTATCTCCAGAAACTCATCTTCTTCAAGATGACATCAGTTCTGAAACTAATAACTCCAGTATTATTTGCTGGGGACTCTTCTTTTCTCTGATTGGATAGAGTTCTTCCCACATCCTTCACTATTGAAAGAGACGTTTTGGGGCTCAAACAGATAATCTTTGGTGTTGCCTTTGAAAGAATTTAGGACTCAAACTATCTCCAAAACAAGCATTTGTTAAGAATCACATACTCAGAGTGGACTGTGATCCTTTTAGAAATTTACCAAGAGTCAGCAAGAGTTAGCAGCCCAACAAAATAAGACAAAGATATTTAGAAAATCTGATTACATCACAAAATGTGTCCATTTAGAGGTTAGGGGATGAATTTGCTAACGTGGAGAGGTGCTGAAGCCTTGATGGGACTGCATGTGTAGTTACCCAGAATGTATACAGAAAAGTCCATTGAGGGAAGGAGGTATTAATGTATGATAATATTATGATTAGCTTGACTTCAACTTCACCCAGAGGACACCAAAGAAAGATATGGAGGTGCTGTGTTGGGAGAAAGATTAATTAAAATTTGTGGTTTGATGTCCTCGTCTACATTCTGTTGGTGCTGCTTTCTTACTGACTGATTTGTACAGTATGTCTAGACTTGATGGATGTTGAAACTGCACATTGTGTAGACCTGTACCTGTACCTGTCAGCTAGTGATTGAGGATTTCTGTGGGATTTGGGCTGGTGACAACAATTGGAATTCTATCATTCTCCCTCAGAGATCTGGGACCTGAATTCATTTGTAAGAGAGACGCAGGTCTCAACTTCTGTAGCTTCTTCAGGCTGAAAAGGACTATAGAGCTGTCTATGCGCCCAGTGCTGAGAAGATGGAGATGGAGAAAAATCACAGCAGAGCTGTGTCAAGGGGATAAGCAGTCTCAGCCAGAGGTGATGTTCATTCTGTAACATCATCTGGGAATTAACAGAGACTATCTGGAAGAGACAAACTGAGCTAAAAGATTTAGCAAACAAGGACTGAAAATCAAAAGAAAGAAAATAATGAGAAGGGAGCAGAATAAAAATCCGGAGTTATTTGTAACATGAAAACTAGACCAGTGCTGTTCTGTAAGAGCCATGCAGGCCAAATCAAGGTATGATCTCTTTTAGTAAAACTTTTGGTAACTCTTGAATTTTTTCAGTGTTGTAAGGAAAGGCTTTCTCACATTTGGTAAAGGTGTGAAGAAAAAACAGAAGTAATTTGAAACCCTTGCATAGGAATTTATGTATAAAGTCTACCTGCTAGTCTTTTCCCAAGGAGGTATCCCTCCTCTGAACAGGTTTTGAAAGGGGGCAGGTTATGGCACTTTCGGGATTCACCTGGGCATAAATTGGGCAGGTTTAGCAAACTTGCTAGATTTTTTTTCCAATTTGTTAACAGTAAAAATAGGGTCCACCAGAGACTGGAGCCCCAAGTGAGTAACCTGGTGTAAACTAAAACAGTTTCCTCTGGCCTGCTTCTGGGATTAGAAACTGGCCTGAGGGTGTTTAAAATCATAGTGAAGGAGGGAGAGTATATCCCCTTCATTTAGCAAACCTTTTCTTGGAGACTATAGGAAGGTATATAAGAATCAGGGAGCTGGGGAAGTACTGGTGCCATGGTTAGAAGCAATTACAGAGCAGCTCTGGCAGCTGAGTCTTTAAACCTGCTACTCCTTGGCTTGAAGTAAGTTCCCCTTTTGGTGTTCTTTGCAGAATACAACAGAAATTTCTCTAGGTTCATGAATAGCTTGCAATAATTGTAAAATTTCCTCTGCATGTTTAATGGAGGAATATTTGACTGCCAAAAATTTCCTTTCCTTCCATATAGCCCCATGAGAATGCAAAACATGAAAGGCATATTTAGTATCAGTATAGATGTTAACTCCCAATCTCTTCCCCGATTCTAAAGTTCTGATTAGGGCAATGAATTCAACCCTCTTTCCACCAGATTGTGCAGTGTCAGAATCAGTTGCTTAGAAAAGTAAGCCATAAGCCTGGACTCAGCTCCTTGGGATTGAGTTAAAATTCCCAAGGTTTGATTCTGTTGTTCATCAACACACAAAGTGAAAGGTTTTTCCAAATTGGGCAGAGGTAATGCTGGGACAGTGATCAATTTAGTTTTCAAGATCTCAAAACCCTTTGCTTGGTCAGGTCCCCAGTCTTAAGGGAGTGAGTCAGGACCCTGAATAGAATCATAAGGAATCTTTGCAATAACTTGAAAATTGGGTATATGGATTCTACAAAATCCAGCCATGGCTAGAAAGTCACTGTTTCTTTGTGGCTGACTTAGGAAGTGAGAAAATGTCCTGTTTTCTCTCTGCCATATCCTAAATTACTCTGAGTTTGACCATGGTAATACGGTAGAGAGAATCCTGGCCAAATCATGGATCCTGGCTCTCCTGGCCCTCCTGGAAACTTGAATGCAAAGTACTGGTTGGAAGGCAGCTCTATTCCTTTGTGGGCAGTTTCTCTTCTACTACCCCTTCTTGTTACAGACAGGGCACAGGCCTGGAGGCTTCCTTTGGGGCCCTGCTTGTGACTTTGGAAGCACAAATCTACTCAGGTCCCAGTTACAGCAGCAGCCAAAATTTGATGTTATTCTCTGTTCTTAGTTCTAGCCCTATAGTCCTAATCCTCTGCTGTAGATTGGTCCCTATTGTTAAAAACCACAAAAGCTGTCCCCAAAAACTGAGCTTAAGGAAACTGGGGACCCATGACTAATTTATGCAGCTTCCTCCAAATGCCTAGGGAGGAATTACTAATAAAATGCATGCTACATATAATAAGCCCTTCAGGAGAAGTGGGGTCCAAGTTGGTACACTTTAAAAAAAACTTTAGGTTATTCATGTACATTTATTTTTTACATATTTCCACATGAGAAAAACCTGAATAAAAGGGGAAAATCATGAGAAATTTAAAAAAAGAAGAAGAAAAAAAGGTGAAAATAGTGTACATTGATCCATATTCATTCTCCATGGCTCTCTATAAGTGTAGATGGCATTTTTCATTTGTAGATGGCTTCCCTTGGATCACTGTATTGTTTAGAAGAACCAAATTTATCATGGTTGATAATAACATAATCTTGTATGGGAGAGACTGAGGAGTGGGGATCACCAGGAAGTTGTACAGTCCAGCTCATGGTGTGAATGTTCAGGAGACCAATAAGAAGGGGGTTTTGGTGGGTAAAAGGGAGGATCTAACAGGAGATCACCAAGCTTCCTAAAAAAGGTGACTCAACTCCTGTGGAGGAGGATCAGGGACTTTAGGGAAAAGGGGGTTTGTGAGGAAAAAATCATTAAGACCTAATTGTTCTTCATTCCCTTTTTCTGGAGTCTCTTTTCCTGAAGTAAATTTGGCCTAAGAACATCCTGCATTGTTGAAGCAGAGTTGCATCTTAAGAGAGTGTCATCAATGGCAGAAATTAGGTATTGACCCACTCCTAATACCTTATACTAAGATAAGGTCAAAATGGTTTCATGATTTAGACATAAAGAGTAATACTATAAGCAAATTAGAAGAATAAGGTATAGTCTACCTCTCAGATCTGTGGAGATGGAAGGAATTCGTAGCCAAAGAAGAATTAGAGTACATTATAGAATAAAAAATGAATAATTTTGATTTTATTAAATTAAAAAGGTTTTGTACAAACAAAACCAGTGCAGACAAGATTAGAAGGGAAGCAGTGAACTGGGTGAAAAAAAAATGTTACATCCCAGGGTTCTGATAAAGGCCTCATTTCTAAAATATATAGGCTCAAAAAATATGACTCAAATTTGTAAGAATCCAAGCAATTCTCCAATTAGTAAATCAACAAAGAATATGAACAATTTTCAGATGAAGAAATTAAAACCTTTTCTAGTCATAATAAAAAATGACCTAAATCACTTATTGTTCAGAAAAATGCAAATAAAGACAGTTCTGAAGTACCGCAACACATCTCTCAGATTGGCTAAAATGACAGGAAAAGATAATCATGAATTTTGGAGGGGATAAGGGAAAACTAATACATTGTTGGTAGAATTGTGAATTGCTGGAGAGCAATATATAACTACGTCCAAAAGGCTATCAAAATGTGCATAACCTTTGATCCAGCAATATTTCTACTGTGTCTCTATCCCAAAAAGATCATAAAAAATGGAAAAGGACTCACATGTGCAAAAATGTTTGTAGTGGCCCTTTTTGAAATAGCAAAGAACTGGAAACTGAGTGGTTGCTCATCAGTTGGAGAATGACTGAATAAGTTATGGTATATAAATGTTATAGATTATTATTATTCTTTAAGCAATCAGTAGGATAATTTCAGAAAGTCTTGGAGAGACTTACATGAACTGATGCTAAATGAAATGAATAGAACCAAAAGAACATTTTACATAATAACATCAAGATCATGGGATGATCAATTCTGATGGACTTGGCTCTTTTTAACAGGAAGATAATTCAGGCCAATTCCATTGGACTTGTGATTGAGAAAGTCATCTGTACCCAGAGAAAGGGCTGTGGGTATTGAGTATGGATCACAACATAGCATTTTCACTTTTTTGTTTTTTGTTTATCATTTTTCCCTTTTTGATTTAATTTTTCTTGTGCAGCATGATAATTGTGGAAATATGTGTAGAAGAACTACACATGTTTAACCTATATTGGATTGCTTGTTGTTTGGGGGAAGAGTTTGGGGAAAGAAAGGGAGAAAAAAATTTGGATCACAAGGTTTTGGAGAAGTGAATGTTGAAAACTATCTATACATATATTGTGAAAATTAAAAGCTTTTTTTTTTTAAAAAAAGAGTGTCATAAAGGCATCAATATATGTAACCTCAGTCCATTTCCCCTTTTAACAGTAAAAATGATCAGGCTGAATTAAGAGAGCCATTGGTCAGCCACTTCTCTTGGTTTTCTAGATTGTATTTGGGCCAGACTCTATTACGATAATAAATAAGACATTTCCTTTTTAAGGTCTTATAAGCCAATTTTGTTCCAATTTTGTAGGAGAAAACTTAGTGGGAAACCCTGCAGGGTAGAAAAGAACAGTCCCATTATGCCATAAGCCTAAAACATCCTCATTTTAACCTCTTGCCTCCACACGGTGTCCTGCATAGAGGGAGAAAATGAGGGCAGATGCTCACTAATGCAGAGGCTCACAAAAAGTCCCCAGAGTGTCTTCTCTGTAGAGTGAATTTACTAGACACAGGGGCCCAAAAAGTCCCCCTAAAACTTCCTATATACTTTAGAGGGACACCAACTAAAGTGAGGAAAAGGGAGGCTTACTTTGAGTTGGAGAGAAACTGAGTCAAAAACTAAAGTCCAATGTTGAGTGCAGGAAATATTGGGGTTCAACCGGATGATCTTTGATGCCATCTTTGACAGAATTCAGGACCCAGACCATCCTAAATCAAGGTTTTAGAATTACATTCTCAGAGAGGGCTGGGCAGCTTTTAGGAATTTACCAGGAGTTAATAGGATTCAGTGGGAGTTAGCTGCCCAACAAAGCGAGACAAAAATATTTATAGAATCTGATTACATCACAAGATATGTCGATTTTGAAGTTGCAGAAGGAGTAACATGGGAAGGTCCTAAAGCCTTGATGGAACTGTGCACGTAGTTACACAAAATTCATATAGAAAAGCCCACTGTGGGACGTAGGTATTAATGTTTGATAATGATATTATGGTTAGTTTGACGTCATCATAAGTTTACTCAAAAGGCAATAAAGAAGATTAGTGCACAGGTGCCAGGGAGAAAGATTAATTAAAGTTGTGGTTTAATGTCCCGCTCTAGACCTACATCTAGAACTTTCTTATGGTTTCTTGATTTCTAGACTTTTAAACTGTGTAGACCTGTACCTGTATCTGTCAGCTAGTGACTGAGGATTTCTGTGGGATTTTTACTGGGGATGGGACAGGTTTTGGCTGAATCCCATCAAGGAATATCCAGAATATTCATTTCATTATTTCCCACCCTGGCTGTAGGACTTCATAATATATTCCTCTCACTTCCATTTAAGGGTCTCTCCTTCTCCCAAAATTTTACCTTCTTTTTGAGTGTTGTCTTTCTCCTTTCATTATGAGTTCCTTGAAAACAGGAATTTTCATATTCCTTTTCTTTTTATCCCCAGTGATTATGTAATAGATACTTGATAAATATTTGTTGACTATTGACCATTAGAATAAATCTCTTTGTTAATGGGAGACTTTACAAACCCCATTCCCTACTTCATAGATAAAACCATTCAAAAAAATTCTAGAATTTTCCATCTCCAATAGGATTTGAAGCTGCTCAAAATTTGAAGACCAGTATGTGGTGTTCTATATATAGCTCTGCCTTTGACAGCAGGCATCTATGCAACCAAACAAATCCTGACACTTATTTGAAGAAAGGAAATAAAAAATTATGACACTAAATGTCTCACAAAAAGAATTATTAATCCAAGATAAACCTGTTTGATTTATTGAGGATTAAAACCAATGGTTTTAATGTTTAGGAAATTGTTGAAGGCCTTCAAAGAAAGGCTTGAAAGTCACGAATGTCATCATATTGCTGGTCAGAGAGCAGAGAGGCAAGGCCAGGTTGCAAGAATAGGGCATTTGTTACATTCTATGTGTACCTTTTAAAAAATTCTGGAGATTATTGAGCAGCAAAAAAAAGATTAATACTGAGATTGGTGGGAATATAAAGAAGTTTATTCAGTACAACATCTTTGTAATTGATAACCAAAATGGTACCATGCGTGCAAAGGAAACTCTCTAAGAACTTAGCATTGGCGGCTATGCCCAGCTTTCTGCTATCCACTCTATTGCATCAAAACTTCTCAGGTTTCTTTTTTGTGATGTCAAGGAACTGGAAATTGAATGAATGCCCATCATTTGAGGAATGACTGAATAATAATATGAATGTAATGGAATGTTGGTGTTCTATAAGTAATGATAAGCAGGATGATTTCAGAAAAGCCCAAAAAGACTTAACATGAACTGATGCTCAGTGAAATTAGTAGAACCAAGAGAATATTATAGACAGCAACAAGATTATGTAAAGATCAACTATGATGGACTTGGTTCTTTTCAACAATGAGATGATTCAAGGCAATTCTAATAGACTTGTGATGGAAAGAGCCATCCACATCCAGAGAGACAACTATGGAGACTGAATGTAGATCAAAGCATAGTTTTTTCATCTTTGTTGTTGTTGTTTGTTTGTCTGGTATTTTTTCTTTCTCATGGTTTGTTTTTTCTGATTTTTCTTACACAGCATGATGATTATGGAAATAAATTTAGAAGAATTAGATAAATTTAATCTATATTGGATTACTTGAGATCTAGAGGAAGAGGGGAGGGAGGGAGAAAAATTTGGAACACAAGATATTGCAAAGGTGAATGTTGAAAACTCTCCTTAAAACAATTCTGGTTGACTTAGTGCAATGACCGCATATTTAAAATCAGCCAGAGTCAGGAATTCAGGTTAAAGGAAAAATCTTCAATCTTTATTGAAGTGAAGAGGTGAAAAAGGATTGCGATAGCAATATGGGCAAGAACAATTGTGATAGTAATATGAGCAGCTGCGACAGGAAGCCAGCTAGCAGAGGGAGATCTGACCTGAAGGGCCATCGCAATGGCAATGCGAGCAGCTGTGTCAAGACACTAGCCAGCAGTTTCTCCTTCTGCTTCCCTTTCAACTCCTTTGCCTCCACCCACCAAAAACATCATTTCCAATACAACACATCAGGACTTGCACAAAGAGTAGGCGGGGGCCATTCTTTCTCCAAGCATATATATTAATAGAGTATGGTCCAATTACTATTTAGCCTCACGTGCTTGGGACCTCAGTGCATCAACTCGAGCCTCAGCCCATTACAACTTAGGAGATTTGATATCCTATCTTATCACCTGGGTACAAAGCATCTATATCTTGGAGACTCAAATGCTTGGCTTGTAGTTTATAACTAGAACTTTGTTCAGTTGAAGCAATTCAAGGGATTCTCAATACCTATCTTTGTTAAATATTCCTGTTATGATTAAATAAATCTTTTTTTTACTGATATATTTTTAAAGCAAAAATTGCTAAATATTGTCATTATGGTGAACTTTTTCACAAACTAGACTTAAGATATAAATCCAGTGTTACCATCTTTGAGATAGGATTTGAACTCAGCATTCTATCTATTATGGTGGGCAGCTTCATACCAGCAGATTATTATACATTTACAAAGTTAAAAGGCAATAAGACCATAATAACATAAGTGTCTTTCTATCTTGACCTCTCAAAATTCTAAGGTCATTTTGAATATCAACTAACATTATATCAAATTGCCTTTAGCACAAAATTCATGTTACTATGTATTGCACATATTGAGTGCTTAATGAATATTTTAATATGAAACAATAAATATTTAAATATTTGTTCAATTGAATTGAAGTAAAGTGAATCTCTTCAAAAAATCTGAAAACACATTAAGAACATAACAGGAAAGTCTAGATTTTTGCTTATGTGTATTTGTATCCTCAGCTTCAGAACAATAACCAGCACATAGCAAGTGTGAATATAGTTGTTCGTAATTATAATCCTTGATATTGAGGAGGCAGAGAGTAGGTCATTTGAGTTCCAAATTTCTGGGCTGTAGTCAAACTAAAACTAAACACTTAACAGGAAGGTTAAGATCCCCCACCAATATTGTTTTGCTGTTTATTTTTTTTTTTATAGCTAGCTTTTTATGTCTTATAAGAATGTAGATGTTCTACTACTTAGTGCATATACATTTAATATTGTTACTACTTCATTGTTAATAATACTCTTTATCAATGTGTGCGTTCCTTCCTTGTCTCTTTTAATAAGATCTATTTTTACTTTTGCTTTATCTGAGATCAGAATTGCTACCCGTGCATTTTTTACTTTAGCTGAAGCATAATAAATTCTGTTTCAGCCTTTTATCTTTACTCTGTATGTCTCTCTGTGTCAAATGTGTTTCTTGGAAACAACATATTGTAGGATTCTGTTTTTTAATTTACTCTGCTATTTGCTTCTGTTTTATGGGAGAGTTCATCCCATTCACATTCACACTTATGATTATCAGCTCTGTATTTCCCTCTATTCTATTTTTCCCCCTGTAAATACTTTTGTTCTTCTTTCCACCCTGTCTTTAGTAGTGTTTTTTACCTACCCACCCATTAACTTATCTTCTATGACCCCTTTCCCCCTTCTTTTACCTTTTCCATAATGTTTCTGCCCTCCCTTCCATCCTGCCCTCCTTTTTTCCTTTCTTCTTTCTCCTCCTACTTCTTTATAGTGTTAGATAAATTTCTATACCCAGCTGAATGATTGTTATTTCCTCTTAGAGCCAAAATTGATGTGATCAAGCTTCAGATAATGATCACCCCCCTCCTTTCTTTCCCTCAATTACAATATATCTTTTGTGCTTCTTCATGTAATCTAATTTATTCCATTATACTTCCCCCTTCCTCTTTTTCTAGTATAAACCTTTTTCCCCCCATTAATGTCTTTTTCTTTGATATCATCACCTTAGAATCCATTCTCAACCACATCCTTAATTCATGTGATGCCCCTCTCTATCTGCCCCAGTGACAGATACAGTTCTCAAGAGTTGCAGATATCATTTTCTTATATAGAGATGTGAACAGTTTAGCCTTTAAATAATATTTTTTCCTGCTTTCTATGCTTCTCTTCAGTCCTGTGTAGACTAAATTTTCTATTTAGTTCTGTTTTTTTCAATAGAAATGATTTAAAATTTCTTACTTTTTTGCTTCCCCCCGGAAAGATGATGCTGAGTCTCTCTGAGTAGCTAATTCTTGGTTGTAACCCCCTAGGTCCTTTGCCTTTCAGAATATGGTATTCCATGCCCTCCAATCTTTTATTGTAGAAGCTGAAAGATTCTGCATAATTCTGACTGTTGCTTTTTGATATTTGAATTGTATTTGTCTGGCAGCTTGCAGTATTTTTATCTTAAAATTCTTAAGTTCTGGAGTTTTGCAGCAATGTTCCTTTTGTTGTTGTTGTTGTTTGTTTGTTTGTTTTGTGGGATTCCTTTTTGAAGGTAATAGATAGATTCTTTCAATCAGTATCTCCCCCCACCCTTTTTCTAGAATATCTGGGCAGTTTTCCTTAATAATCTGTTGAAAAATGCTATCCAGGCTCTTTTTTTGGGTCATGGCCTTTAGGTAAGCCAATAATTTAAAAAATGTCTTTTCTGGATCTATTTTCCAGGATGGCTATTTTTCCAAAGAGTTGTTTCACATTTTCTTCCATTTTTTCATTCTTTTTAGTTTGTTTGACTGCTTTTTGCTGTCCCATAGAGTCATTAGCTGCCCCAGTCTAGCTTTTAATATGTGATTTTCTTCAGTTAGCTTTTTTTAAAGATCTTTTCCCATTTGGTTAATTCAACTTTTGAAGGTATTGTTTTCTTCAGTGAATTTTTTTTTTTTTTTTGCATTTGGCCAATAGTATTTTTTAAGTTCTTTTTTTAGTCAACTTTTTTCTTCCCTTTTTCAAGCTGTTGATTCTTTCTTGCATGCCTCTCATTTTTTCTTCTACCTTTCTTATTTGCCTTTAAAAATCTTTTATGAACACTTCCAAGAAACCTCTTTAGACCTGAGACCAATTCATACCACTCTTTGAGATTATCTCTGTGGACATTTTGTCCCTGTCTGGGTTGATGTTTTGGTCTTCCCTCTCACCATGGTACCTTTCTATGGTCAAAGTTCTTTTCTATTTCTTGATCATTTTCTTTCCTTTTCTTTTGGCATTTCCTCTTTTTTTTTTTTTAAACTTTTATGGTTGAGCCCTATTCTTGGGGTGAGGAGGATGTTGTCCCAAGCTTCCTGTGCAATTATGAGTCTTGGTTTAGGGGCTCCCTATTGTTTTTGGTTTGTTTATATAAGTTTGCCTGCTTTTTTCCAGAAACAGCCTGGCTTCCTAGAGTTTGCCATCTGAACTGGCACTGGAAGCTGCCTCACCAATCTTCTCCTCTACTGAACCAGGACTGAGAGTTTTAACTGCTGATTGTTGGGATTAAGACCCTCTCATCAGCTTTTCTAAAGTCTGTCTGAGCTGAGCTGAATATCCTTTTTAACCCCAGTGAGAGTGACCTTTTTTGGAATTTTTCCAATCTATCTTGAGTTGAAGAATAGTTTCATTCCATCAAACTCTGTTCAGAGACTTGGTTTCATGTGGTTTTGAGGAAAACTGGGAGAGCTCTTGCAACTTACTGGCTTTACTCTGGCATCTTGGCCCTACCCCCAAAAAATCTGTTTCATACTTTATCTTGCCTTTCGGTCTTCAGAATCTTCCTAAGATAATTCAGATGGAAAGAATTCAGTTTTCTTACATGGCACTGGTATATTGTGCAGGGTCCATGGCCATACAACAATGTCAACATGGCAGCTCTGTAGACCTTCAGTTTGCTCTAAGTAACTGAGCCAATGAGTTACAAGTCATTCATAAGAGAATGAATAGTAACATGTTCTGTTCTCTCTTACAGCACCATGTCCATGCACAAGGAAATGCCCTTCTGTGGATATAGACAGAACATTGTCACACATTATATCAACAAGCATATGCCTGGAAGAACAAATAAAACAAATGAAAACTTCCCACTCTGACACTCAAATTTTCAGTTTCTAAAAAATTGAGGCTGATTTTAAGAATACATATGCCCATATATTTAAGCCAAGTCTATGCATCTTGCCTCAATATGTTAGTGGTACATTCTGTCCAGTAATTCACTTAATGCTCTCTGCATGATGATTTCAAAAGAAGAAGAAAATAAAGTCCTTCATCTTAAATAGGATAGAATCGAGTTAAAGATTGCATAATATTATTATAGACATTCCAAAAATAAAAAACCAAAAAAAAAAAAAAAAAAAAAACCTTTCCTTTAGATAGACTTTCTTCAAGCTAAATCCCAAAGATGCTTAGAAGTAGTTGTTTTCAGTCAGTCAGTTAGTAAGTATATATTAAGTGATTACTATATACCACTCATTAGAGAATATGCTAAACTTGAGATGAAAGGAAAAGAAGGTGAGAAAAAAGGAGAAGAGAAGAAATAAGAGAAGAAAAGAGGGGAGGAGATATGAGCAGAAGAAAGAAAAGGAGAGGAGAAAGAGAAGAGGAGGGAAGAGGACAGGAAAAGATTGGAGGGGAGAGGAGACAAACGGAAGGGGAAAAAAGAAAAAGAAAGAGTAGGAAAAAAAGAAAAAACATGGATCTTGACCTTAAGGAGTTCACATTCTAATAGGAAAGATAACATGCAAACAATTGTATAGATTTTATAGATAGATATAGATAGATTTAGATATTAAATTGGAGTTTATCTCAGAGGAAAGGCACAAAAATTGTGGGAACATAATAACCAAAATAGTGAACATTTAAAATAATAATAATGAGTAGCATTTATATAGCACTTTAAGGTTCCCAAATTGCTTTGAAGATATGCTATCATTTGATCCTCATAACAATAGTATGTACTATTATTAATGGGAAAACTGAGAATTAAAGAAATTAAATGTTTGCTTAAGGACACATAGCTAGTAACTGAATTTCAGGAGAAATCCTGAGTCCAAGTCCAGTATTGTATCCACTATTCCATCTACCTGTCTACACAGAAGGAGAGGTGGCAGAAAGAGATTTTGAAGGTCAGATTTTTAGTGAACTCCATTCAGTGTATACATCAGTTGTAAAGTTTCCAAAGAACTATGAAATCTATCAGCAATTCAATATTCATAGTCAGATATGTGTCTAGCAATGGGCATTGCCTAGTTTATTATGAAGCACACAAAAGAAACAGTAAATATAATCCTTACCTGCAAACAGCTAACAATTAAGTCAGGGAGACAGACTAGTAACACAATTAACCAGGAGAAAAGGAAAATGCCATGAGGTGGGAATATGCCCCTAACTGGCAAGCTAAATCCATAGAGGAATTTGGCACCCTAAAAGAGCTAGTTAGCTATAAGAAGGAGAAAGGCACTCAGAGGCAGAACACTGTGGAAGGCTAACCCAAGAAGGATTCAGCAAAGATGGTGTGGGCCAGATTTATGGGGAAAATTTAGCCTCGGGAGTTTGAAATCATACAGTAAATTGGATACAGTAAAGTGGAGTTACACAAGACTTTCACAGGAGATGGGTCAGTAGGATTGAACTGATCCCCATCAGTGCCCTTCCATGCTTGCCTGGGAATCTTTTCAGTGCTATAGGTTTTCTCTACCAACCTCATCTAATGACCGAGGACCTTATGGGAAATTAAGACAACTATTGTTCATTCTTAAATGTTCAAAAGGAAGAGAGGGAGAAGGGAGAAATCTAATCTAATACATCTAGACGAATATGAGGACAATTATCTGGCATTTGTTTATTAGGAGCAAACAAATAGGTAAGAAAACTGTGTAGAAATTGAATTTGAATGAAGTATCATGGGCTGGTGCCCGCTGGTTAAATCTTGTATTCCTACATAGATTTATACACACACACACATACACACACACTATATATATATATATATAATATATATATATATATATATATATATATATATATATATATATATATATATATATATGTATGTTTGTATGTATGTATTGGAAGGGAGAGGAAACAAAGGGAAGGAGAAAAAAAGAAAAGGAAAGAGTAGGAAAAAAAGAAAAAATATGGACCTTGATCTTAAGGAGTTCACATTCTAATGGGGAAGACAACATGCAAACAATTGTATAAATTTTATAGATAGATATAGATAGATTTAGATATTAAATTGGAGTCTCTGACAGAGAGAGATAGAGAAAGAGAGAGATACACGCACATTATATAAATACATATACATTTCAGTTGCTTTCAGTCATATCTGAGTTTTCATGACCCTTTTTGGAGGTTTTCTTGGCAAAGATATGGGAGTGGTTTGCCATTTCCTTCTCCAGCTCATTTTACAGATGAGGAAACTGAATTAAACAGGGTTAAGTAACTGGCTAGAGTCACATAGCTTATAATGTCTGATTCCAAATTTGAATTCAGAAAAATGACTCTTCTTCTTGCTGCCCCTTTACATACACACACACACACACACACACACACACACTTGTCCAAAGTACTTTTTTAAAAAAAGAAATACTGTCATAGGTAAAATATTGACTTGTGGGGAAAAAGGAAGTATTTTCAAAGCTGAGAAAATACTTTCCCCTACCCCCTGACTTTATTCATTGCAAATATGAAAGGATTTTCCTCAGGATATCGGATATTTTTGACAGGAAAATATCATCATTTCCTTCTCCACCTTCAAACTTGGAGCAGTAGTCATGGATTTGTTGCCCCAGAAATCAGAACGGTCATTATCAGAAAAAGGGAGAGAACAGGTGCTTATAAATCCTAAGTATACTTGTAAGGCATACAATGATAGAGGATTGAAATTTTCATGGATATCATCTTCCCTTTTCCCACATCATTTTTACTACAACATTGAAACATTGCATGTGACCTTTTGCATTAATGATCACTCCCCTGGGATCTGGTGAATACCTGCTTGTTGATAGAAGTAAACCAAAAACAAGGCCATAAGGAAGGGAAGGGATTCATCTGACAGAGGTGAAGCCTTCCAAATTGCAGGCACACACACATGCACACACATACCCACAAAATTCCTATGTAGAGAATAGAACACTTGGGAGTACTTAAATGCTATTACTAAAGGCAGTACCATAATATTCCTTTAAAACAAGTTCCTTCAATACACTTTATATTATTCAATTTGCAAAAATTTCAATTCACACAAAGCTTTTCAAAGAAGATTCTAGGAAGGATAATAGGTATACATTGCATCCAATATAACTGGTTTTCCCTGAAAATGTAGTAAATGGCTCAATAAAGTGAGTATGAAAACCTGTGTGCTAAACAGTCAGTCAACAAACATTTGTTAAGCACCTACTATGTGCTAAGTGCTGAGGATACAAAGAAATAAAAATATAGTTTCTGCCTGCTGGAAGCTCATCTTAGGGAAGATCATAAACAACTACATATAAATAAGATCTAAATTTGGTAAATAGTAATCATTTCTGTTTTGATCAGAAGCCTGAAGATCTTCTCCCAGATTTATGTATTTAGATTTTTTTTTTTGACTAGGTAAAAGAGTTCATTCTTTGCCTCAACTACTACCTAGTCAATCACTGAATGGGTATTGCCTCAGTCAAACTGAAGACATTAGCTTCAAAAAGCCATTTCCAGTCCTCCTGATCTATATCTGGCTACTGACCCAGATAGCTCTGGAGGAGAAAGTAAAGCAGGTGACCTCGCCCAGCCCTCCCTCACTTAAATCTAATTCACTTGCATGTCACGGCATCACCTCCCTGATAACATAGTGTTCTTCAAAAAAAGCACAAATAACAAATATGGTAGACTTGAAGTAATCCCAAAGGAAAAGAGGCAGGTAAATCTTCTCAAGGATTAAAAACTGAATTCTTGGATCATTCTATACTTAATAGTAGGCTTATTTTATTATGTATCATCAGGAAACTGAGGCAATCAGGATTAAGTAATTCGCCCATAGTCATAGTTCTAGGAAGAAACTGAGACTGGATTTGAACTTAAGTCTTCCTGATTCCAGCTTTAATGGTCTATCCACTGCACTATCTTTATCAATGTGTTGGGCTGGCTTTCACAGATAGGTGGAAGATGATAGAAGAAAGAAAAAAGAGGACAGGGGAAAAAAAGAAGGAAGATGGAGACAGAAGAGAGAATGAGACAGTGACACATAAAGAGAAAGAGAGATGGAGAGACAGAGAGAAACACAAAGAGACAGAGAAACAGAGGGAGAGAGACAGAGAGAGACAGAGACAAAAAGAGAGACACAGACTTGGTATTTACCAAGTGACTCAGACCAAAAGTATACAAATCCTCAATTCTTAATGCAGATTAGAAATGCCTCATAGAACTGTCACCCCTCTCAGGTTCTGTGATTCCAGTACAGGGAGCCAAGTTCTAGTATTCTATATTGCCAAATTGTTCTGAGGCACTTTAGGCTCAAATCCCTACTCTTGCACAAAGACAAACTAAAAGACCCTAAATTAGATGGAAGAAACATGGCCCTAGAGTTGAAGTCCTTATATCAAGAGAATGTTCAGAAGTAGATTTACCAACATTTGATATATTTGAATATTTTCATGATACAATATCCTATCTTCTCATTTCCCCAACTCAACTAGAACCTCTTCCTCTTTTCTTTGTTTCTGCTTAGGATCTCTTAAGATATCAATCTGTTTAGGATTAAGTCAACTATTCAATATAAATAACTTAATGGCTCACTGGATAGTGCACTGGGCCTGGAGTTAGGAAGACTGTAGTTCAAATCCAGCCCAAGATTACCAGCATTTGATCCTGGACAATTCTCTTAATTTCTGTTTACCTTTCTCCCAGTGGAGAAAGAAATGGCAAGGAGAGTTGGACGCAACTGAACTACAATTTGACACACACAAAAAAAAGCAGGATTTGTTCCCAATTTAAAAAATAAAGACTAAAGAAATGAAGTCAGTCAACAAACATTTGTTAAATGCTTACTATGTTCAGAGGTTCTGTGGCTAAGTATTGAGGATACACAGAAAAGAAAACACAGGGAACACAATCTCTTCCCTCGATGTTGGAAACAACAGGGAAATAATAATGTATATATGACATATGTCTATAGATTTCTACAGATGTACAGCTTAAATAAAAAGTAATCTCAGAGGAAAGGGACAAATAAGGAGTAGGAATGTCTAGTCTAACTTTCTGTGACCCATTTGGGGTTTTCTTGTCAAAGATACTGAAGTGGTTTGTCATTTCTTTCTCCAGCTCATTTTACAGATGAGGAAACTGAGGCAAACAGGATTAAGTGACTTCTTACAAAAAATGGAATTTGAACTGGGTCTTGAAGGACCCCAGGGAAGCTAAAAGGTAAAGAAGATGAAGTAAAAAAACTCAAGTGTGAGAACTTTGGGGAAGGGAAAGGGTACATGTGACAGTCAGTGAAAAATTACATAGTGATGTCATTTTGATCCTCTTTAAGAATGAAGGACAAAAAAAAAAAAAAAAAAAAAAAGAATGAAGAACATCAATTAACCAACCAGCTGTGAGCAACCTATAGAGTTGTATTTCCATATAGGGACTTAGAGAAAGGTCACCTCAACTGACCAAGTTAGTTGTACAAAACAAAATCTTGAGCTGCTGAACTGATGAACTGATAAAAACCACTCCAATATGAGAATAACTGTAAGCACTGAATGCATATGCTTAATGAGGTGATTAATATTAACTTCTCATTTCTAAAGGAGGAGTTTTCTGCCATTTTTGAACATGGATTGGATGATGAGGGAGTGGGAATATGTCAAGGAGAAACAGGCAATGGGGAGACCAGGAAGTCTGTTAATTTTGTCACCCTTCCTCAGTCAATTAGAATGATGAGGGAGGGACTTTGTGCTTCAGGAAAGGAAATAAAAAAGACATTCATACATCTATAAGCATCAATTTACCCAGGGACTGCTCCTGGGTGGATCACCCTTTTCTTTCAAGAACTCTATATAAACCAATTTACTTCATACACTCCAGAGTCCTTTTTATCCTTGCAGCACATTTTTTTAACATCAACTGACAGAATCAAGAGGTGGAGTGGTTTATCAAAGGAATAGCAAAAAGACCAGTGTTGCTAGTTATTACCCACTACTAGAGGGTCAGCACTATACTAGGCTTCATGGGAAAATAGAAGAAAATAATAATAGCAGGTCGCATTTATTTAATACTTAAAGGTTTACAACGAGCCTAACAAATATTATCTCAGTTTATGCTTACAACAAATCTGAGAGGCAGGTCCTATAATTATTCCCATTTTTTTCTAATGGAGAGTACTGAGGTTGATCAAGGTTAAATAATTTGCCCAAGGTCACACAGCTAGTGTCAAAGTCCAGTTTGTTTGAACTCAGGTCAGTCTGATTCCAGACCCAGTAATTTATCCTCTGCACTACCTAGGTGCCCCGAAATGATCAGAGGCTCTAAACTTGAAGAGTCTATGCTATAATTAGCAAAATTAATGTCTTGGCCAGAGGTGGACCTGGACAAAATTATGTCCTCAATCTCCCCTCTCTATGTTTGTTATCCCCTCTTATAATATGTTATTCTGCCCTGCCCTAGACAGAAATATGGTATTTTCCTCCTAAGAATTAAATTTCTTGTTCTCCCCAAAAAGGAATCTGATATCAGATATTTATGCCTTAAGTATGAATTTATATCAGTTTTTACTTCTTCCAAGGTTATTTCCATTTTAAGCCTTATCTCTAACTATGAACTAAAAGTCTTTGGATTCATTAAAATAATTTCCAGTATTAGTGGACAGATAAGAAGGAATAGAAGGAAGAGGGACTTTTCTAACACTCATTAAATGATAGGATATACTTCCTTTTTTGTTGTTGACTCATGTCTAACTTTTTGTGACCTCATTTTGAGTTTTCTTGGCAAAGATACTGGAGTGATTTGCTAATATTTTCTCCAGTACATTTTACAGATGAGGAAACTGAGGCAATCAGGATTAAGTAATTCGCCCATAGTCATAGTTCTAGGAAGAAACTGAGACTGGATTTGAACTTAGGTCTTCCTGATTCCAGCTTTAATGGTCTATCCACTGCACTATCTTTATCAATGTGTTGGGCTGGCTTTCACAGATAGGTGGAAGATGATAGAAGAAAGAAAAAAGAGGACAGGGGAAAAAAAGAAGGAAGATGGAGACAGAAGAGAGAATGAGACAGTGACACATAAAGAGAAAGAGAGATGGAGAGACAGAGAGAAACACAAAGAGACAGAGAAACAGAGGGAGAGAGACAGAGAGAGACAGAGACAAAAAGAGAGACACAGAGAGAGATAGAGAATAAGAACAGTTTTATTAAGTACTTACTATGAATCAGTATTGCAATAAATATTGGAAATTCAAATACAAGAAAACAAGAATATTTATTAAATACCTATTGTGTACTATCACTGTGCTAAATGCTGAGGAAACAAATACAAATAATCAAAGAATATATAAACAAATATAAACTATTTTTGTAGTAGCTAGATACTTAGAGAGAGATAGGAAGATATATAAATAAAAATCACAATAGACAGATTTGAAGTTGTAGAATATTATGTTATATAAGAATTGAAGATAAAGAACCTGGGTTCAAATTATAGGACTGTCTACAAATCAATTATCCTATCTGGATCTCTTCCAGAATGAGGGGACAGACTAGATGGCCTTTGAAGTCTCTTCTAGCTCTAAAAAAGGCCCTTCAAAGTTAATATAGATAAAAATAATCTGGGAATTCAGGCTAAGGGGAAAGTGGATATTCACTGGAGTTAGACTGAAAAGCCTTTTGAATATAGACTTGAATAAACAGAATAGGAAAGCTATTCAAAGAAAGATGGGAATTTCTTTGAGCCAGGAATGATGAGAAACCTACAGGCAAACATGAAATGGATGAGCTGTCAGTTTTCTTCTAGCACTAACATCATGAGTTCTAAACACTCAAAAAAAATTTTTTTGTTTTTTCCTTCACCCAGCATTAGCAGGAATGAGGCATAAATATATCTTTCTTCTCTTTATGCAATAAAGTCATGTTTAAAAGAAAGCTTGGCATCACAACTACAAAGAGAGCCACTTTATAAGACAAAAATATTCAGATTTTCCTCCAACTGAAGATTTGGGGCTCATCTGTGCTAGGCACCTGGAAATTTGATTTGCACAGAAATTTTTGATGGGAAAGAATCCAGGAGTTTCCTGCATATTTTCCGGGGACCCCCAAACATCTGGATCCTCTGGACACCTGGAGGGAGGCTTTGAATCCAAATTCATTTTCTTTTATAACATTCTCCAGAAGGAACTAGATGGTTTTAGTTGAAACTTGATTATTATTATAGATGCCCTCATTTGGATTTGAGCCTGGAATTCATTGCCCCATTTGCCAGGAGAGATAAAAGGGCATTTATCAGAAAAATAGGGATAATAACAGTTCACATTTATGTAGTGCTTTAAGGCTCACAAAGCATTTTATCTTCATTATCTCCATTGTTCCTCCCAATAACCCTATGAAGTAAGAGCTATTATTATCTCCATTTTACAGATGAGGAAACTGAGGCTGATAGAGATGAAGATTTGAATTCATGTTTTACTGACTTCCAAGTTTAATATTCTAACTGCCCTCCCCAACAATGCTTCTCCAAGTTCCTAAAAGACTAGTGAACATTCCTTATTAGTGTTTTAAGTTTCACAAAGTGCTTTATAAATATTATTTCACTTGGTCCTCAACAACCCAGTGAAAAATAGTCAACTTTGTAAAATGTGTCATTTAGGTTTTAAAAACAAAACAAAACAGGAATTGATGGTTTTCCCAAAGGAGAAATAAAATTGTGGAAAAGATATGATTGTATGGGGGTGGGGGAGAAGGAGAGTCAGGAAAAGAAGATTCTGACTTCATTTTTTGGTAAATACTCCTTCCCCCACTTTTTTTTTTTTTTTTAGCCCAGACCCCATGTGTTATTTGGCATTTCTGGAATTTGGCAATCTGGCCCTTTGAAAAAAGTGAAGACAGACATATTAAAGGGATGCCTCCCTCCCCCATCTCGCTGCTAACAGAAGAATGACAGATTGGGTTGTAAAACCATCCTCCTAGCTGAAAACCATCTCATCATTATTTCTGCATCTGGATTTGTTAACTGAGCAGAACATTTAGTTTGAATAGATTTCTCAACAGAAGTTTTTTTTTTTTTCCCTATCACTGTTTCTTCCTGTCTTTTCATCTCTTTTCTTATTTTCTCTGTCTCTCTATCTCTGTCTCTGTGTCTTTGTCTCTCTGTGCATTCTCTATCTCTATCTATCCATCTATCCATCTATCCATCTATCTATCTTTCTGTTTCTCTGTCTCTGTCTTGGTATCTCTATCTCTCTGTGTGTGTGTCCCTCTCCCTCTCTGTTCTTCTCCCCCTCTTTTTTCTCTTTTTCCCTCCTTCCCTCCCTCCATCCCCCCATCTCTCTCTCTCTCTCTCTCTCTCTCTCTCTCTCTCTCTCTCTCTCTCTTTTTTCTCTTTCTTCCCCCTTTCTTTCCTCTCTTCTTTCAATCCTTAACTCTTTCTCTTGTTTTTTTTTTCCCTCTGTCTTTTCCCTCTCCCTGCCTTTCTCCCCTTCTTTCTCTGTGCCTCATTCTCTATCAAAGGGGGAAAAAAAGAAAGTGTTTTATCCAAGTGATCATGTAACATGTACAATGGATATATATTCTATCTACCAAGGCGATCAGAAATAAATGCTGTTCAGACAGGATAACTTTGTGCACAGTAGCATGGTTTCTAATCTCTCCTGACAAAGACAATTATGTAGTGCTTTGGGTTTTTTTTTTGGTCAGACTACTTCACAGCTTTCTAGAATGGGGCAACAATTTTATACTTTGAAGAGCTTTAGGGTTAAAAAAGAAGAAGAAGAAAAATCATCAGAGGGAAAAATCATGTAGTGTGATGGAAAGATGACTAGAAGTCAAAGAATAGGAACAAACAATTTTCAGAAGAAGAAAGATGAATGATTAATATCCATAATGAAAAAAGTTTTCAATTACCAATAATATGAAAAATACATATTGAAACAATTATAAAAATAGTCAGCAACATACCAAAAATAATAAAAGACAGAAATAATCAATCTTGGAGGGGCTTTGGGAAGAAAGACACTGATGGTGGGGCTGTGAATTGATCCAACCACTCTAGAAAATAGCTTAGAACTATACTAAAAAATATGAGAAGAAAGTAGAAAAATGCATTAAAAATCATCCTTCTAGTATGCATTTAGTCTCAAAGAAGTAAAAATAAATGGGCAAATCCAATATGTACCAAAAATATGTAGGAATAGTTTTTGTGAATGAAAAAAATACAAGAAACAAAGTAAGTCCCTAATATCTGGGAGATGGCTGAACAAAAATATGAAATACAATTGCAATAGATAGTGATTGGGCCATCAGAAATGACATACAAAGAATGCAATATTCTCATGAATACAACTTAAGACTTCACCAATAGTGCTTTAGTAAACCCGGACTTCCTTATTCATGGGGTTTCTATAAGTGTATGTATATATATATGTGTGTATATGTACATAAGTATATACACATACACACATACATATACATACTCATATATATGTATGTCTGTGTATTATACCCAAGCAGCTAGATGGCACAGTGGATAGAGTACTAAAACCTAGAGCCAGCAAGACCTGAGTTCAAATTCCATCTCAGACCCTTATCAACTATAGGATCCTAGACAAATCATTTAATCCTGTTTCCTTCAATTTTTTGAAGGAAAAATTGTTGGATCAGTATGAGTTGGAAAAGGAAATAAATAGCAGATCAATTCGGTATCTTTGCCAGAAAAACTCCAAATGAGTTACAAAGAATCAGATATGACTGAAAAGTCTAAACAGCTAGTTATTTCTGTGAGTGTATGTGTATGTGTCTATTTACCTCCATTTACCCTTATCCCTCAAATACAGGTGCTTTACAAGCATTCAAGGTCCATATATCCACTACTTATTACCCTTATCTGGCTTCTTATCTTCTAGCAGTGAATAAACGATTGCTTATGGGCCAAATCCTGGCTGCTAGCTTATTTCTGTATAGTAAGAGAATTAAGATTTTTTAAAAACATTTTTTCATCCTCTTTTCAAAAAAGCATTTTAAAATACAATTATTTGACCTGATTGAGGGCAGCAGGAGCTACAATTTGCTGACCCAACCAAAAAGCTGACCCTGGCTTTCTATATCAAAATCCCAGACAAGTATCAGTGAAAATAGCCAAAGAGTCTGTGGAATAGGTTATCAACTTCATAGCTAAATTCTTTTAAGCAAGAGGTTAAATAGATCAGTGTATTATTTCTCAGATGGTGCCTCATGATACATTTTTGTATGGTCTTTGTCTTGATTGCCTCAAATTTCTTGTTTCCTCTTTATTTATTCAGACTCATGGTGTCAAAAAGTGGAAATGGTAATTGCCATGGAAGGAAGAAGAAGGAATGGTTTAATTATGAATATAAATATGTATATACATAAATGTACACATATGTACATATGCATATACATACATACATATACACATAGACCTATACTTTTCCTGTAGGTAAAAAGATCTAGGTCCTTGAGGAAATCAGTATAAGGGAACTTCCTATGTAGAATCTCTCCATTGATGATGATCAGAGTTTTGTATACAACTTATGATGTAAGAGAATTGTTGGGGCAATAAAAAATTGACTCATTTATAGTTTTATAGGTAGTATGTATCAAAAACAAAACCTGAACCAGCCCAAGTGCTGGTTCCGAAACTGACTCTCAACTCACAGTGTAAAAAAACTAGGTTCAAGTCCTGATTTTGGCAGACAGAAATCAAGTGACTTGCCTAGGATTACACATCTGCCTCAATTTCCTCATCTGTAAAATGAGGATAATAAGAATATCTACATCCTGATGCTATTATAAGAATCAAATAAGAAATCTATGTAAAACCCTTTGCAAACACCGAAGCATAGATATCTCTATATATGTATTCACATATGTTTATATGTATATAATGAATATATGTATATGTGTATAGTATATGTATAAATATATATGGATAAATGTGGGGATGTATATGTAGTATATGTATCACTTGACGAGAGAGAGCAGAACAACAGGTATTTAAGCCAAGAGTTCCTGGTACCCTTGTCCCCACTACATGTACTCGACTTAATGTTGACTTTTGAAATGACCAGACAAATTCCCTTTTTGGCCTCAGGGAAGGAAAAGCGCTGGGTTTTCCTATGAGGTTTAGGAAAAAAATAGCAGCTCTTTTTATATCTCATTCCATTAACCATATCGCACAACAGAAACACAAACATATACAAACCTGTTTTTATTATGACTGTATATGTAAATATATTTATATTATATATACTCAAATATAGATGCATGTGTATACATGTATATATATATATAATGTATTTGATATATATTGCATGCATGTATCAATCCATGTGCATATCTACACATATATATGTATATATATATGGCTAAATACATATACACATCTCCAAAATGTGTTTTTTTTTATTTTTAATTTAATTGATGTTTAATTGTAATTAATTAATCAATAATAAAAAGCTAATGTTTATAAATACAAATTTATCTAATGTATACCATTTTAACTGAATATCTATATATACACATATATATACATATATATTATCCCATCTGAACCTCCCAACAATCCTAAAAGTAGGGGTTACTATTAGCCCCATTTTATGAATCAGAAGTTGAAGGTCCAGAAAGGCTCTAGCCCAAGGTTTCCTGACTCTGAGTAGTATTCTATGTCTTCAGTCATCTAGTAAATTAATAATGATCATGTTTTTTAGTGTCTATTGAAAACATTTTATTTAAACATTATTTAAACTGAGGGTTTCTTAGTTTATTTTTATTGCTTATTATTAGAAAGAAATAATGGTCCAGAATTCCATGGGATGTATAAATTACATAATCCTTCAGGTCCTCTTGAGGACTACTTTCAGTCAAGATCTTGCCACACTGATAATTTTCAAGAGGTCACAAGGTCTTCTTTAGGGTGACTGATAATCTGTTGATTTTCTTCCTTGATTAGAAATAGGTCAAGTTTGTTCATTATTCTTGATATTATACAAAATCACATTACATAATTTCAAAGTTGGAAGGAACTTCTAAGGGAGTAACCTAAGTCATTCCAGAATCTACCAAAAATTCCTTCCAAAATGGTCAGTCATCCTCCTCTTGAGAACATACAGTGACAGAAATACACACCCTGAGATGCTTCCAAGACAACTCACTGTGCTTTGGATCTGCGTTAATTATTAGACAGTTTTCAATTTCTGCCTGTTACTCCTTGTCCTGTTTGGGGCCACATGAAACAAGGTTAGTATTAATTACACATGGCAGAATTTAATACAGGAATACTGAAGGTCTTCAAGCAGAGGTTGGATGATCACTTGTCAGTGATATATACAAGGCATCCTTGGTTAAGTAAGATCCTATATTCCTATGTACAAAAATACCACTGGGAAATGGTATACTAAAAGAGCCATATATTGAAATCAACCCATTTATAAAATGGTACTTAAGACACAACCTACTGAAAAAGAAACCCTGACTTGGACCAATGGTCTTGGTTTAGAATTTGGTAAACAACTTTTTAATGTCATTGTTAAGCCAGGAATCAAGCTTCCATCTGTACTTGAACAGATTTTGCCTATTAGTATGCTTACAGGTCACTTCTTATTTTATTATATCCTCAGTAGTTTACAGATGGAAATGGACACAAGACTGGAATATTAAATACATAGATGGGATAAATATAAAGATGGGAATATTAAATAAATAGATGGAATGAATATAGATGGAAATTAAACATATGCATGGAAACACAAACTACTCTGGTTTCCCCTCCCTTTCCAATCCTCCCTATCAAACTAGCTTGTGTTCACCATTGGAATATTTCTGGGTGTCTGATTTTGAAAAGTCAGGAAATGCTGACAAGGTAGAAGAGTTGCATTATGTATTAGTTCTTTAAAACCAATAAGGTGATTAGGACATTAGTACAAGTAGCAAATTAATGTCCTCCTCATAATACCTTATGGGGTACAAAGCCAGAAAATAACAGCAAGGCAAAAAAAAATCCAGCTAAGTGGCTCTATGGATAGAGTATTGTATCTGGGCTCAGGAAGACCTGAATTCAATCTAACTTCAAATATTACCTAGCTATGTGACCCTGGGCAAGACATTTAACTTTTTAATTAACATTAACTTCCTTAATTATAAAATAGGCATAATAATAGCATTTCCCTTCCAGGGTTATTATGAGGATCAAGTAAGATAATATTTGTAAAGCATTTATCATAGTACCTGGAATGTAGGCATTATACAAATACAAGTAGTGATGATGATGATGATGATGATGATGATAAAGGGATTCATTTGAATTTCACCCCATCCCAAAATGTATACATGCTTTTTGCAAGCAAATTAAGCATTTACTATTTTAACATAAATATATGGAAGGACCCACTACTTTCCAACACACAAAGGGTTAAATTAAAAGCAGTTATTACCTTCAGTCTAATTTATTCTGAATTTAAGTAATGGTCTAGAATCTATTTTTACCCAGGGACTTCACAGATTCCATTTCAGCTAAGAGCACAATTTGGAATTGAATTTTCAATTTTTCATTCTAACATAAAACATGACCCTTAAGACAAGAATGACCCCTGGCAACCTAGGAAACTAGAAGGTTAAATTCTACATGAGAACAGAATGAAAAACACGTCTTTAGACAATAGTAAGGGACCAATATCCAGTGTGCCATCTAAACCATTGAAATGATAAATAACTCTCCCTCACCTATTCCCCCCATTTTTCCACTGTTGCCATATCTGGGCTTCTAGAATTAATAAAATCCTACTGAAGGATATTGTTTGATTTGCACCCATATTCACTAGCTTAGTTTCCTAAGATCAGCAAGAACTTATTAATTTCTTAGCATTCTTCTCCTTTAAGTCTTTCTATGCACTTTTTGAATAAATATCCCTTGAATTTGAAAACCAAGTCTTCAATTAGGTTTCCATGTTCAGCATTCAATGCTGCAATAGATTGGATGGAAAGCAAGCAGGACACCTACAATGTGCCAGCTGGTATGCTAGGTTATAGAGATACAAAGACAGAAAGTCAGATGAAATAAAGGAAGATGGAAGGAAGGATGGAAGGAAGGAAGGAAAGAAAGGAGGGAGAGAGAGAGGGAGAGGGGAAGGAATGAAGAAAGGAAAGAAAGGAAAGACATCTTCTTCATGTCTAAGATCCTCTCTGGAGGAATTTGTATTCACTTTTGACTGCCTAGCCTATATAACAATGCGTGAGTGTTTAAAATACTTCCTGGGGAAGTTATGAACAATCAAATTGGGCAAAAGTACCAGGGTTCTGAGAAATGTGAATATGTATTAGATGTGGTTCCAGGCTCATATATGCCAAGAAAACTGAGCTTGAAATCAGAAGAACTGAATGAAATCCTGATTCTATCTCTAGCTAGTTCTATAACTTTAGGGGAGTTCTACCTTTCTGGGGATTTGTTTCCTCCCTTACAAAAATGACAGGATTGGATTACATGATCTATACCATCCCCTCTTTGGCTAAATCTCAAAATCCTATGGACTAGGGGAAGAAGGAAAGGTAACAAGCATTTATTAAGTACTTATTGTATGCTAGACACTATGTTAAACATTTTTCATATATTTCATTTGTTCCTCAGGAAAGCCTTGAGAGAAAATTGCTATAAAAACTACCCATTTTATAGTTGAGGAAACTGAAGCAAACAGAGGTGATTTTTCCAATGTTACACAGTTAATAAAAGCCTGAGGTTGAAGATGAACTCAGTTTTTTCTGACTCCAGGCCCTGTACCACATTTTGGAAGCTGGCTTCTAAGATAACAAGAATGATTAGATGACCTTTAAGGTCCCTTTCTTGGAACCTTAATCTTGATTCTGTAAGAAGTACAGGAGTTTGGTTTGCAAGATAAATGTTTTTTCAAATTTTATCTGCCAGAAGGGTATGCTACTTAGATGGAGTTCATTATATTTTCTTTATAAGTAGCCCCTACCAATAGACATCCTTCAGACAATGACCCTGCCTGACAGTAATTGTTTTGCTATTGTTATTGGGTTGTGTTTGTTTTTATTTTTTGAATTTTTTGGATTTTCCTCCCAACATAGGCCGTCAGTTTAGTATTAGACAATCCCACTTTTCATCCTTTGTGACATTCTCTAAGACAGCAATTCTAGTTAAACCTTTGTTTCTATTTTAAGAAGATGAGCCCCTGAACTACCCTTATGATTTTCCCTTCAATCATTATTTACCATAGCCCCTTAATTGTGAGGCACTGTGTATTCTGAGAGATGTGGATTATAGGGTAGTGGTGATAGGAAAGGCTGTTTGACTGTGAATTTAAAGATGCAGAAATGAGCATTATAGTTCAAGTTGGTGATTTTATCTTTTTTGAAGGAGACATCATAAATATTCCAGAGTTAGTATAGATATCTTTATAATAATTTGGGGGGAAAAGAGATTGAGGGTTTTTTAAGTGTTTATCTTTAAAAACTTGTTGGGTCATGAAGTTGTGGGAGGGAAAAAAAACTGAGACTGGGCGTCAGGAAACCTGGAATTAGGGTGAAATGAATATTCTAAGGTTTTTAAAATTTTTCTCTTTTTTTTTTGCATGTCTTGCGGAATGGCAGTAATGATATAAAATGAAAATTTGGAAACTTTTAAAAGTTTATATAAATTCATCTAACAAACTTTTATTGAGCATCTGTTGTGCTCCAGGCACTGTGCAGTGATAAATGGGATATGGGAAATATAAAGCATATTTCCTCCCTTCAGAAAGTTTAAATTCTAGTTGGGAAAATAAGACAGATCAAAAGATAGATAGATATTTAGATAGATGGATAGGGAGAGAGAGATGTATAGTGAGAGACACATAGAGATAGATAGAGAGATAGGGAAAGAGAGATAAGTGGAGAGACCAAGAGCAAGACATCGAGAGAAAGAGACAGAAGAGAGACGGAGAGAAACACAGAGACAGAGACAGAGAGAGACAGAGACAGAGAGAGATTCAAGGCAGTATGGAACAATGATTGAATATTGAGTACAGATTCAAAAGTCAGTGCTGGGTGTAAAGCCCACCTTTGAAACTAATTGCCTTTATGATTTTTGGTAAATCCTTGCACTTCCCATCTTCTCAAGTTCTTATCTATAAAATGAAACAGACTAGATGGCGTCTGAGATCCCTTCTCACTCAATGAGTCTATAATGTATAATTACTATAGCATCTATTAAGCACCTACAATGTGCCAGCTGGTATGCTAGGTTATAGAGATACAAAGACAGAAAGTCAGATGAAATAAAGGAAGATGGAAGGAAGGATGGAAGGAAGGAAGGAAGAAAGGAAGGAAAGAAAGGAGGGAGAGAGGGAGAGGGGAAGGAATGAAGAAAGGAAAGAAAGAAGGAAAAGGGGGAGGAAGGGATGAAAGAAGAAAGAAAAGAAAACAGTCCCCATCCCTCAAAGAGACAACTCTTACAAAAACAAAGTATATAAAAAGGATAATACTATGGACAGAAAGGGGGGAAAGAAGGGAGGGAGGAAAAGAGGGTAAAAAGAGTGTCCCTCCAAGACACAATTCTATAAAAACAAAATAAATATATAAAAAAGATAATTGGTAGAGTAGAGATGGGATACTCTTTTCTTTAAAAAAAAACATTTAAAAACCTAAGCACAGAGAAATTAAGCACTCAGAGAGTCACGATAAGTGGCAGTCAAAATTCGAACTCAAATGCTTTGACTTTAAGCTCAGTTCTCTTTCCACTCTATTATCCCAACTTTCTAGGGTATTGCTTTGCTAGCCTTGAAACAAGTAGGGAAATGTTGGGTTTGGCAGGAAGAAAAGTAAATACTTGCCTGGCTAGAATGACCTTGACCCCAAAAGCAAATTTAGAAAATTCCTTCAAGAGCATCCTTTAGACTTCTCTGACAACTTTTCAAAATTGTCAAGGCTTATGTCTGGAGAAAATCTTTCCTCTGGAAAATCAGTAGGAGGAAACTTTGTTGCATCCCAAAGTTCATGCAGAATTCAAAAAAGTGGTAAAGACCTTAGCATTCATCTGTGGGAGTTGTTGCAGTGTATCCACCCTGATGTCTGAGTAGGTGTCATACCAAGGAACCCAAGAGTCTCTGTCCCTCTAGATCTGCTAGTGGAAAATGAAGGACACTAGCATTCCAGACAGATGGGAACAGTCCCTGCTGAAGGCTAGACAGTTGCATGCCGAGAAAAGTAAATAAAGGTAAATATTTATTTTGTACAATCTGTTCAACTGGAAACAACGAAGTGTTTAGTTGGCTATTTTGAAAGACACAAGATGTCTTTCAAAGTAGCCAAATACTCTTCGACTCTTCTAGGATTTTTAAGTTCGAAGAAACCTTAAAGCTCATTTGATCCAACCCCTTTGTTTCATAGATGAAGTTCCTAAGACTCAGAGAATGTTAAGTCCTTTGCCCAAGATTACATAAGCAGCTATTGGCTACTACCATTTGGGAATCCAGGCATTTTGACTTATTATTCATGCATTTATCCATTTACCCAATCAGATGCAGTCCTTGTTGCATTATATCACTGTTGCCTATTGATCACCTATAGATAAGGAGAACTGGACTAAAACAGGAATCAATAATAATCAGACAAGCTAAAACTTTCATACTAACTTCAAGCTTACTCATACTAAACTGGTCTCACAGGTTGCATTTAGTACAAGTAACAGCCTGCTTGTGGAAGATAACCTAGATAATCAAGTATTATTATATCCAACCTTTAATGGTAGGAGAGATCGTGGACTTTACTTTAGAGCCCATTCCCTCACTTTCTAGATAGGAAAAGAGTGAATATCCAGTGAGAACAGGTTGCCTGCCAGGAACATTATGGCAGAAATAGGTTCAGTTCTTCCTATTCCCATTCCAGAGCTCACATGCCACTTTAACAAATAGCAAATGATACTAGTCATTCTAAAGTGTCTTATTAGAACAGTCTTCACACCAGAGGAAGACCTAAAGGTAATGTAATTTAGTTCAACCTTCTTTATGTTAGCCCTGGAACTGACATTCATACCCATTGACTTTTCCCATCCCTTCTCCCTCCTTCTTCCCTCTCCCCATTGGATAATGGACCAGAGATGCCCTCCCAGGGCATTTAAGGAAAAAGTCCAGGCTATCCATTTCTTCTTTTCCTACCTGGCTATATTCCTTTGGATTTCTTCATAATGTCACCATCTCAGGTACTTTCCCCACTTTGATTCCTCATATCACAGCTGTAATACTCCTCAACCCACCTTCCCCCATCCCCGCCCCCCTCACCACCCTGCAGCTTCTTTTTAGTCTATTATCTTCCCTCATTAAATTGTAAGCTCCTTGAAGGCAGGAAATACCTTTCCTTTTTGAAGACATATACCTGAGAATTAGTACTGTTATTAACCCTTAACAAGCACTTAATAAATGTTTATTGATTGCTGGTTTGGGTAAGTCACTACCTAAACTATCCAGTCAGTCAACTCAAAGAAAAAGAAAAAATCTCCAAGAAGATTCCAGAGATTCTTTTGCTCCTTAAACCTATTATCATCTAATTAAGAGTTTATTTTACCCTGGTACTTCTGCCTGGTACTTCCACCATAGAGTTCCATCATGCCTCAGCAACCCAATATATCTAGGTCTGATTTCAATCTTGGGGTCATCTCACCCCACCTCACTCCCCAGCCTACTATCTCCTCACCATTTTTATAACTTTCCAAATCAAAATGTCCTTCCCTCACCATCACTATCTTGTGTTGAACACCAAATTTGAGTAAGAATTCTTTAGAGCAGGAACTATCTCCAGTTCAATATCTGTAACCCTAGCACAGTGGTTTTTGGTATGAATAAATACTTGATAAGTTTTTTTTTTAACTTATTCATTCTTTTATTTTTTCATTTATGCATTCTTTTATCCACCGAAGCCAAAGCTTCTTAAACTGTAGATCACTACCCTAAATGAAGTTGTGGAACTGAAAGTGGGGGCTGTGAAAAATTTGGGAACAGTCAAAGGTATCAAATATGCCACCAAGATTTAATTATTTTTCTTATTATAGCTTTTTATTGACAAAACATATGCATGGGTAATTTTTCAATATTGACCCTTGCAAAAACTTCTGTTCCAACTTTTCCCCTCCTTCCCTCCACCCCCTCCCCTAGATATGGCAGGTAGATATATGTTAAAGTATATGTTAAATACAAAATATGTATACATATTGCCTTGCTACACAAGAAAAATTGGATTTAGAAAGAAGGTAAAAATAACCTGGGAAGAAAAACAAAAATGCAAACAGACAATAACAGAAAGAATGTAAATGCTATGTTGTGGTCCACACTCATTTCCCAGTGTTCTTTCTCTGGGTATAGCTAGTTCTGTTCATTACTTATTAATTGGAGCTGATTTGGATCCTCTCATTGTTGAAGATAGCCCCATCCATCAGAACTGATTCTCATACAGTATTGTTATTGAAGTGTATAATGATCTCCTGGCTCTGCTCATTTCACTCAGCATCAATTCATGTAAGTCTTTCCAAGCCTCTGTATTCATCCTGTTGGTCATTTCTTATAGAACAATAATATTCCATAATATTCATATGCCACAACTTATTCAGCCATTCTCCAATTAATGGGCATCCATTCAATTTCCAGTTTCTAGCCACTACAAAGAGGGCTGCCACAAACATTTTTGCACATGCTAGTCCTTTCCCCTTCTTTAGTATCTCTTTGGGGCATAAGCCCAGTAGTAACTCTGCTAGGTCAAAGGGTATGCACAGTTTGACAACTTTTTTGAGCATAGTTCCAAATTGCTCTCCAGAATGGTTGGATCTATTCACAATTCCACCAACAATGTATTAGTGTCCCGGTTTCCCCACATCCCCTCCAGTATTCATCACTATCTTTTCCTGTCATCTTAGCCACAAGATTTAATTTTTTATGTATAGGATAAGATGACCCCAAGACCAAAATCATGTAAAGTTTATGTAAAAATAAACATGCACATCCATCTTATTAGTATGAAAATTTACTTTCATCTTTAATAATTAGTAAAATTAAATGTATGGCAAAGAATTGTTTTCAAATTAATTTCTTTGTGATTTGTTATCAGTAAGTGTTTGATTTGTATACTTGCTTTATATACTATAAACCCTGGGTTACATAAAAATTTCTCAGGTGAAAAGGGGTTGTGAGTAGAAAAAGTTTAAGAAGCCCTGCTCAAGGCAATTAAGGACATCTTCCTAAATGCCCCTCTCTGCTATATCTACCTTAGTTTCTGGTCCTGTACAGTTGAATAGGAGTAAATTTTGAATATACATTATAGTGATAATAATGATGATGATTTTTTTTAACTGACATTTATCTGGTCCTTTAAGGTGTACAAAATACTTTCAATATTATGAGCTTACAATAAGAGATTACCGATCCTTTTGATGGATGAGGAAACTGAAGTTGATTTGCCCAAGATCACATAGCTAAATAGTATTTAGCATAAGATGCTAACATAAGATTTCAACAATAAAAGCAAGCAAGAAGAAAAAAAGCAAGGTCAAGAAGGACCTTTTAGAAAAACAAAAAACTGCTTAACCACATAGAAAGAATAAATAAATAAATAAAAGTTATAACTTACAGATTGGGAATTCCAGTTCTCCCAATACTAATCACTTTCCAGTTAAGTAATTATTCCACACAATACTCTAGTGAGGCCAAAGATGATTCTATATTATTCCATAAAAAATGTGTTTTGCCCAAAGCTATTTCCCAATCATTAAGGATACTAATCATTCCACTCTTCAAGCAGCTATCTAGTTCTTTCCTCTCCCCTTTCCTTAGGGTCCTGGGTCATTTCTAAGCAGTAGTCAGGAAACCACCACCATTGATATTTACTTTAAAGGAGCCAGAATTAATTTTTTTTTGGGGGGAAGGGGAGGGGTTAGCATGACAAAACTTGTGTGCTAATTAATCTCTCAGTCCCATCCCCTGAGCCATCTATGCTAATTAAAATGAACTCCACCATTATTGCTGATGGGTCAATCTTCAGAAAAGGGCCAATGAAGGAAAAGGAGGAAGGCCCTACAGTTTCAAAATAATTGGAGGAGCAAATAGAGCAGTTAATCTCAGGGACTGGAGTTTCCAGTTGAGCCTAGTTTATTCAGAATCAAAATATGCTGATGCAGAATTGCAAGGTTAAAAGGTATACCAGTTGCATCTAGGGAGCCCTGTAAACACACAGCATTTTGGGGAGGGAACAGATCTGGAGAGGTCACTGGATTCATGGCTGTTTCTCTTCCCTTGGTTTCCATGACAACATATTCTCCTTGTTCTAAAATCTCTTAACCATAATACTCTATATTTTTTTCCATTGACTTCTCTTCCAGTTACCTTGCCATTAGTGCTCCTTAACACTGCACTAGATAAGAGAATCTTATTTAAAGATAAGAAAAAAAAAGAAAGATAAGAAAAAGATCTAAAGAAAGGAGGTCCTTTCTTCTTTATGCATGTTGTTATGGTATCTCACCTGCTTCCAACACTCCAGTTAGCACCACTCCTCAGTTGACTCCCTAATGAAGATTTCTAACACAGCTCTAGACCCATATTTATCATTCTTATAAATGTATAAATTCTTATAAATATAGTAATGAATTATATATCCATAACTTATTATATATAATATATTATCACATCATTATATATATAAATTCATAAATAGAAAATTATAAATAGTAATGAAAGATGGTATTGATAACAGAGCTGATCTCAGAAATAGGAAGACATGGATTCAAGTTCCATATATCCTTGACATATACTAGTTATATGACATTATAAATCAGTGTTCTGGATATCTCTTAGTATTCTCTAGCTAGTCTCTAATACTATAAACTACAAAGAAGATTCCCATCTCTATTGGTAGATGAAATTTCCTCATCCAATATTTCTCTATACTAATAAGGTATGTCAAGGGAATGTGCTTTTGATTTTCATTTTATCTCCAACATTGCAAAATGTCTGGAGTACTGCACTTATTAAATGCTTGTTGACTGACTGACTTTCTATTTCTCTTAATAGCAATAGGAATAGCTTAAATTGATATAATATTTCCTGATTATTTACAAAGTGTCTCCCTGACAACAACTTTATGGATTGGTAATGTATATACCATTACAACCCTCGGTGGAGACTTAGAAACACTAAGTGATTTACTCAAGCTCATACAGCTAATGAAAGAATGAATGAAAATGAATGAGTAAATGAATAAGACATTTATTAAGTTCAGAGTATATACAAAGCACTGTGCTAATCACTGGGGATATAAATAGTAGGTTTGGCTAGATGCCCAATTTCCCTTCACTCCAATCCCCTACTATTCTGCTTCTCCTTCTGATTCTCCTATTTTTAGAAACTGTACCACTGGTGTCATCTTTGCTTTTGCCTTTTAATGTCCCGAATTCAATAAACTGCCAAGTCTTATCAATATTAGTTCCACAAGATCTCTTACGTGCATCTTTCCCTTGGTATTCCCACTATCAACATTCTGATCACAGGCCTTCCTTACTACCTATTTACACTATTGCCATACCTTAAAAATCAGTCTTCCAGATTTCATTCTCTCCTTACTTCAAGACATCCTTCATGCACACTTGATACATACTTCATATATTCATCTTTCATATAGCCTTCAGATATACATAGTTCAATCCACACATCATACATACTTCAACTTATTCTTCATATATATATATGCTTCTATCCATACTTCATAGCACAACAAACATACTTGATATTACATACTTTATACTACTGCTCAATTAAATTTCTTCATTCATAGATCCAGCCACATCCCTCCTCTGCTATAATAATGCCATGTGCTTAATAAATAAAGTCAAAATCCTTACCTGGTTTAGGCCAGGTCTTCCTTGGTCTTCCCTATTTAAAAATGATCTTGGTCACAAAAGAAGAATCATGATACGATAGAAAAAATGCAAGATTTGGGGCCAAAAGATTTTGATTAAATGTTCAACTCTGCTGTTTCCTTTTTTGGGACCTTCATTAAATCTCCAAACTCTTAGCATTCGTTTCCTCATCTATTAAGTGAAAGAATTAGACCAACTCTAAATCTTTAGCTCTTACTCTATAATCTTATTATCCTACAATTTATTTTTGAAGGTATTTAATTTTTATTTTATATTTTACCAAATAGCTTCCCCTAAAGGGAAAATATATAAATCCATATATGTTTATTCACACACGTAGAGGTATATATAAACACACACATACACACAATCATGCAACTGCAGAAAATACTTTCAAGTCTTTTCCTGTTAGTTTGGTTCTTAATCTAGCTTCTTTGTCTTTGTAAAATCTTTGGGAAAGTTGCATTATTGAATATCTCCATAAAGTTAGTTTTCAGGTAAAAATAATCCTCTACATAATCTCACCTTCATAACAACAGAAGGGAATTGGATATTGTTTGCAGTATATCTAACATAGTTGTTTTATGACAGCTGTATCACCTTATGAAGTTAACTTTCTCATCCTCCACTACCCATATGAAGACAACAGTTGTTCAAACACATTTTAATGTTTCAATTTATATTCAGAACAAAGATCCTAGAATTATCTTACCAGAAATCTTCTATATTATCTTTTTTCTTTAGAATGTTTCATCTGGAAGAAGAAAAAAGTCATATTTTTCCGTTTAATTTCTAAGATTATTTGTGTGAAAAAAAAACTCCTTTATCCTATTGTTTGGAAACATTAAGATTGTTTGAACCTAGAATGTTGCTCTGAAGTCAGTAATTGTCCAGCAATGCCAGCAATAGCTACAAGGAATTTTAGGTTCTCCCGGGTCTTGGTTCTACCTGAAACTTTTATATCCCTCTCCTAGATCTTGTTTTGGGGTCCACCCACGTTTGAATTTGGGGTTCCTCTTGTGTTTCCGTTATGTCCAGATTTTGTCAGATGTTTTTATTTATTGAAATCCACCTTAGCCTACCTTGTTTTCAAGCTGCCTTCTCTGGTAGTTTGTATGAGGATGATCTTGTCCTAATCCTACCTAAATTTTCCAGAGTCTAGACAAGAAGCAACCACACCCTTTTCAACTCTTTCTTCTACCAAATGATCTCATATATTTTTTTCTAAAACTATTTCAGAAATTAGGGCTTGTATTCATGAGCAATATTTGTAGTAATTGGAAACATCTCCTTGAGAAGCTGCAAGATAAGAAAAAGAAGGGAAGGGAAGGAAAAAGACAAAGTCTCTTACAATGACTTGAACTGTTTGGTTATTTAAAGCCAGGCAGCCAAGAACAAAGTATAAACATTCTGGTTGTGAAGTTATATAGGTTTCCTGTCTTCTAAAAGCAATTTGCTGCCCATGCCATTTCTGGGATTCAAAGGCCATACTGTTTTCTCAACATCACCCTTTTCTACATGTTGAGAGATAGCTTGATGAAACTACAAAGATATTGGATTTTGAATTGGAACCATGAGGAACGATTTCTCTACCCAGGATAAATGACATAAAAGGCACCTTATAGCTGCTGGTGCATCAAGGCATTGAGGTGGAAGGCTAAAAAAAAGTTCATTTGGGATACAGCCATAGGGTATTTCATCTAGTAGCTAGTAATAGCTACCTGTTTTAGCTAATAACTCCTACTAAGAAGGTGCAAAGTTTGGTTGTTTTTAAGATTCTGAGTATTGCAAGTGCTGTCAGGAAAACTATAAATCTCAGCACTCTGAGACAAAGTGATAGTCACCCTGCCCTAGTTATGTCTCTACTTCTGATCAGAAAATCTAGGTTCAGATTTCAGCTGTGACACTTTCTACTTCTATTACTAGTGAGGAATTCACAATCTTTCAGAGCCTGCAGCAATAAAATGGACATAAACATATTTATAATCTCGGCATCACAGATCTGTTATAAGGGAAGTAGTATGTAAACCTTAAATCACTCTAGAAATGTGCATTTTTTAATATTATAAACAAACATGGAATACTTACTATAACCCTGAAACTTCTCCTTTCTGCCTAGAAGACAGATGTGTTTCTTAGCACTGGCAGAGAAAACAGCCTCTATGGAGGGGGAAGCATTATTAGTAGAGGGCAAAAACAAGGCTGGACTTGGGGAAATTGTTAATGACAAAATAACATAATGACTTTTCAAAAGAAAAACTATATATACTAAAGAAAAAGCCCTATATCCTTTGTGAAAAACCATAAGTTCCCAAATAAAAAATAAAAGCGTTTAACCCTTGGTATTCTAGCCAAAGGATTCTATTCAAAATTCTATCCAATCACTAGACTTAGATTGTCAATTTTTTCTATGCAATATGAGTTACATCTGTCCCTTTTTCTCTATTCCCATTGACTTTACCATATGAGAGTTCAAGCTTTCATAAGTTTTTCTTACTATTCATTTACTATTCTTACTATTGTGAAGTTATATAGGTTTCCTGCCTTCTAAAAGCAATTTGCTGCCCACGCCATTTTTGGGATTCTCAACATCACCCTTTTCTACATGTTGAGAGATAGCTTGATGAAACTACAAAGACATTGCTTTTTGAATTGGAACCATGAGGGAGTCACTTACTATTATCATTTCATCCTCATTTCTTTTCTGATCCATGGTCTATTCCCTTTCCAAATCAACTCTCCATACTATTGCCCTCATAATTTTACAAAAGTACCACTTGGATCACAAAATCTCTCTCTATAAAATCTTGCAATTTGCTGGTCTCATACCTTTTGCTTCAGGTTAGATTTTGGACACAATTTGAGTTGAGTGAGTTGCCCAGAGTTACACAGATGATAAATGTCTGAGGTCAAATTTGAACACAACCTCCAGGGCTGCTGCTCTATCTAGGCACCATCTAGCTGCCTCAATTTTTTTTTTTTTTTTTTTTTGCTGTTGTTGTTGTTTTGTTTTAGCATTTTTTGTTTGCTTGCTTGTTTGTTCATCTCTTGAATAAAATTTTTTATCCTAGCTTTCAAAGCCCTTCTGGATCTGCCTATAAAAATGATCTTGCCTACACTATTTCAGTGAGGTAAAGGAGAAAAGAGTGGAAAATCAGCAACTAGCACGCATCTTTTATTATTTCATTGGATCCTCCCATCAACCCTGGAAGGTATTATCCTAATTTTATAGTTAAGGAAACAGAGACAATAGAAGTTAAGTGTCCAGGATCACACAGCTAATAAGCATCAAAACATATATGTTTTCCTGACTCTAGGCGCAGTTCTCTATCCACTGTATCACCTAGTTATTTTGTTTATTTCTTATATTTAAGCTCCAAACCAGACTGGACTGTAATGCCGGGGAAACTGAGGCAGGAGAGAGATTAGAGAGTTTTTAATATTTTATTAATGGGAGAGTAAGATTGACTGGACAGGACTCTCGTCTCAGATTATCCAGTCAGACAGAGATAAGTATACTGGGACCAAGGAATCCATATTGGTCCCAGGGCTGGAGGACCCAAAGAATCCAGCGTCCAGCATACAGCTGCCAGATGCCATTCTCCAGCAATGAATGGAGGAACAACAACTTCTTAAATACATTTTTGGAGACAAAGAAGAGAAAGGGAGGGAAAGTATTTTTTATCAGGGAGGGGAAGCCATAAAACCTAAAAATTCCAGAGACAAAGAAGTAAAGATATCATGGGTTGGTCTTGGAATATTCTAAAGGAATATTGTAAATCCATAAAAGAGTCAGGAGAGCTACTCTTTTATCTTGCTAATTCATAACCAAGAGCGAACAATCCTTAGTTTTACTGGGTCAGAGACAGAACAGTTAAGGTAACTGAGACAGGGAAACTGAGTCAGGACAGTTAAAGAAAACTGTGGCATAACATTCCACACTCTTTCTCCTAAATATTCAAACCTTTGAATCTTAGCACCTTCCTCTAGATACCCAGGAGGTCTTTGACCCACCTCATGTAAAGCAAATGAGCCAAAAATAAAACTAGAAAAATGTAAGGACTCATTGGCAAAAGCAAGTCTCTCCCTGATAACCCCAGAGTTAACAGCTGTACAAAGGCTCCCTTGTTGCAAGCATGTCAGGTCCTCTACAGTTCTGGAGCACCATCTCAGCCAGAGAATCCAATTTGAGATGGACAGTTAGGTCTGTGGTCATTTGTGCACTTAACTCAGTCTCTGCTTACAAAGCAGCAGGGTCCAAGGCCCATTCAGAGAGGCAGCCCTCTCCATGGGGGAAGGATGAGGCTTGTAGTACTCCACCCGTCCCCACCCAGAGAAACAGGACTGCTATTAGAATACAGATTTCTGAGCAGATTATGCACAGTTAGACCATCAAGGCAGGCAAACTCCAAACTTTTTAGGTGCCTCAAGCCAAACTTCAAGGTCCTTTGAAATGCTGAAATACTTAATGAACTGGGGTTACAGGAATGGAAAAACAGATCAGACTGCCAGTGTCAGGACAGGTGTCTGATTTCTAAAACTTTTCTAAAAAATAATCTCAAAACTGAGTCTGCCAGGGAAATTTTAACAAAATAAGGGATTCTAAAACTAAAGCATCCAAATTCAATCTGAACTAGTGAGATAGGGGGTGGGGCAAAAGTGCTTAAGGCAAAGTGAATAGGAGCTAAGGGTTCCCATTCTTTCAGGTATTTTGAAAAAAATATTATCAGTTTCCCCAATACCAGTTTCCCCAATGTTCTATCTCTACCTCCCCCTTTTTTTTCTCACGGAAAGGAATTATCAAATGACCATTCCCCATATAAATCCCAAGAGCAAATCAAAATCCCTATACATAACAGACTAATACAGTAGACTTTCCTAAAAAGGCCTAAAAAGCCTAAAATATAACAGCAATAATTACACAATTTTAACAAATCCATATCAAATCTTAAACACACAGTAATAGATGATCCAGGCAAGGTTTAACAGTCAGTCATCAACCATTAGTCCCTCATATCAGTCCAAAGTACAGTCGATGCAGGGTCAAGTCCATGGTCTCATTTTAAAACTGCTGCTTCAGGCTGTGAAATGGCAGGAGGCTCTCATTCCTTGCAGAGTGGGTGTGTCATGCTGGCAATCAAGGCTGATCAAAGCTGATCCAGGTTCCAGAAGCAAGTCAATATCTGTAATTTGACCAAAATCTAGAACAAAAACACAAATCTAACACATAAAGATTAGGTCAGTCTCAGATAGAAAGACTCAGTTCACCAGACTGTTGCAAAACATGAGGAGGCCAAAATGGATTGGCCAGCAGTTTCCTATGTGACGAGACGAGTTTGCTTTACAGGCCAAGCAAATGGCTGCAGTCTTACAGACCCCTGTTAATTGTCCAGTTATCATGTAGAAACCTAGAAACAAAATACAAATATCCAGTAACAGACAGATGACCAGGCGAAATACTCAGTTGCCCAAGCATTTAGGATACAATGACTACATATGACCAGACTGAAAATAGCAAAGCATGACATAATTGAATTGCAGTAACAGTTCTATTGACCATTGCTCTGATCAGAGAGATCAGTTACAGAAGGAAAAATGCAAGAACATAACTATAACATAACATAAGCAATTGAGTTTTAACAGCTTATCAATCAATTGTCCCAGTAACTTGTCACAGGGTGGAGCTTTAAAACTCCCAAATAGCATTAACTAATTAACTCTAAGCCCAAAAACTCCAATAAGAGATGTCATCAAATTTCGGATAAATCTTAAACAATTATTTATCATATCCTTATAAGTCATACCCAATACATAGAAAAACATCCCAAATTGCATATTGTCCATAACAAACATTTTCAAAAGGACAAAGAAAAACTTATGTCCAGAGGCCCTTTAAATAACCTCAGGATGACCCAATACAATCAATTTAAACTTTATACAAAAGACCCAATTCCACATAAAAGAATTCAAGGTTTTTTTAACATAGCAATTAAACTTTTAGAAATATTCGTACCAAAGTATGGATCACATTTATGACCATATCTCTTAACCAAGAAAACCTTTATGAAGAAACAAATATTCAATCAATTAACTTAAAAATAAGCATGTCCTTAAAAATCAGTTTGCTGAACTGGCCGTAATCAGATAAGAAAAAAACGGCAGGAACATACTTAGAGAGGAGAGGGGAGGAAAGGATTCCATGTGGCCACCCTTTCTCCACTCCTGCCCCCTAGAAAAAACTTCCCTCAGGTTCCCCACTCAATTTCCTACATGGGGATCCTTTTCAAGATTTAACCCATCAGTTTCCCAATATCAGGTTTCTTCCCAAATCCACCCATTTCCAACTTTCTCTTTCCCCCTTTTTCTCACAGGCTGCTGCAGTCAGCCAGAGACAGAGAGAGAGAGAGAAAGATTTTTCAAACTTCTTGATATTTTCTAAGCCTGCAACACAGAGGCTGAATCCTTATCTCTTATAAACTTATTTTAACTTTTAACACAGACACACACAAACAAACATGGAGCTCCAATTTACTATGCACAGTTGCAACGTTGTTTTCCAACCAACAACATAACAGACAAACCACACAGAACATAGAACATATATGACAGACTACACAGTTACAACATTAAGCAAACATACCATACCCAAAGGGTATTCTCCAGCGTCCCAGAAAATACCCGTCTCAGAATTTGTAAACCCGTCGGTATTTATTCTGAGACCACAGGTTGCAACAACAGAACAGACCAGAACCAGAACCAAAACCAAATGGTACCCCAAAAGGTACCCAGACAGACTTACTCTCCCAAATGCCGAATCAAATGCCGAATCGATTTCGTTGTCCACTGTAGGCCGGACTGAGGCTGAAGAACCGCTTCCTTTTAGCCAGAGTGCTGGTCTTTTCTCAAGGAACAGACCCAGGTCCTGAGCCCCCCTCAGGCCTAGGTGGAGACCGAGAGGTCTCTAATCTCTAATCCAGTTCTCAGTTTCTATTATCTCGGTGGGACCTCCAAATTGTAATGCCGGGGAAACTGAGGCAGGAGAGAGATTAGAGAGTTTTTAATATTTTATTAATGGGAGAGTAAGATTGACTGGACAGGACTCTCGTCTCAGATTATCCAGTCAGACAGAGATAAGTATACTGGGACCAAGGAATCCATATTGGTCCCAGGGCTGGAGGACCCAAAGAATCCAGCGTCCAGCATACAGCTGCCAGATGCCATTCTCCAGCAATGAATGGAGGAACAACAACTTCTTAAATACATTTTTGGAGACAAAGAAGAGAAAGGGAGGGAAAGTATTTTTTATCAGGGAGGGGAAGCCATAAAACCTAAAAATTCCAGAGACAAAGAAGTAAAGATATCATGGGTTGGTCTTGGAATATTCTAAAGGAATATTGTAAATCCATAAAAGAGTCAGGAGAGCTACTCTTTTATCTTGCTAATTCATAACCAAGAGCGAACAATCCTTAGTTTTACTGGGTCAGAGACAGAACAGTTAAGGTAACTGAGACAGGGAAACTGAGTCAGGACAGTTAAAGAAAACTGTGGCATAACAGGACTACTCTCTGTTAACTGCCCTCATCCTTATGCTATCCACAGACTCGATCTATTCCTTCCGAAGCCTTTGACAGAGATTCTGTCAAAGGCTTCCCTTTCCTCTAAGGTTCAATCCAAGTACGGCTTCTTTCAAGAAGCCTTCTCTGACTCTCCTACAAGAAAATTCTCTCTCCCTCCTAATGTCTGTGATAGGACCTTACCTGAACTATTCCTTTGAACTTAGCTGAATCTCCCATTCCTCTATCATGCATTTCCATACATGAGAATAGAAGTTCCTTAAAACAGTATCTGTATCATCTCTATCTTACCATCCTCCATACTATTGATATTACAGATAAATGTTGGTCTTCAAGCCAGGAAAACCGGTTTGAACCCAACTAATGATGGAGTACAGTAGTACAATACTGAACCCAAAAATATATTGGGGTTCCAGGACACTCCCTATATGATCCACTAAGTTTTGGAAAGGGATGGACTTCCAAAAACTGATTTCAGGCCAGTATCCCAAGATGACTCAAAGAATTTTTAGACTTAGACTATCTCCAAATCAAGAGGCAAAGATTTTATTACACCATTGACTGGCGAGCTAAATTCCAAAATGGAGTTTCGCCATTAACAAGGGGAAAGACATAAGCTAAGTTCCTTAGTGGAATTCAACATTAACAAGGGGGAAGGCATCAAGGCGGGCTAAGTTCCCAAAAAGGAGTTAGCCATTGTGACACTTAGTAAAGAGCCTAACCCGAAAAAGTGGTAGAGAAGAAGTAGGATATCACTAAGTTCCTTTATAATAGAAAAATAATCTCAGGGGTTGACATCATAACATGATCTTCTGATTAGATACAGTTAACTGTGAGGTCATAGTAATTTTGGCAATGCAATGAATTCAGAATCTTACAAAGGCCCATTGCAATAAAGGCCTACTTAAGGATAACAAAAAGCACATTTAAGGACAACAGAAGGTCCCTTTAAGGAGATAATTCTGTCAGTGTTCCTCTATGCTTGCCTCAGGTATAGTTTGGACAGTAATTCAGACCCTCTCCTGTTAACACTCCTCCCTATAACCTACCCACCTACAAAGATCTGAAGTCTTTATTTATCCCCATGATCTCCACAATATATTTGTTTTATCACCCTGAGCAAGTCAAATGCCACTCACTATTTTAGGCAGCTTTTTAAGGTTAAAAGGTACAAAGAAAGTAATGCTCTCTACTGGTGGAGACCTTTCTTTTACCAGGGAATTTTCTATAATGGATGAAATCACAGTTCTAGTCAGAAAATTTCTGATGGTGGGACATACTCAGTGTTATCCAGGCTTGTAGTGTTTGGAGAGGGAAGAGAGATTTGTAATATTGTCAGTGTGGAAAACTCTTGTGAACATTCTCCAATACAAATCTATAACTTTTCTGTGATTTATAATCTTGGAGAATGGCCTAGAGTTAGCTATCTTTCCTCTGTCACACTGCTAATTAATGTTACAAAGAATGCAGGCCTTCCAGGCTTCATGACTGGACCTCTAGTTTTTGCCTAAACCCCAGTAAATGCCTGTTAGATAGCTGTTGAATTGCCACACTGTTTTACCTTCCTTGCCAGTTATAAACTCTGCAGAGGTAAGAGGGCAGGTTTCATTTATCTCTCTTTGCAATTAACATAGTGCCAACCATTGTCAGTTGAAACCATCATCACACTTGGTCAGCCCCGTCGTCCAATCAGTCTATCATTCTGTCTCTGTTCTCTAGTTCTAAGAGAAGCTTTGGTAATTGTAGGTTTTGTTTTGTTTGGGGAATTGTTTTATTGTGGGGAGGGACTGGGTTGGTTTTACTTGGGAGAAAAGGATGAGGAAGAACGAGTGTGGTTGATCTCCTTGAGATCAATTCCAAAGGTTAGTGATATCTCCCAAATACTTTCCTTTGCCTTCATAAATCAGTGGATGACAGATCCATAATAGTTTATCTAAACCTTTTTTTTTTTTTTGAGGTTATTTTCAGCTTCCAACACCTTTGGGAATAACATGGTCCATAAATTTATTAATGTGAGATAGGACATGTTTTTTTAATTTGCTCTAATGCTACTTCCCCCTGAAACTTCAAGGTTACTGCTATATCCTCCTCTTTCATCTCTCCTTCCTTCCCCCCTCATCCACTGAAAAGAGCAGGTTATCTGGAAGTCCACCAGGTAAATATAAGATTGCTTTTGGGATTTGTCTCTCCCTGCATTTATCAACCCGTGACATTCAAATAAAATAGGCTGATGTTTTGTTGGAGAATCAAACCAAAGTGACTATTCAAGACAAGTAGAGAAATGAAATACCACAGAATACCACAAAGATGTGGCTTGTGTACTTAAGACCTAAGCTTCTAACCAGATAGGATGAGAGAAAGGGAGGAGCACCTAACAGTACAGAATTGACTAAACCTTAAGTGGACTTCATACAGCCTTGAAACCTCTTCAAAATCTAAACCAGCCATGAGTAGTCAGTATAGACTGGCCCTCAACCAGGGGGATGGTCTGGTCTCTCCTTTATTTACAATCTCCACACTTGAGACCACTGTTCTGGAAGAGAACATCATTAATTCAAATGTCACAAAAAGTCTGAGGGGGCAGGACTGAAGCTTGCTTTTGTAAAACAAAGACTATGGTCAGGCAAATTAGTGGTGCTAATAGGATTAACAACATCTATTTGCATACAGACAAAGTGAAATATGCTAATTAACAATATTCTAATCTACAGGCAAGGCTCACCAAGCTGTTTCTTGTAGTCTTTTGTTACAATTAGCTCACTTGGGGTTTGCAAAATAAAATTACACATCTTTAAACATGTGATATACTAATTCATGGAACTCTGGATTAGTGAGGTTTTACATGTCACACAGACGGACATTCTTATAAAGAGGCACACTTTTAGTCTTTCATGGAAATCTGTCCAAAGGATCATGAGAGAATTATTTTCTTCTTTCTGTTTGACACTTCTAAGATCAAAGAGGAGCCTAGAAAGATCCCTAAAATGAGTTTGTAATCTGGGATCCTGAAATTTTTTCCAAACATATTTTAATAATTATTTCAATATGAAATCTTGAAATATTATATTTCAATATAAAATAACCTATTTGTTTCCTTTGTAATCATTAGAAGGATTTGATAGAGATAAGTAGTGAGGGAAGAAAAGTGAGAGGAAGGGAATAAGTATTTATAGAGTGGTTGTTATATTCCAGATATTATGCTATTTATAATTACTATCTTATTTGATCTCTATCCACTGTACCACCCACGTACCTCTACATATGCTTTAGTATCCATTTTCTAGATCTAGTTGTTGTTGTTACTGTGTTATTTTTCAGTTTCTGAGAACTCAGCTTCCTTCTATTGATTTTTTTATTTACATTGTTACATTCATCATGTATATTGTTTAAGTTTAGCCTATTTCACTCTGTATCAATTAAATGAAATATTTCAGGATTTCTCTCATATTTCTCAATTCTTACTTCACAATAACATCCCATTGCTTTTCATATACCTTTTCATATTTCTCATTTCTCACTTCACAATAACATCCCATCAATGTTTATATACCTCTTCACCATTGCCGATTCTTTTCCCTTCATGTCTTCCCATTTGATCTAGTGGGAGAAAGTCACAACCTAGGTTACCTCTCAAACCACCATCTTTTCAATATTCCCCAAATGTAATTGCCCACAATAAGCATTAAGTACTTAAAATATTAAGGCATTGATTGTTTTAGATTCTAAATTAAATAATTGCATTCTTCAGGAATCTTAAATTCAGGCAAAACCCTACATTGAACTGTTAATTAAATTCCCTACCCTTTGACAAACTGAAGACCATATCTCATTGCTTTCAGTATAGTCTAGCATGGAGCCTGGAACAAAGTCCTCACAAATATTTGTGGAAGATATTAGCTAGCTAAATTAGTCATATGGTCCAAGAGACTGGCTCCTAAAGCCATACTTAGGGACAAATTGTTGGTAATATATTTAGGGTGTGCTTTAAGGTTTGCAAAAACAGGACAAGTATTGTTTTCCCCTTAAAAAGAAGGAAGCTGAGATCTCAAAAGTTTTAAGTGGCTATGAATGGGATAAACTGAGTGAAAACTTCTCATAAGAATGTCTCCTCGATCTATACCCTAATTATAACTTATTATTTGTGCTATAGCCAAAAGCCAGGTGTTCACTTACATTTCCCTCTTATTCTTCCTGCCCTTTTCACCACAATTAGCATTAAATTCCTAACATGGTAAAGAGTGTGTCATTAGCTAGTATTCTTTGTCTCTGGGTAGATTTTAATCTCTGGGTAGATTTCCACAATAGGATGTAAACTTGTACTCCTCTAGACAATTGGAAAAAAGGTCAGAAAGGGGTGAGGGCTTCCACTTAGGGTCTATATAATCCTTTGTTTGCAGCTTGTCTTTGCTTTGACACATCTTGTCTGTATGGAGTTGCCCTTTCTTAAAAGATCATAATAAATCCTTTTTGCTTTTTACCTTAAGGATCTCTAATTTTAATTTGGGTAAGAGTTGCTGTCCCACACAGGTTTGGAGATTTCTCCCATACTGAATCCTTGGGCAGGTGCTCTCCAGAAAGTTCTCCAGTGATCCTTGGACTCAGCTTGGGAACTCCCACTCTGATTGGGTAAATTCCCAAAGGGATTCACTCAAAGAAAGCAAAAATGAAAGTAAGGAGGTTAGCAAAGATAGGGGATTAATTTCCTTTAAGAGGAAAGCCAGCAGAGAAAAGTTTGGAATCAAGCAGGTAAGTTGTGTACACAATCCAGGTAGACAAGAAATTGGTGATGGTGGAGTCCACAAAAGATATTTTCCCTTTGACAAGAATTGGTGAGACACTTGAGTGAATGGGATTGAGAGACTTTAATCAGTTTAAATCTATAAGAGTGTTCTAATTTCCCTTAGATTTTTCGAAATTGTGAATGGTTAGAATCAATAAGAGTGCTTCAATTTCCCTTTGGTAAGATTGGGTGAGATCCATCAAAGAGGACAAGATATTGTGAACCATGGGAAAGAACAATCTAAGTTCGCTGGTTTTAAAAATCTATTTTATGTCCCTGGAAGATAGCCCTTTAAGAAGAATTGAAATGAAGTATCAAAATTTACAGAGAAGGACAAAAATAAAATGTTTAAATACTGTTGTTTTGTTTGAGCAGGCACCCCACTCAGAGGAAATGTCTTCTTGCCAAAGTGCTAATTCCCTGAGATCTGGGTCTGTCAACAATTGAATTATATGTAAATTCAAAGGAGCTTTTTGATACTGAGGAGAGTGAGTATGCAGCTTTGTGGTTGTTAAGTACAGTTCAATTTGCATGCCCCGCCCCTCCCCAGATGACCACAGTCTGGAACTCTTCTCCTCACCTCTGCTCCAAGGAAGGGCTGAGAATGGGAAGCTTATTGGTTTAGAACTATTTCCTCTCCTCATGGCCCTCTTCTTGCTTGCTTGCTTGCTTAAGGAACTTAAGCAAATATTTAAAAGCAGTCTGTGTGTGTGTGTGTGTGTTGTTTTCTATGTTTCTCTTATTACAAAGAAAATGATCTGGTCATTTGGGATTTAAAAGTGTTTGTCTTGTAAAAATGTGGTCTATCCCTATGTGGCTTGGGAAATTTAGAGAGATAAAATCTTTCTCCCTTCTCTATCACTTGGGTTTAATAAAGAGCACACATTTTTGTTTTGTTTTATTTTTTTTAAATAACGTTTTATTGACACTGCATATGCATGGGTAATTTTTTACAACATTATCCCTTGCACTTACTTCTGTTCTGACTTTTCCCTTCCCTGCCTCCACCCCCTCTCCTAGATGGCAGGCAGTCTTATACATGTTAAATATGTTATAGTATATCATAGATACAATATGTATGTGCAGAACCTAACAGTTCTCTTGTTGCACAGGAAGAATTGGATTCAGAAGGTAAAAATAACCTGAGAAGAAAAACAAAAATGCAAACAGTTCACTCTCATTTGCCAGTGTTCCTTCTCTGGGTGTAGCTGATTCTGTCCATCATTGATCAATTGGAAATGAGTTAGATCTTCTCTTTGTTGAAGATATCCACTTCCATCAGAATAGATCCTCATACAGTATCATTGTTGAAGTGTATAATGATCTCCTGGTTCTGCTCATTTCACTCAGCATCAGTTCATATAAGTCTTTCCAAGTCTCTCTGTAATCATCCTGCTGGTCATTTCTTACAGAACAATAATATTCCATAACATTCATATACCACAATTTATCCAACCATTCTCCAATTGATGGGCATCCATTCATTTTCCAATTTCTAGCCACCACAAAAAGGGCTTCCACAAACATTTTGGCACATACAGGTCCCTTTCCCTTCTTTAAAATCTCTTTGGGATATAAGCCCAGTGGTAACACTGCTGGATCAAAGGGTATGCACAGTTTGATAACTTTTTGGGCATAATTCCAGATTACTCTCCAGAATGGTTGGATTCATTCACAAGTCCACCAACAATGAATGCATCAGTGTCCCAGTTTTCCCACATCCCCTCCAACATTCATCATTATTTTTTCCTGTCATCTTAGCCAATCTGACAGGTGTGTAGGGGTATCTCAGAGTTGTCTTAATTTGCATTTCTCTGATCAATAGTGATTTGGAACACTCTTTTATATGAGTGGAAATAGTTTCAATTTCTTCGTCTAAGAATTGTCTGTTCATATCCTTTGACCATTTATCAATTGGAGAATAGATTGATTTCTTATAAATTAGAGTCAATTCTCTATATATTTTGGAAATAAGGCCTTTATCAGAACCTCTAACAGTAAAAATGTTTTCCCAGTTTGTTGCTTCCCTTCTAATCTTGTTTGCATTAGTTTTGTTTGTACAAAGGCTTTTTAGTTTGATATAATCAAAATTTTCTATTTTGTGATCAATAGTGATCTCTAGTTCATCTTTGGTCACAAATCCCTTCCTCCTCCACAAGTCTGAGAGGCAAACTATTCTATGTTCCTCTAATTTATTTATAAGCTCATTCTTTATGGCTAAATCATGGACCCATTTTGATCTTATCTTGGTGTATGGTGTTAAGTGTGGATCCCTGCCTAATTTCTGCCATACTAATTTTCAGTTTTCCCAGCAGTTTTTGTCAAATAATGAATTCTTATCCCAAAAGTTGGGATCTTTGGGTTTGTTAAACACTAGATTACTACAGTTATTGACTATTTTGTCCTGTGAACCTAATCTATTCCAATGATCAACTAATCTATTTCTTAACCAATACCAAATAGTTTTGGTGACTGCTGCTTTATAATATAGTTTTAGATCAGGTACAGCTAGGCCACCTTCATTTGATTTTTTTTTTCATTAATTCCCTTGAAATTCTTGATCTTTTGTTCTTCCTTATGAATTTTGTTGTTATTTTTTCTAGAGGAGCACAAATTTTGAGTGGGAGATATGAGCTATTGTAAAGATTATGGGAATCTAGGACGGTGAAATTTTGGAAGGAGAAGAGGTGTTTTCTTCCATAAATATGACCTAAATTTGTGTGTTTAAATTTAAATGTTATATGATTAAAATTACTTTCAATTAATGCATTTGTGAATAAGATTTTAGAAGTATGATTGATCTTGAAGCATTGTTTCTAGAAATTTAAATTTGTATTGATTTGATTTTAAGTTAAAATGGGTATTTGTAGAGGGCTGAAACTCCTGAGTCACTGCACTGAAGTCAGGACAGCCAAGTACTTGAGGCTAACTACCGATTGGACAATACTCTATGGGCATATGCTTGGAAAATGGTCCTTCCCACTATCCTGTGCTGGCTCAATGATTGGTGTATACAAAGGATTGTAAGAGGGACTAGGGGGTGGAGTAAGACTAGCCAGGACACTTTGGCGGTAGACAAGGCAGTCACGGAGATTCTGCTTCCATCCTGTTCAATCCTGCGTCTAAAGACCAAGAATAAACTCTAAGGACTTTTGCTTATCCTGACTCTGGCTGATTCTAAGATATCCTGCATGCTAGTGTGGTCATCACAAGTATTAAAAGAAAGTTCTCTTCTAACTTAACTTAGAGGGCATGTGTTTTTATCTCCTAATCAGATGAAATATACATAAGGTACCATGTTGCTTTCTAAATTGTATATTGGACAATTTGTAAAAATTGTATGAGCTATGCTTTAACACTTTGTCAGTCCTGTTGGTTATTTAGCTATTACCTATACTCTGAATTTTAAGGTTTATCTTGCTTTCTCCCTTTAATAAAGAAATAAAAGCAAGAAAATTTGGCATATAGGGATTTGCAAAACAAATTGTATCTGAAAGGTGTATAATATATCTAAAAATAAATAAAAATATCCTGAGGACACGTCCCTCAGGAAGGAAGGAGCCTGGCTTCAGAATATTCAAGTTAGGTTTTTTTGAAATGACACCAGTGGGAAAACTAAGTTTTCTGATAATAGTGGGCCATTTGATAATATGAGTGGAATCTTTTCCCTGAGCTCTGATGCCTTAAGAGGGCTTAGTGAAATAACTTTGGAATAAATTGTACTGAAGTATAGATTGGTAGAGACTATTGATACTGATAATGGAACATACTTTACTTCTAAGATTTTATGAGAAATAATGGGGAGGGATTGCAAATTGAGTAACAAATCCTGGCATCTGCTCTCATCAGGGAAAGTGAAAAGAATAATTCAGATTCTTAAGAAATAAATTACTATGTTAGAGACTAAATTGCCTTGGATCAAATGTTTGCTTATTGCTTTGTTAAAGAATTAAAACTGTCCCTAGAAGTGATCTGGAACAATACAAGATGCTGTTTAATTTATTTTATTTGAGAGGAGAAAGGGAAATACCCTCTTTTGAAACAAAGGATAAGTTTTCAAGGAATTGTATACTGGCAGTGTCTTCTTCCCTTTCAGTCCTTAAGAAGCAAGAATTGCTGGATCAGATAACACTTTTGGAGTTTACAGTTCCATAATTGAGACTGCAGTCCAGAGTATGAGAAGGGATGGGTTCATTACACTAGGATTAAAGGACCTATGGAGGAACCTCAAGAATGAATTGTTAAGGACAATTTATAACCTCTAAAATTGACTTTGTACCAGGGCAATTAGGAAAGTTTTTTTTTTTTTTTTTGGGGGGGGGGATTAATTGTACTTGGGGAATTTTAACAATATTGGTGGTGTACTTTTTATTTATGTTTCCAGAAAATTTATAGGGACTTCTCAATTGGAAGAAGTTGAATGAACAGTTCTTATGAAGAAAATATTAATGTTAATTCTGATAAGGTTATTTAATTTGAAATCAGGATAGTATATTCTATATTCTATGTAAGTTTTAATTGGTTGGATTGTATCATCTTAAAGTTGTTTTCATTATTTAGGGGGATTATGAGAACAGTGGTCTATGTCTTTGTCCCTTTGAATATGGTTAATTCCTGAACACATTTTGAAAATGATTTGTGTAACGTTGAATTTAAAACCTACTAATATATGAAGATAAGCTGTGAACTTTCTAGGATGAATCTCTTACTGTTATCAATGTAAGATTAAAGTCAATACTTATTTAGGATATGTGATCCTTGAGAGTTAAATTCACCTGAATTTTGATTAATAAGGCTTGTTACTTGAGATAAAATCTCTTGAGACTGTAGCTGATAGTATTTGGAGTTTGAATTCAGGTATGATTGTCTGATGGTTCCCCATTTGAAAGATGTCACAAGCTAATCAGAGGAATGTGATCCTGAAATATTAGAGGTGGAGGTTAGTATTTGGGCAAGAGCTGAGAGGACAATGTTGACATCCACTTAAGGTGGGATGCTTCTGACTCAATGGTGTCCCTTTGAATGAGAACCCACCTTATTATTCCTAAGTCTGGGTATAATATGGAATTGTTACTGTATACAATTACCTAATGTCAAACTGAGCTAAGGATGCCTTATCCTGTCATATATGTGCTCTAGGGCTGAAGCCTGAAGGACCAGTTTTGACGCTATTATGATCATGTCCCTACTTTTTTCTCTTACAATGAATTTCTATAATCAGAGCAAGTGGTCAGTAGAAGCCACAAGCACAATTTAAGAATGTAAGATCTTATGCTTTTCAATCTGAAAATATGTGGTCATAATATCCTAAATAAGTAGGTAAGTGATTATTTGGCCTAGTTGCTAGATGCAATGTCTGTCTGTTCCTTTTAGCATTTCTGTTGTTGCTGACTTTCATGATAGACATCTTTATTTGTTAAAAGTTACCTATTCCAATGACTGGAGATGAAAATGGTTAGGGTAATAGGTGAACCCAGATGAGAGTTGGGGATAAAGAATTCCAATTTATATGTGGAATAAACTCATTAGACTTTAGGCCATGGTTGAAATAATTACAACCAGATAGCAAAGGCATAGTATTTGTTAACAGATTAGGTTTCTCGGACTAAAGAAGCAGTACTCCATCACAGATTGTATTAGATTATGAGAAATTAAATCTATTCACCTGCTGTATGAAAATTTATGATAATGGACAGATAATGAAGGAAATTGCCAAAAACATCAGAAAATTGGTCTTCACCATTTAATACCTCTTGGTGGTCTTGGCCTGTGGTTCTTTGGTTCCTGCACATAGCTTTAAGTGGACTCATACTACTCCCTGTCTGCCTCCTGTAATTGTGATATAGCTTAGCACAAGAGTGTTACAGACATCACTGGCCAGGATGGTAAAGTTTGAACTCCCTCAGCCAATGGGAGAATAGGTCAGAAGGGATGAAGTTTTCCACATTAGGGTCTATTTAAATCCTGTCTTTGCAGCTTGTGTTTTGCACTCCTCTACTGACACACTTTGTGTGTAGGGAGTTGCCTTTTTTCAAGAGATCATAATAAATCCTTTTTGATTTTTTTAATTTTGAGGGTCTCTAATTTTAATTTGGTAAGGTTAGCTGTCCCGCACAACTATGTTGGGCTAATGATTACACAGCTAGTAAGTACTTGAGCCAAGATTCCAAGTTTGTTCCCCTAAATCTAAGTTAGATTTTCCCTGTACTCTACCTGACTTTTATTCTGTGTATAATTATACATGTATAACTTGTCTACACTAATAGAATATAAGCTCCTTGAGGGCAAGGATGTCAATTTTGTCCTTGTGTCTGATACATACTATAATATGTGTTTAATAAATGCTTATTGATTGATTGATTGGCAGTTTGGTTCATTTACTAATAGGGTCAGGGGAGGATTCTCAAGCCAGAAAGCAGCTTGTTATTGTTTCTTCAGGAATTTCAAATTCTTTCTATCTTAAGAAGCCTTCTTCTGTATTTTAGGTAACCTAAAAATCTCTTAGAAGCTTTTTTTTTTCCTATTGAAAATAAGCTTTCTTTCTCTTCTACAAACATGTGCTTTAACATAGATGAGGTTGACCAGAGGGTCCTACCGATCAATGTGAGCATATCACTTAATCAAAAATGGGCATGTCCATTGGTGCCTTGTTAGAGGATATAAACAATCCTAATTGTTTTTTTAGTGAATGGGGCAACTTCCAAGATATTTAGCTGACTGGGCACTCAAGAGGATGAATTCTCATCTGAGAAATTGACTTTCTCTGTGATCTATAAAAGCAAGCTAACATAAGATCAGATTCTTTATCTTTGTCTCTCTGTCTCTCTCATTATCTATTTCTTCCTCTGATTTTATCTCTGCCTCTATCTCTCAAAGTCTTTCTGTCTGTCTCTGATTCTGTCTCTGTTTTTCTCTCTCTGTCTCTCTCAATCTCTGTCTCTTTCTGTCTCTCTCCTGTCTCTCTCTGTTTTGGATTTCCCTATTCTAAAGACAAGCCAGCCTGACACCACAGTTGTAGGGGTTAAGAGAAGTCCCTGAGAAACAGTATCTTCCCACAACACAGTACAAATAATGGCACCCTTGGGCCAGAAGAACAGAAGAGTTAGATGAGTTTTTTCAAGTGGTCTGAGAGGATAAATACTGAAGGAAAATTTTGTCAACTCAACAGAAAACAGCTCCTAAAGTGTTACCAGATTTCTTGCAGAAGTTTGTGACAAAAGTAGACATGAAGTTATTTACTGTAGGTGTGGAAGTGAAGGTCATGGACAATGTTCCCTCACCCTAATTTCCTGTGTGGGAAAGGGAAGGCATTGGTCACTTAGGCAGCATTTTTACCACATCTAGTTTTCTAACAAGGAGAAAAGAGATTTCCTGTGTATCATTAACCTTGGGGTTGCCTTGTAGGAGACACCAAATTCAAAAATTTCTAAGTTAAAATGCAAAAACAAAAAAAAAAGAAATAATAATAATAAATTGGCCTTGTAGAGGGATTTTCTGGAGTATGCTTCTTGGAGGAAAAAAAATAGACATATAGACAGACAGACAGCTAGCTAGCTAGATGTATCTTTATATCTACATATTTCCATTTCATATCTATCTATATTCATATCTACAATATTTTCTATGGGCTCCTCTTGTCTGCCTCTCTTATTAGAGGAGCAATGAGGAGAATTGAAAATGTAAGGAAGTAAAAGGCCTAAATCTTAATAACCCCAACTATGCATTTTCTGGATTTTGTTTATAAACTACTTTGAGTATATTTTGCTTTTTGAATTTTCTTTAGGGTGAATTGAAGGCTACCTGTTTAATCTGTATTCATCATCTTGAAGGCTTATATGGGAATTGAGTATCCTTTTAGCTAAATTTTAGGAAAACTAGATGTGAAACTCTATTTCTTAGATGAAGCTATATTGTCCTCTCTAATCCTCCATTAAAAAATGCCTTCAGAAAAAGAATATGATAAATTCATTTATATTGACATATGAACAACTAAGAGTCAGCTAGGTAGTACAGTGGATAGAGTACTGAGTCAAGAATCATGAAGACCTGAGTTCAAATGCAGTTTCAAAGAGTGATTGTGTAAACCTGAGCAAGTCATTTAACCTTGTTTGCCTCAGTTTTCTCATCAATTAAAAGAGCTGAGGGAAAAAATGGCAAAGCATTCTAGTATTTTTGCCAAGAAAATTCCAAATGGGGTCATAAAGAGTCAGCCATTAGTGAAATAGTTGAGCAACAACAACACAAATGACTGATAAGATGAAGGTGCTTTACTTCTAAGGGTACTTTACATTTTAACAGAGTTTCTAAAGGAAATAATGTCTAATGGAATAACTACAGTATTATATACAGATATCATATGTAAGGAGACAGAAAGAGGGGGTTTTATGGAATAACCTTCCCAGAGTTTTAATAATTCCTGACATGTATCTAGTCCTGAACTGTAATTTTATCAGTCTAGGAAACTCTCAGTGAGGAAATTGTTTCTGCCAATGAAGGTGAATAACCACTATGTGACTTATAGTCTTGAACAACTGCCCAGGGCACTGAGCTTGCCCAGGGCAATGGAGCCAGTATGTATCAAAGGTAAAACTTGAACTCAGATTTTCTTGTCTCTGAGGTCAATATATTTAAAGTCTGCCAAGATCTTCTACCTATCTTATATCATTTGCTGCTCATTATAATAGTCATTATTATTTCTATTTTAGTAATGAGGAAATTGAGGCAAATAGAGCTTGTAACTTAACTATGATAGGAAGGAAAATTCCAGAGATGAGATTCCAACCCAAGTTTTCTTCATGCCAAATTCAATCCTCTATCATTATGTCACACTGGCTTTTTGTATACCCACTGTGCAAGCAGCTGTCTTTTTTTCCTACTTGTACAACTAGTTCTATTCCCAAGACTCTTCAGGAAAAGGAGTACCATTTTGAGAAAATTCCCCATCTCAACCTCAGCAACTCCTTGGATTTTGTGTGGGGAAATGGCAGAAATTTTTGTTCTTCTGCATCTATCCATCAAAATGTAGTTATGCATGTATATAAGCCCAGGGGTAAATTTATACTCTATGTCTGTGTAATTCAGTGTGTTCAGTTTCTACAATGATAATTTCAAGATTATGAAAAAATTAATAGCAGATTTTAGTATGTTATTCATCATGTACAACTCCCTTATGTATAATTTGACCATTGAGTTGACAGTGACTTACAATTTAAATATTACAGGGCTTGTCTGGGGGGAAAAAGCATGACATTAAAAAGAATAAAAATGTGCAATGTTTCCAGGCTTTCATAGCTCTTCAGATTTTGGAAAGAAATTATTTGTGAGCATTAACTTTCCCTAAACACTCCTAGCTTCCTTCCCAAATGGCTATATATGAAATTTAGGTGTAGACATGGGACATTAGTCACAATCCTTCCCAAATCTTCACCACCCAGCTGGATAGGAAGACTGACCAGAGAAGAAGCTGAAGGGCCTTTGGCAATATTTAGTCTGGGTTCTCCCAGCCATTCATCTCCACTCCTAGATTTGGTCAGTTTAGTTAAGAAGTATATCCTGGCTCCAAAACAGAAGGGTTGAGGGATTTCTGGTTCATCTGTTTTCTACCTGTTTACATAAGGACAAATCATTTAATCTTCTCGGGCCTCAGTTTTCTCATCTGTTAAAAAAAAAAGATTATAAAAGATAATTAAGGTCCCTTCAACTTGAAATCTACATTTTTATGAGTTCTGGTAGAGAAGGGAGTAACTATGGGTACAAAATGTTGCATGCAGCCACTTAGCTGATTTTGTCTAATTTGTTGTTGTTGTTGTTGTTATTGTTACAAAGAAGGGTTTGTTGGAAATAAAGTATCAAGAAATGAATATGATGTGAAAACAAAAGATATAACAGGACTTTTTTTTTTTTTAAAGTTTTTCACTAGCATATGGGTTAGTCTTCAAGAACAGAAATTTCAGAATTATGATGACAATAATTGAAGCATTATTTATTTCCAAGTAATTTGAGGTTGCTGGGCCTGATGAGTTGGGTTTGTTTTTTTGTTTGTTTGTTTTTAAACTAAGTTAACCATGTGGTAGCCCTTATTTTGAAAACAGTAGCAAAAATATTATAGTATTATTTTGGGACAGAGGAGAACCATCTGTTACAAATTTTCTGACAGAGAACCTAAAGTTTGTATAGTATTCCCTCACATTTAAGTTCAGGTATTAAAGAATTCTATTAAATATACTTGGGTTTTTTGAGATTTATAACATGCTGTATGCTGCACTGGTCTTAGAGTCATAATTTCAGTTCTGTCATTTTTCAATCATCTCCAGCTCTTCATGATCACATTTGGAGTTTCTTTATAAAAATGCTGAAATGGTTTGCCATTTCTTTCTCCAACTTATTTTATGGGTGAGGAACTGAAGCAAACAGGGCTAAGTAACTTGCCTAGGGTCACATAGCTAGTAAGTATCTGAGACTGGAATGCTATCCACTTCACCACCCAGCTCCTCTAAAGTCATAATATTAGAATCTTAATACTGTTTCTCCCATTAATGGTTGTGTGATTATGGAAATGTCATCTATCTCTATTTCAGTTTCCTCATCTACATGTAATACCCTCTCTGTAGCCACTCTCCCAATTTCCACTTGCATTGACAGGCCAGCTTCCTGGAGGTCAATTGATACTTCTTCACTCAGAGTGTCTCTGAGAGATTGGGAATTCTAACATTGTAATGCCTGTTTCTCCATTATTACTTAGCCAATTGAACTCCACTAGCTTTTATAAAGAGGTTTTTACTGAAAAGATATAGAAAAAACCATTGGAGCAAAAAACATGCACTCAAACATTTTCCCCTTGTATACACAAGTTCTTTAGGGAGAGTGAGTTCAAAATTTCCTTCCTCCTGTTAATTACTCCCCATTTATCCTGTATATAAATTGCTTGTATATATTTGTTTGCTTCTTATTTCTCCTATTAAATTGTGAGCTACTTGAGGGCAGAGATTGTTTTTTGTATTTCCAGCATTTAGCCTGATACATAATAGACAATTAATAAATGCTAATTTGCTTATGGTTTCTTGAAGAATGCAGGACATTAACTGAGATTTAAAGGAAGCCAAGGATGCCAGAGAAGAGGGAAAAAATCCCAAATATAAGCAACAACCAATGAAACTGTCCCACAGTCAGACATAAAGTTTGAATACTCATAGTATATAAATGTAGTATTATTATTATATAATATATTATATTATTATAATATTATACTCAGTATACATAATATAGTCATATATGAAAAAAACAGCAAGGATACAGTGCTATTGGATCATAAATTTTGTCATGGAAAGGAAGGTATTAGAAACCTGGAAAGGTACAAAGGGGCCATATCATGAAAGTCCTTAAAGATCAAACAGAGAATTTGGTATTTTGAAGTTATAGTCACTAGAATTTATTGAATAACAGAAAGGAAAACAAAATATGCATTTATTAATCATCAACTATGTCCCAGGAACTATGCTCAGTGCTTTATAAATTTAATCTTTATTTGATATTCACAATAACTCTGGGAGGTAGGGGCTATTATTATCACCATTTCATAATTGATAAAATTGAGGCAGACAGAGGTCAAATGAGTTGCCAGGGACCCATAGTTTCTGAGGCTGGATTTGAATTCAAGCCTTTCTGATTCCAGGCCCAGCCTTCCTCACTCTACTGTGCCACTTAGCTGCCTTTAGGAAAATGACAAAGTTAGACCTATTTGACATCTAGACCAAGGAAGAACTGGAGTGAGAGAGAGATTTGACAAAGGAGGACCAATTTGAAAAATGAGCAGATGCTCATCAATTATGGAATGGCTGAGTAAGTTATGGTATATGAAAGTAATGAAATGTTATTGTTCTATTAAAAAATAGTGAGCAGGCTGATTTTAGAAAAGCCTGGATAGACTTACATGAACTGATTCTAAGCGAAGCAAACAGAACCAGGAAAACATTGTACACAGAAACAGCAGGATTGTGCGATGATCAGCTATGAGGGACTTGGTTCTTCTCAGCAGTTCAGTGAGCCAAGGGAATCCTAATAAATTTTGGATGGAAAGCACCATTTTCATCCAGAGAGAAAACTAGAAAGATTGAATATAGATAAATACATATTATTTTCACCATTTTTCTTGTTTTTTCTTCCCTCATGTCTTTTCCTCTTTTGTTCTGATTTTTCTCTTCTACCGTGATTCTTTCTTATAGAAATATGTAAAAAATGAATGTACAATTGTTTTACAATAAGTGGGGAAAATAAAAAAAAAATTAAGTAAAGAGAAGGGACAATTTGCAAGCCAATTCAATAGTTCAAGAGTTTAGATATGAGGGATAAAGGCCTGTGCTAAGAGGAGAGAAGAAGGTATATTAGAGAGATGTTATAAAGGCAGAAAAAACAGGCAGTAAACAGGGATATTAAATAGAATGATAGACTCAGAGGGAGGAAAGCCTAAGTTCAAATCTCATTTAGTATCTATATGACAATGGAACAATTAAGTGATCTTTCTGGGTATATTTTCTCGTTTGTAAAATAAGGTTAACAATTCCTATAAAACTACTTCATAGGCTAATTATGAAGCTTTATTGAAATGATAGGATCATAGATATAGAGCTAGAAATACATAACCTCATATTTTTCAACTCCATTGTTTTTGTTGAGGAAACTGAGGCACAGAAAACTTTGCCCAGGATAACACAGTTTGTTATTCAACTTTGTGACCCAGTATCACACTATTCATGGGATTTTCTTGACAGATATACAGAAGTGATTTGCCATTTCCTTCTCTAATAGTTTAAGGCCAACAGCACTTGTTCAGGGCCACACAACTGTTCCCAACTCCAAGTTTGGTGTTCTATCCACTAAGTCACCTACCTGTCTCCTAGGATAACATAGCTAGTAATTATCTCAAAGAGTGTTTGAACCCAGGTTTTCCTGATTCTCAAGTCTAGCACTCCATCCAGTATGCCACTTGGCCAAGATAATGTATAAAAAGCTTTGCTAATTTTCAAGTTCTATATAAATGTCAATTATTATTATTTTTTAATCCTGTGTTCTTTCTTTAACACCACCTTGCCTCTAGATAACTTCTAAGGTCTTGTCTTTAAAATCCTATGACACTAAGACATTATTAGCCTTAGTTATCTTACACTAAGGCAAGCTTCACTATTTGAGGAAGTTGATGGAGCTGGTCTTCACTGGCTGGGGGAAGCAAGGGAGAAGGGAGAGGGGTATTTGCAATGGATAACCCAAGAATGAGAAACTAAGGAATTAGACAAGAGCCAAAGTAGGACTCAGGAATAAGAGATAGAAAAAGCATTGGCTGGTTGGAAGCATTTGATGGCCATGTATTGCTTTTAGCTTTCTAATGATCAACATCTGTTTTTATATATATTCTATCCATCTTAGCATAAAGCACCTAGCAGCCAAAATTGCTTGAAGCTATGTCTTTAAATCATGCATGTAATGCTTCACCAGTACTGGGAAGATGGCATATAGGTGGTGCAGTAGATATAGCACTGGGCTTAGAATCAGGAATCCTAACTTAGCTTCATGAGTTCAAATCCAGCCTCAGACACTTATTAGTTTTGTAACCTTGACAAGTCACTTAATACTATTTGCCTCAATTTTCTCATCTGTAAAATGAGATTGAGAAGGAAATGGAAAAACCATTCCTCTCTCTTTGCCAAGAAAACCCCAAATGGGGTCATGAAAAATCAGACACAATTGAACAAAAATTTGGAAAGACAATAAGAGAACTAGATATAGGACAAGTAAATTGTAATGAGAAGTTTGAAATGCATTAGAAAGCATTTGGATATGAAGATGTTACTTAAGATAGGTCTAAGAATGGGAACAACAAACCATTTAGATTCATCATTATTGTTGTTGTTTGTCTTTCATTTCTGAAGAGGACCATGACATCAGTGAGGTGATCCCATGCCATTCAAGGGAATTTTACTTAAGAATTTATTTTATTAAGGAGGGCTGGGCAAAGTTACCTGCTTCATTTTCCCCTCCAGAACCCTCTGGGTCCAATAGTCAGATATATAGAAATCAGGATGATTGGAAATGGCCCTAGATGTAATGCAGATTTATCATTCTGAACATGGATAAAGGACAATATTTTTTTTTCCTAGATATAGGAGTAGGGACAAGATTATTGTTTCATATATTCCATATATCCTGGGATAAATACTTCAGATTTTATCACTTTTAATTGGGATACAGTGAAAAGAGGAGTAGATTTTGGATCCTGGGACCTGGTCCCAAAATTGGTTTTACCACTTATTATCAGTATGACTGTAAGCCAGTCATTTAATTCTAGACCTCAACTTCCTCCTCTGTAAAATAGAGGAGTGTGTATCAGACAACTTTTATGGTCCATTCCAGATCTTAATCTATGGTCTTTTATGATACAAGGTGTATAAGCTGATAGAGACAATACCAAAATGTCAAAGAAAATGCTGACAAAGAAGAGCTTGTAAGGGTACTAGAAGGTCACCACAATCCTAGTCACTTCACACTTTTGTCCTCTGACCAGACACAGACACAACTACAGAGAAAATGCTGGTTGACTGTGTTCCTCTTTCCTGGGAACTGACAAAAGCAATCCTTAATTCTTCCATACTGATGTTTTTCAAAGGATTTGACAGAATTGGGCTTTGGGTATAAGAGAATTCAAATTCAGGGAACACCCTTTTTCTCAGAGAAAAGCATCCAGATGAACAAAATCAAGCCAGAAGCTATCCTTGGCAAGAAGATGAAACTACATTAAGCCACAAATTGGGAATGGATTTCTCTACCACACCTAATCACATTCGTTATTTGTCAACATTAGTTTCATTCATCCATGTGACATGCCAGCACAGACAAATACCCGTGCAGCAGTCAGATCCCATTACAACATGCTACAAGGGACTGTCTTTCTGAGTTGGAATCTTATATCAATAATAGCTCACATTTTATACACCACTTTACAATTTTCCTTAACTGCCTCCTTTACAATAACTGTAAGCTACTTCATAGGGTTATCAAAATTGCTTAAAACAAGTGAATCAATGACCAGAGATTTAAAAACCTTTAAAAAACAAAGACTTTTTTTATTTCAGAAAATTCAAGCTGAAATGGACTTTGGAATCATAGATTTAGAGCTAAAAAAATATCTCAAAAGCCAGCTAGTCCAACTTTCTTTATTTACAGGTTAGGAAATCAAGACTTAGGAAATGAAATGCTTTGACCAAAGTCACATAATTAAAATTCATTAGAGGCTAGATTTGACCCTTGGTCTTTTGACTTCAAAGTCTTTCACTAGGCTTTATTTCCTATGGGATAATATTGAAACCCTTCATATTTTTTCCCAGGATAGTGAGGAGGTAAAATTACTTGCCCAATATCATCCAATTAGTAAGTAATATAACTAAGTCAAGAACCTTATGATTCCAAGTGCTCGTTTAGATATCCAAGTTTTTTCCACTAAACCATGCTGCTATCATCAAAAGAATTTGTCAAAAGAGGATTTGGCCCACAATAAGCAGAGATATTATTTTATTTACAAAGAGTGAAGCTGATGGAGGCCTATAGCCATTGGCCCTGTCCCATTGAGGATGAGCTATTTAGGCCTATTCAGTCACTGCTGGCTCAGACTTCATAGGAGCAGGATTAATAAATCCCTGTCCAGAGGGAACTAGTTAGAGTGTCTTTCTAAATCCTCTAAGACAAGTTCTCGTAGTCATCTTCTCACGGATTTTGATGAGTTGTTTATTGGACTTATCACAACACTTCTCTTTTGGCACCCTAACAAAGCTTTCTCAAAGTATATTGACATTTTAATGTAATTAAAGTAGCTCAGAGATCTTACTTCATATTCTTCAGATTGATAAAAATGACAAAAGATAAAAATTTCAAATAGTGGAGGGACTATGAGAAGACAGGCATACTAATGAATTGTTAGTAAAGATATGAGTTACTCTGCTCATTCTGGAAAATAATTTGGAGTTATACAAAAATCATTAACAGCAAAAATATACAGAAGGTACACCTCCAAGGAGAAAATTCCCCTATATTGTTTTCAGTCATATCTGACTCTTTATGACTCTAAAATACTGAAGTGGTTTGCCATTTCCTTTTCCAATGGATCAAGGCAAACAGAGATTGAGTAAATGACTTGCCTGGTGTCACAGTGCTAGTAAATGTATGAGATTAGATTTGAATTCAGATCTTTCTGACTCTTAGCTCAGCACTATATTCATTGAGCCAACAAGCTGCCTTAATATATATGCCCTTCATATATACAAAACTATTTATAGCAGTACTTTTAGTAGTAGCAAAGAACTGAAAGTGAGTGTAGATTGATTGTGTACTAGCTAAACATATTGCAGTATATTAATGTAATGGAATATTACTGTGCCAAAAAAGACAGAACAATTTCAGACAAACTTGGGAAGAATTAATTGTTTGTTACAATAGCTTGCATGGTACCACTAAGTTGGGGCCACAGGGTTGGGAATCTTAACCAATTGCTTAAAGTACTTCCTAGGTTCATTATCTAATGGTTAACTCCCTTATCAATATAAAAATTAGTCTTCCAATGCTTCAATTCTTTCTCCACCAATTCCTGAAGAACAACTTTATTTTTGGCTCTTGTTTGAAAGAGGAGAAAATAACAAGATACCCAGAGTAAAAACATGATTTGAATAACAAAGAGGCAACTTTATTCCCAAGAAAAAAAGGGAATGAAAGAAACAAAGAATCATAGAATGATTACAGTAAGTTGAGAAACTGGTATTTAGGCTTCCTAGGACATTTGTAATGGAGCTGCTCATTAACCATTTTATATTTTATCTCTGGTCAATACAACTCAGTCAAAACCAAGTATACTCTTTCTTCCCTATGCTCTCTCTCTTCCTCTCTCTGTCTCTGTCTCTCTCCCTTTCTCTATCTCTCTGCTTCTGTGTCTTTGTCTCTCCTTTTTCTTTCTCTCTGCCTTTCTCTCTCTCTCTCTTTTTATCTCTCTGTTTCTCTCTCTGCATGTCTGTCTCTGTCTTTCTGTCTCCTTTTCTTTCTGTTTCTCCATCTTTCTTACCCAGTTCTACCACAACTTCTCCACTTCACGTACCAAAAGAAAATAGACATAAAGAATAAGCAATTCCATCTCAAACACACTTGTCTAGGATGCCATGTGTTCCCAGCAGGGAAAAGATATCTGAGAGGTACAAGATTGCTCATTGATTACATCCATGGAATTTTGTCTCCACAGACAATCAATGTGCATTAGCACATTAAACATGAAAAATTACCAGTATATTTACATTTGCTTAAAACCAGGAGTTGAAGCAGTTGATGAGTCCCATATTCCCTAACATTCCCTTGAGGACAGGGATTCTCATATGAGAAGGGATACATTAATATAAACATATGAAACTGTCAAAGACTTACATTTTAACTGGGTTCTGGCCTCATTCAGCAATGAGGCATTTGATCCGTCTGCCCTACAACAAAGCCATCAGAATTAAAACATTTTTATTCAGAACTATTTAGAAACCTGTTAATTTTGTAAAAGTACCAAATCCATGTAATGGGATGCTAAAACTAGTTACCTCAATTAAATGCTATAATAACCATGATTTAGAATATTTTTTTTTTATATTTCTATTCACTAACTACACATTTCTGCTCAAAGCAATCTATATCCTTCTAGTTGCCCAAGTTTGATTTGGAGTCTACTCTTTCCACTAAGTCCATCACAAAATGTCTGAATTGGAAGGGAGAGCTCATTTCAGGTCCCAACCAATGCCTGAAAAAGAATCCCTATAACATGCTCAACCTGTGGTCATCCAGCCTTTACATGAATGGCAATGAGAGGAATCCATTTCCTCTAAAGATGAGCAAGAGAGATTTTAATTGATCTGTCAGTACTAATGTAGGGTAGAGGCTGATAATAGCAAAGCAAAGCAAAACAAAGCAAAACAAAGCGGAGCAACTGGCTGCTCAGTCAATAGCCATCAGTGAAATACCTAGATATGATGAAGAGTTTTCTTTGTTTCAGTTGTTCTAGATTTCCTGAGTCTTCAGAAGAACTCTGAGATAAAATGAATATCTTAGAGCTTTGAGGCTCACATTTTTATAAGAGAAATCCCTTCCTCAACCTAGTGCAGATGGTAGTGAAATTTTCTAAGACATTCTTGTAAGGATATTATATCTTTGTGAAATAGAGCTAGATCGTAATTAGTGAGAATAATGAATCTCATGATGTGACCATATTATTCAAATTCACCTTGCATATTTCCATAGGGATAGAACCATTTGCCATAGTTTACATAATTATATCTTGAATATTACTAATTTGAAAACTTGCAATGACTTTGTGACATTCCTTGTTTGTACTAATCAGGACATAGCTATATAAGATCCAGACTTCTCATAAGAACACTGAATTTGGAAATATATATATGTAGGTATGTATGTGTGTGTATATATATATATATATATATATATACACACACATACATACCTACATATATTCATACATGTATATATATACATATATGCATACTCAAGATTTTTATATATTTTAAATATTTATTTGTATTTGCATTTCATAATACCATATTTTATAAATAAATTTTCTGAAAAAGATCTAGGAGTTTAGCCTATAAAGCTAATTCAACCTTAAACCATACTAAGAAGCACTTAATGTCCCACTACAGAAAGCACCAGGTCTGAAATTCAAATCTGGGTCTCAGACACTCACTAACTGTATATCCCTAAGAAATTTACTTACTTTCTATTTGCCTTAATTTTCTCAACTATAAAATTGAAATAATCATAGAACCTACCTATGAGTTGTCATGAACATCAAATGAGGTAATATTTTAAAAAATACTTAGCACAGTTCCTAGCACATTATAGATACTCATGCTTTTCCTTTCCCTTCCTCTCCCTCACCCAAGAGCGATATTGCTTCTAGGAATAAGGAGGCAATGATTCCACTCCTGTCTATCCTGGTCTATTTCTATTGCCTCTAAGAAATATTGTGTTCAATTCTTGGAACTACATTTGAGAAATGTTACCAATAAGTTGAACACTATCCAAAGGAGAATAACTGTGAAGGTCATAGGCCTTGAAAATATTCCACAAAAGGATCAGCTGAAGGAACTTAGGAGTCTTTGACTTAGAGAAAAGAACATTCCTGGATGATATGATAACTATCTTCAGATATGTAAAGGATTATCCTGGGGAAGAAAGTTTAGACTTATTCTGATTGGCCCTGGAGGGCAGAAATAGGAGCAATGTGAGGAAGGTAAATTTCCATTTGACTTAGGGGAAAAAAATGTCCTAATTATTAGAGTTAAACAAAAAATGTAATAAATCACCCTTAAAAGCAGAGAAGTTTCTCTCTGGAGACTGTCAAGTGCAAGCAGTATGACTTTGTGGGAGTTGTTCTTAAGAGTATTCTTTTTCAGAAAGGGTTGGATTAGATGGCCCTAAGGTCCCTTTCAACTTTTAAATTTTATGGGATTTTGTATCAGAAGAACTGAGTTTGAATTTTGGCTCTACTTTTAATATGTTTATGACCTTGGACAAATTATTTAATCTCATTAGACCTCAGTCTTTTCATCTGCAAAATGAGAAGGTTGAACAGATGATATTTAAGGTCCTTGTTAGCTTTGATTCCTATGATTATAGATCAATCTTTTTTTTTCCCATTGAATCAATATCTGATCTACCAGGAAAGAATCTCTCAGTGATGCCTCCCAGACAGTATTAAAGTTTCAGCCAAAAAAAAAAAAAAAAAAAGAAAGAAAGAAAAAAGAAAAAGAAAAGAAAGAAAAAAAGTCAAAGAAATAGAGAAAAGTAATGCTCAGGAAATGTCAGCACAAGGACTATAATGAGAAATTTTATGGTTTTTAAAAAAAAGCTAATTCATTATCATGGCAATTGGTAGATTACAATTTCAAGGTCCTTTATATTTATGAACATTTTCCGCATTCATTTAATAATTGGAAATGAAGGTGAATCTTTTAAAGCTAATTTTATTTTTGGCCTGAGCTGGATTTTTTAAAATGGTAATCATTTCAATTTTTACCTTAATAAAATCCAGATAAATTGAGCATGTACAGGACAAATACTGGATCTCCCATTTCAGTGATAGAATAGCAGATGGAACACACATTCCTCTTTGCTCATTCAACTTTGACATTCATTCTATCTTTTGTATTTGTTCATTCCCTAACCAGCCAATCAAAAAACTTTATCAGAAGCTGTAGGACAAGAAGGGACTTTAAAGTCTTCTAAATGACCTTTCCTGTCATGATCTATATTAGCATCTCTCAGAATTGAGGGATCCTTTATATCAGTGATGTCAAACTCAAATGAATATGCACTAAACCATACATAAGCATCCCTGAGGCTATATATTGTTTTAGAAAATTACATGTTAATATTATCTACATTTGATCATATTTTTATTTATATTGTCAAGTATTTCTCAGTTGTTATTTAATCTGTGTCAGGGAGTGTTGTGAGCTGCATGGACCTACAGGCAGGATATCTGACATCTCTGCTTTACATTAAGGAACCAGAAACTCTGAAGTTTAAGATCAAACTTCTCCTGCCTTTGAGCTCCTAACTATAAAATTTAAGAAGTTAACAAAAAATGTTAAGACTAGATTTGGTCTTACAATCAGGAAAAAAATAAGTCCTTTTAATCAAAGAAAAATTCACTTTGAACTTCTTCCTCATTTATGAGAAACAATATGGTATAATGAATTAAAACTTGGCCTTGCAAATCCAGAAGATCAGAGAGCAAGACTCCTTCCAGACATATTGACAATGTGACTTTGGGCCTATCATTAAATCTCACAGTGCCTCAAGTAGTTCTCTAAGATTCTAAATTGCCCATATGATGTTCACCTAAGTTGGTAGAGTGAATTTCTCAACCCTACATTAAATTACAGAGCTGGTCAAAACAAAGATTAATCAAATTTAGAGCTAGGAAGAATCTGAGTAATAAACTCATTTTATCCCCTCTCATCTTGTTCAATTTTTCTCTTTTTCAGATGAGAGAACTGGTGTTTAGAAAGTTGAAGTCACTTCCTCATGTCGCACAACTGGTATAATAACAGACCAGCATCCAAGTCTTCTGGTTGCTAATTCAGTGCTCCTTCTACCATGTCACCCTGACTCTGAAAATTTTTTATGTATCAGTTTATGAAATTAATAAAAAGCAATCAAGGACTAAAGTAAAATCTTCTTCCACTCAAGAAACAATAGTGGTTCCTTATAATCAATTACATCAGTACTAATTTTTCTGCTTGGATACCAGCTGCTCAAACACTACCTATTCACTTGTATCTAATATGATATTTCTCTTTGCTTCCTTCAGCCACCATCTTTACAGAACCTAATAAAACTCCTGAATTTCTTTTAGCTTTGTTCTTCCTTGGTGAAGATCATCTGGAAATGGTGCTATCAAAAAGCAATGGAAATTTACATGGAACATTTTAAATTCAGCCATTTTCCTGGTACTGACTGAAAATTGATAGGAGAAAATGACTTACATGGACAAGTATTATATTGGCTACACTGTTATCAGTAAGCAAAAACAAACAAACAAAAAAACAAAAAAACACCACCACCACCACAACAACAACAACAAAACCCAGCTGTGTTCTAAGTAGGAAAGTGGGGAATAGCTGCTAAAAATGATACAAAGGAGATGATAGACTTCTATTTATATGTTATATACATTGTTACAATCCATTGGGACAGATCAAGGGTTGAGATTTTCTCAGTACTTTTAAAGAATACCTGGTTTCTTCAATGTAGGTACTTAATCCTTGGTGCAATTCACAAATCAGACACTTTCCCATTCTGGGCAGCTCTTGTCTGTATCTGCTCATAGATTTTTCATAGGTGGTCCAATCAGAATATTTTCTTTGCATCCCCAATGCTTAGCAGAATGATCGGCACACATTAAGTACTTAATAAATGTTTATTTTATTAAATAGCTACAAGTGAAGTCCATAAGCTACACTCATTATTTTTTGTTTCTGTTGAACAATCATCCTTCCCCTTTTCTGATTAGTACATATCTCTGATGACATTGTTTACCATTTCTTTTCCATATTTCTTCTTTAGTAATGTATTACAATCTACCCACACCCAACATATGCCTCTCATTTCCACAAGTATAATTTTGGTCTTTTATAACTTCTAGCCATATAGCATTATTAGAAGAATGTTGATGTTGAAAAGGTGGGTCTTTGTTTCAGGGAAAAGATGGAATTCATTAAAAGCACTACATTCTTTTCCAAAGGCAATCTTGCCTATTTTCCTCTACCTATTCAGTTCTTATCCTAAATTAGTGTTCATCTCAAACATCTATCAAAGGTAGAGATTCCAGTTATGATGATGGCATGATAGATTTTAGAGAAGCCTAGCTCTCTCACATATACTCTAAAAATAATCTTTAAAGGGTACCAGATCAAGTAATATTAATAAATCTCAAGAGAACCATCATTAAACTCCTTCATACAGTCTAGAATTATCCAAAAATACAACCAGAAGCTATGAGTGATGAAAGAGGCATCCCTCTAGGAATGTCAACATGAGCTCAAATAGGGAGCTTAGAAACCTAAAGTGGCAGCAAAACCAGGGAAACTGTGGGGAGGATGGAAACCTGAGTAATAGCAGAACCAAATAAACCCCCCAAAAAGATGGAAGGAAGCCTGCAGCTTGGAAAAGTCAACCACAGAGCTCTGTAAGGAAGACAAGGAGAAAATCCTAAAGGCTGCCAATATTCTTAATCCAGACACTTCAAGGGAAGTGGAAGCCAAAAGTAAAAGTTCAGAAAGTTAAGATCAGGGACAAACAAGCCCTGATCACCTCATTCAAAAGCTTGGGAGAAAATAACATCTGTTCTTGACATAACTCAACTGGGGTTGGTTAATACTGCATTTTTCAAACACTATAAAAATATTAATAGGCCAAATGACAATAACAATATTATAGGAGAAAAGACAAAAAAAAAATATTATAGGCCTCATAGTTTTGTTTTGTTTTGTTGATCTTAATAGAGGTAAAAATAAAGAGAAGGAGAAAAAGGAATGCAAGAAGAAGAAGAAGAAATCCCAATTTGTTATGCCTCCTAATTAGGATGTGAAAAAGATTACTATATTAATATTCAAAATAGATTAGATACATACATACATAGAACATTTATTAAGCTTGTACTATGAAATGGTGAGGAGGTATCATTCTTACCAGAATAGGACAAAGGAGAATTGAATACCCTTTCAAATTTATATACACAATGAATTTGGTGTAGTAATTCATTAAACCCAATAAAGAAACAAGCATAAGGAAAGGAAGAGGGAAGATAGAGTTAAAAGAGGGAATAGACACAAAAAAAGACAAATTTCAACTTTGGAGGATAATTCATAAAGGGGGTAATTCAGAGAAAAGAAAATATAATAAGCAGGGATCAGAGTTTAGATATGGGAAAGAAAGGAATGGAAGCAAATTTCTTCAGTTACAGATCACTAGTATTAGCCACGTTATTTATCTTTTACTAGTCTCTTCTTTTTTGTACAGAGACTCTTAGAGGAAAGAAAGAAAAACAAACAAAGAGTATAAATATGATGGTAGAAAAATATAAATAATAATTATGATTTTGAATGTGTGTGATAAACTCATCCATAAAACAGAAGAGGATAATAGAATGAATGAGAAAACAGAATCAATAATTTTTTGTTTATACTTTTTTTTAAATTTTGGCTGAGCCAATTGGGGCTAAGTGACTTGCCTTGGGTCACACAGCTAGAAAGTGTTAAGTGTCTGAGGTCACATTTGAACTCAGGTCCTCCTGACTTCAGAGCTGGTGCTCTATCCACTGCACCACCTAGTTGCCCCTGTTTATACTTATTTTGCTTTAAAAATGGATCTTTCCAAATTCACACAAAATAAAAATGAGGAAATGGAGTAGACTGTATTATTTTTAGTTAAATGAAAAAATTTAAAAAGACAGGAGTAGCAATAAGAATCTTAGGCAGGGCAACAGTAAGGTTTGTTGTTTAGTCATTCAATCATTTCTGATTCTTTGTGGCCCAATGTAAAATTTTCTTGGCTAGAGTGCTAAATGTGCTAGATGCTAGAGTAATTTATTATTTACTTTTTTACAGCTTATTTACAGATGAAGAAACTGAGGGAAACAGGGCTAAATGACTTGCTCAGGGTCACACAACTAGTAAGTTTCTGAAGCTAGATTTGAATTCAGGAAAATAAATCTACTTAATTTTAGGCACAGTACTCTATCCACTGTACCAATTAGCTATTCATAGTAAAGTTAAATAAAATTAAAAGAGATTACTAGGGAAACTAAATTATGCTTAAATGTACCATAGATGATGAAATAATTTAACATTATACACTGAATGGCAGATGTACTTAAAAGGAAGAGATAGAAAAAAAAAATACCACCCTATAATAATTGGGAACTTTGATATACCTCTCTTAGACCTAGACAAATCTAACAAAGAGTTAAAGAAGAAAGAAGTTAAAGACCTGAATAGAATTTTAGAAGAGCAAAAAAAAAAAAAAAATGATCATGCTCTGATGATTACTAAATGGACACATACACATGCAAATAGATAGATAGACAGATATAGATATATAATTATGCATGGCATCTTTACAAAAACTGACCTGTGTTGTTATATATGCACTGTTCATCCAATTATATATCATTGCCTGCACAATAAGTATTCCTCAACCATTTGATTTTCCTATGTCTATACTTAGAGTATATAGTTAAGCTAAGAGTGATTATGGATCTCATTTAGACAATTTTGCAGTGTTCCAAAACCTGAAGCCATTAGCACAATAGACAACATTTGTCTGTGGACTTTACTTATCAACTGGAAATGGTTATTCAATTTGGACTTTAAACTAGAAATGTTTTACAGCATTGCTAAATATCTTTAAGTAGCATACATCCCTTGTTTTATGCTTCACCTGATATTAATAATCATCAAATAAGTTTATCTCTGAAATTTAGCTTTCAAGGAATCTTGCATGATTTTGATATATGCATTGGAAATATGTTTTTTGTCTGGCCTCAGACACTTAACACTTTCTAGCTGTGTGACCCGAGGCAAGTCACTTAACCCCAATTAAGCCCCAATTGGCTCAGCCAAAAAAAAAGTATAAACAAAAATTATTGATCCTGTTTTCTCATTCATTCTATTATACTCTTTTGTTTCATGGATGAGCTTATCACACTCACATTCAAAATCATAATTATTTGTTAAATAATTATTTATTATTTATTTGAAAATTAAATACTTTTTTGCAAACAACAAGCACAGTGTAAATGCTTTTTTTTGTAGTCAAACAACAAGCACAGTGTATTTTTATATTTTTCACATCTATCATTTCTGTGTTATAATCTAATTTAGAATATGGTTTATGAAAGCTTTCCTTTTTATGTCTAAAATCTTTACCAGAAACTCTCACTGTGGTTTATTATTCTCAAAAATATTTTCTAGATTATCCTCAAAAATATTTTCTAGAAATTGGAAAATAGGAATCATGAATTATTTAATACTCTCAACATTTTGTCACCTACAATGCCCTATCATATAGTATCAGCTATAGTATGCTCGAGCTTTCTCTGTTCTTCCCATCTGTTTTTAAAAGACATTTCTTTTTTAATAATATTTTTCCATTTATATGTAACAACAATTTTTAACATTGATTTTTGTTAAAATGCTGATTCCCAAATTTGTCTCCCTTTCACCTAATCTAAAATGGTAAGCAATTCAATATAGGTTATGTATGTTGGATCATGTAAAACACAGTTCCATATTAGTCATGTAATAAAAAAAGAAACAGACCAAAAGGAAACACACATTCACACACACACACAAACAATAAAGAAAGTAAAAATAGTATATTTCAATTGCCTTAAAAGTCCATAAATTCTTTTTCTGGATGTGGACAGCAATTTTTCATCATGAGTTCTTCAGAACTGTATTGCTGAAAATAGTTAAGGTCATCACACAATGTAGCTGTTACTGTGTACAATGTTCTCCTGGTTCTGTTTATTTCAGTTTGCATAAGTTCATGTAAGTCTTTCCAGTAACTTCTTATAGAATAATAAATTTCCATTACATTTCAAGTTATTTCTAATCCATCCTGTATCAATTTGAGAACTATAATATCAGAGTCCAGATGTGATTATTGTGCTGTCATTTATGAAGAAATCATTATTCCATAGAAATTTTTACAGATCTTTTTAACTTCTGCTGTTTGTTGTCCTTCTTCCAGAGTCATTTCTAAATAATCTCAGAATATGGTTTCATTGTGCTTCTTGACAAGTTTTATGTAAACTTATTTTCTCCACTGCTTCTCAATGACTTATAAAGTGATAGTATTCATAATCTTCTCCTCTCTTCTGTAAATTTTTACAAATGCCTTTCTTGTCTGTCCTTAGCTGCCATATTATTTCATTTGGCTACTAGGGTTAAATTTTTTCCTGGATGATGCCATTCTCAGTTATTTTTTTATATCCACCTACTTAAAACTTCTTAAGAAATGGTGACAGTTTGTGTCAACATTTATTCTTATGCCAATCTCTCATTTTTTGACGTCAACAAGTAGCTTGCCTAGATCATATTAGAATTATCATAATTGTAAACAATATTTTCTCACTTTTAATTTAGTATTGGTTTTAATATTTATCCTAACAAGTTAGTAGATTGACTACATATAGACAAATGATTCAGAAATTTTTCCCATATAGGCAATCAGTTTTGTCTTTTCTAATAAACTGTAAGCAAAGTCATTGCTATGATGTTTTTGGGTGCCCACAAAGTCCAACTCTTTCAAATTTTATTTTCAAAGAAAGTGTTCATTTTACACACACACACACACACATATGCATGTATATGCACACACACACATATAGCCATAATTTATATGTAGCACAAAATCTTATATTCTCTTTCATTTCTTACTTCAGAATCAGCTGTCCTAATTTTTAAAAATAGTTTCCCCTATACCCAACATTGCATGTAAGTTATAGAGTTCTCAAGTATGTACTGATTTAATTTGAAGAGTCTTCATAGAATTTTTCTGCTTTCTGATTCTATGCAACAGATGCTGGCACAGAAGCTGCAATTATCTTCAAGGTGGTCTTGTTGCAAATACTTCTCAAGAGCACTGAACTACAAGATGGCCAAGTGTCCCGTGAAATGATATTTCTTGTTGTCTTTGGATATATGATAAAATCTACTCCTCTATTTGCCTCTCCAAAGAGCTGTGAGGCAATTTTCCATTTGACTATAATTTCCATCTTTCCATTTTATTTATACTAAGAATGTTATGATTAAGTCCCTTCAGTAGTTTTGTCTACTCATGTCAGTGAACAAGAATCTCATATTTAAATTTCCAGGGACTAAATTAATGTTTCTAAATAGTTGAAAAATTATAATTTAGCACCCTTCTCCATTACTGACTATACAGCTATCTGTTCTAGCCCCACCCACTTATCATCTCAGAAATAAAAACAAGAATAACAATGATTTTAAATTCTATATTTATGTGTGGTCTATTTAGAACAGGATAAAATAGTGACTTTTTTTTTGTTGTTGTTAACTCCAACCCTGCTCAATTTAGAGCTCTTATTCCCTAGACTTTCTGACCTCGATCCAATGCCCTCCTTTAATCCTTCTAAGTTCCCAGAACCTGTCCCCTCCCCCAGAAAGAGCTCTCCTTATCTGATATCTTCTTTTAATTTTTCAGGTATGAAGTTATGAGAAAATAAAACTATGAGGCTATTTTAAAAAGTAAAACTTAACGGACCATCTATTTTTTTTTTTTTTTAATACTCCCTTGTTAGAAAACTTCACACTGATTTCAGTGAGGGTACCATTTGTCAAAACTATTGAAATTCCCCTTTGGAAACTGCCTCCAAAGTACCTTCAGCCATATTTTTAAAAATATATATATCCTTAGTAGGAGCAAATATCCATCCTTTGAATGAAGATTTGATTTTAGAATCAATAAAAAAGTTTAAACATCATAAACTTAAACTTGGTAGGGATTTTAGATGTTATCTAGTCCAATCTCCTCGTTTTGCAGATGTGGAAATTAAAGCACAAATTGATTAGATGATTTTTCAGAGGTAACACAGGTATTAAAAAATGGGATTAAATCCTACATCTTCTACCTCTAAAGATAGAAATCTCCTTTATCATACCACAAGTTCTTTGGTCATTTTGAGCCAAATTTGATGAATTATATCATATTTGGTCAAACAATTTGATTTTCTTTTTTTAAAATATCATATCTCATTGCCTATTCTTGTTGCCTATTCTTGAAAGGTGACTTTGGATGCATGATAAGAAACAATACCTCCATATTCTTTTAGTGGCTAATCTGTGAAAGACCTGTTAGCCATGCTTTCACTTAGCTGTGATTTTTTTTTTGTCTTCTAATACCATTTATACTTAAAGGACCTAGCTTAAAAAGTACAGGGTCTTCCAGTGCATCCAGGGCCAAATCTAGTTGTTCTGATGTATATCTTGCAACTGGACCCCAGTGATCTAGAGGAGAAAGTGAGGCAGGTGATCTTGCACAGCCTTCCCTTCCTTAAATCCAATTTACTTGTATGTCATAACATCATCTCCCTTTTGCAATGGTCTTCTTAAAGAACAAAGGACAAACAACAAAAGCAAAAACAATCATTCCTGGAGGTGTAAAGTCAAATAAGCAAGTATTTATTAAACACCTATTATGTTCTCTATGGCATGTTAAGAACTAGGGATGAAAAGAATGACAAAAAAAGTCTGCATTCTCTAGGAGGTCTAGAGGTTCTGCTAGAAGGCTTCTAGAAGGGACAACATACAAACAAGTTCAAGATATACAGAGAGTAAATTAGAAATAACCTCAGATGAAAGGCAGTAAGACTAAGGACAATTGTGATATCTGGGAGCTTCCAACAACTGATGATATACCATATGACATGGTATATGGAGTATTTGGGTGGATAGTTTAGTATGAAATATGAGAAGTTGTGGCTATTCTTTGGCAGACTTCTCAATCTTTGTCCAGAGCAATTTTAGGGCTACCACTTCCTATTTTAATTGCTAATACTAGTGGTCCTTACCACAATAACTACATCAAACAGGTTGATGATTCAGATATTCTATGGCTTTGCAGTAGTAATAAATTCATGACCTTCTCCAACATTAAAATTCAAAAGCAGATATTTGATATGTCTTTCTTGAGTGAATAATTAGCTTTATGTCAGTGAAATAGCAGTTACCCTGAAAGAACATTCTTATAACCTTTTGTCAAAAACCTTGCTGGATCCTGTTTGCCTAAGTTTGTGTAAGCATCCTATGGGCTAATTTACTTTATGGTTTCTTGGGTGAGATAGGAAACTGTTTATCCTCTAGAGTCCGGCAGTTGTATTTAGCAAAGATTTTTCTCTAACTCCAGCATTTTGTTTGCTCTACAAGCCACTTCAGCTCTGTAAGGGATATTAGAAAAAGAAATTGAAAAATGAGACCAGTGACCCATCGTAGGTGGATGATTAATTGTTGAGAGATCGCAAGCTTGATTGCTGCGCTTTCATCTCTATGTGACACTAATTAGGTTTTCGGGCTTTCTGCCGGGCAAACGTGACATTCTGAGCAAATTCTCCCTGCAATTCTCTGGACTGGCTTGCCGTGTAAGACACCTTTTATTTATAGTCAACAAGCAAAGAGTCTATATTTTGGAGAAAAAAAAGAAATCTGGAGGCAGAGTGGTAGAATAGAAAAAGCAGTGGCTTGAGAATCACAAGACTTGAGTTCCATTCCAGTACTGGCTTTTCCATGGATTAGGTCTATAGTATTAAGCAAGTCCCTTATATTCTTTTGGTCTCAGTTCCTTCCCCTGTAAAATGAGATGCTCTCTAAGGTCCCTTTCAATTCTTAAATTTTATCCAATTCTCGTTAAAAGCAGCATGTCATTTACATCCACATTAGTGAGAACATGGTCTAGGGCAAATTTAAATTGAAAAATATTCTCAGTTCTTCAGTGAAACAATCAAGCTGTTTACTCATTTCTGCTTCTCTATCTTTTTGAACTGCCTAATTTACACACCACACACATGTACACACACTAGGGGGAGGACCAACAGGAAAAGATGTTTTCTAATACCCAAAGAGCCTTTGTTCTAAATTGTTGAATTAGGGAAATTCCAAAGTCGGATTGGAGACTGTGACTGTCTTTGGAAAGCAGGTGTGTCTGTAAGCAATTTCAGAGGTAGAAAAAAAAAATGAGAACACAAAGGAAGTATAGTGAATTATGGTTACAGATCCTGGTTTAGGACCCAGGACCTCAGATTCTTAGTCTAGTCTCCTTCTCCTTATGTAGGTCTCCCAGAGTAAAAGGAAGCAGATAAGGAGAGAAGACTGAAGCTTTTTTTCCCCCTCCCAATCAAAAGCAGGGAGTGGAACACACTGCTTTGCAATAATACACAGTTAATTAAAACAAAATTTAAAAAGAGTTGGAACCCTTGATGCAGAGTCATTGCCTGTGGACAGATTAGATAAAGAGAAATGAAGGGTTTTATTGAGTGAAATATCAGCAAAAATGGTTCACAGGTCTCATTAAACTGATGGACCATGTTGCTTTTCCAAGGGAGGCATTTTTGGTGTTTGCATGTGACAGGGCATGTTTCCCCAGTGGCCTGTGTGGGCCTAATGCAAATTTCCTCCAGCATAATAGCAAACATCTACTAACTGATGGTTAAAATGTGTCCTTTTCCCTATTATACATCAGTGAAGCATGTTACTTCTTCCACAGTTGGAAATTTAGGACATGTCCTAAAGAAGTAATTTAGTTTCTCCTATGGACAGAGACTCTTTTCTGTAGCCACTGCCAACAGGTAATTAGTGATTCCTGCTGTTGGTGCAAGTTGCAATGGAAACTTCATAAAATATTCTTGTCTCTCTCTCTAAATAATCACACCAGTAGTCCCCTGGAAATAGGCAAAGGCCTAATTTGTGGGGAGAATCTACCAAGCACACTGATATTATCCTAAACGGTCTTACTTGCTCCCCTTTACCAGATAATTTGCCAATTCTCACTGACTCTGCTTCCAGAAGAGCTCTCACAGTCTTGTTCTTTCTTATCTCTTGTCAATTGGTGACTACCCTTATGCAGGCCCTTATCATTTCTTGCTCAAATTATTAAAGCAGCCTCATAATTCATCTCTGCATCCAGTCTCTCAATTTTCCTATCTCTCCTCCACGCAGCTGCTGAAGAGAGATTGCTAAATTTCAGGTATGACCATGGACTCCCCACAAAAGTTTCAGGGGCTCCCTACTGCCTTTTAAATAAAAGTCGAATTTCTGTTTAGCATCTGAAATGCTTTCTAATATAGCTCTTCAGTCTGATCTGGTCTTTCAGTTTTCAGGATGATAATACATTATTCTCTCTCACATAGTCTGTGTTCCAAATGAACTTCCCGGATGTTCCTGCACACAAGTCAATCTCTCACTTTCCTTGATTGCTTTGAACAAGCTATCCAGCATTTCTGGAATCTTCTCCTTTCTCACTTTCATATTCTGGAACCCTTAGCTTCATAGTTCCTCCTACAAAGGACTTTTTCTGATTCCTCCATTTACTAAAGCTTTTTGTATCTATATTGTCTACCTTTCATATTCCCTTATTTGAATACAAGATTTTCCAATTCCCCCCTTCCTCCTATGTGAGCTCCTTCAGGGGAGGTGACTATTTTGTCTGTTTCTATAACTTCAGATCTTAGCACAAAACACGTGCTACATAGTAGGGACTTAAAAACGATTGAATTTGATCAAAATGAATTGGTTTGGAAGGGTGAAAATACTCCTTCCCAAATGCTTGAGGGGCGGGGGGAACATATATATGTTAATACAAGAATAGTTACTATCATCACAGGTACCAATGGATGATTCAGCATTTCAATGACTTAAGAAGGTGGCATTTAAGCTATTTTTATGGAGCTACCTACCATGCATAAACACTATAATACTGATTTCAAAAAATCATTGCATTAAAAGATTTAGAACTGGAACAAAGCCTTAGAAAGATGATATGAAATGCCAATGGTCACGTAATTAATGGCGGAGTCAAAATTCAAATCCAGTTTTTCTGACACTGAACACCACACAGGCTTGATTTTTTTCCCACAACAACATGCTCACTGATAGGATTTTCATTCTAAAAATTATGAAATAGTTCAATCATTTCACTGTACAGGTAAAACACTGAGGCCCAGAAAAATGTGAAGTGTCCTATCCAAGGTTATATGGCCACTTAAATGAGTGGATGTCTTTACTGTCTCCAATGGCTGAAAAGAGCAATTTTTAACAAAATCATTTCCCACTCAGCTTACATATGGAAAATACCATTCAATTTAGTTCAATAAGCATTTATTAAGTGCCTGCTATTTATTAAGCATCATGTTAGGCACTGGAGATACAAAGACAACTACAAAAAGTCCTTCCCTCAAAGACCTTACACTCTAGGGGGAAAGGAGAAGAAGCATAAAGATATATTAAAAAAATAACTTTTCAGACACAATAGTTTTACCTATTAGATTTGTAGTTGCTGAGAAGCTTTTGTTCAAAAAGAACTCCAAATTCCAGAGTGTTATCAATAAGTTAAATATTGTGATTTCCCAGCAAGTTGCAGCAAAGCAAAGTCATATAGAACTATATAACATACTTCATGGATCTGGGAATGGTGTGGATAAAATGGCATGGACTATTCCATGCCCCATCAGGGTATGAACTCTGAATATTGTAGGGATGGGAAAATGCTTTAAGGAAATTACTAAACCATGACTTAAACATACAAACTGTATCGTTTTTTATATTGTCAGTGTATTGATTTGTTGTTCTTGACTTTTTTTTTTTTTTTAACTACAAGGGAGGGTTTCTATTTGAGGGGCTTGGGAGAGTTAGGAAGTAATGATGAAGGAGAGACAGAGAAGAAGAGACAGGCAGACAAACAAACACAAAGAGAGAGAAAAAGACAAAGAGAAAGAGGAGAAAGAAAGGGGGAGAGAAAGAGAGAGGAGGAAGAGTAAAGAGAGGAGGAGGGGAAAGAAAATAAGAGAGAGGGAGGGGGGAAGGAAGCAGGGAGGGAGAGGAAAGGACATAGAACTTGCTTCAAGCCATCTCCTTGCTGTATTCATCTCCTACATCTAGTTACAAATCAAGTCTGTTCGGTAGTGACAGCCAGCATTCTACCTTGAGTAGAAAACAGCTTCCTTGCTCTGCCATGATTCATGAATATCTATGGAAAGCAACTAGTCTGAGTGTTTTAATTAGCACTCTGAATGTCAGGTCATTATGGATTCATCAATAACCCTGACTTTCCTGGATGGATTTTAGCATTTGTGTAGTGAAGGAATATTTTCCCAGGCATCTAACCCTGCCACAAGTCAGAAAGACTATGAGTTCATAAGGAAGCCAATAAATATATATTTATTTTTATATGTGTAGACATATACATAGTCTATGAATTCACACACAACTCCCTCTTCATCTCTATTTTTTTTCTTATACAATAGGTATATACACATATACCTATCTATAGATAGATGTGTATTAAAGTTTAAAACTGCAATAAGACTTTTGGGATACCCTGGATAATTATAATTATATTATAAATATTTAGTATTGATATTAGGGACAATGTGGCTGATCCTAGAACCAGAAAGATTTAGGTTTAAATACCACCTCTGACATATATATATATATATATATATACATTCTGGCTGTGTGATCCTGGAAAGGTCACTTAGCTTTCATTTCTCTGAGTAATTCTTTAAATGGAACAATTAAACTCCAACCAAGAGATTCAAATTCTCCTCCTCCATCATATTCTCCTCCTCCTCCTCCTTTTTCTCTTCCTCCTCCTTCTCCTCCACTTCCTCCTCCTCTTCCTTCTCTTCCTTCTCCTACTTCTTCTTTTCCTCTTCCTCCTCCTCTTCCTCCTCCCCCTCCTCCTCCTCTAAATGGAACAATTAAACTCCAACCAAGAGATTCAAAGAAATTCCACTATCTCCTCCTCCTCTTCCTCCTCCTCTTTCTCCTCCTCCTCTTCCTCCTCCTCCTTTTCTTTCTCCTCCTTCTCCTCTTCCTCTTCCTTTTCTTCTTCCTCCTCCTCCTCCTTTTCTTTCTCCTCCTCCTCCTCTTTCTTTTCTTCCTCCTCCTCCTCCTCCTCCTCTTCCTCCTCCTTCTCTTCCTCCTCCTCCTTCTCCTCCTCCTCTTCCTCCTCCTCCTCCTCCACATATGTGTGTGTATGTGTGTATGTGTGTGTGTGTGTGTGTGTGTCTTCCACACACACTTCCTTTTTCAATCATTTCATGATTTCATGAATATGAAAAGCAGGGCAGATTGCAATTCCTCCATGCCTCCTGTAATTCTTGTCCATATCTTCCCATAAATCCCCTATAGAGGATCTACCCAGCATATTGGAGCCATTCCTCCAGGTCTTTAATACTTTATGAATATAGAGCATCCCTTGAGCATTCCCTTCTCTTGTTGTATGACTGAAACATCTATGTTTCTTAGATGATTTCTTTTATATCATGTCTTATCCATACAACACTGTCAGTTAATATACTGAAGCCTTGTTACACCTACCATACCTCCATTGACCTTTAGATCAACTGCCATTTTGATATTTTAGAGATTTAATTGTTCTACTATTTATAGTGTTAAAAATATGGGCTTTTGCTTTGGGTAGTATTGGATCATTAAAAACCGTTCACAACTTCACAAATGAAATTCAGTTCATACTCCTCCTCAGTTTGGGACTAAGTTCATTATCCATCTACAGTGCCTGTCCAAGATGTACATATTGATAAATTAAATCAATAGATTGCCTACCCAACCTCATATCATTAGTCTGGACAATAAGTATTTTTATCTATTTTCCCCCTTCCTAGATTATTAGGGTGATCTCTCTTGAGTACTTGTGGATATTAGTGGGGACACCTTGTAGTATTCTAGGAAAAACACCATGACTTCTTCAAACAAGAACAACCAAAGGATCTTACCCTCCATAGCAGGAATTCTGAACAATTTTTGTGTCCTGGACAGTTTGCTGGGCAGCCTGCTGGGAAGTCTGCTGAAACCTATGAACATTTTCCGAGAATAATGTTTTGATTACATGAAATAAAATACATAAAATTGCAAAGGAAATCAGTTACAATGAAGTAGTTATTTTTAAAAAACACTTTTAAAAAGTTCATAGACTTCAGAGTAAAAACCCCTGATATATAAAGAATTCTTCTCTAGCTTGGGATCTCTAAATCTCTTTGATGGTAGCAATAAATGTCTTTTTGCAAAATAATATTTTAACAAATTAAAAATTCCTCCTTGTTTTATACTTTCTTTGATATTGATAATCAGGGAACCATTAGCCAAAGTTTCCATAATCACATCTATGAATTGATCATATATGATCTTTTTTTTTCCCCTTGAGGCAATTGGGGTTAAGTGACTTGCCCAGGGTCACACAGCGAGAAAGTGTCAGAGACTAGATTTGAACTCAGGTCCCGACTTCAAGGCTGGTGCTCTATCCACTGTGCCACCAGATGCCCTGATCATATATGATCTTAATATGTACATTGGCAATATCTTCTAGGCTGCATTTTGATCTAAAAGAACATTAGGAAAAAACAGTGCTCCTCTTCCTTCCCAAATACTAACCTGGCTTTCAGCTCAGTCCCCACAGTCATCTGAAAGAGATCAACCTTTGTGGAGGTCTTTGGCTTTGACTTGCAGTTGAGACCTCCTAAACTTTGTGAATCCCCTATTAGAGTAAAAATTCTGTCTTATTTTTCCATTTTTATCTTACATACTTTGCATATAATAAATTACATTAAATATATTAAACATAATTAATATATTCAGAAGCATTAATCAATATTTTTTCATTCATTCATACTAAGGCAACTATCTCAGACTCAAGAATCAGAATGAAAAGTTGTGTTCTCTATATCTTTCAGTCAATTGTGTGATTATAATTATAATAGCTAACATTTATATAGTTTAAAGTTTGCAAATCACTTCACATGTTATTTTGTTTGATTTTCACTCCAGCTGTGAAGTAGTTATCATTATTATTCCCATTTAACAGAGACTGAGACCACTTAAGTGATTTTTCCAACTAGGATGTGTCTGAAACAGAATTTAAACTTTGGTCCTTCAGTTTCTAAGTCTGAGATTTTATGTATTGAACCACCTAGGTGGCATAGATAATAATTTGTTATAGAAAATCATTTATACCTGGAAAGATTGATGCTAAGTAAAGTGAGCAGAACCAAGAGAACATTGTAAACAGTAACAACAAGATTATGTGATGATCAGTTGTGATAGATTTAGCTCTTTTCAACAATTAGGTGATTCAAGGCAATTCCAATAGACTTGTGATAGAAAGTGCCATCCAAAACCAAAAAGACTATGGAGAATGAATGTGCATTAAAGAATAGTGTTTCCACCCTTTTTTTGTTTATTTGCTCATTTTTTTCCTTTCTCATGTTTTTTTCCCCTTCTTTGATGATTTTCTTGTACAGCATGACTAATATAAAAATATGTTTAGAAGAATTGCACATATTTAACCTATATCGGAGTGCTTGCTTTGTTGGAGAGGGGATGGGGGAGAAGGAAAAAAAAATTGGAATGCAAGGTTTTGCAAAAGTGAATGTTGAAAATTATTTTTGAATGTTTTTGGAAAAATCAAATACTACTTAAAAAAAAAAAAGAAAGAAAATCAGTTATAGAAACCTACCATTTATCTTCTTGTTACATATGTAGATCACCAATCACAAAAACAATAGAAATAAGAAATAAATATATTTAGGTCAATATACTGAAATGTTCTAAATAATCTTTTTTGGTATATTATAATAATATTAAAATTTAAAACCAATCATTTGCTTTTTTTTGGCCTTTTACTGATATTTTCAGAATTAGCCATTTGATTCTTTTAAAATTTTGACACTTTTTAAAATAGCTTTTTTTTTTCAAAATACATGTAAAGATTGTTGTCAACATTCACCCTTGCAAGGGTGCTGAATAATAAATGAATAATCAAAGTTGTTTTTCTGACTTTTATTGACAAGTCTGGGCATTTTGTGAGTTCCACCTGCTTAGAAGCTTTTCGTGACTCAGGGCTGTGGTCATAAACCATTCCAGGGAGATATTTCTCATACCAGGCAGAGACTGTGTGAACCATAAGAGTTTCCTTGCCTATTACAGCTGCTACCTGATACCACTATATGGAGCACTGTGACTTGACTAAACATAGCTAGTGCCAGAGAAGGCTTTTGGTAGGCCTCTGGTTTCCTGTGACCACTGTCTTAAATGATTCATGGAAAGGGCTTGTGCCATATTCAATTTAATTCTGCTCTTTCAGGCTAGATCAATGTTTAGCTGTGTGAAGATGAGTTCACACAGCACTATCCCAATGAATCATTCCAATTCTTAATGTGGATGCTTCCAGGGCAGCCAGGAGAGTATTCCCTAACTCAGCTTCAGAATTAACTTTAGAGTTAACTTCAGCCAGCCAATAACCCCTTCTAATATCTTAACCAGACAAGGTTGGACCCTTTCCTGCTACATCTTTCCTTTAGTGTATATCTGGGGAAAACATAACCTTAGCAGCTTTGATAGGATAGTAGTTATAAGAAAAACATAGGTGAATATGATATGAACTTATAATAATAAATATTATATCTATAATTATATATAATTAACAATTTATAGCTAACATTTTGGGAGGTCAGCTAGGTGAGACAGTGGATAGAGTTCATATTATATTCATCTATGTTTTTCCAGAATTCAAATCTGGACACTTAGTAGCTGTGTGACCCTGGGCAAGTCACTTAACCCTGTTTGCCTTAGTTTCCCAAGCTATAAAATGAGCAACCAGAAAAAAATAATGGCAAACTATTCTAATGTCTCTGCCAAGAAAATTTCAAAAGAAACACAACTGAGCATGCTTTAAAGTTAATTTATGTGTATGAAGTTTATAAATATATTCTGTTCCTGTGATCCTCACAACAGTCCTATGACATAGGTACTCTTGTTATCCCCATTGTACAGGTGAGAAAACTGAGGTTAAAGGACTTGCTCCAAGGTTACATAAATAGTAAGTATCTGAACCTAAATTTGAAATCAATTCTTTCTAAATCCAGGTCCATGGGCATCCCATGGCCACACTGTCTTTTATCAGATCAGGTCAAGTCCTTTTGACCACATAAACTACAATAACTACTGTTAAACTAGAATAACACTAGTCATATAACCATTGTCTAGGAAAAGCATGATCTGAATTGTCACCAGATTTGGAGGACCATATGTTTTCCAAGGAGAGTATATAAAATGTTTTTCATTACTGAGATTATTATTGTTATAATCTTCAGCTTCCTTCTTTGTTTTTGCTCTCCTGCCAAAGTTTCATGCTTCTTTATTTTTGCAAGATCAGCTAGAACAAAATATCACAGTGGCAAAGACTTAAATTGGGGTTGTATTTGTCCTCATGTTCCCAAGACTGCTTGCTGGGTTCTTAATGAAAAAAGTCATCATCCACAACATGAATAAATCATAAGGCTATGAGCAATAGTGTCAACACAAGGACAATCCAAACTGGTTCACCAATGGATATGAGCTGGTTGAAAGATATGTATTAAGGAATATATAAGTTTGATGCTTGCTAATTGCTTAGGTCTCAGATATGGTAGAAGAAGACATAGGTTTCATGAAAGAAGCCAATATTCACAATAACATGTCACATTTATGTTCATCTCAAAAGGCCTTCCTATATAGTGTGATAATGATGATGATGATGTTCACATTTTTTTTTTTTTAGTTTGAAACTCATTTTACAGACATTATCTCGTTTAGCTCTTGCAACAACCTTGTAAAATAAATGTTACAGGAAATATTTTTCTTGCTTTGTAGATGAGAACATTGAGACACAGAGTTGAAATAAGTTCTTCCTGATTCTAAATCCAGTATCCCATCTACTATGCTACACTGTTTCTGTCTTAATACCCACAACAGTTCTCTCACCCCCAGCAAGTATCATTTCTCAGATACAGAATAGATGCAGAAAGACTGATACTGGTTTGATGTGTCCCTGTCCAAGCAGTCTTGTAAATAGTTTTCTATTGTATCAATAGTTTAAAGATCTATGATTGGGGGTGTGGATATTCCCTCCACCAATGCAGATACTAAACTCTTCCCTCACTTAAGTAGAAGTTTCCTGAGAATTGTTATTACCAAATAATCTATCATTCTAGAATAGCCAACCTGTTAATTAGCTGTCTGTCAATCAATCATTAAAGATTATTAATTGCCAACCACATGCCAGGCACTGTGCTAATTACTAGGAATACAAAAAGAAACAAACAAACAAACAAACAACAACAACAACAATAAACACTACCCCAGTCTCTGCCTTCAGGGAGCTTATAATCTAATAAGAAAGACAACATGCAAATAAATATATATGAAGCTATTTACATACAGGAAAAATAAGAAATAACTAACAGAGGGAAATCATTAAAATTTTTTAAAAGATTAAGGAAAGCTACCCATAAAAGATGGGATTTTAATTGTTACTTACAGGAATGTAGGGAGGTCAGTAATTGTAATGAAGGAAAGAGCATTCCAGACATGAGGAACAGCCAGAAAAAAAAAAAATGTCCCAAGACTAGAAATAGAGTGTCTTATTCATAGAACATCTAGGAAGTCAGTATCACTACATTGAAGACTATATTTGGGGGAATAAGGCATAAGAAGTCTGGAAGGATAGAAGAGAGTTAGGGCTTTGAAAGTCAAACAGAGTTAGAGAAAGTTCTTGGTCATAAAGGTCACAACTTGTCTGTCTGTTTTAGTATCATTTGTGTTACTCCCAGGGTATTCTGGGAAAAGTTTAACAACCACTGCTAAAGGGGAAATGTATACATGATGCATTTTAATTTAATAAGCATTATTAACATTTTCTTAAATATAGACCATCCACAAAAAAAACAAACTGATTACAATTTTCAAGGTGTAACTATTCACTCTGAAAAATTAACAGTTGAGTCAGTTTAAGGGGGTTCCATTACAAACTTGGTTAATTTCCTAAACATTTTCACTTTGATTCCCCTTCCCATATTTCCTAATTCTTCTCTCTTATCTCCTTGTTCTGTACTCTCTACCCCAGAGCCTTAATAGTCATTAACAACAAACATCCTCAGAGCTCTTCCAGAAGGCAAAGATATAGATGCATGACACTTGTGTGCACATACACACTTTTACACACACACATTCACACACACACACTTACACACACACTGACACACACATACACACACTCTTACACACACATTCACACACACACTTACAAACACTCATATATACACACACTGACTCACACATTCTCTTACACACACATTCACACACACTTACACACACACTGACTGACACACATAAACACACTCTCTTACACACACACATTTACATATACTCACATACACACACACACTGACTCACACACATACACACACTCTCTTACACACACATTCACACACACTGACTCATACACATACACACACTCTCTTACACACACATTCACACACACACATACTGACACACACATACACACAATTCACACACACTCACACACACTGTCTCACACACTCATACACACACTCACACAATTGCACACTTACACACTTTCTGCACACTCGCCCTCTTACACACACATTCACTCACACACACACTCACATGCACTCATTTATACACACTGATACACACATACATACTCTCAACACACTTACACACACATACTCACACACACACTCACAAACACTGACACACACACTCTCATGCACTCATTCATATACACTCACACATTCTCAACATTCACACACTCACATATACTCTCACATACATACACTGATTCACATTCACATATACACACATTCATACTCACACTTACACATACACTCCCTCATGTACACCCACACACTCTCTCTTACACACACTCACACTCACACACTCTCACACACTTATGTATAGTCACTCTCACATACACTCACACGCACACTCTTATACACACATTCACACTCACACACACTGACTCACACACATATACACACTCAGCATACTTACACACACTCACATACACTCATTCACATACACTGACTCACTCACATATACACACAATTCACACTCACACACACTCACACTCCCTCATGCACACTCACATACACTCTCACACACACTTACACATACACACACTCTCATACAATCACACACAGTCACACATTCTCACGCACGCTCACATGCACACTCTTACACAAACATTCACATACACACACACACTCTTCTATCTAGGTCCCTAGGAATATGAGTCAGACCTTATTTTTGTGACTACAATAAAGAGGATGTAGACTCCGAGATGGAAGGCTTCTTAGCATTGATAACTATTCATCTGAAACAACCACAAGGGAAGTTCCCTTTGTGTTCTGAGAACTAAGATTACTAAAAAATCAATAACAATATACAACAAGTCACTGGGTTTTCTATAGAACCTATAATTCAGAGGAACTGTATACATTGACTTGAGATATTTAAAAAAAAATACAGATTTGACCAAATCATTTTTTCCTTTTGTGTTTTTTTCCCCCTTCCCAAGCAGTCATTGCAAATAAGCCAACTTAATTATTCTTTTTTAAAGTCCTTTTCCTGCTCTCTCTGTCCACTTGGCTCACATAAGGCTCACTCTCAGCTTGCTTTCTGTTCCCTGCTAAGTTACCAGATTTGATCCTTTGTCATGGGGTGGCTCAGGAAAAATTCCAAACTCCTCCTGCTCATGGAATCCTTAAAGCCAAAAAAGCTGCCAGAATAAAACCATCATGTGGAGCTGACTCCAGGCAGCTGTTCTGTTGTTAGGAACCGAGGCAGCTAGGCCATTTGCCCTTTCACATTTGCAAGCACCCCTGAGGTTGAACATTCTAGGGCCACCAAAGAGTTAAAAAGAACTGTCCCTGCAAAAAGTTCCAAAGTCTAAAATATTGCAGATTGGAAAGCAAATTGAAAGTGAGATATGAAGAAAAATCAAAGGTCATTAAGCCAGACACATATGCTTGGCAGAAACCAGATGTATCCCCATAGTAATCTGAGCCAGAAGGGAGGAATCTTCAGATTGTAAGCTTTATGCAGAATATTTTCTCCTTGAAATGCCTATCAAATGAGAGAAATTATGGGTTTTCCCAGTATTTTTCTGCCCAGGGTAATGCAGCTGAATTTGGAATATCTTTTCTACATATCCTCTTTCACTTTTCTCATAAATCCCCTTTTCTCTTATATTCCAACCAGCTTCCAGTGTTGCTATTTTAGAGCTATCCAGAATATGTAGGGAAAAGAATAAAATGTGCATCTTGCCGCTCATTCTCCCTGAACCTCCCGCCCAATGGATTCCTCTTTTGGACAAACTATTACAAAATGGAAGACAAACTCCTTTGTTTCCAAAGGACTTTATTTTCCATCATACAGTATAATTCATTTACATTTAATTTGAATAGATCATTTTTCTCCTGAGAAATATTTAACTTTTATATTTTTTATTTTATTTTCTTATTTTTGGAAGATGGGGAGAGAAGGAGAGGTAGAAGCAAAGCTTGATTAAAAGGCAGGACAGCATCTCATACTAATAATGCTAGAGGTGATGTTTTTAGTAAACAGGAATACAAAGAAACCTGATCTCAGTCAAGAAGAGGGTTGTGTGCCATCTCCTACAGGCATCTCAGGGCTTCCCAAAACTCTCCAAGTAACTGAGCAATTGTTGATATACATTTGATGAAGAAATTTCCTCACTGGGTATTGTCTATAATTATGAAATCCCAGTTTCATCCTTCACCACCCCTCCAAAAGATGCAGACAGGGTAGTCCCAAAATCTCAGTATGGTTTACATTAAGATTTTTGGAACACCAATTAGGTGTATTGGGCCTATTGTCAGTAAGACTTAAGTTCAAATGAAGCTTCAGACTTTCACTGGTTGTATCACCTTAGACAGGTCATTTAATGTCTGTTTGCCTTAATCCACTGGAGAAAAAAAATAGCAAACCATTCTAGTATCTTTGACAAGAAAACCCCCTGAACAGTATTGGAGTGCTATGATCTACAGAATCACAGAGAATCGGACAGAACTGAACAACAGCAACAACAATATATGTGATGTAGGCAATTAACTCAACAATATGACTTCAAGGTCACCAAAGAGAAGCCCCTTTCCTCTCCTTAACCCATAATCATCTCACCCACCCATCTTTTCAATCCCTTATGTTTTTATCATAAAAGTTCATTCTTTTCGTTTAAGGTATCGTAGCTTGAGGTTTTAAATTCCCTGAGGATCAAACTCTGTCTTATTGATAGTTGTACCATTCCTAAGCACTTTTATGAACATAAGAGGTATACAATAATTGCTTGAATGAAGGAATAAATGTCCAAAGAAAGGAAATAACATTTAATAAATGAATAAGAATTAGCTTATTCATTATCTCACAGATTTATTATAAAATTAAAGTCTCACCCTATCTGATCATAGACTCAGAAATAGAAAGGAAATTAGACATAAGCTAGTATAAATTCCTCATTTGAGTTCAGAGAAGCAAAATAACAGTGAGTCACTGCATAGTAAGAATTTGGACCTAGATTTAAACACATATACTCAAAACTGCATTTGGATATAGTCTTCTTTGTATTAATGACCTTCTTTTATACATGACCTTCTACTCTCACTTTTTTGTAGACTGGATCTGGGATTTCATTGGTAAAGGAAAAATCTGGGAGGGATGCTCTTTGTACGAAGGATTACCTTGACACACATAATCTTAGAGAATGTAAGGGGAACTTGGGAAGTTAACTTGTCCAGGTTTATTCAATCAGTATGGATTTGAATATAACTTTTCTTAATTCTGAGGTCAGCTCTGTATTCTTTATTTACAACTGCTTGTTCCTCACTTAGCTACTATTATTATTAGCTAATCACTCACAATCACGATTTGAAATAGAAATGATGAATTTTCCTAGGCAGGAATGGAGAGGGAAAGGAATTCAGGAAGCTGCTCATTTTATGAGATCCAACAATAGCATGCAATGTGCAACTTAATGGGGAATATAAAAAGAGCAGAGAAAAATTTTTAAATGAGGGTATATAATGCAATGATATATATATAAAAAGTTTACACCAAATAATGGAATATAACGAAAAGATAGTTTTAGTGGAACTTAGGAAGATTTTTATGAACTGAAACATTATGAAGTGAACACACTAGGAGAACAATTTATTTATACAATTATAATGATGTTGTAAAGACGAGCAACTCTGAAAAACTTTAAAACTTTGATCAATACAATGATTCCAAAGGAGAAAAAAAAAGATAAAGCATGCTACCACTTCCTAACAGACTCAAGATAAACTTAGAATGCAGATTGAGATATTTTTTTTTGATATGGACAATGTTTTGTTTTTCTTTGGGCCAGGTGAGAGGGAAAGAAAATGCATGTTATTAAAAGAAGATTTTGACTAAAAATAAAAAGAGAGAGGTCTATTGTGGAAATATTCCATTAAAGCTCTACCTTAATGTCTCACTTTGGCATTGAGGTGATCTTGAACTCTACCAATGGAAGAAAAATACTAGAGAAACTTTGAACTAGTAATTTCTCTAAAATGATAAGTTTCTTCAAAGAGAAAATAGTCCATAGAAAGCTTAAAATCATTCATTACTTTCTTCTAATTAAGAGGACATTGAGGATATTTCTAGTTTCTTCTAGTTTTAATATGCTATATAATTGCAGCATGGAATCTGATTTGTTTAGCTAGATGGAATAGTGGTTAGAATGCTGGACTTGGAGACAGGAAGACTCGCCTTTCCAACTTCAAATTGGGTCTCAGATACTTAATAGTTGTGTGACTCTAGGTAAGTCACTTCACCTTGTTTGACTCAGTTTCCTCATCAGTAAAATGAGCTGGAAAAGGAAATGGCAGACCAGTCCAGTATTATTGCCAAGAAAACCCCAAATGGGGTCATGAAGAATAGGACATGATTGGAAACAACTGGATGATAACAAATATCTGACAAATACTTCCAAAGATGGAGAACCTCAAAGATAAATTTAGCAATTGATTGTGTTTACTATTAGAATAACAGCTTAAGAATGTAGCAGTTCATCACTAAATTTATTGGAAATAATGGTGGAAATTTTAGTCTGACTAATTGCTAAGAGCTACTATCAAGTCATAGCCTTGTTCCATATCACTGAAAGAGAAAGGAGACATTATGGACACAGGCCTGGACACATGTCAAGTCAGCAAACATTAATTAAACACTTACTATGTACCAGGTACTTTGCTAAAACAAATCAAAAGGTAGACCCTGCCCTGGAGGAGCTTACATTCTTATTTCTAATAATAACATATAAAAAGAAAGTGAAAAGTTGGGGGAGGACATATAGGAAGAGAAAGTAGTAAAGAGTGCTTAAGGAAGAAAGAGAGTCTAAAAAGTCAGGAATGAAAAAGTGAACGTGGCTGGTCTGAGCCCTTCCTTAAAATGGAGGTTGTGGGAGAAATTGAGCACTTGGAGGAAGAGCCCAATAGGATACAGTAGTGAAAGAAGTCCAGAGAGTTGGGAACAGAAAAGCCTGGAGAAATATGAAAGAGGAGGCAAGGAGGATCAGTCCTGAGTCAGGAAGACCTGAGTTCAAATCCAGCCCCAGATAATTACTAGCTGTGTGACCAAAAGCAAGCCACCTGATTCTATTTGACTCAAAAAGAAAAAGAAAGCAATAATGATGATTTTATCAGCTTCCCCATCTCCCTTTACCTCTGTGGCAGGAGCAGTTTTTGAGCCAGTTAGGATGAAAAAATATTACCCATCATGGACCATCCAATAGGCTGATGTCATCCCTATATTTTAAATAAATCTTCACCAATCTGAGAATGTAAATATTCATTTCAGATTTTGAATGTAGAAAAGACACTTGAACAACCATGCTCCCAATTTGGTAAATTTCAATGTTCGTGTTGGTTTGTGCTATCAAAGACTCAAAAGGGAAAAGAGAAGAATTATGGGTAATCTCCTTTGCCAGAGACCTTTAACAATAAGATTAATTTTCATTGATTCAGGCTGCTTTATGTGAGTCTTCCCTGGAAGAAGAGGTAAGAAATAAACTCTAAATTCTTCTGGCCTGAAGATGTTGTAAAAATCTCTTATATTAGTGAGTATTGAAATGACCAATTATTTCCAAAATGAAAATTTTTAAAATTATTTCCAGGTGCATGTTTGGTAAAGATAGAACATGTTCTGATCTTGAAACTCCATCACAACAAATTATTAAACTACAGACCTGTGTAGATGTCATTTCTTCATTAGAAGTTTCTGATGCTTCTACTTAATTCTCTACCTCACCTATACCACCTACCCAATTAGCCCTAACTCTTCTATATCATGGGATGTACTGGCTTGCCAGATATAAATAGTATAAAGTAGCACAATCTGAAATCAGCAATATGCATAGTTAATTTTAAATTAAGGGTGATACGATCATAAGGTAGGCTTATTCTATCCAGCTTTATCACTCATTTACAACTCCTTAACTCAGTTAAAACTGTTTGACCAAGTCAAGGTTGATTCTCTGTTACAGGAAAAAGATTGTCCCCAAATTACACACTTGCTCGCATCTTCCATCTCATCATGCACACACACACTAGTTATCTCATTATAGGAATTACAGCTTCAAAGGAAGTGAGATCACCTTATAAAGAGGTTCTTAACATGGGCCCCAGAAACCCTTTGTGGATCCAAGGATAGATTTCCGGGATTCCATGGACATGGATAAGAAAAATTACTTATTTTCCCTTGTAATGCCATATATTTTATTTCATTTCATTAATTCTTCTGAACTGTCCATAGACTTTGCCAGACTGAAAAAGGAATCTATGAATAAATTTCAGGGAGTCTATGAACCTGGAAGAAATTGAGAGGAAATTATCTCTAGTTCTGTAGAGATAATTTCCTCTCAATTTCTTCCATTCTTAAAACAGGATAGGTTCTGTTGTCTCTTCCAGCTTCACATCTAGGATACTATGACATATGTGACTTTAAATAAGTCAGTTATCCTCTATGTACTTCAGTTTCCTCATCTAAAGAGGGAAAAAGTCAAAGTAGATGACCTCTACTTGCAGCACTAAATCCACTAAAGTTGGATCAGTTGAATCAAACTCTCCATGACGCTTTTATTTTCTTGACAAAGATAATGGAATGATTTGCCATTTCCTTCTCCAGCTCATTTTACAGATGAGGAAACTGAGGCAAACTGAGCTAAATAACTGGGCCAGGTTTCCACAGCTAGCAAATATCTAAGGCCAGATTTAAACTTAGAGGTCTTTTAGATAAAAATGAGAGATCTTTCCAACATTCCATATCACTGTTTATAAAGAAGACTAAAGGAAAGATAAGGGTTCCTCAATGCTTTTTAAAATAAAAAAATGCTGATCAATTATCTATGTCATCTCACTTGAGGCAGATAGTCTATTAGTATTGACTCCACACATTCATTCACTTTGTGAATACACTTGAATTAACTCCAGATATTGATATCTGAACTATGAGCCTGCAAGATCTTTACTGTAGCATACTGAGCTTAGAAATCAGAGATCAGGACACTGGGGACCTAAGCATCCAGCAGGAAAGTTTTGATAAGGATACGGGAGTAAGAAAGAACACTAAGAAACTGTGTGGGGCAATGTTGAAGACAATTCTATTAGGAAATCAGGGGTATTCTGAAATCAGCTTTTATTGACCAGGAGAGCTACTTGTTAAGATTTCAGTGTCAGCATTAACATCTCAGAAATCAACAACAATGCACATCAGGTATTGTTTATCTCGACTTAAGGAAGTCTTTGGGGAAAATATTAATAATGACAATTACACTTAAAATTGTACCAGGCTTCCATTTCTTTTTCTTTTTGGAAAGCCAGCTGTTAAACAGTTACCAGCACACCCATCTTCACCAATGGGGATCTTTGGGCAGCCAGGAGGTCGTATGTGGGGAATAGGTTCCATGTGATAGTGGAGGTGGGAGGGATAATTCACTGAAAATGTTCTTGACCTCTTCATCAATTCTACCTATTACTCTTCCTGTATTGAGCTAGACCTTCATTTCCATGATAAAGACTTCGCTAGGAAGTATGAATGATGAACATTAAATAATATTTCCCTCCTGACAGTTGGATCTACAGCCATTTAATACTGTCATAGTGATGATAATAATAAGTATTGTAAGGGAACCCCTGAACTTGTTTTCTCGTGTTACTCAATTTTGCAGAGATGAAATCCTCATTGAACTAACTTAACAGTGATCTTTTGCAACTGAACTTTATTAAATTTTCAGTACGACTCTAGTCAGCTACAATACTGGCACTCACCAGACTGATAAACTGCTTGTGCAGCTGGGATCCTTTCCAAAAAGCAGAACATCCTCCCTCCATGGTCCAAAGTTCAACCCCTCCTGTTCCCTCTGCTTCCTTTTCTTCTACTGCTCCCTCACTCCTCCCATATCACTCTCATTTGGGAGGGGATTGCTTCTCACTGCTTCCCTCTTTGTGGTCACCCATAAATATCCAAATCATTGTCTGTTGTTCAGTCTCCTTTGTATACGTTCCCACATGCATGTATTTGTTCTTATAATAAATCAAGCTACTATCCAAATCTTGTGGAGTCATGACTTTGGTTAACAATATTATAATGATAGCATACATGGCATTTTCCAGTTTGCAGTTTGTTTTTTACGTATTTTATCTCATCTGAAACTTAAAACAGCATTGTAAGGTTTACAGCATGCATATTTATCCGCATTTTTTCAGATAAAGAAATTGAGACTTTGGAGAGTCTAAGTGATTTGTTTAAGTTCACATGGTTATTAAGTGGTAGAGCTCAATCAGAACCCAAGGACCATATAACTCCAAACTCACATGTCATCGAGGAACAGTAATCTTAACTTTCACCTAAAAGTTCCTGGGTTTCAATTCAATTCTGCCTGCGTGATTCTGGGCAAAATCCTATAACCTCTCTGAGCCTTCAATTTCTCCTGTATAAAATGAAGTTGTTGGACTAAATGACCTCTCAAAATCTTTCTAACTTGGCATTTATGATCCCCAAACTCTATATGCATTGAGCAAATAACAGTGGTGATAAAAGGCCTCTCTAATCTCTATTTTTCCCCAGATTGCAAAAACTTTATGTTCTTCCCAGGAAGCATGCTCATAGTGTTCTCAACAAGGAGATGAAAGACAGTGGATGATTTAAAATAACTTATTGATCTTGACTTGGGAAAAACTCAAACAGAATCTACTGGGGAGGCAGTAATATAGTGAATAGAATACAGAGATAGCTGGGTGGGTCAATGTAATGCCTCAGACCTAGAGTCAAGAAGATCTGAGTTCAAAATTAACCTCAGATAATTATTGTCTAGATGACCCTGGGCAAGTCACAACTCTGCCTCAGTTTTCTCATCAAGGTGATCAATCATCAATCATCATTGAAGGATTGGAATATATTGTCTCTAACATCCTTTCCAATTCTAAATCTATTATCCCATTAGATAAATCTATGTCACTATGACATTGAAGTCTACACAGGTACAGCCATCACCAAAAATATGTTTGTAATCCAGAGTATGTCTGAAGCCCAGAGATTACAAGATCAAAGTCATAGGGTTAGATTCCCTTATGATTTAATCAGTTTAGGGATTTAATTATTTTATTTAACAATTTTTTTTAGTAAAATCTATTTTTTCTTCTTTTTCCTTCCCTCTTTGAAAAAAGGAAAGGAAACTTTTGTAAAAAAAAAAAATGCAGTCAAGCAAATTAAATTCCCTTGCTTTGATCATATCCAGAAAGAATATGTGGAAAGCTATACCCTGAATCCATCACTTCTCTGTCAGGAGATTAGTGAGCTAATTAATTTTTCAGGGGAAAAAAAAGAATTTGTCCCAGAGTCACAGATCATACATACTTCAATCCCATGGTGTGATAGAAAGAATATTAATTCTGTTGTCAGTAACCTTAGATTCAAATCTCATCTCTGATGTTTACTACCTAAGGTTCTGATTTACTTCTATCTCTTAATAGCCATGTGAACATGGACAAATCTCTTAGAATCTCCAAAATCTCAATTTCCTTATCTAAAAAAAATGTGGATAAATATGAACTCTGTAAACCTTACAATGCTGTTTTAATTTTCAGATGAGATAAAATATATTTTAAAAATTTGCAAACCGGAAAATGCAGACTATACATGTTAACCAAGAATCATGACTCCACAAGATACGGATAGTAACTTGATTTGTTACAATTTTGGCCAAGTCACTTAACATTCCTGTATCTCATCTGGAAAGTGAGAGGGTTGCCCTGGATAACTTCAAAGATTTCTTCCAACTCAAATCTGTGATCTTATAAAAATGGGAGCAAGTAGAAGCCTCATCATTGATAAATTAATTCTGATATTATTTTTGGTTGATGATGGATCATCTCAGTTATGCAAAGGATAATGCTTTTTTAAAGGGGTTCTCAAACCTCTGTTTGAGAATATTTCATAGATCTACAATTCTCTTGATATTAATTGGCTCCCTCATTTCTCAACCAAAAATTCTGGAACTCTGCACAGTATGTTAGGCATTGTCTTCTCAATTAGTAATCTTCACATTCTCTCACTAAAAGGAAAAAAAAGATGGAGCTTTAAATAATGAATCCAGAGTCCCTGAAATTTGTGCTTGATTTTTAGATCAGAGACATCCGGGATGCAGAGTGAGGGACTGGGGTAAAAGATGTGATTGTTATGAGATACTTAGAATACTCTTTATTCTGTCCTCTTAAGCGTTGTCTAGTCAGAGTTGAAATGAGTCACATGCTCCTGCCCTTGACCTGAGAGAAGGTTTCTAATGATCTCATCTCCCTGTCTTTGATTCAAACCACTCTCAATTGAATGTTGTCCAGTCATTTTCAGTCATGTCCAAATCTTTGTGATGCCATTTGGGATTTTCTTTGCAAACATATTAGAATGGTTTCCATTTCTTTCTTCAGCTTATTTTACAGATGAGGAAACTGAGGCAAACTGGGTTAAGTTATTTGGCTAAGATCACACAACTAATAATGAGACTGGATTTTAACTCAGAAACATGAATCTTCCTAATTTCAGGTCTGGTACTATCTAGCTACTCAGAATTTACCACATAATGGCTCATAATTCCAAAGTTAGCCCATATTTTCTTTTCCTTTTTTAAAAAAATGTATCCTCATAAGTCGGCCCTTCTGAAGCCTTTAATCTTCATCTGCTATTGTCTTCATTGGGATGCTTTATAAATAAATCAGTTAGTATTTGCTGCAATTTAGCTGGCTCTAACTAAAAAACATTTCTTCCAATTAGATATCTTTCTTTTCATAAGAAAGTATCCCCTTCCCTCCTCAGTCCAATCATCTTTGGTTCACAGTTTATCTTAAAGTAAAATAGCTATTGACCTAAGACCATTATAGTCCAGAAAATGTAAGATATGGAATTAGACATCATTTATTCACTCTCTTTAGTGAACAGATAAAATTATACTCTCAAATGATTGTTTATAGTCATAAAAGGGTGGGAAACAGAATCACTTAGTTTCCATAACAGATGAGATACAGGAAATCTCTAACCAGATGAAGACAAAGTCAGTCTTAAATACCAAATGGAAAACTTGAGCAGGATTATTACTTGTCTAAGTGACTGTGGTCATCCAAAAAAAAAAAAAAAATTCTCTTGTTTTGTAGACCTATTCTTTCTCAAAACAGAATGTCTTTTCTCTAGACATGTCCTTCTCTTCCTCTCTGACACCTTCTTTTCTGGAATATTCCAGGCTACTTCCGTAGCCCAGATAACCTTTAAAATTGGAGGGTTTTTGCCTGTGACCCCACAAATGATAAACCAATGAGATTCATTTAAGTGAGACCCTTCCTTATAAAATTCCTGGCTTTTGTTTCTGACCCAGCTGACTTACCCTAGAGGAAGAATTTTTATCATTTTTTGTATATTATGTTTCCTAGGGACTCTTCAGAACGTTTTGTTGCTAGAGGTTAATGAAAATAAAGATGTAATTTTTCCCCTGATCCAAGTTCACAGACCCTCTGAAATTTATCACCAAGTTAAGAATCCTTGCCCTAGAGGCATGCAGAGTACATTGTCCTGCTAATCAGGATTATACTAAATAAAATCCCTGTTAAAAGTGAGTGAGGATTGGATTTCTCTTCTTTTTTAAGTGTGGGTACATCAGGAAGTAATTAAACATACTCTGCTCTGATCTTCAATTAAGGGAAGGAAATCCAAGAAGAAGAGACGGGTAGAGGGAAGTTGAGAAGGAAATGTGATCACAAATATATGCAAATCCTTAAAGAAAGGTGAAATGGGACTGTGAAAAGGGTGAGAGAAGAGGTTGAAGAAATCAGAAAGAAGGAGGAGAGGGAAAGGGAATAAGATAGGGGCTTTGAAACTCTCTTTGAACTTTACCATGATTGTCCTTCCCCCAACACATACCCCATGTTTATGTCATGTCCATGTATTGCTTCATGCTATTCTCCACCCTTAAAATGCTAACCTAGTGTCTCCAAAATCTAGCCATCTCAAGTTCCATGAAATCTTTCTTGACTCTCAGTCCACATTGACCTTTCCCTTCCTATTAGAATCCCTAAACTATGTTCATCACAGTTTAATACTCAATTATATCTGGTCTTCTAAAAGGGTGCAGGGGATTGAACCCTAGGGGATTGAAAACCCTAATATGTTGGAGTTTCAGACTGATATTGCAATGTGTCTCAAAAGAATTTGTAAGTTTAGACCATCTCCGTGATTAGGAGACAAAGATTTTATTAAGCTGTTGGCAGGAGGCTAAGTTCCAAAAGGGAGTCATTAACAAGGGGAAAGATTTGGGCTAAGTTCCCCAGTGGAATTCAAAATTGGTAAGGGTGAAGATGCCATAAGGAGGATATGGGCTAAGTTACTAATGAACCCACTATTGTGGTGCTCAGTGATCAGGCAAGGTTCCTAAAGAGCTTTCAATGCCTTAAGAGGGAAAGAACTCCAAATAAACTCTATAGTCAAGTTCTCTCTTAAAAAGTTTAGATTATATGACATGAGAGTTTAGATTATATGACATGAGAGACCCTGGCACAGGACTGACCACCATGGCGTGCCCTCATCTATGAACAAAGCAGAATTGAATTAACTCAGAAGAACCACGAGATGTGCAAAGTTAGAGAAGCCATCCCAAATGTTCATAGGGACTATTTGTCTCTGACCTGTGGCTTGTATTGGTCAGATCAGCCATAAGCAGACATACTGAATTGGACTCTATCATTGGGATGTCTTTTTGGTCCTCTTCAACAAAAAAAACAACCAACCTCAGGGATTGCAATACAGGAAAATGAACAAGGGACTGTTGTTCCCAATTAACTTCTAGGGAAAGGCCCTATTAAATTCTACTTAAATTCAACAAAGGTCGTTTTCTATCAGTGCCATCCCTATGACCCACCTAGCCCCTCCAAGGACCTGGTCTTTTGCTGGAGTCTTATTCACCCCATCACTTCTAGAGTAGCAAAGTGGATAGAGTACCAGGCTTGGCAAGGGACTCATCTTCCCGAGCTTAAATTTGGCTTTAGATACTCAGTAGCTGTGTGACTCTGGGCAAGTCACTTCACCCTGCTTGCCTCAGTTTCCTCATCTGTAAAATGAACTGGAGAAAGAAATGGCAAACCAATTTGGTATTTTTGTCAAAACAAAACAAACAAACAAACAAAAAAAAAAACAAAAAAAAAAACCCTGAGTCCCTGAGTCTTTGTCTCATGATTTGGAGATGGTCTAAACTTACACATTCTTTTGAGACATACTGCAACATCAGCCTGAAACCCATGACTAAAACAACATTGTCCTTGGAATTGCTTCTTGGGACTGTTTAGGTTTTTAATTCCTGGAGGATAGGCAACCTCCTTTATACTTGTTCTGTATTGACACAGCATCAAATTTATTTTATCAAATCATTGTTGATTGATTTTGTGTAAGAGAGCCCACTATAATTCCTAAAATAGTAGAGGGAAATGATACCTTCTGTATTATAAAAAATCATCACTTTAGGATCATAAATCTAGAAGGGAACTTAAAGGTCATTCCTCTTGTTTTTACAGATAAGGAAACTGAGGTCTTGGGAAGATAAATTACATCCCCATAGTCCCAAGAAAGTGATAAATGAACAAAAAAAGTACATATTAAGTTCTTGCTATGAACTGCCAAAAACTATGATAAACACTGTAGGCAGGGGGCAGCCAGATGATACAGGGGGTAAAGTACCTGCCTTGGAGTCAGGAGGACCTGAGTAAAATTTTCTTCCATCTATGTGAGTAGAGGTAGATGGGAGTTCAAATCTGGCATGATACTTGATTCTAGCTGTGTGAAATTGGACTTCACCCTGTTTGCCTCATCAAAAAAAGAAAAAAAAAAGGAAAAAGAAAAGAGTAAACACTGGGAATATTAAAAATAAAACAAAATAGCACAATACTTCCTGGACTTACTAAAGGAGAAAACAAAACATAAAGAATATTGATGAGTGAGGAGGGTGTATTGATTTTTTAAATTACAGAATAATTTAATAGGTTTACATATTTTTCAATGACAGAGCAATGACAGAGTTAATTTGATTGTAAGTCCAAAAATTAAAAGGGAAGGGACAGAGACTAGAACAGCATCATGGTGGTTGCTGAACAAGTCAACAAGAAGTAAAGCAGAGCCTGGCTGTAGCTCTTGTCCAAATGTGACTGGAGACTCAAACAACCACCAACTAGCACAGGCAGGCCAGCTGTTCTGGGCAAGAAAAGGTTAAATCCTCTAAAGTCAGTTTGAGGCAGCTGACGAAATGTCCAGGGAATGAGGTGAAACTTGGCTCGAAGCTGAGGTTAGCTGTAGGGAGACAATTGAGACAACCAGGAATCAGCAGGGAAGGAATTACAGGAGTGAAAGTATCAGAGAAAGTATCAGTTTAAACTGAACCTAGATCCTTACAATCCTGACCCATCTAACAGTCTTTGGTACTTAATAGCTCTTCAATAAGCTTAGTCATTTGACATATCAGAATCATAATTTTTCAAGGTTTCAAGATTCATGACTGGGGAAGATGAGCAATTATGGAGTTGGGTATGGCTTTGCTTCATTTAGATTTGAAGATTCAGTGAACTGGAATCCTCTTGCTTTCTTTAATGGACATCCAAAGATCATTTAAATGACAACAAAGACTTTGCCAATACCTGAATGAACAGTGAAATAGTGTTTTTTTTTTAGATTAGATTGATGATTAATGAGGATAAAGGTTTAATTATGAATTTGCTGATGGAACCATGTGCTGAATCCAGAAAGAAAAATGATATACATTAAAAAATAATCCCCCAATTAACATTAGAAATGTGTCACTGAAGAAGGGGGCTAAGGGTTGAGTTCATCTGAGCCAACTTTGAGGTATTTGGGGATTTCTGAAGAAATTCTATGTGGGAGATTGTCTGTATGACTCAGGAAAAATAATAAGACTGTTTTTACAAGGCCAGTGAAAACATAGTCATAGTTTATAAGGAAACTGCAGCTCTGGGCAAGAGGGAATAAAATCATATCCAAATAATACTTTAACAGAAGAATGAACTTGTCCTCCTCTATGATGCTGGTGGTAATTAACAATATAGAGTGGTGAAAAAAGCAATGGAAAATTAGATTTAAATCCCACTCCAACAATTGCTAGCAGTGCAACCTAAATTTGAAGGAAGGGAAAAAAAACAAGCATTTATTAAGTGCCCAGTATGTGCCAGGGATTTTTCCAAATATAATCTCATCTGATCCTCACAAGAACTCTGGAGATAAGTTTTATCCCCATTTTACAGTTGAGAAAAATGAGACAGAGATAAAGTGACTTGCTGACAGTCAAACATCCAGTAAATGTCTGAGGCTACATTTGAACTCAGTTCTTTCTGTTCCTAAGCCCAATGCTCTATATATTTACTGTACCTCCATTTATTGCCTTTAGTCACTCTATTAGTCTTAAACTACTTCTTAGGTAGAATTTTGACCATCTGAGTGAGTAGAGTTAGAAGGGAGGGCCATTGCAGTTCAGAGTTGTTGTGAAAAGACTTCTTGAGTTTAGCAGCAGCAGATTAAATTTTTTTTTTAAGGGAGACCTGGATTGCTTTACAGCCTTGGGAATCATGGCACATCATTCAGTAAGTGCTGGCGAGTTTGATTTGCTTCATGAAAGTGAAGCTGACAGTTATGTAGACACATGTTGTAAAACTTGGTTAGGAGAATATTTTGACTCAAGGGGTTCTTAAGCCACAGGCACCAGCAATAGAAGTTTTCATATAAACAAATGAATGAACATTTATGAAGTGTTTCATACATTTCAAGAAGGCACTAATCTCTGAGTATACAAATACAAACAAGAAACAGTTCCAGCCCTCAATAAACTTGTATTCTAACAAGGGAGCTATATAGGAGAGTGGTGACCAGACAGGATTATTTTGACTTGGAAAGTCACCTTGATAATCAATGGAAAAATATTGAGTTGATTATTGTTACAGAACAGAAAGTAGGTGAGAGGATGATGGTAAAATGAATGGGAGGAAGATAGGAAGATGATACATTTGGATTGTGAAGGGCTGCAGGGAGGGATAGTTTAGATACTGTGAGCCTTCTGAGTAAGGATTGGAAAATTCTTAATACTAGTATCCTCAGTACCTAGCACAGTGCCTGGAAAATAGAATATACTTTAAAAATAAAAAAAACTTATTGATTATTTCAATCAGGCAGCACAGATATCAGGAGTGGAGTTAATAACTAGAAAGGTAAATGGCAAGAAAATACTCGGAAGCATGGGAAGGTCTATGTTCAAATTCAGCTCCAGATACTTTCCAGGATTACTTAACCCCCTAAGTTTACTCCATCTGTACAATGGAATTACTAACAGCACTTACTGCCTGGGATTGCTGGGAAAATCAGATGAGATATCTGTAAGGTACTTTGCAAATCTTAGGACACTATGTAAATACTAGCTGTTATTATCACTCAAATAGCCAATTCTAATCATAATCTTCAAATTCCATTGAACAAATTAAAGAGAGAGGGAGACTATCTATCTATCTATCTATCTATCTATCTATCTATCTATCTATCTATAGTGCTATGGAAAAAGTTTTAGATTGGAAATCAGAACAGTACTATTTCTACCTCTTAAGAACAATAGATTTTGAGCTAAGGGAGAAGGTCTGTTAGCTCAATCAGATCATTTTAGATGTGAGGAAACTAAGGCCCACAGAAATCTAGTGGCTTGTCCAATATCACAAAGGGAATTTGTGGTTTTTAAGGATTGAACCCAGAATTCATGTCACTACATGTCACTAAAAACAATTTCTACATGGTCTTAACAAATTCCCTTCCTTCTCCTAGGAAGTGTGATTGTATGTGTGATTTTTTTTGGTTTTCTCATATGTAAAATCAGAGAGGTAAACTAGAAGACTTCTGTGATCTATACTAGTCTATTCCTATAATACCATTAGAAGTGAGAGATATTGAAGAAAAAAAGAGCTCTTTTTAATCAATGGTTTTTCATTCTTCCATGTCTTGTCCCACTTTTAACTTAATTTGAAATTAGCAGGAATGTAAAGGAAGTCTTCCATTTTGTTATTGTTCAGTCATTTCAGTCATATCTGACTCTTTGTGATCCCCATGTGACCCTAATCCAAAATTTTGGATTTTCTTGGCAAAGATTGTACTAATTGACATTTCCTTCTCCAGCTAATTTTACAGATGAATAAACTGAGGCAAACAGAATTAAATGAATTGCTCAGGATCACACAGTTAGCATCTGAGGCTGGATTTGACTTCAGGCTTAGGGTTCTAGCCATTTCTATTTGGGGTTCCTTTAAATCAGCCTTGTAAAGTCAACTAGCATGAGAACCTCACCCATTGTATCTGAGCTCTCTTACTTCTGCCTCAGGCAAGATCAAAGCAAATTTGTAGCCACGGGCTATTTTTTCTTCCCCAACTAGTTATGATCAGTTTTTCAGTTACCTATCCTTGCCTCTTTTCTCCTTTCTGTGACCTTCTCTCCCCCACAGGGTTTGCAGACTACACTACTAGTGGGGACCCAGCATTATGGGAGTCCTCAGTCTGTGACTGGACAGGCCAGAAAATCAAGGATACCTATTAGGTCCTCCTGGCTCGCATTACTTATCAAAGGCTGAATCTGATTTCTCAACTTTTATTAATCCATGACAAATTTTTAAGTTTTACCCCAGATTGAGGGGTCCAGCCCAAGTGAAGAGTGGAGGGCAAATAAGAGACTTTTTCAAATATTATTAACTTATTCCTAACATATCAACTATACAGGATTAGGCATTTTAGAGAACATAGTAGACAAACTATCAGTAGCTCTGGAGTCAGGAAGACTTGAATTCAAATTCTCTCTTAGATAGTTATAAAACTCAGGGCAAATCACTTTACCTTTCTCAGCCTCAGTTTGTAAAATTTGTAAAACAATTGTTTCAGACATATCTAAATCTTCATGACCCTATTTGGATCAAAAATACTAGAGTACTTTGCCATTTCTTTCTAGAGCCTATTTTACAGATAAGGAAACTGAAGTCAAGTGACTTACCCAAAGTCACACAGCTAATAAATGTCTGAGACTGTATTTTTTAAAAAATATTTTTTTATTATTTTTTTTTCTGAGGCTGGATTTGAGCTCAGGTATTAATGACTTCAGGCCCAGTGCTCTGTACACTCTGATTCCACTAACTGTAAAATAAGGATAATAATAATAATAATAATAGCCTCTACTCAAGTTAATGTGAGGATCAACTAAGCTAATACATGCATAGGGCTTCTCAAACTATAGTGTTTTTATTTCCCTACACTATTCCTATGTGCCTTGAATCAGCAGATGGCAGTTTAATTTTTGTGGGGCCAAGTTTGCTTTTCCCCACCCTAAATCCCACCCAGATCACTGTTCAGGGCTCCAAACTCGCCTTGATTATAGACATATCATCCTCCAACTCACTCCCACTTTCCTGCTGGTGGGCCTTGACTACCCAGTTATTACTTAAACTATTTCTTACAATTTTAGAATCTGCAGATTTGGTTGTTGTTGAGGGGTTTGTTGTTAGTGGGAGTGGGAGAGGAGAAAAACAAAATAGACCAGGAGAAAAAACAGGGAGCAAGAAAGTTTCCCAGCTGTTGAAAGAATCTCCAGAGGTTCATTCTATATTTTCCTTGGATTTTATTTGATAGAACAAAATTCAGGAAGTCCAATATCCAGCAATAGGGTGGAGAGGAAGCTGAATGGAAGTCTCTTGCCCTGTCCTCCCTTTCCCCTCCTCTCCTTTCAAAAAGGTCACTATACTTATTTGGCTGGCGCTGCATGGTTTTATTGCCTTTTTTTTTTTTTTTTTTTTTTTGAGTGAAAGCGGATAAGGAAAGCAACTTGACTCTGTTTTTTGAAAATCTGTGAGGGAGAGAAAAAAAAGTTTTTAAAAGATCAAAGGATTATGTTGGTTCCCCAGTCTCAGATTTCTATTTTGTCTCTGTATTTCAATCCCAAAATGACAAGAGAAGAAGGGCATAAAAAGGAATCCAGCCCCAACTGCTCCAGGAAGCCTGAACCCTAGAGAAGAAAGTCTAAATATGAATTCATAATACTTCATCTTCTCTGCATCTTTCTCTGTTACATCAGGCCAACTCTAGGAAAAACAAGCATATTGCAGCTAGGACCAAGTAAATGTTGTTGTTGTTTAATCATTTTTTGAGTTGTTCATAAAAGAAGGAGGAAGAAAAGAATTAAGAAGAAAGCAAAAGAACAAAAAGGAGAAAAAAGAGAAAGAAAGAAAGAAAGAAAGAAAGAAAGAAAGAAAGAAAGAAAGAAAGAAAGAAAGAAAGAAAGAAAGAAAGAAAGAAAGAAAGAAAGAAAAGAGGGAGGGAGGGAGGGAAGGAAGGAAGGAAGAAGAAAGAAAGAAAGAAAGAAAGAAAGAAAGAAAGAAAGAAAGAAAGAAAGAAAGAAAGAAAAAAGGAGGGAGGAAAGTAAGGAAGAAAGGAGAGAAGGAAGGAAGGGAGGGAGGAAAGTAAAGAAAAGAGGAGAGAAGGAAGGAAGGGAGGGAAGAAAGTAAAGAAAAAAGGAGAGAAGAAAGGAAAGAGGGGAAAAGGAAAAAAATGAAAGGAAGGAGAATGAGAGGGAGGGAAAAGAGAGGGAGGGAAGAAGGAAATGAAAAAGGGAGTAAAGAATGAATAAAGGAAAAAAGGAAAGAAAGAAAGAGATAGAGAGAGAAAGGAGAAAAGAGAGAAAAAGCAGGGGAAAGAGAGAGAGAAAGAAAGAAAAAAGAGAAAGAGGGAAGGGAGAAAAGAAGGAAGGAACAAAGAAAGGAAGAGAAAGAAAGAAAGGGGAGAGAAAGAGAGGGAGGGAGGAAAGTAGGAAGGGAGGAAGGAAGAAGAAAGGAAGGAAGGAAGAAAAAAGAAGAAAAAAGAAAAAGAAGATTGATAGAGTAAATTTGTTAAATACCCTAGAAAGATTATCTCATTTGATCTTTACAATTACTTTTGGAGTTAGGAACTACTTATTATTCCCTTTTTACAAGATTAAGAGCCAAGTAGAGAGTAAGGGAGTTGTTAGATTTCTATAGCTAATAAGTATCTAAGGCAGAATTCAGTCAAGTTTTTTGGGGTCCAAGTCTAGTACTCTAGCCACCACACTAACTAGCTGTCCCTGGGAACATTATGGGGCAATATGAAATAATGGATTAACCACCTAGGAGGCAAATACCCCCTTCCATCATTCCAGGTAACCCAGTAAACTTGAAGTTACAAACAAGTTGACCCTTGCCACAAATGTAAACTGCTCCTATTCTACTCTCCCCCAACTCCCATCTTGACTAGGAAAGCTCCTCACCACTCTATTTCTATTTCAGTTTCTGTTTCTTCCCCATCTGCCTCTGTTGGAATCTTTACAAACTACTAACTCATTAGAGTTGATAGATTATTAATCTGATCTTACAAGAAGATGTTTTGGGCCAGAAATGAAACAAGGTACCAAGTAGAACTAATTGATACAATGCTTGTGTTCACACCTTTACTCATTGGAGTTCACAAGTATGGGAATTCACAAAGTTAACGATGTAACTTTGTGAATTCACACCTCCCTTGAAGTTCTTAGGGCCAGAGAGCACTCTGGAAAGAAATAATCCCTCTCTCTCGTATCCCACAATTCCTCTCTCTCATATATAAGATACAGACAGAGACTCTCAGATAGAATTCAGCCAAATTACATGAAGACAAGAGCGTCAAGTCAGAAGAAGCCACGAATCGGAGTTGAGAGGGAAATTGAGAAGGTTCTCTCAGAGGCAGAACCAGATTCATCTTCATCTCACCCCACTGTAGTTGGTGGCTGGGCTCCTGCACTTCCCCCACTGAGACCAAGCTGGTCTGAAAGATTCACCAGAAAACTAGCCGAGCCCCAAGTGAAGGAGACAAGAGATTCATTCCATCTCTGTGTTGGCTGGAGGCTGAAGAAAGCAGAGGCAGAGGCTGAAGGACAAACCTTTGGATTTGGAGACATTCAGAGGGAGCTCTTGGAACCGAGCAGAGAGAGAGGCCTCTAAGAATCTAGCTATCCGGGCCCAAGGAAAGAGACAAGACTTGGAAGGAGAAATAAACATTTGTATTTTTACCAGCTGGCTGCATTTGGGGTAATTATTGGTGATTATTACTTTTAACCGATACTAAGGCTGCCTCCAGAAAACCTCCCCCGAGAAACCTGCTTTCTCCCAGAAAGAATCATCGTATATTATTTTAAAGAAGAAAAAAAAATCACCACATGCCTCCATCTCTGGGACTCTTTGGAGGAGAATAAAAGATGCTCAGATACCCTCTTCAGGAATCCAAGACAGAGTGTGTGTAATTCTCTCCCTATCTGTCTGAGCTACATTTTAAAGGCCAAGGTATGTGGCTGAGGTGTATAAGCTGCCTCTGAATCAATCGATCATTCTTAATGTGGCATTAAAAGGCCAAAGGGAGTACACAGAACCAGTCATATTCACACCTTATCAAAGAATTAAACTTGTCCAGAGCTCAACATCTCATTAAGGAGGCACAAGAGGGATTTGGGAGAGCCTTACCAGGGTTCTCCTAACCACACCCTTGACAGATATTATTATAATTTTCAACATTGCTAGAATAGACCTTTTTCAGCAAGGGGACTCTTCTTGCTCTTCTGTCTTTTCCTGATATAATAGAATAGAGAACTGTCTGGGAAGAAAACTGTCTTTTGCAGATTAATGCCAGCCTGCTTCTGCAGTTCCCGATTGTCTTCGTAAATACACAGCAAAATTATAGTTGCTATTAAATCACTCACAAAAGGAACCACTGGCAATGAAATTGAACACCAGCCCCAGTGTCCTGGAAATCTGTTAGTGTAGAAAAGTTAAATGGGACATTAATTAAAGTGACAGCTGCCAACTGATTTTACCTCAATATGGGCGGAGAAGGGGAGCAGAGTTAAATTCCAAGATTCTCTCTTCATCTTGAAAATGCATTAGTTAGTCAACAAGCATTTATTAAGCATTTGCTACGTGCCAGGTAGGGGCAGCTAAGTGGTGCAATGCATGGAGTGTCAGAACGGGAGTCGACAAGACTCATCTTCCTGAATTCAAATCTGTCCTCAAACACTTAATAGCTGTGTGACCCTGAGCAAGTCACTTAACGCTGTTTGCCTCACTTTCCCCATCTGTAAAATGATCTGGAGAAGGAAATGGCAAACCAGTGTCTTTGCTAATGAAGCCACAGAGAATCAGATATGACTGAAATAACTGAACTACAATATATACCAGGCACAGTGTTAAGCTTCAGGGATAAAGGCAAAAGCAAAAACATGTGCCTGCCCTCAATGAGTTCACCTTCTAATGGAGAAAGCAACAAGCTATGAAAGCAACAACTATACAGAGAATGTTCTGGCTCTCTCTCCCTGACAAGGTATGTGGTCCCTTAGGATATTAGAATATTGTTGTTGTTTTTTTTCCTTTACCATTTCTTAAGCTCCACCAACTGTGTTCTTATTGTTAGAAGCCAATGACTAACACCCCCTTCCATTTAACCACTTAATACAAAGTGGCTTTTATAAATAGGTATTTACTTCATAGATTTAGTAAATCAGTCATTTAATCATTTATTAGTCACCTACTATATATTAGGCACTGTGTTAAGCCCCGGGTTTATAAAGAAACATGGTCCTTGCCCTCGGGGAGCAAGAACAATTGTACAAACAATTCTCCAAGGGCCTGCTGTCCTCCTATTCCACCTCAGTTTCTTGGGCAAATAGGATCAAAATTTATTGCAACCAATGGGAAATTATTCTTTCCAATGATATAATTAGCTAACTAGCACCAGTTACAGTGTCCAGAGTATGCTTCATGGTCCTTCCAAGGAAAAGCCCTTACATGGCATCCAAATTCTTCTAGGAACAACATCCCAGAATTCTCCATGTGATGGTTACATCAGTTGAGCAGGCTGGCAGGATATGTACATGAAACAAGCCCCCTTACATAGCTATGTACATACAGGTACATCCAGTATAAATGGAAAATAATCTCAGAGAGAAGGTCAAAGGAGGAACAGAAAAGGAAGAGGGAGAAACAGGGATCAAGAAAGCTCTCCCTGAAGAAAATACAATGTGAGCTGAGTCTTGAAGAAAGATAGGGGGAATATGAGATAGAGGTAAGGAGGGAGAACATTACAAACATGAATGATAGTGAGGGAAAATTGGGAGAGGAAGTTTGATGTTCAAGAATTTACACCATGAAGAAGACTGAAGTATGAGACTGAAAGAGGAAGGACCCAGATTTGAAGGCTTTTAAATGGCAAAAAGATTCTAGCAATAAGGAGTCACTGAAGTTTTTTGGTTTTGTTTGTTTGTTTGCCACTGAAGTTTACTGAATATTGTTATTCAAGACGTGTCAGACTCTTTGTGACCCCATTTGGTGTTTTCTTGGCAAAGATACTTGAGTAGTCTTTCCCTCTCCAGTTCATATTACAGATGAGGAATCTGAGGCAAAAAGAATTAAGTGACTTGCTCAGGGTCACACAGCTAATATGTATTTCAGGTCACATTTGAATTTAGGTTTTTTTGATTCTAGCCCAGTGCTCTGTGCACTATGGGCACACACAGCTGCCCTTGTTTAGTGAATAGGAAAGATTGAGTTAAGATTTAGTGATCAGGAAAATCCTTTTGGCAGTTGAAGGTAATGTGGACCGGAAGTGGGGAGGCTTGAGGCAGGCAGACTAGCCAGAAGGCTGGTCTTTCCGTATCTGGTCTTCAAATCTTCCCCCAGCCAATAAATCAAATCATCACCATTATCTAGGCTGCTCACTTAGTTTGATTATCTTTCCTGCTATTTGATTTTCCTTGCTGATGTTCCCTGGGCTCTGCTTCCTGAACATTTCCCCTTGTTTGAGTATCATAGAACCCCCAAATCTCAAGTTTATAACATATTTTGTGGTCGGAACAAGGTCCTTACATTTTCTTAAAACTGAGATTAATTTCCTTTAGAAGAATTGAAATTAATTTCTCCTTCTTGGCCCATGTCTCCTTTGATATTAACAAAATAGCATAAAAAGCCCAAAACCTATTCAACATGATGAATATCCAAAGACCACAGAAATCACCTTTCTGATCATTTCTATTTCCTTCTAAATGAGGGAGGACTTCACTTACAGAAATTAAGTACCACTGTATACATGTTGCATACTCTTGTCATGTCACAGAGGCATTCCTTCTGTTAACTATTTAATTATTTGGTAGTATCTCATTTTCTCCTCAAACTGAAAATTGCTGGTCCTGGAGTCAGTAAGATTTTCATCTAAATCTGATCTCAGACACCAATTCTGTGGCCTTGGGCAAGTCCTTCACTTAAGCCATTTGCCTCAGTTTCCTCAACTGTAAAATGAATATAATAATAGCTTCTTCCCACTCAGGGTGGTTGTGAGGATCAAATGAGATCATTGTAAAATACTTAGAATAGTGCCCAGGTACATAGTAGTCTTACATAAATGTTAGCTGTAGCTATTAATCATATAAATAAATACACACACACACACACACACACACACACACACACACACGTATAAATTAAATGAGGCTTGCCCTTAACAGATCTCCAACCCAGCCTTCCTTTCTCAACGTGCTGAATAGGTGGCTTCTACTTAAACCCCTCCAGGGATGGGGGACTTACTCTTTCTACTGACAGCTCATGTCTCTTCAAGAGAGCTCTAATTGAAAAATTTCCCCTCTCTGTTCCCTGGAAGATTAAAAGAAAATCTGCCTTTATGCAATCTCCACCTTACATTCCTAAATCTGTCCTTTAGGGCCAAGCCAAACAAGGGTTTCCTTAGGAAACCCCTTCTGCTGTTGTTGCTTGTCCCTCATTCTTGAAGAGACCATGACATCAGGCAGATGATGCTGTGACATGCAAGTGAGTTGGATCTAAGTAAGGGAGGGCTGGGCAAGGTCACCTTTCCCCTCCAGAGTCATTGGGTCCTGTGGCCAGATATAGAACAGGACCACTGGAGACGTTTATATACTCTGCCCTTCCTCCTTCTCTCTAATAAGGTTTCTGAACCTCCAGATATGGTCTCTGGTTTTCTCACCAACCACAATCCCTTATTCTGGCATTTTCTAGCTTGACAACATGCTCCCTGAAATGTGGCACAGGGGACTGAGCAGCTGATTTTAATGCACAGAGTACCAGATCTGAAATTAGGAAGACCTCGTTTGAATCCTACTTCAGATAGTTCTGATCCTGAACACATCCTTTTAATTTCAGCCTCCTTTTCCTGAGCTGTCAAATAGGGATAATAATAGCACCTAAATATATAGATAGATAGATATAGATAAATTTTTCATTATCTCTCTCTCTATATATATAAATAGATATCTATGTATAAATATCTAAATATTGAATATAGATATATACACATATATATAGAGAAATATGTATGTATATATCTCCATCTCTCTGTGTATCTCTGACTCTGTCTCTGTCTCTGAAGGAGGGAAGAAGAGAAAGAAGGGGAGGGAGAGACAGAGACAGAGAAGAGAGAGAGACAGAGCAGAGACAGAGACATGGAGACAAAGATAGAGACACAGAGAGAGAAGAAACAGCAGAGAGACAGAGAAAGACAAAGAGACAGAAACAGACAGAAATAGAGAGACATGGAGAGAGATTTTGCAAGCACTTTGCAAACCTGGAAGAGTTATATAAATACTTTCTCTTAGGGAGGTGATGTCATAGATAGATGGTTGGGCTTGAAATTAGGAAAACGTGAGTTTAAATGTGGTTTTAGTCTATTATTAACAGTGGGTAAGTCATTTAACCTTTTTGCCTCAGTTTCCTCTTCTGTAAAATGGAGCTACTAATAGCAACTATTTTCCGGGATTGTTGTGAGACTCCAATGAAATAATGATTATAAAGTGCTTGGTACAATGTCTGGCACTTAGTAAGTGTTATATAAATATATATTTATTCAAAGCCAAATGTCACTCGATGATGCCTTAGTGCATAGAGTACAGAGTCTGGAGTCAGGAAGATTCATCTTCCTAAATTCAAATCCATTCTCAGACACTTACTAGCTGTGGGATCTTGTGTTAGGCACTTTACCCTGTTTACCTCAGTTTCCTCATCTGTCAATTAAGAAAGAAATTGCAAACCACTCCAGTATATCTGCCAAGAAAATACCTAATGGTATCACAAAAAGTCAGACATGACTAAAAATGACTAAACAACGACAACATTGGATTTTTTATGAGAAAAGCAAATTATTTCATCCTCTTTTGCTCCCCCTATGAACTGAGATTATTGGATTTGATGATCTAATTCTGAAAAATCATAACAATAATTCACTGCCAGAATCAAAACTGAGTGTTTTGCCCTTCCAGTAAATATCCAGCTCTATTCCATTTACTTGCCATGTATCTCCAGGAAAGGTTAAACCTTAGAAAACAGTCAATACTATTCTCAAATAGGGATTCTGGTTTTGCTTTTTTTTTTCTCTTTGAGACACAGATAACCATTCAGCACAGAGAGAAGAGACCACACATTCATTAAAATTCCTTGGACAGCAGAAGTATTTCGAATGCAACCTTAAGGGGGGAAAGGATATGAAGTTTTCATTGATCTCCCCTTTACATCCCCCCTATTCCTCCACTCCACATCCACACCCCTTGCAAAAGTTGCACAGTTTCCCAAACCCAGGGAAGACCTTCTCATCCCACATGAAACCTAATCAAAGCATGTAGACTCCAAAATCTAATTTTTCAGCTTCACCATCCTGACAGGGTCCCTTCTCAGCAAGATCCAGCTGCATTTCTGAAAACAAATGACAAGATTTATCATTATCACTGCAAAATGTAAATGATACAAACAAATTCCTATTTATCCTGATTGCATTTGCACATGGAAACTCTTCCAAAAGAGGACATTACATACAGTACAATCTGTTTTGTCTTTTAAGTCTCTCTTGTTGTGCGAAAACAAAATAAAAGCTGTCTTGCCTATGATTCGTCTATTACTATATTTGTATGAAGGACATAATCGTAATTATATCTCTTCTCAAGGAAAGACAAATAGTTATTTACACAGGGGAAAATAAAGGAAGGAAGAAAGAAGGGGGGTGGGGTGGGATTAGAGCATGTACTAAACTACAAAGCAGGGAAAGTTGGAAATCCCATTAAGATCTCTTTAGAAAAGTTCATTCCATTAAGAAAGATAGTTCAACTATCTCAGAGGTTTAGTATAAAAATATCTTCAGGGTCACAAGATCTTTGTTGACAATTTGGCAGAAGATGCAGTCACCCAGACTCTAGAGAGGCTGGAAGCAGGATAAGTGTCCCCCAGGGGTCCTGAACCTAGGGAACCTAGGGACCATTAATCTTAAACCTATCCATGGTTTCTTGCCCCTTCTCTTCAATGAGGGCAAAGTTATAGAACCCCTGGAAATGTTTCCCACTAGGAACTATTTCCCATTTGGCAGGGCCAAGTTTCCACAGTTATAACAAGTGAGAACAATTTTAAATATTTTTTTTTTCACCTAGAGACCAAAAAAGAAAAAAAAAAAAGTTTTGTTCATTTGTACCGGGCACTCAAATCATTGGGCGAGGACATTGAAAGAGAGAGTTGTGAGCTTGGGAGGGTTGGAGAGTTAGCTTTGGGACAGTGTTGGTGCTACCCAGCAGTGATGGTAAATGACTGAAAATTCAGCTAAGGAAAGATGGTCATATAAGAAGGAACTGTTCCCTCCCTCCTAGAAAAGCTTTCTTAATCTAGTTTTTAAAGCAAAGTACCTACCTCATTCTCAGATTTGTTTATTAATCTCTATACTGTCAGAGCAGTTGACGGATGCAGTGCAAGAAGAGCTGGGCTTGAAGTCAAAAAGATCTGAATTTAAATCTAGCCTCAGACACTTACTATGTGACCTGGGCAAGTACCTTAACCCTGTTTGCCTCAGTTTCCCATCTGTAAAATGGGGAACCACTCCAGGATCTCTGCCAAGAAAACTTCAAATAGGGTCAGAAAGAGTTGGCTAGAACTGAACAATAGCACAGACAAATAAGAATATGCAAACACAGAGGAAGGGAAGGGAATCATAAACATATCTCATTAATATTGGACAAAGGGGAGTAAAATATACAGACACAAACATTCTCACATATGCAGAGTTTTAAATACAAGCAGATTATACTCATTAAGGAAAATGAAGGGTATAGAATGAAAAGAGAGTGACTCTTAAGAGCAAAAGTGGAATCATAGAAGGAAGAGTCAAAAGGATAATAAATATCATCTTCAGATGATAGATTGTAAAAGGGAGCATTAGAATGAATAAATAGTGTAAGACAATTCTAAAAGACTCATGAAGTATGTTAGCCACATGTAGATAGAGAATTAATGTACTCAGAGTACAGGTTGAAATATTTGTTCTTGCCCTTTCCCCCCCTTTTTTTTTCTTTTTTTGGTAGGATATAGGACTATAGAGTGTAGAAAAAAGGTTGCTGTTTTCATTTATGGTGGACTCTTTGTCAGTTCTTTTGGGGTTTTCTTGACAAAAATACCAGAATGGCTTGCCGTTTACTTCTCCAAGTCATTTTACAGATGAGGAAACTGAGGCAGACAGGGTTAAGTGATTTTCCCAGGATCAAACAATTAGTAAGTGTATGAAGCCAAATTTTAGTTCAGATCTTCCTAACTCCAGGCCTAGCATCCTATTTACAATGCTACCTAATTGTGGTGGCCATGACAAATATAGAAATATGAAATACACATATTTATCTCTATCTCTATCTATATATATTACAATTACATGTAGTTGAAATGGGCTTTGTTTTCTTACCTTCTCAATGGGTAGAAAAGAGGTGGGGAGAGTTTAGATTTGAAAATAAATATTTTTAAAAAAATAATGGAAGAATCAATGATCAGAATTTGGGAGAGATGAAGAAAGGAGGAACAGTGGAATGGAAGTTATCTGGTTCAATTGCAGATTTTTATTTCATTTTATTGTTATTTGCTTCTTCTTGAAGAAATGAGGAACAAAGAGAGGAGAAATAAGAAGATATGATGGAGGGAAATAGATAATTAATAATAATATTGAACATGAATGGAAAGAAAACAGAGTATAGCAAAATTTATTAAAAAATAAAATTTAAAAATACACTGGTTAAAAAAAAGTACATTGGTTACTAAAAACACTCTTGAAACATATTCACAGAATCAAAATGAAGGGCAAGAGCAGAATTTATCATGATCTTATACCAAGCAATAGTAAAAAATTACACATGGTATAAAAAAAGAGAGAGAGAGAAACAAAAAAACAGTATTATGCTTAAAGATACCATAGAAAATTAATTAATACCAATATAAGATACATATGCCTCCAATGAAATGTCCTCTAAGTATATGAAGAAAAAGGTAACTTAATTGAAGGGAGAATTAAACAAGAAAACGATAATAATCAGAGATCTCATTGTACCCTTTTCAGAACAAATATAACAAAAGATTCAACAAGAAAGAAGAACTCAGGAGAATTTTTCAGAAGTTAGATATTAATGTATCTCTGGTAATTACTGGATGGTTGTTTTGTTGGTTGTCCTTCATTTTCAAAGAGGACCAAAATTATTTCACTATGTTAGAGTTGTGTTACACTGTATCAGACTGTGGTTGATCAGACTAATACAAGCTTAGAATGCTCTGCCCCAGCTTAGACACAAATAGCCCAGATGAGCATTTGGGGTGAATTCTAACTTTGTGCATCTTGCCTTTCTTCTGAGCTAATTCAATTCTGTTTTGCTCATAGAGCACAGCACTTTCTCTGATGAGAGCATGTCATGCTGTGCCAGGGTCTCCCATGTCATACAATCAATTCTAAAGTTCTTAAGAGAGACCTCAAGAGTGTCCTTATATTGCTTTTTCTGACCACTTTGTGAGTGCTTGTCCTTTGTGAATTCTTCATAAAATAGTCTTTTTTTAGGGGAAGTGTACATTTGGCATTCAAAGAATGTGATCAGTCCATCAGAGTTTGAATGTTTGGCAATTTAGCTCAAGAAAGGAATTCAGTGTCTGATAATCTTATCCTGCCAGGTGATCATCAGAATGTTCCTAAGACAATCCAAATAAAAGTGACTCAGTTTCCTGGTACTGGTATATTGTCCAGGTTTCACAAATATACGATAATGAGGTCAGCACAACAGCTTTGTAAACCTTCACTTTGATGGTCAGTCTAATACCTCTCTTCTCTTACACTTTTCTTCAGCCTCCCAAACAGTGAATGAGCTTTGACAACGTATATGTCAATCTCATTAACAATATAGATATCCCTGGAAAGTATACCATCAAGTTAAATGAACTTATCCACATCATTTAAAACTTCTCCATTTGCTGTAATCGATGATTCCCATATAGGAATGGTGTGACTGATGGAGTATGTGTTTTCTTGGTATTAATTGTTAAGACAAATTAATACAAGTAGCAGAGAATTAATCTAAACTTTGTTGCATCTCAACTTTAAAGACTGCTGTGAGTGCGCAATCATCTGCAAACAAACAAAAATGCACCAACAATTCCTCTACTTTAATCTTAGCTTGTAGTCTTTTCATGTTGAAGAATTTATCATCAGTGAAGTAGTTGATCTTGATACCATGTTTGCCTTCATTGAAAGTGCTCCACAACATTATTGAACATATCATGGGAGTTAAAGAACCTAAAAAAGCATGGGAGCAAGCATATAGTCTTGTTTAACTCCATTGATGACAGGGAACTCATAAGAACATATTGTCTATTGTCCAAAATCCAGGCAAATATGCCATCATGAAATTGACATACAATACTGATGAACTTATCTGGATAACTAATTTTTGTTTTGTTTTGTTTTGTTTTTGGACAACTAAATTTTGGCACAATATTCCATAAGCCCCCCTAACTGACAGTACAAATCTGTACAGACTTTTGTTCTGTTCCTGGCATTTCTCCTGGAATTGTTGGGCAGCAAACACCACATTGACTGTTCTTTAGTCCCTTCTGAAGCAACACTGACTTCAGAACTTCTAGGTGTGGAATCAGCCTATAAAAAAGGGACTCTGGCAAGCAATGACTGAGAGAGAGAGAGAGAGAGAGAGAGAGAGAGAGAGAGAGAGAGAGAGAGAGAGAGAGAGACTTCCTGCTCTGTGATTGTCACAGACAATCTATCCCTTTACCTTTATATAGATGAATAATGGAAGCATCCTTGAATTTCTATAGCATAACCTCCTCTTATCATATAATTTGGAAAATTTGTCAGCTTTTATATGAGTAAATCTCAGATGTGATGGCATCTTCACAAAAATTGATGATATACTATAACATCAAAACTTCTTAAGCAACTTAAGAAATATTAAATATATTCTTTGCTGACCACAATATAGTAAAAATTATATTAAATAAAGAATAAAGTAAAAATTGAACTCCCAAAGGGAAGGAGGAGAAAGCTCCCAAAGCTTTACAAGTAAATTGTATCATTCAATAAATTATTGATTATGACATTGAATCAAGTATTAACAAAGAAGTAAAAGATTATACACTATATTTAAGATGAATTTACGCTGAAAAAGTAGGATTTGTTCAATATTAGAAGAATTATAATGGACTTTATTAATAAAAAGAAAGTTACATGATTTATACAATACCCATTTGTGCTTTAAAACATTTAAAGGAATAAACTAAATAGACCTTTCTTTAATAAATAAATAGTATCTATTTAAATTAGGGGTGGAGAATCTTTTTTCTGCCAAGGACCATTTGATATTTATAACTTCATTCATAGGGCATACAAATTACCAAAACCTCAAGCTATGGGAAGTTTTTGTCACATGCAGTTACCTTAGCAGTGATAGACCAAATGATTTCACAGGCTTCAAAGAGTCCACAGACCAGACATTCCCTACCCCTGAAAAAGGGTCAGAATTATCTACAATGAAGAAAAACTAGAAAAATTTCCAATAAGATTAGGGATAAAGCAACTATGTCCATTATTACCATTACTTAATGAGGTTCTAGAAATTTTAGCTATAGTAATAAGACAAGAAAAAAAATTGAAGGAACATTCCTAATCAAAGAAGAAAAAATAATATTGCTTTTTGCAGAGGATATGATATCCTGCTTTGAGAAATCTATAAAATCAGCTGAATCAATTAATGATTTATGCAGAGTAGCAGGATATAAAATAAAGACATATCCAAAAAGGATATGTTGCCAACAAAGAGTGGCTGGAAGACATAAAAAAAAATTCCACTCAAAATAACTACATAATGTATAGAACATTTGGGATCCTATCTTCTAAAATGTAAATAGTAATTATATGATTATAACTACAAAACACTATAGAAATACAGGCAAAAAATTAGAGAAATGTTATTTGTTCACAGTTGGTGCCATGCCAATGACAAAAATACATAAATAATTTTACTTATTCTATTTGATAATAATCAAATCACCCAAGAATAAGACATTTAGGTGCCATGTTGGTTAGAACCTTTAATTTGGCATCAGGAAGAGATGAATTCAAATCTAGCCTTAGACACTTACTAGCTGTGTGACCCTGAACAAGTCAGTTAAGGTATTTTTTTCCTTCAATTTTCTCATCTGTATAATGATGATAACAATGGTACCTATCTTCCTAATATGAGCATTAAATAATGTTATACCTGTAAAACACTTTGTGAACCATAAAATGCTATACAAATTCTAGCTTAACTGCTAGAAGTAAAGCAAGAAAAAATAGGAACAAACTTCTTCTGGAGTAACAAGAAAATAAAGAAGATTAAGGGAAATGATTAAAAAACATGAGAAGGAATGGTGTTAGGAATGTAATGTTAGTTACAATTTCATTATGTTTTCCTAAAACTTTCTTTTTCATTCTTTTTTTACATCATAATAATTTTCTATTATGAGATAAATATGTGGAATGGGACACATTTTTAGACATGGCCAATATGAGAATTTGGTTTTGATTGAATCTAAGTATTTGTTATGAATGTTTTGTTTTTCTTTTTTCCCCCACAGGAGCTTGTTTTCTCCTAAGGGGATAGAAAGATACGAAAGGGTGAAGAAAATAAATTCTTATTAGTTTAAAAAAACTATAGATGAAATCAAAGATGTATTCATTTTTATTTAGTTCCTCTAGTCTCAATTTTTGTGGTAACAAAATGATACTGCTCTTTTAACTTGTCTACATCTATTGATCTAGAGATGAAAGGCATCTTAGAAGTCACCTAGTCCAACTATCTCTTTTTATAGAGGAATGAACCAAAAACCAGAAAAGAGAAATACTTGCCAAAAAGATTCAAAAGATGCAAACACAATGAAAGCAGAAATATTTGGCATCTTTTCATCTTGAATCCCTATCAATCCATGTTTTGTTTGTGTGTATATTATAAAAGTATTTTGTGCTCATGTATGAAAGTGGGTGTAAATATAAAAAGCTGAGAATTCAAAATTGTTTTACCAACCAAAATAAGAGGCTACTTAGATTCCAAAGTGGAGAAAGACATATTAATCATACTTTCTCTCCCAGATACCTAGTCCCATACTTGCCCTTCAATTATTTCTGATTTCTGATTGATTATAGTAATCCTTTAGTTCTATTAGAAACTTGAATGTATTTCTACATTTCTTTGTATCTCTGATGTTCAACAATATTTCTGGCACATAGTTGAGATAGCTGTCATTTACATTCTGACTATTCCTTATCCCATTTGGGATTTCTTTGGCAAAGATACTGGAGTGATTCATCATTCCCTTTTTTAGCTCATTTTACAGATAAGGACACTGAGGTAAACAGGGTGAAATGACTTGCTGAGGCTCACACAGCTAGTAACCACTGACTCAGGTTGAACAAGAAAACAGGAAGTCTAATATGGTTAGACTTGTACTTGGTTTCAGACATGCTTGATACTTAATACATTCAAGATGACTGACTTCAACCACTTTTTTACCCTTATTTATGTCATTAACACTCAAAGACATTTATTGACTATCAATACTACGGCTATATGGAGGATGGGTTGGAAATGGTAGAGCCTGGGTACAGGGAATCTTTCAATAATCCAAAGAAAAGTGATGAAAGGATCTCAAATAAAATGATAGCTGTTTGAGTGGAGAAAAGGGGATATATTACATCAACACGGAAGGGATCAAACTGACAAAATTTGGAAAATAACTGGATGTGGGAAGTAGGGTTAAAGGGTGATAATGTAGAGCAAAGCTTAAGACTATCTGAAATCAATTCTCATAGAATTTTTTTTTTCTTTAGATTCCTTCAGATTTTTCCGACTTTCCTACTTGGATGTGATGAGGGAGAATTGATCAATAGGTGGTAGATAAGTGAGCCTTAATTCATTTGGCATCCACAAACTAAAAGCCATACAGAACATGATGATCACTATTTGGGGTCTGGAAACTATTATATCTGATAAATGCTCAAAGGAACTGGGGCTATTATCCTGAGGAAGAGAAACTTCAGTAAGAACTGTTAGAAATTGACTTTTCATGAATTAGTGAGTTCCATATCCCTTGAAGCATCCACAAAGAGGTAGAATCTTTACTTCTCAAAGATGTTATAGAAATGATTCCTACAGCACTTAACATAATGTCTAACATACAGTAAGATTTTAATAAATTCCATCTTCTACAAGAGGTCTTCTTAACCCTTCTTAATTCTAGTGGCTTCATGACTTCCTATTCATCTTGTATATACCTTGCTTTGTATGTATTTTCTTTCATGTTGTCTTCCCCATTAGATTATAAGTTCCTTGGAAGTAAACATTATCTTTTCTTCTTTTTTTTCCTTTTTTTTTTCCTGAGGCAATTAGGGTTGAGTGACTTGCTCAGGGTCACACAGCTAGGAAATGCTAAGTGTCTGAGGCCAGATCTGAACTCAGGTCCTCCTGACTTCAGGGCTGGTGCCCCATCCATTGAACCATCAAGCTGGCCTTTTTCTTCTTTTTTTTTTCTTTTCTTTTTTTTACAGGCATTATTTTTTGCCTCTTTTTATATTCCAAGTGCTTAGCACAGTGCTTGATCATAGTAAATGCTTAATAAATATTGACTGATAATTGATTGATTGATTGAAAGAATAATAAATAGGATAGGAACTTGAATTAAATGAATTCTGAAATGCCGTCCACTTCTCAGACCCTATGGATATGTTTGACCTAAATATGCATATACTTATAACAGGTTTAAAAAAGTGATTGAAGTCAATCAACTTGAATACATTAAGAATGAATTATGTGTCTAGAACCAAAATAGTTTGTGTGTGTGTGTGTGTGTGTGTGTCTATTTGTTGTCTATACCTACATACAACCCAACAAGCATTTATTAAATATTTACTATGTATAAGATATTATTCTATACAATAGGATATAAAATGCTAAAAATATATATTTTTTGCCCTCAAGGAGATTATCATCATTGCTATGGTTGTTCATCCTTATTCTGGAAGAAGATCAATGACATCACAAGGTTAAATATCTTGGCTTGTGCATGAATTGGATATGAGTGGGGTAGAGATGCATGAAGTCAGCTTCATTCTCTCCTGGAGTTATCATTGTCTAGTGAGAAAAGTACTGAATTGGGAACCAGGAAAACTGAGTCCTCCTCTTGGCTCTACCATTTACTAGATATTATTTTTCTTTCATTTTCAAAAAGGACATGCAAGTGAATTGGGAAGGCTATGCAAGGTTACCTGCCTCACTTTCTCCTCTAGAGCCATCTGGGTCCAGTGACAAGATATATGACCCTGGAGATATATACTGGATGTATATAATTTTGAGTACATCACATAGGCTCTGTGAGTCTTAGTAGTTTGTACTTTCTTTTCCCCTTTTATCATTTCAAAAAATTAGTGTTTTTATCTGTTAAAGGAGGATAATATTACCTGCCCTACCCAACTCACAGACTCATTGAAAGGATCAATGAGTAAATGGTTATGGAAGAAGAAGCAAGATGGGAAAATCAGGATACATGGATTTGGATCTTATTCTTTATTGCTCATTGTTCATATTCGTGTGACTTTGGCTCATTGGGTAAAACATTTCCTCATGTATAAAATGAGAGGAGTAGATTGTGATGACCGCGTATTTAAAATCACCCGGAGTCAGGAATTCAGGTTAATGGAAAAATCTTCAATCTTTATTCTTTTTGAGGTGAAGGGGGATTGTGATAGCAATATGGGCATTTGCGACAGGAAGCCAGCCAGCAGAGATGAAGGGGGATTGCAGTGAAGGGGTGGTCATGATAGCAATGCCAGCAGCTGTGTCAAGAAACCAGCCACAGTCTCTCTTTATGCTTCCCTTTCCATTCTCCTGCCTCCACCCACCAAAATCGTCATTTCCTATACAACACATCAGGACTTGCACAAAGAATAGGTGGGGGCCATTCTTTCTCCAAGCATATATATTAATAGAGTATGGTCCAATTACTATTTAGCCTCACTTGCTTGGGACCTCAGTGCATCAACTCGAGCTTTAGCCCATTACATCTCCTGCTTTCTTTTGTTTTAGAACACAGGTGGTCATGCCATCCCTGACTCCTCAGGGAGGTCAGAGCCCCCAAGGGCAGGTGATCACGACCCCCCTGACTTCTCAGGAAGGGAGATGAAAAGCACCAAAGGGAAGTGGAGGTTGCTAGTGGGTTTCTGGGCTGAAAGATCTTATTAGAAACAGGTATGCACAAATCTATCAGCATGGGAGGTATTACACAAGCACATAGCAATAACGCAGAGGCTATTAGTGATGAGCCTCCCTACAGTCAGTGCAGGCTCAATGTGGTGTAACAAACGTGAATTGTATACGCAAGTAACGGTATAACAAACAATATAAATCAACATGGTGCTGTAATAGATTGCCAGAAGTCCTAGAAGGGGAGTATGTAAACAGCAGTCACACATACACCTTCTTCAGCAGCCAAGAGATAGTCCAAAACCAATCTATTGTCCATTGCTTCACATGTCAGGAATCTTTGAAGTTCTGCAAAAGTCTTTTTATGCATTAGGGAATCTAATGATTCCAGCAGATTTTGAAGTCCTGTAACAATCTTATCATTTCTCAGAAAATCCAATGATTCCTGAGGGCTTTCAAGTCTTATGTCTCAAATTGGCGCAAGACACTAAACCACTCTGGGACTCATTTTCCTCATCTATTAAAGTGAAAAGACTGGACCATCTCTTTCAGCTCTGAATTTATGAATCTCTGATCTGATGCTACCTCATTCACAATTATGATTACACCTTGTTCCTGACATTTAGATACATTTATAACTCAAAGTTCCAATGATATTTTGATCATGGACTATTGTGTGTCAATCTATATAAATTACTATGCAGTATAGAAGGCAATATAGTATAGTAAAAAGAACATTAGAGTTGGAATTATAAAGATGAGTGGTCTAGTTCTGGCTTTACTGTTTATTAGTTATGTACACATTGGTGTAAAAGCCCTAAAAGATGCTTTCTGTCTTTGTCTCTGTGTATATCTCTGTGTCTCTCTTTATCCCTCTTTCTGTCTCTTTCTCTCTGTTCCTGTCTGACTATCTATCTTTCTTTGTCTCTATTTCTGCCTCTCTCTGTCTCTGTCTCTGTGCATGTGTATGTGTATTTCTCTGACTTACTTTCTCTCTCTCCACTCATTTTACAAAAGGATCTTTCTGAGACCTATGAGGTACACTTGCAAGGTTCTCTCTCTCCTAGAGACCAGCTCCTTCTTTCTGCCCTTTTCTAGAAACTTGCATAACCTTGCTATATTCCTTATTTGGCTCTGCCAGGATCTCTTGCATTAGTCATATATCCTTAGTTCTCCATCTGTGATGACAGAGATGATAGACCACCTGATGTGCCAAAGCAAGAAATAGCCTGTGTATTCTTTAAAACCCATGACCTCTGCTTCCCCAGTGAGCTGCTCTGCTGTTGATATGAAGATTGTGAATAGAAAGCTCAGTGGAACTGGTCCAAAAGCCAACTCATTCAGAATCCCAGAAAAGTACTCTGACTTATATACTTTTCTTGATGCTTTTATTTACTTCCCCTCAAGTCTTTTATTTAGAATCAGGCTTCCCCCTTGGTAATAAATAAATACTTATAATAAAAGAGCTGTCATTTATGTATTACTCCTCTGTCTGATTCTCTTGTGAACCTCAGCTCTAAGTTCCTAACAAATAGCCAAGTCATTTTGGGCCGTGAGTCTTAATTTAATTTCACCTTCAGGAAAGTCCTTGGATAGCTTGGGTGGATGCAATGGACAGAAGGCAAGGCCTGGAGTCATGAAGACCTGAGTTCAAATCTGACCTCAGATACTTATTAGCTGTATGTCTGTTGGCAAGTCACTTAACACTTCCTCATTTGTAAAATGAGCAGGAGTAGAACATGGCAAACCACTCCACTACTTTTGCCCAGAAAATCCCAAATGGGTTCATGGAAGAGTCCCATAGGACTGAAACAACAACAAAATCTTTATAATACTGTTTGTACCACTTATCTACCAATAATCTCTCAGAATTGTGTGCTTTACAAATATTAAAAGATATACAAATATCAGTTTTTATTATTAGGATGGAAAAAGGATTTGAACTATGATTTCAATGATAGAAGGAACTCCCTAGAAGAAAACTCCTTCTATCAATGCAGAAGAGCATCTTTTCTGGAACCTAATCTTACGGTTGTCTAGCTAAGGTTAAATGACTTGCCCAGGATCATACAGCAAGTATGTGGGAAAGGCTGGACTTGAACTAGGTCTTCCAACTCTAAGACCTGCTCTCCATTTACTATGACATGATGCCTCTATTTTGTTGTTATTTTATTATTATTGATGTCTCTGGAGCAGTTTCCTATTCTGTAAGATTAGGGTGTTGGACTAGAGGACCTCTAATTTCCTGTGCTAAATCTATAATTTTATCAGCCTAAATGATCTCTAAGATCCCTTGCAGCTCTGACATTCTTGAAAATGATGCATCGGTTTGTAATTGTGGAATTTCATAAAAGTTCATGGTTTAGATGTTTTGAGAGCAAGGGAGTCTTCCCAGGCATCTTCAAATGATACTACTTACTAAAATCATAGCTCTGGGTATGAACATGGAGCTGGAGGAACAGCATAAGAGAAAGTAATGTCAATGAACACAGGTACCTCACTCTGCCAAGCAGATCTGTCTCTCTGCCTCTCTGTGTAGGTCTCTCTATGTGTCTCTCTTTCTCTCTCTCCTTCTCTGTCTCTTGTGCCTCCATCCCTCTCTGTTTCTGTCTTTCTCTTTCTGTTTTTTGTCTCTCTATCTCTATCTGTTTCTCTGTGTACCTGTCTGTTTTTGTCTTTCTGTCTTTGTGTATGTGTGTCTATGTGACTCTTTCGGTCTTTGTCTCTGTGTATATCTCTGTGTCTCTTTATCTCTCTGTCTCTTTCTCTCTGTTCCTGTCTGACTATCTATCTTTCTTTGTCTCTATTTCTGCCTCTCTCTCTGTCTCTGTCTCTGTGCATGTGTATGTGTGTTTCTCTGACTCTTATTTTCTCTCCTTTCTCTGTCCCTCTCTTTCTCTCTGTCCATCCATCTGTTTATCCCTCCTCTCTCTCTCTCTCTCTCTCTCTCTCTCTCTCTCTCTCTCTCTCTCTCTCTGCCCCCCCTCTCTCTTTCCTTTAAGAGAAGAGGACCATACCCATATTTAGTCCTCAAACCCTGCTCTTGCCAAACAAACTTATCTCCCCCTTTCCTCCTCTATCCAGCAATTATCGAGTTGATTCCATATTTATGCAATTTTAAAAACACTCCTATTCTTCCCACTCAACTTACTGCCAACACCTTCTGGTCTAATACAATCCTGGTGTCAAAACATAGAAAAATTAGTACAGTGAATAATTGCTCAGGAAATCACAGGCCTCCCAGCAGACTCCTGAGAGCCTAGAGGCTTAACTAGAAACTCAGAAAGGAACCAAGTCCATGGCAGTCATGGCTGTTCTTTCTCTCCTTGGTCATTAACAAGTACAGCTTGACTGCCAGTTTCAGGAGTGATAAAGAATATCCTGCTTCCTCTTTCTAGACAGAGCAGATATAAAATAGCTAATTTATAAACTTTGTCCTCATCCTTTTTTGAAGAAGGAAGATTGTCCCAAACTGTTAGTTCATCTGGGAGGCATTACCAAAATGTAAATTTCCTTCCCAAATTCAGTTGAGTAACTCATTTGTAATCTACAGTTTAAGAGAGTTGCCTGGGGTCCTGAGATAAATTCCTGATTTGAGTTAGTGAGGGGAATTTCCACATTGGGAACTGGCTCTCAGATCAACTTGCCATTGACCTTATTTCATCCTGGTAGCAACTTCCTTCCCTGTACCCAAAGAGTTAGGACTTCAATCTAGGTCATCCTGACTTTAATGACATCTTCTGTCTACTATGCCAGTTGGCCTTTTTTCCAATCATTTTTCATAGATGTTGCTTCTATTTTTTTTGTTGTTTGTTATTTTTTCATCCACATGATTTTCTCTACTCTAAATCTTATTCATTCCCATGTTTGGGGAAGACTTTTATTTTTAGTGTTGCATTCATATCAAACAGAGGGTATATTTCAACATCACAGATAATAAACTCAGGTTTTAATGTTAAGAAAACTATGAAATAAAGGAGAGACATATAGAGAAATTATTCTTTTCCTTTGCAAGAAAAAAGTAGTCAAAATATGAAGAGCCAGCTGATTATTCTCCCCCAAATTATTATTTTTAAAAAGTCATTTTCTGGAAATGAGTTGCCAGTGATGTCTTGACATGAGCAGCAGAGCATGGCAGAAGCTCATAATGAATATCAGGGATCTAACTATCTCTGAATGGGGCTCTCACAAGCTTCACACTCGGAAAATCTGAATTATCATTAATTCGAGAAATCAACTCATCCCCCTGCACTGAAAGGGTGGGAAATGTCAAGTTGAAGAGAGCATTATCAGAAGATTTCAATTATGATGAAATTGGTATTGTGCACACCTCCTCCAGTGCACCTTTTCACCAAAACTCAAGAAGTGAGTTGGGCACCTCCATGTTTCTATTCAGCACCGACAGATCTTAAATGCTATTTTCAGATAACACCCATTGATGATAAATGGCGGCATTTCAACCTGGTGCTAACAGAAAGCATATCCCTCAGCTCACAGACCGCTATTGTTTGACAAGCCCCATGGCATTTCTTCTAGCAACACAGCTGCTGATTGCTCCAACATCACTGTCTCCATTTCACTCCAGCCCTTTTGAAGGAAAAATAATCCTTAGACACGCTGAGAAGTCAAGCCCATTACAATCTAAACACATTAAAAACATTCACAGAGTGGTAAACAACATTTTCCAGAGGAATAAAACTCCTATTTTCTGTTTTATGCTGGATAGAAATTAGTTAACTATTAACTGGCTCTGAATTCCCCCAATTCCCAAGAAGCCATTATATAAAATCAATGTATTGATTTACTTTCAATGGAAAACAATTGAGGTTGGAGTCCATTAAAAAATAGAATTAAATTTTAAAAACCTTCTAGTCACCTCCCTAAAGATTATAGTCTGGTGTCATTTGGGCACTGAGTTAGAGAAGCATGATCAACCAGTAATTGTACCTGGAGAAAAGGATTATGAGAAGATAAAAATAGAGGCAAAATTAATTTAGTGCTGGTTTTGGAATCAGGAAGGGAAGACATGGGTTTAAAACATGGGCCAATCACTTAATCACTCAGGGTTCCATAGTTGTCTATAGGACACTTTTAGGATCCCAGAATGGGTGCAAGTAATTTCTACATTAAGGGATCCTCATGATGATGGCATAATAGGTCCTTGAGAAATATTGAAAGACAAAATGAATTTCCTGAGCCTTATATTCTACTAAATCTTTTGGCAAAAGAGAAGCAAAGGAGGCTCTTTAGAGATGTCCTTCTTTTCCAAGCATTCACTGCTAGTTGAAGCTCCTTAAAAGTAGCAAAATAAATTAAGCAATTTAGAGGTAACCAGGCTAACTCTCATCTCCATTCTTATTTTACAATCCCAGAGAGATCTCTCAATGTTAACCAAGGTTTTCCAATATTGATACAGTCAATTAATGACTCAATCAATCGATTCAGTCAATTATACTACCTCTCAGATAAATGAAAACATTTTTAGAAACTATGAAAGTAAGATATAGCTTATAACCTGTTATCATGTTATTAATTGTTATTAGATCTCCTCCTGGATTATAAACTCCAAGAGCTCTGAGTCTTAAACATTTTGTAATTCTCATGATGCTTATGACAGTCTTGCACTATTAAGTAATGCTTGTGACTGATTCAATAATCAATAAATCAACACTAAATCTATGTAATATATTAGATACAAGTTAGTGAGACACAGATTACATATTGGACAGATGATATAGTAGTTCACAGTAAAAGTAAACTCAACACAGCTGCAGTTCTCCCATACAAAGACCTTACAAAACAGTTAATGGAGTCTAGAGATGGGCTTTTGTAGGATAGGTTCTCCTCAGGTTCTCCTAACTCCAGGGCATGGTCTCTATACACTGCACCATCTAACTGCCTGATCCTCATTTTTCTTAACCTCTCTATAGCAATGGACACTGTTGACCACCTCTTTCAGGGCCCTCTCAGGGTTTTTGTGACTCCGTTTTCTCTTGATTTTTCTCCTACTTGTCTGACCACTCCTTTTCAGTTTCCTTTGGCTGGATCTTCACCTAAGTCAAATCCACTCTCTTAGAATGACCCCTAAGTCTCTGTCTTGAGTCCTCTTCTCTGGTCCTGGGTCTGGGTTTCTCTCTCATTCAGTGAACTCATCAGCTCCCATGGATTCAATTACTATCTCTATGGAGATCATTCCCAGATTTATTAATTCAACTACAGTCTCTCTCTGGAACCCCACATTATGAGTCCCACATTGTTAATTATATATTATATTATTTATTAATGAGTTCCACATTGAGTACTGCCTAGTGAATAGTTCAAACTGTATGTTCAATAGATATCTCAAACTTGATTTGTCCAGAACAGAATTCTTTCAAAGCTTCCCTTCTTCTCTACTTCTCTATTTCTCTTGCGGGAACCATCATTTTTCAAGTCACCCAGGTCTATGACTTCAGAGACATCTTTGATTCCTCTGTTTGGCACATTCAATCAGTTACCAAAACTTATTATTTCTTTCTCTACAATATCTGTCCTACATGAACCTTTACCTCCACCCACAGAGCCACCACCTTAATTCTGTCATTCCTTGCTACTTACCTGTGCTATTTTTATAATCTCCCAATTGATCTCCCTCCCTCCCCAAAATCCTCCAACTATTTAGTTGAGTTCTTTACTTCCCAGAAGTGATAAGGAAAAAAGGGCAAGGTCTCTTCCTATTTCAATCCATTCTCCTCTCAACTACCAGTGACTTTTTAAAAAAGCATTGGTTTGACCATATCATTTCCCTCCTCCATTCCATCTTCTGACTCTTTGTCTGTTACCTGGTTTTTCTCCATGCCTAGAAGACTCCCTCCTCAATATAGATTTTTAAAATCTCATTCTTTCTTTTAGGAATAAGCTTAAGCACAACTTCCTATACACACACACACACACACACACACACACACACACGTGTGTATATATATATATATATATATATATATATATATTCCCCCACACACCCTATTACACTCTATTAGAGATTCTTAAAAGCAGGAGTTGATTTTTTTCCTCTGTATCCCAAATACATCTCTTTTTAATGTTTTTGTTCAGTCACTTCAGTCATATTCAACTCTTTGTGACCCCTTTTGGGTTTTCTTGACTAAAATATTGAAATGGTTTGTCATTTGCTTCTCCAGCTCACTTTATAGATGAAGAAACTGAGGAAAAAGAATTAAGTGACTTGCCTACAGTTATAAAGCCTTTACATTTCTGAGGCCATATTTGAACTCAGGTCTTCTTGACTACAAGGCCAAGATTGTATCCACTGTGCTACCAGTTGCCCCAAAAAGTTCCTATCCCCAAAGATTGTGATGACCGTGTATTTAAAATCAGCCAGAGTTAGGAATTCAGGTTAAGGGGAAAATCTTCAATATTTATTGAAGAGGTGAAGAAGGATTATGATAGCAATATGGGCAGCTGTGACAGGAAGTCAGCTAGCAGAAGGGGATCAGAGGTGAAGGGCTGTGGCGATAGCAATGCGAGCAGCTGTGTCAAGACGCCAGCCAGCAGTCTCTCCTTCTGCTTCCCTGTCCACTCCCCTGCCTCCAACCCACCAAAAATATCATTTCCTATACAACACATCAGCACTTGCACAAAGAGTGGGCGGGGCCATTCTTTCTCCAAGTATATATATTAATAGAGTATGATCCAATTACTATTTAGCCTCATGTGCTTGGGACCTCAGTGCATCAACTCAAGCCTCAGCCCATTACAAAAGATCACATATTCTAATAAAAGTGGTTGGTGTTCAGTCATGTCTGATTCTTTGTTACTCATTGGAGGTTTTCTTAGGAAATACTGAAGTGGATTGTCATTTTCTTCTCCAGCTCATTTTACAAATGAGCAAACTGAGGCAAATAGGGTTAAATGATATACCTGGAATCACATATCTATTAAGTATCTAAGGCCAGATTTGAATTCAGGAATATGAGTCATTCTGACTTCAGAAAAATAATTATTTCATAGAGTTTTACTGTTGTTCATTTTAGTCATGTCTGACTCTGTGACCCCATCTGGGGTTTTCTTGGCAAAGATAGTGGAGTAGTTTGCCATTTCCTTCTCCAGCTCATTTTGCAAATGAGGCAAACAAAAATATGTGACTTACCCATAGGCATAATTACCATCATCAGCTATAAAAACCATAGTCAAGAAAGTTGATTCTGTATGTATGAGGAAATATCTTCTTATGGAAATTACTAAGATACAGAATCAGGACAGCAGGACTCTGGTACTACTTCTATAATTAGCTAATCGTGTGTTGCTGCACTAGTCACTTCATCTCACTCTGACTCAATTTCCCATCTATCAGACAGGGACAGCAATACCTGCTCTGCTTACGACACAGGGCCGAGGTAATTCATAGATATGGAAGTGCTTTGAAAACCAGAAAGTATTACCCAAATGTGGGCCAGTTATCTATTCAATAAGCAATTATTGCTTGCTTCTTGCATCTTATGCACATTTTCTTAAAGGCTAATTTTTGCTTGAATGAGTCACAGCACTGCCCTAGATAGTTATGTCCTGATCTATGATCATACTCCTTCATTATTATGAATTACAATCTATTCTTCTCATCCTTTATGATAAGATCACATGAAATAACATTTATAAAGCCCTTTTATACAGTACTCAGTAAGTGCTTAATAAATGCTTGATCCTTTCTTCCTCTTTATAATTCCTATTCATCTATTTCCACAAATTTTCTGCACATTATTATGGCTACTACTCTACTATTAACAATAAATGATGACATTAATAATAATAACCCTCTATCTATATATGTAATATATAGAGATTTGAAAGCAAATATACTTATTCCCATTTTCTAGATAAGGCTAGTGAAGCTCAATGGAGTTATCTGGTTTCTCAATGTTATAACATCATCCAACTGTTGTTCCACTTGGACTATTGCTATTGGCTTCTAGCCAATTCAACCCCCATTAATATTAGTGCTATCTGTGACTAAACCAATTTATCTTGGATCTTTCCCATTACTACATAGTTATTGTTTGTGGTCTCCCCATTAGAATGTAAGCTTCTTGAAAGAAGGAGCTGCTTTTGCCTTTTTTTTTTTTTTGCAACCCCAGTACTAAATTTGATAAATGTTTATTGATACAGCAATTTTCTGGAACATCTATCAAGGATATTGATGTAAGTTATAAAGAATAAATAAGTCTTTTAGGGTATCCAGAGATCTTCTCAATGTAGACAGAGAACCTGATCCTCTATGGAAGAGTGGGGGACCTTTTTTACTGCCAAAGGTCATTTAGATATTTATAACATCATTCACAGGCCATACAAAATTTTTAACTTAAAGAACTCAGATAGTGAGAGGTTGTTGTCACCCATTGCCTTAGCAGGGCTAGACCAAAGATTTCTCAGGCCTTAGATGGCCTGTGAGTCACTGCTCTATAAAGTCAAAAAACTCTCTAATACAAGAATAATATAAAAATATGTATATATAAATATATAATTAAATATTGTATTCTCCAAATTTTTCAATCAGCTGTGCAACTATAAAGATATGATTTTCAGTAATACTGCTTTGTGAAAGTCTGACTCCTTGTTAGCAAATCATGTTTTTATCAAGGATATGTTTGATTGTAAAAGTAATACTTCTCATTTCATATAACTCCTTTCTATCCAGTGTACATTCCAGATGAACAGACCACTAACCATTCCCTGAACCCCGAATATTATCTCCTACCTCAGTTTTATTTTAAAGTAATTTACTTCAGACTTCTGAAATGTGCACTTAAATTCATTCTAAATTTGTTATGCAGACACACAGATCACATATGAACACACTTAAATATTAAAAGGAAACAAAAATTCCCAAGAGCCAAAATGCCAATCACTCAATGAGGTACTATTGGGTAACTGGGATAAAGAGGAAAAAGTGTTATGTTAATGCATGTTAATATCATTTCATATCTACTTGGGTATTTGATTCCCACAGATTTTGATATTCAGGAAATTAAATTGTATGACTTTTTCCTCCCTATCCATAACTACTCTAGTTGGTCAATAGGACATCCCTACAATGATCTCTGTGTGAATCTCCTACACAGCTAAAATCACTAGCAAGCCCCTCCCCTCCCAAAAATGTAGTAATGAAGATGATAATGATAATGAGGACAATGGTGACAGGAATGGAATATCAATATCATATTTGCTAATGAACATTCTGATCTTCTGAAATACATTCACTAATGAGCACAAATGTCCCAGAAATTTTTAAAAATTATTTTTATTTGTTATTATATTATTTATTGTTCTAGCATCAGATACCCCTAATTTTAAGTGTGTTTTCAATTTTTTATCCTTAAATAATAGCTTGGGCATTTGACAATGTTCCTAGAGTCAAAACTTTTACCATGTGTCAGGGACACTTTGAAATTAATTCTCCAAATTACGGAGTGTGGTAAGACATGCAATCTTGCTCTGCTGTCATTTGAGAGAAAAAAACCACCCTTCCTTTCCCTTGCACCACCCCCACTATGACTTCCTCTTAATTTAACATCAACTTCCAAATGACAATTCTGTTCTTTCCTTATTCATCCACCTCTAAAAATCAGCTATTTTTGTACCATGTGCTAAAAGGGAATTTAACATTTGGCTGGATCTTAAAATGTTTCTATTAATAAGTGCCCTTTTCTAAAACCTCTGCAGGGCCCACATCTGCACATTGAATTTCCTTCCATAATCAGTGATGATTTAAAGGATACAAACTAAAACAACATCCAATAGTCAATAATACACATTCAAATCCCCCCCCCAATATTTTGTTTTAGGCCATAACAATTCTGTAAGGAGGCAAGGTCTGGGGATGATTTTTTTAAATTTGATTTGGTTTTTCTTCATTCTCAATAGCCCCTTTTTATGTCCTCTAAAGTCCAACATCAACCCAATATTCTTTTCTGAAATTGTAATAGGTATCCTAACTTGTTCCTAGCTCTAATAAAATATCCTAGCCAGTTTAGGGTCAAATAAGATTGGAGAGGCGTAATTGGATAGAAGCTTATCTGAAAAACATTTAAGAATTTCCTCATACTACAAGTTCAATGATTTAATATGATATGATAGCCAAAAATGCTAATGTAATTGTAGGTTATATTAAGAGGGCCATGGCATCCAGGAATAAGGAGGTAATAATCCCTCTGTACTGTGGCCCTGTACTCAGACCACATCTGGAATATTGAGTTCAGTTGAAAAAGTCACTAATAAACCAGAGAATGTCAAGAGAAGGGGAAGGAACCAAGAAAAATGAAAGACTCTAAGTTGATATTATATGAGAATGTATTGAAAGAACAATAGATATTTGACTTAGAGAAGATTCAGGGGACTTGAGAATTGTCTTCAATTATGTAAAGCGTCATCACATGGAAGAAGGACTAGATTGGTTTTATTTAACTCAGAGGGAAGAATTTAAAGCAATGGGTAGAAATTGTAGAGTTTGATGTCAAATGTGGTATGTTTGATGTCAGGGAAACATTCCCAACAATTAGAGCTTTTTGAAAGTAGAATGGATTATCTTGAAAAAGAGCAAGTTTTCCTCATCCAGGAAAGTTCACCAAGCAAAGACTTTCATGACCATATCAGATATGTTATAATAAGAATAATATTTGGGGGCACGGATTGGATTAGATGGCTGCTCATGTCCGTTTTAAATTCTTTCTTATAAATGCTAGGTTTAAAAATTATTATTATTATTATCACAGAAAACTTGTAGAGGTATGGCAGGCTAGGATTATATAACCTAAATATTTTGAGAATATCAGAGAAGTCAACAAGTCAAGTAAACAAGAATTTATTAAATAATTGTAGGCACTATACTAACTTCCTTTAATACCCTTTTCCAACCATCCTAGCTATGTTTTAAAGCCAAGAATTAACATATACCATAAATCTAAAGCTAAAAAGAACCTTTTAGACCATATAATACAGCCTTCTTATTTAATAGAAGATAAAAATGAATTCCAGGGAAAGGATATCTCATATTCTTGGATAAAATTAGAAAATATTTTAAGGTCAATTATTCTAATTTCCTTGTTTTACATGGCAACTAGGTGGCACCAGGCTTGAAGTCATAAAGACTTATTTTTCTGAGTTCAAATCTAGACCCAAACAATTACCAGCTGTATCATTCTAAGCATATAACTTAACCTTGTTTGAAATGAACTGACAAAAGAAACCACTGGAGAAGTTTGCCAAGAAAATTCCAAATAGGGATTATGAAGAATCCACTGAACAACAAGAACATTTTTTTGTTGTTGTTGTTGTAGCTTTTGTCATATTTTTAAATGCCATCTTTCTTTCTTTTTTTATTATAGCTTTTTATTTATAAGATATATCCATAGGTAATTTTTCAGCATTGACAGTTGCAAATCCTTTTGTTCCAATGTTTTCCCTCATTCCCCCCACCCCTTCCCTCAGATGGCAGGTTGAATATGTTGAAGTATAAGTCAAATACTATATATGTATACATGTCCAATTAGTTAATTTGCTGTATAAAAAGAGTAGAACTTTGAAATAGTGTACAATTAGCCTGTGAAGGAAATCAAAAATGCAGGCAGACAAAAATAGAGGGATTGGGAATTCTATGTAATGGTTCACTGTCATCTCCCAGAGTTCTTTCCCTGAGTGTGGCTGGTTCAGTTCATTACTGCTCTATTGGAACTGATTTGATTCATCTTCATTGTTGAAGAGAGCCACATCCATCAGAATTGATCATCATATAGTATTGCAACAAGAACATTTGAACATTTTATATGCAAAGGTATATTAACATTTCCCCCATGCACACACACACACACACACACACACACACACACACACTTAACTCTAATACTTTTATCAGTTGATAACACATTCAGATTAAATCAATCAGAACTATTAAAGAGATAAGAATAAGACATGGACTCTTTGTGCTAAATCAATAAAACAAAGGCAGACCAACCAAATATGATAGAAAGTCTATTTGAATTAGTTAAGGAACTTGGTCAATCCTTTGGACCCTTGGGGAAGCAGCTAGGATATAGATAAAAAGTCCATATCCTATGGTCCTTCAAAGTTCATGAACTCCTTCTTCAGTTAAAGTGGTAGTGATAGTGGTGATGGTGGTGATAATAAAAGTGGCTAAGGCCAATATATTATTCTCCTCCTGGCAAATTATCAATTCTCAGGACAGTTCTTTCTTCCAGTCACAAGAATCTCTGATTCCATACTTTTAAGGCTCCAAAGGAATTGGCTAAGTCTGTCGACCAATTCAGATGTTCTGGCTGAGAAGTTTTTGTTTGTATCAGGAATTAAGAACAGACTGGATTGTGGATGGGATGAGAAAAGGAAGATTCAAAGATAGCTAAGAGGTATATGAGAAACTTTCTGAGTGACCTCTAAAAGAAAGGAAAAAAACTTCCTGAAGCCACGCGCTACAAGTTACCATTGTCATACATGCCCACTTTCTCCTGGATTCCATTTACTGATGGAAAATGTGTCACAAAATTTGGAGGGGATATTTTATACTAACTGTTCTTACTCTACAATCTTAATAAAAACTTCTTTCTAACAGCTAATTAAACATGGATGGCTGATTGATATAAACTAATAATCGTGGGAGGTTGGAGGGAGCATTGAGGGGGGCTCATTAACTATAACATTAGAAAGCCAGAATTTCCAGCCTCTTAAGCATTATTACAAAACCTTCAGGAAAAACAGCCAGCCTCCAGGGACCCAAACTGCCAATGTGAATAGATACTGGGAGAGTAGTTCTGGACCCTGTGCTATATTCAAAAAAGAAAGCTGAGGCTCAGGGAGGTAGAAAGCTTGTTCAGTGGCAGAACCAAAATTAGTTTTTACTTAGCTAGTTCACTACCATATTTCAGTTATTCAAAAATAAAATATATAGAAGAAATGGCTTTAAAACATGTGCCATAAAAGTTAGCACACACAACTATCCATGTTCAAATGAGGTTTGTTCCCTTAGGAGACCACAGAACTAGAGATACAGATAGTGATTTTGGATCCAATTTATTTCTAGATCAAATAAAAAAGTTCATATGAAGAAAGAGGAATAGTTAAAATTAGGAGTGTATGTATATATGCCTTTTCCAGTTACATGTAAAACAATTTTTTATATTAAAAAAAAAAAAACTTTTAGTTCCAAATTCTTTCCCTTCCTCCCTCCCTATCCTGACATTGAGAAGACACCATGTGAGTTATGCAAAACATTTCTTTTTTTTTTAATTTAATTTTTATTTAATAATTACTTTATATTGACACTCATTTCTGTTCCAATTTTTTTTCCCTCCCTTCCTCCACCCCCTCCCCTAGATGGCAAGCAGTCCTTTATATGTTGGATATGTTGCAGTATATCCTAGATACAATATATGTTTGCAGAACCAAACAGTTCTCTTGTTGCATAGGGAGAATTGGATTCAGAAGGTATAAATAACCCGGGAAGAAAAACAAAAATGCAGATAGTTCACATTCGTTTCCCAGTGTTCTTTTTTTGGGTGTAGCTGCTTTTGTCCGTCATTTATCAATTGAAACTCAGGTCTCTTTGTCAAAGAAATCCACTTCCATCAAAATATGTCCTCATACAATATCGTTGTCGAAGTGTATAATGATCTCCTGGTTCTGCTCATTTCACTTATGTGCAAAACATTTCTATAGAAGTCATGTTGCAAAAGAAAACATAGATCTCTGTCCTATCCTCTCCTACAAAAGAAAAAAGGAAAAAAACTTCCTGAAGCCACGCGCTACAAGTTACCATTGTCATACATGCCCACTTTCTCCTGGATTCCATTTACTGATGGAAAATGTGTCACAAAATTTGGAGGGGATATTTTATACTAACTGTTCTTACTCTACAATCTTAATAAAAACTTCTTTCTAACAGCTAATTAAACATGGATGGCTGATTGATATAAACTAATAATCGTGGGAGGTTGGAGGGAGCATTGAGGGGGGCTCATTAACTATAACATTAGAAAGCCAGAATTTCCAGCCTCTTAAGCATTATTACAAAACCTTCAGGAAAAACAGCCAGCCTCCAGGGACCCAAACTGCCAATGTGAATAGATACTGGGAGAGTAGTTCTGGACCCTGTGCTATATTCAAAAAAGAAAGCTGAGGCTCAGGGAGGTAGAAAGCTTGTTCAGTGGCAGAACCAAAATTAGTTTTTACTTAGCTAGTTCACTACCATATTTCAGTTATTCAAAAATAAAATATATAGAAGAAATGGCTTTAAAACATGTGCCATAAAAGTTAGCACACACAACTATCCATGTTCAAATGAGGTTTGTTCCCTTAGGAGACCACAGAACTAGAGATACAGATAGTGATTTTGGATCCAATTTATTTCTAGATCAAATAAAAAAGTTCATATGAAGAAAGAGGAATAGTTAAAATTAGGAGTGTATGTATATATGCCTTTTCCAGTTACATGTAAAACAATTTTTTATATTAAAAAAAAAAAAACTTTTAGTTCCAAATTCTTTCCCTTCCTCCCTCCCTATCCTGACATTGAGAAGACACCATGTGAGTTATGCAAAACATTTCTTTTTTTTTTAATTTAATTTTTATTTAATAATTACTTTATATTGACACTCATTTCTGTTCCAATTTTTTTTCCCTCCCTTCCTCCACCCCCTCCCCTAGATGGCAAGCAGTCCTTTATATGTTGGATATGTTGCAGTATATCCTAGATACAATATATGTTTGCAGAACCAAACAGTTCTCTTGTTGCATAGGGAGAATTGGATTCAGAAGGTATAAATAACCCGGGAAGAAAAACAAAAATGCAGATAGTTCACATTCGTTTCCCAGTGTTCTTTTTTTGGGTGTAGCTGCTTTTGTCCGTCATTTATCAATTGAAACTCAGGTCTCTTTGTCAAAGAAATCCACTTCCATCAAAATATGTCCTCATACAATATCGTTGTCGAAGTGTATAATGATCTCCTGGTTCTGCTCATTTCACTTATGTGCAAAACATTTCTATAGAAGTCATGTTGCAAAAGAAAACATAGATCTCTGTCCTATCCTCTCCTACAAAAGAAAAAAGAAAAAAAAACTTAAGAAAAATAAAATTGAAAAAAAAAAGGTATGTTTCAATATGTATTCAGACACAATTCCTTATCTAGGTATGGATAATATTTTTTTATCTCAAGTCCTTCAGAGTAGTCTTGGATCATTGTATTGCTGAGAATAGCAAAGCATTCACAGTTGATCATTCCAGATCATTTCTATTACTTTGTACACAATACATTTCATTTTGCATGAGCTCATGGAGGACTTGCCAGATTTTTCTGAGAGCATTCTCCTCATCAGTTTCTAATGTTTTGCCATAAGAAAAGAGTTATTGTAAAAAATTTTGTATGTATAGATTCTTTTTTTTAAACTAAATCTCTTTGGGGATTGATACTTAGTAGTGAAACTGTTAGATCAAAGGATATGCATAATTTTATAGCCCTTTGGGCATAGTTCATATCTTTTGATCATTTATCAACTGGGAAATAACTCATTTTAAAAAAATTAAATAATACATGTACATTCATTTTAACATATTTTCATAGGTCATGTTGAAAAAGAAAAATCAAAACAAAAGGGGAAAAACATTGTTAAAAAACAGAAGAAGAAAAACAAATTTGAAAATAATATGCATTGATCCACATTCAGTCTCCATAGTTCTCTCTCTGCATGCAAGTGACATTTTACATCCAAAGTTTACTGGGACAGCCTTGAATTACTGAATTTCCAAGAAAAACTAAGTTTATCATAATTGATCATCATACAATCTTGATGCTATGTACAACATTTTCTTGGTTCTCCTTACTTTATTCAGCATCAATTCACATAAAATTTTCCAGGTTTTGTAAAATCAACCTGTTCAACATTCTTTATAGAATAATATTCCATTATGTTCACATACCACAACTTATTCAATCATTCTCCAAATGATGGGAATCTATTCATTTTCTAATTCTTTCTAGCTCTTTTAAAAAAAAATAAATTTGACTCAGTTCCCTATACATTTGAGAAAAAAGGCCTTCACTGGAGAAACTTGCTTCAAAATTATTTTCACAGTTACTATTGCTAATTTTATATCCCCTCCCTCAATATACCATCCCTTCTATCATCCTCCTCCCTTCTCATATCCTCTTCTCCGTCTAATTTCATATGATAGATCTCCATATCCATATTGAGTGTATATGGTATTTCCTTTTTGAGACAATTCTGATGAGAGTAAAATTCACTCATTCTTCCTCCCTTCTCCCTTTTTTCCTCAAGTATAAAAGCTTTTCCTTGCCTTTTTTATGACAGATAATTTATGCAATTCCACCTCTCTCTTTCCTTTTTCACAATACATTTCTCCTAATTTAATTTTTAATTTTTATTTCTTTTTAATATTTTATAATATTAAATAATATTTTAATAATTAATAATAATTTAAATAATATTTTAATATTTTTAGATATTATCTCTTTATTTTCAACACACCTGTGCTTTCTGTCTACCTATGCTTCTAACTGCTCTAATTATGAGAAAGTTTTTGTGAGTTACAAATATCATCCTTCCATTTAAGAATGCAAACCAGATAAACCTTATTAAGTATCTTGTGATTTCCCTTTCTCTTTCCTATATTTGAAAAACAAGTTTTCTATTTATCTCTGGTCTTTTTTTAATCATAAATACTTGAAATTCCTCTATTTCATTGAATATTCACATATTTCCCTGAAGGATTACACTCAATTTTGATGAGTAAGTGATTCTCAGTTGAAATCTTATCTCTATAGCTCTGCAAAATATCATATTCCAGTACTTCTAATTCTGTGATATAGAAGCTGCTAAATTTTGTGTTATCCTGATTGTAACTCCACTATGTTTGAATTGTTTCTTTCTGGATGCTTGTAATATTTTGACTTGGGAATTATGGAATTTTATGATAATATTCCTGGGAATTTCCATTTGGGATTTCTTTCAGGAGGTGATTGGTGCATTCTTTCAATTTCTATTTTATCCTCTGATTCTAGAATAGTAGAACAATATTTCTTGATAATTTCTTGAAATATGATGTCCAGGTTCTTTTTTTTTTTTTTTTGATTGTGACTTTTAGGTAGATTGATAATTTTTAAATTATCTTTGCTGGATCTATTTTTCAGATCAGTTGTTTTTCCAATGAGATATTTCACATTGTTTTCTATTTTTCCATTCTTTTGGTTTTGTTTGATTGTTTCTTGATTTCTCATAGTTATTAACTTCCACTCACTCAATTATAATTTTTATAGAATTATTTTCCTCTGTGAGCTTTTGTATCTCTTTTCCCATTTGTCCACTTTTGTTTTTTAAGTCATTTTTCTTCTCCTTAGTTTTTTGTATTCCTTTTTGCATCGGTCTCATTTCTCTTCCCATTTTCTCCTCTACCTGTCTTACTTGATTTTCAAAATCCCTTTTGAGCTCTTCTATAGCCTAAGACCAATTTTTATTTTTCTCAGAGGCTTTGGATGTAGGACTTTTGACTTTGTAATCTTCTTCCAAGTGTGTGTTGTGATCTTTCTTGTCACCATAGTAACATTTTGTTAACCTATTACTTGATTTTCAATTCTTTATTGAAGTGGGGCTCTGTTTACAGGGTGGAAGGTATAATGTCCTAAGGTTCAGGGATTTTGTGCAGCTGTTTTCAGAGATCTCTCTAGGGATCTAACCATAAGCACTCTTGTCTGACCTGGAACTGTGAGGATATGGCTGTAAGTTCTAGTAAAGAGAACTCCTGTGGGTCGAGATCTCTGGAAGCTGCCATCGCCACCACCATCACCACCATTGCTTCTGTCTCCTGGTTTGCTTATGTCTCAAGGCCCTCTTACTCTAGTGAGACAACCCTTTTCTGCCAACCTTCCAAGTTATCTTTTGTGTCTCTGGGCTGATAAGTCTGGAAATTGTCAGTCCTGCTGCTGATTGATTCCTACTCTGGTACAACAGATTCTTCCTGCTGACCTCCCAAGTTGTCTTCAGTTGGAAAAGTGTTCTACTCCATCTTTTTATGGATTCTGATGTTCTAAAATGTGTTTGTCATTATTTAAAGGAATTTGGAAGGGCTTGGAGGATATCTTGGGAGGGGTCCCTGCCTTCACTACTCCATCTTGGTTCCACTTGATTACGTACATTTTTAAAATGAACAAAACTGGAAATCAAAAGTAATAGAAAAGTCAATAAGGATATTACTGAAATTGATTGAGTAAGGAAGTGACATGATCAGACTGAGTTACAGGAAAAATAATCTTGTCAGTTATGTGGAAAGTGGTTTGGAATGGGGAGAGACTAAGGGCAGTTAGAATAATTAGGATACCATTGTAATACTCTAGATGTAATATATCTAGAACTAGTGACTATGTGAGTAGAGAATGAGACAAATGTGACAGATATTGTTGAGATCAAAATGACAAAATCTGACAACTAACTGGATATAGGGCATGAGGTGTTGAGAATGCATTGAGGCTGCTAACCTCAGTAACTGAAAGGATGATGATACCCTTGATGGTAATATGGAAGTTTGGAAGAAGGATGGATTTTAGGGTGAGAGAAATAACATCATAGAAAATGAAATACAGATTGCAACTCCAACATGCTTGTTCATCCTGTGCAACTCATTCTATCTTAATAGAAACCAAAAGAAGTAGGCTGTTATACACCACTTACTCTAATTCCCTGAAGCAAAGATCCAGATGAGAAGCATCTGTTATAGCTTTAAGGTGATTAGGGACCAGAAGTGGGTATGCACTAAGGAAGGGAAAGGAATTTTTCCAGTGGCACCTGTGCATCCACTGACATGGTTGCCTAAGAAAAATCATGAAATTATAACATACCTGAGGGATCCATGCCTAAATAACAAGGGAGAGGTTGGACACTTCTAGAGTGGGTAGAGTATAATTGTATTACAAACTTCGAATTTGAGCAGGGAAGTTGCAATGCTTACCCATATTTCTACATTCCAATTTTTTGATCATGGACTTTTTAAGTTATATCCCCTGCTCTAGGCCTAGGTGGCCTTCAGAGACCATTAGATGGCAATGAAAAAACAAATTAGATCTGAATTCAGAGAACTTGGAAAAGAGGTCTTTTCATATCCAGATTTATTATTGACTACTTATGTGATATTGGCCAAGTCACTGAAAATACTGGACTTCCATGACTTCTTGTATAAAATGAGAGGGGTGGATTTAATTTTTTTGTATCATGTATCCTTTTAGCAGTCTAGTAAAGGCTATGGTAAAAGGTGAACCCTTCTCAAAAGAATTTTTTGTCAAATGTATACAATAAAATGTATAGCCAAGGATTATAAAGAAAGCCATTATTATATTAAAATATAATTATCAAAATATGTTTTATTGAAGTTCACAAACTATAGGTTAAGAATATCTAAATTAGTCATATTTTAAGTCCCTTCCAGGCCTAGATTCTGTGATTCTAAACTATCCTGAGAAAAAAGTAATTTCACATGGATTTGTAGATCAGATTCTTAGATGAAAGGTAGAGAAAGAATAAGTGAGAAAAAAAAGAAAGGACAGAGGAGGAAATCTTTTAGGATATTGAAAGAAATGATTGAGTTAGCTAATGCTTTTATCATAATCTCTAAAAATTGAACAGTTTAAAAATTTGACTGTACCTACACAATATTCATACAACATAGTTGAAGAATAAAATAAAAAAAACTACTAAGTCCCCAATAGCTACATTCATATAGAATAAAATCACCTAGGAGATTAATTTTTTTAAGAAGAGAGTTTACTAAACAAACTATGTATTTTAGCAACATGTTCCTAGCCAATATACATTAACTCAACAAGCTATCATTGAAAACCTGTACAGGACTGTCCAAAAAGTAGATCATATGGGTATTTCATTAGGGCCAAATATAAATGGGGTGGAGTAAAATAACAGTTTTTTGTATTAATTTCATATACTTTCAAAATACATATATTTTTAATACCAGAAATCACTGTGGTTCCATAGCAAGTAGGCATTTATCTTTTAATGTGTTTACTCTCTTGTAATATAGTGGCAGTTTACAGTCAGAATTATTGTTCTGGTAGGCAATAACAGAGGGGATTTAGAGTGCCAAATATCTTTTATAGACACTGGCTACTAGGGCTAGACAAGTTGAAAATGACATGGGCCCCTGCCATTGAGAAACTTAAATTTTAATTAGAGAGTCAAACCAAACATATGTGAAACAAGGCAAGGGAAAGATGGCAATGACAGCATATGAGTGAATGGTTTGGGTTTCTATTGAAATGACATAAGAAAGGGAAAGATCAGCAGAGGTTGGTGGTTAGTAGCATTTTAGTTTTAGAGCTAGAATAGAATTTAGCACTGAACTAGTCCAGCCATTTAATATTTACAAATGATGAAGCTGAGGCACAGAAAAGAAAGATGACTTCTCAAAAGTCACACAAGAAGGGATAATCTAAAATCTAAAATTGCAAAGCCCTCTGGAAAGCAAAGAAGAAAAGAATGTCATTTTCCCCATATATTCCTGTAACCACTGTTTTCATTTAACCTTTCTATATTCCCTATTCAAGATTAAAAGAAATAAGTTCTACAGTTCTTATAAATGTCTCTTAGGAATAAAATTAAGAGATCAATTTCAATAGAATAATACAGATATTTACCAAATATTCCCCCTTGAGAAGCTTCTTGTAATGAGTGAATTTATACACACTCTAGCTCTAGGAAGAAAGAAAGAAAATATGCATAGAAGGAAGTCAGTTAGAACTCAGATGGGGAGCTCAGATGATCTTGGATAGCTGGGGGACAGAATGAAATTTCTTTCATAGAACCATAGGAAATGGGAGGAAAGAAACAGAAATGTTTTCATCCCTTTTGGCTCCCTCCCCCTATAACTCTCAAGTTGTTGCACTCAATCTTTGACATATAATATCAAGCCTTGCTCACCTGCTGTGTCTCCCTCATATTTCATGCTGTAAAAGTTATGCTGGAATGTTTTATCTTTCCTGATCTGAAGTCCAATGGATATCTCAACATTTTCTCAAAGGTGAATCTATGGATCAAATTGAAGTCAAACTTCAACAGTAATTGTTAACTTCTAGTTAACTGCTGAGCTTTGGATCTGTGTGTGATGAGTTTTGCCTCACCAAAATGCACAAGTGGTATGAGTTAAATGTCTCCTGCCAAACAGCACTTAAGACAAAAGTTCTTAACTTTTTTGACACCATGGGTACCTTTGGCAATCTGATGCAGCTCATGGATCCCTTCTCAGAAAAAAAATGTTTTTGTAGAAAAGACTTAAATCAATTGATGCAAAATGAAGTGAGCAGAACCAAGAAAATATTGTACATAGTAACAGTAATATTGTACAATGATCAACTGTGCATGACTTAGCTATTCTCAGTAATACAAAGATCCAAGACAATTCCAAAGGATTTATGAAGAAAAATAAACCTCAAGAGAAAGAACTGCTGAAATCTGAATACAGATTGAAGCATTTTTTAACTTTATTTTTTTTTTCTGGTCTGTGTTTTCTTTTACAACATGGCTAAAATAGACATGTTTTGCATGATTGTACACATATAATCTACATCAAATTTCTTGCCTTCCCAAGATGGGAGAGGGGAGAGGAGAGAATTTGAAACTCAATTCTTTTTAAATGTTAAATTTTGTTTTTACATATAACTAGAAAATTTAAGTATATATATATATATTTAAAAATGCATTTTAAAAGGCATAAATATAAGATTACAGAGAAATCAATCATATTGAAATAGCTAACAAATTTTTAAAAATTTATGAATCCCAGATTATTAACCTCTACTTTTAAGAATAAGCTTCCTTACTTACACATAATATCTTTTTTGGTCTTTATATTCCATTCTTCTTTTTATGTTGACATATGAAGAAACAGATACCTACTAAGGAATTTCAGAGATAAAAGACCTAGCACTAGGAGAGGCTGACCTTAAAACAAAAAAAGAAACAAAAACCATAGATGGAAAGATGTACCAGCCAATATGTTCCATTACATGCACAAAACATGGCACCATTCTTCCAGTCCTATGACAAAATGTAAAACTTGGGGCTCTTGGAAGTCATCTGGTCCAACCTACTCCTTAATCTTACAAATGAGAAAACTGAGACCCAGACAAACATTACTGAATTAAGATCATAAGGTAGTAATACAAACCCAAATCCTTGTATTCCAAATCAAACATTGTTTCCACACAATTCCATTATAAAAGAGAGTTAAATAAACAGAAGTCTGGGTTTCTGAAATCGGCACCAAAATGTGTCTAATGCTGACTTCTATGGTCACTGAGGTGGCAATCTATCCAGGATGTATAGTGCATCAATGGCTAATTTAATGTTCCCTAGATGTTTCCGGACAGATGTCTCTCTTCTGCAGCCAAAGGATTCAGTGTTAGTAGTAACAACTAGAGTCCCCTGTCAGACACACACACACACACACACACACACACACACACACACACACACACACACCATTTCTCTGTAGGTCTCACTCATCTTAAATCATAGCCATCCTCAGGCTAGCTTAGGCTATCACTGATACAGTCTCAGTTGGGACAATGATACAGTATACTTCCATTGAAATACTGCTTTGATTTATCCTTGATAACATGTCTTATTATAAAGATCTGGATCTATTGCTTAGAACAATGGAGACTAGGATTCACTCACTACTCCTCAGCATAAGAAGCTGATGTAGCATGACCTATATTTAAGATAAATTTAATAAATAAGTCAATATACATGTTTTACTCCATTTCATTGAGAACACTAATGCAGTATTTGAATAAACACTTGAAGATAAGAAATTTCAGCTAATCCTCTATTCCCCCAGCACATTACATATGAATGTACACCTACATGCATGCATGCGGGTAAACTATATATATTTCTCTTCTAACTGCTATGATGAAAGTATGTCTCTGTCTCTGTCACTCTCTCTGTCTCTGTGTCTCTATCTCTGTCTCTTTGTCTCTCTCTCTCTCTCCTTCTACCTCTTTCTCTCCTCCTTTACTCCATCTTTCCTCTCCCTCTTTCTCTCTCCTCTTCTCTTTTCTTCTTCTCTTTTTTCTCTCTCTGTTTCTGTGTGTGTGTGTAGATAGATAGATAGATATAGATATAGATATATAAAGTTTGAGGTAGGGATAGGATGAGAGGTAGAGTCATACCTCTTTCTCTCCTCCTTTACTCCATCTTTCCCTCTCCCTCTTTCTCTCTCCTTCTCTTCTCTTTTCTTCTTCTCTTTTTTCTCTCTCTGTTTCTCTCTGTGTGTGTAGATAGATAGATAGATATAGATGTAGATATATAAAGTTTGAGGTGGGGATAGGATGAGAGGTAGAGTCATACCTCTTTCTCTCCTCCTTTACTCCATCTTTCCTCTCCCTCTTTCTCTCTCCTTCTCTTCTCTTTTCTTCTCTTTTTTCTCTCTCTGTTTCTCTCTCTGTGTGTAGATAGATAGATATAGATGTAGATATATAAAGTTTGAGGTGGGGATAGGATGAGAGGTAGAGTCATACCTCTTTCTCTCCTCCTTTACTCCATCTTTCTCTCTCCCTCTTTCTCTCTCCTCTTCTCTTTTCTTCTCTTTTTTCTCTCTCTGTTTCTCTCTCTGTGTGTAGATAGATAGATAGATATAGATAAGATATATAAAGTTTGAGGTGGGGATAGGATGAGAGGTAGAGTCATAGGTGAGGATAGAGTCATAGTCTCATAGATTTAGAACTGGAAGGGAATCTTAGAAGGTGTGTAGCCCAACCCTCTTGGTTTATAGATGAGGAAATTAAGAATCAGGAAGGAGACATGCCCAAAATCACACAGCTAATAAATGCCAAGGTAAGACTTGAACCAGGTCTTTTAATTCAAACAACACATTTTCCATGACATCATGCTTTGGATATCAAACTTGGTCTTGCAGGGGAGAAGTGATAGAAGAACATATAAAGACACAGTATCATTTCTCTTATCTTCACTAGCTGCTGATGATATAGGAGATAGAGTATCTGGTCAGAAGCCATAAAGACTTGAGTTCAAATCCAATTTCAAACACTTACTAGAAGTATGATCCTGGAAAGTCACTTAACTCTGTCCTTCATCTATAAAACAGATAATAATAGCACTTATTTCCCAAGGTTGTTGTGAAGATCAAAGGAGATAATAATTGTCAAGAGCTTAGCACAGTGCCTAATATAGATGCTATTTAAATGTTAACTATTATTATTAATTAAAACTCAGACTTCTAGTCTCTTGATACCTCCTCTATAAGTTATCTCAAAAAATTCTCCCCTTAAAATGCAAGAAATTGGCCAAGGTCTTGATATTTAAAGTTTCAGATCCTCTGTAGCAGACAATAGAGGTAAGGTATGAGGGGTCAAGTACATCAGTACTAATAATCATCCTATTTACTAGTATTGGTGTTTTCTCAGAAATTTTCTTTTACATTAATTTCAAATGACAGCAAATTTTCTTCCTGAACCTCTAAATGCTTTTCTAAAGAAATTGCTATCAAGATAGTAATGAGGTAGGACAACTGGGCTTAAAGAAAGGAGACTGGGATTCTTAAAACCCTTATCTGCTACAAACTATTTGGCTTTAGCTTGGATAACTTCTTTAATCTTTGCAATCCTCCGTTTCCTTAGATGCAAAATAATAGTTGGACTAGATGATCTACAAAATCCCTTCATTTCCAACAATATATAGTCATAAAGACTCTCAGTTCTGTAATAATAATAATTCCAATAACAACTTATTTGGATATAATTCTTTCAGACTTAAAAAAAGTACAGATGTCTCAAAAGTTTTAATGATATTTTAAACTACACATTTGCCCATAATTATTGTTCCTAAGAATCTGACCCAGGATTCAAATCCAAATTCTTGATAAAGACCAGTAAAAAGATACCACTTTAAAAGGAGTATATAAGGGTATTCAGGAGGACTAGAACCTTTGGTATGAGAATTTATCAAACCCTTTTTAGAGCGGTTCATCAACCTTCAATGTTCATCCGATTCACCCAACTCTTATCAGTGATTCCAAGAAGTTGTATTATATGCATCAGCAACAACCCCAGTAAAACATTTCAACAGATAGGCTAAACCAGTTTGAAGGTAACCCCTGGGTCACAAGCCTATTAATGAGTTGGGGAATTCTGCTTGAAGCAGGTGAAGACTTTGACTGGTGGAATAGACATATGAGAACACTTATTTAATGGGCATGAAGGCAGCAGAAACAGACTTTGTGGATCTCTTAGAGCTTGGTCAAACATCAGAGACACCAAGGTCATCCACTAGACCATTACCAGTCTTCCTGACCTTTGTCCTGCCACTGGACTTGGATAATGCAGGAAGAGAAAGTGAGGCTGACAACTTTGTGCAATTCTGCCTCATTTAAATCCAATTCACACACAAGTCAAGACATCACCTTGTGATGTAAATTGGTTCTTTTTGAAAACAAAGGACAAACAACAACAGCTGCTAAAAAGGAGCCGCTAAGTCAAAGGGGTTAAAGGCATGCTCCAGCCAGCAGGGCCAACACAGAGCTCAAAATAGATTCTACACCTCTTGATCTCTTCTCAGACACTGCAACAGAGCATTTTGCCTTGATTAATTTAATTAACCCATTTAATTTTATTAATTCACACTTCTCCCTTAAAGCAGAGGGCTAGAGGGAACACAAGCAAGTATCCAGGTAAGATATTGCTGCAGGCAAGCATGAGTTAAATCAGGAGTTGACAACCTATGAAATACAAGCTGTTGCTGGTACCCAAGCCAATTTAAATTGGCACATGGGCAGGTTGTCACAAGAAGAGCTGCAGCTAAACTCAAAAATTGGTGGCAGGTACATTTTTCCCTCCCCACTTGTAATCACTTCCTTTCTGTTCCCTCTCTGCTTCAAAGTTAATGATGGCTAGGCTGTGATCTGAGTTTTCCCTATCTCCATATCCACCCCAGCACTCAAAAGCACACTTTTTTTTTCTTTTTGTTATAATTTTAGTATTTAATTTCCCCCCAGTTATATGTAAAAACAATTTTTAATTTTTCCTTTTAAGACTTTGAATTCCAAATTTTCTCCCTTCCTCCCTTCCTACCGCCCCCTCATTGAGAAGGCAAGCAATTCAATATAGGTTATACATGTGTAGTCATGCAAAATACAAAAGCATACTTCTAATCAGCAGAGAGGAAAAATTAGTCAGTCAGACACTTGGCACCTTACTTTTTAAAAGGTTGCTGATGCTGAGTTAAATATTGCTGAGCAACACCAGATTTCTTCCCCATATTCTCTCTCTTAATCCCTTCCTTAGTCAATCGAATAGTTGGATTTGGTTACTAGAAAGGAATGCTAGGATCATAAGACTAAAGGGAAACTCAAGGCTTCATTTAGGTTATTACATATCAATTCCTTCAGTATCCTATAAGCAAGTAAGCAATAGGATACTTTGTGGATCTATTGGACTGGACCTGTGTTTTCATCACTGTGAGGAACTCCCAAAGAGAAGCTCTTTTCTCACCAAAGCCAGTTGTCTCTCAGATTTTGTAATGGAGTTTCTAAAGTGTAAACAATTTTACTAGTGTACACCAGTCATTCATATGCGATCACGATGAACTGAAAAATCAGCTTATTAAATTGGAAGACATAGAGAGCTGATTTAGAGGCAATGGTGGGGTCAGTGGGAAATGGGAAACAAGACGTAAATAATTGGGATATCTTCAAGAGGCCAAACTAAGAAGAACAGGCCAAACAGTGGGATCCCCCACTGCAGCTAGGAGCTGCAATGGATAGAGCATTAGGACTGGAATTAGGAAAACCTGACCGATTCTCACCTGAGACACTATGTGATCCTGGGCAAGTCACTTTGTCTATTTATCAGTAAAATGGAGATGATAACAATTGTTGTAAGGATCAAACACAGTGCTTAGTACACAGTAGATGCTTAAAAATGCTGATTCCCTTTTCTAGATAGAAGTTAGGAAAGGAATGCTCAGATCCGGGGGGGTGGGGGGGGGGAGGAGAAGGGAGGAAGGAATGGCAATAAATCTAAAGGAAGAATGAGGCTTTATGTCCCTTTCTTTCCTACTTGATACTTATTTCCTAGAAGCAACACATGACACTCAAATGGGTTTTTATTTTGTTCCAACCTGTGATTTTATTATTGGATAGATAAAAGTACTGATAAGGAATCTTCCTTTACCAATGCAGATCTCTAACTGTTCTGTAGCTCAGTCTCAGACAGTTATCCAGGGCACAGGAATATTACATGGCTTGTTCCTCATCAGAGTCAGTATGAATTAGAAATGGATTTGAACACATGTTTTCCTGACTCTGAGAGCAACTCTCTATTCACTATGATTTGCTGCCTCTCTACTATGAGCAAAGCTCTATTTTTAAGATAATTGGGGTTAAATGACTTACCCAGAATCACACAGTTAATAAATAAATATCTGATGCCAAATTTGATCTCCTGACTCTGACTCCATCACTGTGGCACCTCTATTTTAAAATTTCTATTAAATAAAATCATAGAATCTCAGAGTCGGAAAAAACTTCACAGACCTTCTAACCTGACAAATACCTGGCTAAGAATCCTTTCTACAAAAACTTTCCAAAGTTAACATCCACCCTCTATTTTAAGACTAGCCATTACTGCTCAAGGTCATTCTACTTTCAGACACATCTATTGCATTTCCTTTACCCTGAATCCACATTTCCACAACTTTTGCCCATTATTTCTAGTTTACTTTTCTAAGGAAGTTTTTTTTTTCCACTTAATGATATTTTATTTTCTTTTCCCAATTATATATAAAGATAGTTTTCAATATTTATCTTTGTAAGATTTTGAACTCCAAATTTTTCTTCTTCCCTCCCTTTCTTTCTCCAAGACAGAAAGCAATGTAATAGAGGTTATACGTGTACAATCATGTTAAACATATTTTCACATTAGTCATTTTGTGAAAGAAGACGCAGAACAAAAGGGAAAAACCACAAGAAAGAAAAATATCAAAAAGGAAAAAAGGGAAAACATGCTTTGATCTGTATCCAGACTCCAATTCTTTCTCTGGATAGAGTCAGCAATTTTCATCAAGTATTAGAATTGCCTTAGATCATTTCATTGCTGAGAAGAGGTAAGTCTATCATGGTTGATCATCATACAATGTTGCTGTTACTGTGTACTATATTCTCTTGGTTCTACTAATTTCATTTGGCATCAGTTCATGTAAGTCTTTTCAGATTTCCTAAAATCAGCCTGTTCATCATTTTTATAGAATATAGCATTCCATTACATTCATATAATATAACTTGTTCAGCCATTCCCCAGCTGATGGGCCTCCACTCAGTCAGTTCCTTGCTACTACAAAAAAGCTGCTATAGATATTTTTGTACATGTTGTTCCTTTTTCTTTTTTTCATGATCTCTTTGGAAAACAGACCCAGTAGAGACTGCTGAATCAAAAGATATATACATAGTTTGATAGCTCTTTGGACATAGTTCCAAATGGCTCTCCAGAATGGTTGGATCATTTCCAACTCCACCAAAAATATATTCATGTTCTAGTTTTCCCATACCCCTCCTACATTTATCATTATCTTTTCCTGTCATCGTAGCCAATCTGAGAGATGTGTAGTGGTACTTCAGAGTTGTCTTAATTTGCATTTCTCTAATCAATGTGTGATTTAGAATATTTTTTCATGAGATTAGAAATGGCTTCAATTTCTTCATCTGAAAATGGTCTGTTCATATTCTTTGATCATTTATCAATTGGAGAATGGCTTGAAATCATCTTTTTTTTCCCCCCAAAAAATTGGTTTCCTTTGTAACCCTATGTATTTAATTTTATCCATTAAAAAATATATTATTCTGGAGACAGCTAGGTAGATTACTGGAACTGAAGTCCGGAGGACCAGTCTAACCTCAGACATTTATTAACTGTGCGACCCTAAGCAAGTCACATAACCTTGATTGCCAACAAAAACAACCATGGAAAAAAACACACATTATTCTGAGAAAGAGTATTCTTCCAATTATTTTAAAACATTAAAAGCATTTCATATTAATAGTTTTTAACCTAATCTGGGGCCTGTGAACTTGTTTTTCCTAAAAAAAAAAAATATAATTATGTTTCAAAAATAATTGGTTTCCTTTGCAGTTATATGCATTTCATTTTATATGTTACACACATAATTCTGAGGAGTCCATAGGCATTGACAATCTGCCAAGGAGTGCACAAAACCAAAAAGGTTAAGAAATCCTGCTCTGGGGCTAAGATGAGCAGGTCTAATCTGTCTACCACACAACAATCTTTCTAATGCTTGGAGATAACAATCTTGTCCCACTTAAGTCTTTGCTTCTCAAGGCTATAAATACTTAATTCTTTCCATTCTTTCTTTTATGACATGATTCTGAAGCCTTTTGATATACTAGACTACCTCCTCTGGAGCTCATCCAAGTCCTTCCTAAAATGAGGCAACTAGAATTGAACACTTTAACTAGGACAGAATCAGAGGAACTATTCCATCCCTAGTTCTGACCCCTATGTCCCAAAACATTTTAAGCTTCACAGAGTGCTTTTCTCTTATTATAACCATATAAGATGCACAATGAAAATACTACTAATATTCTACTTTTACGTTTATAAATATAAATATAAAATGCTACTTTTCATATGAGAAAAGTAAAATTTAGAACAGTCACATGCCTTAACCACAGGCACAAAGTTAAAAGGAATCAGAATTGAATTTGAATCTAGCCTTCTTATTTTAAATTGTGTGGTCTTAGGGGCAGCTAGGTAACACAGTGGATTGAGCACCAACCTGGAATCAGGAGGACCTGAGTTCAAATGCAACCTTAGAGACTTTCTAGTTATGCTACCATGAGCAAGTCACTTAATCCCATTGCCTCCACAAATAAATGAATGAATGAATAAATAGTGGTCTCTTCCCTGAAAAGGCCCCAGCAAAACAATAAGAAGAGTCCATTTCTGGACCCAAGCTTTCTCCAAATTTATAGTTTAAGGAAGTGATGGGGGGGTGGGGAGGTGAAGGGGAGGAAAGAAGTAACAAACACATTGGCCCACTGCTTACCATCTCTAGGATGAATGAGCAAAATAGTTAGAACAGAGTAGTATATGTATGGCAATGAAGGAGTTCAACTAAACTGTTCTCTGAAGTAACATGCTTGTTTCAGGGAGCAAAAACAACCAGCCATCCTCCCCCAAAGCAGGGAGGGAAGTCATATGTCCATTCTGTGGGTGGTCTCTTCAGATATCCCACAGGGTTGGCCATATGCTGGTTTTGAGCTAGATTACAGTCCCCAGAACCACAGGACTTCAGGACATTGGCACAGTAACCTACCTAGAAATGGTGAGAGAGAGACAAAGACAGAGACAGAAACAGATAAAGAAAGAAAGAGACAGAGAGACACACACAGAGATAGTGAGAGAGACAAAGTCAGAAAGACAGAGACAGAGACAGAGACAGTAAGTGATGGAGACAGAGAAGGAGAGAGAGAACAGAGAAAGACACATAGAGAAACAGAAACAGAGAAAGAGACAGAGAGAGAAAGAGAGACAGAGACAGAGAGAAAGAAAGAGAGAGAGACAGAGACAAAGACAGAGAGAGAGACAGAGGCAGAGACACAGAGAGAGAGACAGACAAAGGCAGAGACAGAGAGTGATAGAATCAGAGGAGAGGGAGAGAATAGAAAGAGAGAGAGACAGAGAGAGAGAGAGACAGAGAGAGACAAAGTCAGAAAGACAGAGACAGAGAGACAGAGACAGTAAGTGATAGAGATAGAGAAGGAGAGAGAGAGAACAGAGAAAGACACATAGAGAAAGAGAGATAGAGAAAGAGAGAGAGAGAGAGAGAAAGAGAGAAGGAGAGAGAGAGACAGAGAGTCAGAGAGAGACAGAGACAGAGGAGAGAGAGAGAGAGAGAGAGAGAGAGAGAGAGAGAGAGAGAGAGAAAGGCAGAGAGACAGAGACAGACAGAGACAGAGAGTGATAGAATCAGAGGAGAGGGAGAGAACAGAAAGAGAGATAGAATCACAGGAGAGGGAGAGAGAGAGAACAGAGAAAGATACATAGAGAAAGAGACAGAGAGAGAGAGAGAGAAGAGAGAGAGAGAGAGAGAAAGAGAGAGAGACACAGAAAGAGACAGAGAGTCAAAGAGAGACAGAGACAGAGGGAGAGAGAGAGAGAGAGAGAGAGACAAAGGCAGAGAGACAGAGACAGACAGAGACAAAGAGTGATAGAATCAGAGGAGAGGGAGAGAACAGAGAGAGAGAAAAAGAGAGAGAGAGAGAGAGAGAGAGAGAGAGAGAGAGAGAGAGAGAGAGAGAGAGAGAGAAAGAGAGAGAGAGAAAGAGAGAGAGAGAAAGGGAGACAGGGTTTGTTCAATAGCTTTCCAAATGTAAGTTCATGGCTGCTTGAAGAGAAAGAACAACAGGAAAATGGGGGAAAGCAAGCCTCTATCTAGAACCAGAGGGGAAAGAAGCCCACAAAAGGAATAATTATTTATATAACACCTAGTCACTTTAAGTTATTTCATTAGATAGTCACAATTCTGAAATTTTGTATATTTTCCCCATTCCCTCATTTTGAGGAAACTGAGACAAAAAGGACTTTAAGTCACATGACTAGTAAATGTCACATTTGAATTCAGATGAGGACAGGTCCACAATTCTATGCACTGTGATTGAATGAAGGACAGATACTTAAGTAAGAGATGTTAATGAGCAATTTTGGCACCCTGGTTTTAAAATATTTTCTCAAATCAGCTATTTAGGGGAGACCCTGATACAGATCTACAGAGCTGAGAGACTCTGGGACACCAGAAATATTGAGGAAAGAATTGAAGTCACTATGATTGCTATTGAGAAAAGTGCTATCAAGGGAAGAGAAATGTAAGCCTGGGGAGGAACTTACATGATATGTTGGTATCAAGAAGTAGGGAGAATGGGCAACATGCTACCTAGTGTTTTATTAACTTAACCATCTGGCCTTGCTAACTGGATTCTGTGCCACCGAAGGAATGAAAGTGATAAATAAATTTAGCAAATTTGAAATTTATCACATCTTTTAAAGTAATTAATTAAATGTTTTGTGTTCTTTAAATTTTGGTGCCATGTAACAAAGCCCAGATCACCTCATCCTAGTTACTGTTCTGTATGTGACTTCTCTCTCCCTACCCACAATAGTCTAGGAAGATCAGAATCTTTGTTCAGCCAAACATATCTTTGTTGGTAGAAAGCCAGGAGTACAAAAAGTCCCCATAAAGCTGCCCGTGAAGTTGGAGACATCTCTTTCAGGAGACTGGAACTTTTTTTTTTTTCTCATCTCAGGTGTGATTTTGAAGGAACCAAGGAACCAATAAAAGATCTCTTTACTTCACATTAAACAGCACTACACAAAATCTGGAAAGACATGAGAACCCTTTTCTCATAACATTTTCCCCAAAAGGCCCAGGATTTACTAATGGTCATTCTTTTAAAAAAAAATTTTAATTTTAAAAGTTGCTTTTTAAATTTTAAATTTTTATTTATTTATTTATTTTGCTATTGGGCATTCTTATTTATACCTAGCTAGAATGAACTGAAAAAAAGCAAAGTTCTGAAATTTCAGATAGTTTCCCAGAAATCCCTAAGCATGGAAAAACCCATAGCGTGCCATTATAACTATTACCCTATCTTAGACACAACACTGGTAACAAATGATCAAATAAGGAGACACATTGGTATAGTGTAGACACATTGGATTTAGAGCATTAAGACTTAGCTCTACTGCTTAATAACTTCTAATGAAGAAAAAATCCTCAGTTTCCTTACCTGTAGAAGAGGTGATTTCTAAGAACTTTCCAGTTGTAAATCTATTGTCTTAAGCAAGCAACAAATATATCAAATGGGAAATAAAAATTCTTTCTTTCTTTTTTTTTTTTTTTTTTTTTGGTTAAGTGATTCACTTAGGATCATAAAATTAGTAAATATCTGTGATAGCATTGGAATTCAGATCCTCCTGATTCCAGGGCCAGTACTCTTTCCAGAAAACCACCTAGCTACCCCTAATAATTGCTTTTAAAATGTTAGCTCTCTAACTGGCTCTCAGTGGCAATTGAGCATCCAATGTATGCCTCAGTTTTTAGCTAGGGTTCTTTCTGAGTGTAAGGAATGAACTAGTAATTTAGAGCTGTGTTTCTTAAACTTTTTCCTTTTCCAACCAAAAAGATTTTGCATGATCCTGAGTATATAGGTATGTATGATAGGAATACAAATCAAACATTTACTAAAAATAAATCATAAAGAAATTTATTTTAAAATAATTCTTTGGCATTCATATAATTTTATTATTAAAGATGAAAGCAAATTTGCTTACTAATAAAAAGGATGTGCTTATTTTTTATATAAAGATTTAAATAATGGGGGAATATTTGATACCTTTTACTGTTGCCAAATTCTTCATGATCCCCTCACATTCAGTTACATGATCCCATATGGGGTAGTGACCCAGTTTAATAAATTTTAATCTAGGGGATTATTTCACCAAAAACCAATGAGCCACAGTTTGAAGACTAGAATAATATATTGCTAATTGAATTTTTCTTAAATTCTATAGCAACAGAAAGACAGAATCACAATGGATTCCACAGTCTTTATCCAAAAATGCCATCTCAAATGGATTATTATCTGCAGAGAAACCATGAAAATAGAGGAAAGGTATAGAGATCCCTTTAGAGGAGATAAATTTTATCTTTTGGTTTTGCATTTTATGATCTTCTGTTTTATCTCTTAAATAAATTGTCTTTATCCTTCCAACAGTGCCAAAGAGTTTAGCATCCCAGAGAGAAGAGGTTAAATAACTAGAGATCATTAACAATGGAAGCTATGCATACAAATCTCAGATTTGTTTCTATTGTCTCATACTTTACAACAAATAAACAATTTGTCCCCGTTAGTCATAAGGATTAGCCAAGAGAGTTACCAAAAGAAAAAGATAAAAGATAAAAGACAAAATAGTAATTTGCTGCCAGAAAGTACAGAGAATGAGAAAGGGTTTTGTTTTTTATTTTGTTTTGTTTTGTTTGTTTGTTTTCGTGACCTGGATGGAGTATGCTATGCTTGCTCTTCTTCCAGCACCAATTAATAGCTATGTTTCGCAAGTACAAAGCATGACTTGGTATCCATCCCAGGGCAGAGGAAAAAAAAAAAAAGTGGAGATTTCTCTTCAGGATTATGAAGGAGAATGAAATTGTTCTTAAAAGAAGGGGAAAGTGAAGTAAGGAAGTAAAATAAAGAAGTAAAAAAAAAAGATATTACAAAATAGAAGGGAATTCTAACCCATGTCATGACGTTGTAGAATATAAGATTAAGATTTAGAGAATGAAAGAAATATCAAAGAACAAAAGAGCACTGAAAATTTGTAGTGCTATATAATAAATGTGAAGCTTTTCCTATGAGGAGATAAAGGAGAAGACCAGTCTATCTTGAGAAAAAACAGCCCCTGGTGATCCAAGGAATTATGATGTGATATCAAGAGAAAGATCATTGAATAATAGTCAGAAAAATAAGAGAAGACTAGTGGGCATCAGTGACTCCCTGGAGAGGGGTCTGGCAGCTACTTGCCAACCTGACATAAATGACAGACAGTATGTATCTAAAATATGGATAGAGAGCCTCCTGAGTCCTGTGAAAGCTGATGTATATTACCTACTTCTGATGATTCATGTGAGGACAAAGTAAATTATTGGAAGAAACTTAGAAAGCATGGCTAAGGATTATGAAGTCCTGGGCACAAAAATGAAGATCTTGAGGATACAGATGGTATTTTCATTATTGCTGCCAATTAAAGGCAGGGGATTCAAAAGAGACAGGCAAGTTTGAGAAATGAACAACTGGTTACAAAAATGTTGTTTAAATGGAGTTTAGATTTATGGACTATGATGGACCTTCAAAATGAAATGGAATATGTAGGGGAAAAAATATATATATATACACATATATGTGTATATATATATATTATATATATATATATAGAGAGAGAGAGAGAGAGAGAGAGAGAGAGAGAGAGAGAGAGAGAGAGAGAGAGAGAGATTTAGGACTGGAATTTTGTTTTAAGTAATTATACCTGATTCAAAAGGAACATTATAGGTAAAAGAGGGAGTACAATTATATATTACAAAATATATGTGTGTGTGTGTGTGTGTGTGTGTGTGTGTGTGTGTGTGTGTGTGTGTGAAGAAATCCCATAATAAACAACATTTGGAAAACTATGAAAATAATAAAAGTACTTTAAAAAATAAAAAATAATAATACATATAGTATGTGAAAATGTATGTATATATACACATATTTTATAGAATGCTAAAACATATGAAGAAGAATTAACTTAGGAGTAAAGGAAAGATGATAGACTCATAGGATAGGTTTAGAGATCAATGGAACTTTACAAGCCATCTAATGTTCTAACATAATGTTATGATGAGAAATTCAAGTATATGGATTCTCTGATTCCTTCTTTTGTCTTATACTATTTCCTCTTTGTCTTTTTCTTTCTGTCTCTGTCTCTCTTTCTCTCTGTCTCAGTCTTTCTGTCTCTCACCCCCCCAAACTAATAAATTATGACTTCCTTTAATGATATTTTCATTCACCCCAAAATGAAGAAAGCAACAAGAAGAACTACAGCTCAGTCTCTGATTCTAACCACCCAAAAGTAACTGCTGAGAAACTAGGCATTGACGTATACTTAACACCATACACCAAGATAAGGTCAAAATGGGTTCATGACCTAGGCATAAAGAATGAGATTATAAATAAATTGGAAGAACATAGGATAGTTTACCTCTCAGACCTGTGGAAGAGGAAGGAATTTATGACTAAAGAAGAACTAGAGATCACTATTGACCATAAAATAGAAAATTTTGATTATATCAAATTGAAAAGGTTTTGTACAAACAAAACAAATGCAGACAAGATTAGAAGGGAAACAATAAACTGGGAAAACATTTTTACAGTCAAAGGTTCTGATAAAGGCCTCATTTCCAAAATATAGAGAAAACTGACTCTAATTTATAAGAAATCAAGCCATTCTCCAATTGATAAATGGTCAAAGGATGTGAACAGACAATTCTCAGACGAAGAAATTAAAACTGTTTATAGCCATATGAAAATATGCTCCAAATCATTATTAATCAGAGAAATGCAAATTAAGACAACTCTGAGATACCACTACACACCTGTCAGATTGGCTAGAATGACAAGGAAAGACAATGCGGAATGTTGGAGGGGATGTGGGAAAACAGGGACACTGATACATTGTTGGTGGAATTGTGAATATCCAGCCATTCTGGAGAGCAATTTGGAACTATGCTCAAAAGTTATCAAACTGTGCATACCCTTTGATCCAGCAGTGTTTCTACTGGGCTTATACCCCAAAGAGATACTAAAGAAAGGAAAGGGACCTGTATGTGCCAAAATGTTTGTGGCAGCCCTGTTTGTAGTGGCTAGAAGCTGGAAAATGAATGGATGCCCTCAATTGGAGAATGGTTGAGTAAATTGTGGTATATGAATGTTATGGAATATTATTGTTCTGTAAGAAATGACCAGCAGGATGAATACAGAGAGGATTGGCGAGACTTATATGAACTGATGGTGAGTGAAATGAGCAGAACCAGGAGATCATTATATACCTTGACAACGATACTGTTTGAGGATGTATTCTGATGGAAGTGGATCTCTTCAATAAAGAGAGCTAATTCAGTTTCAATTGATCAAGGATGGACAGAAGCAGCTACACTCAAAGAAAGAACACTGGGAGATGAATATAAACTGCTTACATTTCTGTTTTTCTTCTCGGGTTATTTATACCTTCTAAATCCAATTCTCCCTGTGCAACAAGAGAACTGTTTGGTTCTGCACACATATATTGTATCTAGGATATACTATAACCTATTTAACATATAAAGGACTGTTTGCCATCTGGGGGAGGGGGTGAGGGAGGGAGGGGAAAAATCGGAACAGAAGTGAGTGCAAGGGATAATGCTGTAAAAAATTACCCTGGCATGGGTTCTGTCAATAAAAAATTTTTTTAAAAAGTAACTGCTGAAACAATAGGGATTTTTTTAGTATGATTAATCCATCATGAAGTTTGTAATATAGAAAAAGATGGGAAAGATGACTGAGTGATTGTGGATAAGCCCAGCTTTCCAACACAATCTCAAAACAATGTTAAATACACATAATAAAGAAGCAACAACAAGGACCAAAAATTAATAATTATAATAAATAAGAGGTAAGAGTGAAGAAATCCTCACAGGAAAAACCTCACAGGAAAACTATGAAAAGGATGAAAGAAATGAGTAAACAAAAAGAAAATATTTGAATAAATTCTATGGGGTAAAAGGAAGCCAGAAGAAAAAAACAAAGCTAAAACAACAACTCTAACATTAGAAAAGAAAAAAGAAATCATTTAAAAACACCTTTAAAGTGATTTAAAAGCACAAAAGTATAAAATAAGATCTGTCATCTATGAGTTTTAAAATAAGATTAGTGAAGAAAAAATTTAAAAGATGAATACCAGAATCAGTAACTTAGAGAAAGAAGGCAGTATAGCCTAAGGAAAAAAGTGGCTCAAGTTGAAAGAAAAAAATACAGAAGGGAAAGAATAAACATAGCATTTTAAATTTAAACTAGAAGATTTTAGATTTTTACCCAAATCAAAAAAGTGGAAGATGGGATTTACAGATTCCATAGTATGGCAACAGGGTATAAACATGTTTGATTGATCCACAGATATAGTCATTGAGTTCTAAAAGTTAACAAAAGAGAAAGAGAGACACACACAGAGAGATCAGAGAAATGGAGAGAATGTTGTATGCAATTGGGAAAAAAACAATACCCACATTTGAAAATATCAATTTGATGTGTGCAACTACTCAAAAATAATTCAAAATGAAATAAGAGACTAGAATGTTATAAAATGGGGAGTGGAGGAGGAAATTCACTTATCTCTGAAAAATTATCTGTTGCACAAAATTGTACATACTACAAAATGAGAAAAAATGGTTCTGTAGTGATGTGAGGCAATATAATTCTTAATGTTAAAAAATCTGGAATGAACATGCAAATTGCCAAAACTGAGGAAACTTAACAAGGTAATCTAGAATTGAGAGCAATGCCTAATGTGATGACTCAATGTTTATAGAGTCATGATATAAAGAGGTGCTAAGTATATGAGTTAGTAATAGGTAGTAAGTAGAAAAAGCAAAACAAATCTAGAATACAAGTCTTCTTTTGCCAGCAAATATTTTCACAAAAAAAGGAGATAGTTTCTTTAAATAATAAAAACATTCAACAACTTTTATATATAAAACCATGACAATCAAGCCCAAAATATAACATTAAGAAAATTTACATAATTTCCTATGCAATGGTCATCAAAAACACAAAGGATTTGAGGAATAAGATAAAATTTCTTCAAAAGGGAACAGGTAGAATGAAATAATCTGGAGGACTGAAAGGGAAAAAAGGAAGTTAAAGAAGTGAGATAGTAGCTTTTAAAATTAGAAGCCAATAAAGGAAGCTAAACAAACACAGTAAAGAAATAGGGAGAGGGGGAAATGATTCCTAAGTCATATCCTAATATGGATTACATGGAGTAAGGCTCTGTGTGTGTGTGTATTTGTGTGAGGATGTGTATATGTACATGTATGTATACACACATGTATGTATAGATGTAGGGGCAGCTGAGTGGCAGAGTAGATAGAGAACTGGAATTTGGATTTAGGAAAATTCGTCTTTTTGAATTAAAATCTGACTTTAGACACTTACTAGTTGTGTGACCCTGGGCAAGTCACCTAGTTCTGTTTGCATCAGTTTACTCATCTATAAAATGAGATAAAAAATAAAATGGAAAACCACTCTAGTATCTTTGCCAAGAAAACCCTAAATGGGATCACAAAAATTTAGATATTGAACCTTGTCTCTGAACAACTGAACAAAATGCTTGTGTGTATGTAGGGTAAAATATAATCCTGGCATCTGCCTTTGGTATGAGTGGGAAAAGAAATTCAATAGATGAGTCATTAAGATTTAATTGCTACAAGGAAGGTACATTTTATTTGTGGCTTGTGTGGTGGTAGGGGAGAGTACAAAAGTAAGATTGGATTGTTAACAAACAAAACAAGCAAAACAGTATCTTTGGTGATAAAACATGAGGGAAAAATAATTGAGTGGCATCTAATGAAGAGGAAAACAAATAACAATTAACAAAAATCTCAAATAAATTTGTTTTCTTAATAATTGGGGAGTTCCCTCTAATAATGTGATTTATTCATGCTTGTTGATTCTGCATGACTTTCATTCATCTCTTCCCAAAAGTTTGCTAATTGGGGTCTACCTAAAAGTGCTAGAAATTTCTCTCATTTTTCCTGCCATGGAAAAGGATTGTGAAGAACATGCTGACCATTTAAGTGTAATTCTTGACTCTCCCCATGTGACCAGTCCATCTTCTCTTTCTGACATTAAATTACTTGATGACATTCTTTACTTTTCAGAGTTCCTCTTTGGTGACATGCTGCAGCTGCTCACATTTTCCTTGCATCTTTCCATTGCCCTCTGTGTAATGATCATTTCTAATTCTTCAGGATATTCCATCATTTAACTCTTTAGTACTCTAGGCAATTTTTTAAGACTATGTAAATTGCTAAAATGTTGAAACCTCCATTAGTAGAGGGAATTTCCTCAGTCAATGAAATCATAAGTCCAGACCTTATCCCCAGGGACAAGAAGAGATTAAAAAAAAAAAAAGATAACTACATATGACTCAGCATGAGACAATCATAATGGGTGACAGTGAGAAGGCTAAACTTTTTAACCATTTTATCATAAACATATACGTATATATGTAATTTTTCCTCTTTTTTATCTTCTAAGAAAATAATTACCTTTGAACTAGAAAAGATAGAAGAAAAATACTCAGCAAGAAATAGAAACTTAAAATAAGTGAAGAGACTATCAGGAATCATTTGGCTTCCCTCAATGTATTCATGTCACCAGACTCAGGAAGAATTACATTCTAGAATACTGAAAGAAATGGCCAATGCAATTTCTAAGTCAATGTCCTAGTGTCATCTGAAAGATCTTGAAGAAGAAAAAGGATGTCCCAGGCCAAAAGAAGGGAAAATGTTGTTCTACTTCTCAAAAATGAAGAAAGTGATCTCTGTAAACTATAGACCATCAATTTTGAGCTCTATTTTGGGTGGGGGAAGGGAGAGAGGCAATCTAGATTACATCTATTTAGAGATAGTTTTAGAAAGGGATGCAATAAGAAAGGCACATCATCAGACATAGCCAATGTGGGATTTTTTTTTTTTTACTGATCTACAGAGATTTTGCTGGGAGATATGCAGCTATGTGTTTTTGGTTTGGCTTTATTTTTAATTGTTCAATGAGAGAAGAGAGGGGAATAGCTTAATAAAAGTTAGTAAGATAGCTACTTGTATCAGGCATTTGTATTTCTTTAAATCTTGCTCTAAATTTCACATAATATTTAACTATACCTTTCTTTTTTATAGGCATACATATTTATACAATTATCTTTTTTTAATTAAAGCTTTTTATTTTCAAAACATATGCATGGAGAATTTTTTTCAACATTGACCCTTGCATAGCCTTGTGTTCCAAATTTTCCGCTCCTTCCTCCCACTCCCTTCCCTAGATGGCAAGAAATCCAATATATGTTATACATGTTAAAATATATGTTAAATCCAATCTATGCATATATATTTATACAGTTATCTTGCTGCACAAGAAGAATCAGATGAAAAAGGAAAAAAATGAGAAAGAAAATAAAATTCAAGCAAACAACAACAAAAGACATGAAAATGCTATATTGTGATACACAATCAGTTCCCACAGTTTTCTCTTTGGGTGTAGATGGCTCTCATTATCACAAGGTCATTGGAACTGACCCGAATCGTCTCATTGTTGAGAAAAGCCACATCCATCAGAATTGATCATCATATAATTTTGCCATTTCTGTGTATAATGATCTCCTGGTTCTGCTCATTTCACTTAGCATCAGTTCATGTAGGTCTCTCTAAGCCTCTCTAAAATCATCCTGCTGATTGTTTCTTATAGAAAAATAATGTTCCATAACATTCATGTACCATAACTTATCTAGTTATTCTCCAACTGATGGGCAGTTTCCAGTTTCTAGCCACTACAAAAAAGGCTACCGCAAACATTTTTGCACATGTGGATCCTTTTCCCTCCTTTGAGATCTCTTTGAGATATAAGTCCAGTAACTACAGCTTTCTTAGTTATGATTTAAAGAAAATAGAGGGAAAGGGAATTCAATGAGCGCTAACAGCCAGCTTGGATTCATGAAGAATTGGTTGCTCCAGACTAACCTTATTTCTTTATTGAACAAGGCATCTAGACTGCTAAATCAGGGGAATGCAATAGACATATCCACTTAGATTTTAGCAAAGCATTTGACAAAATCTCTTATGCTACAGATGTGGAAAAGTTGTTGAAGTTCAGATGATATTATACTAGATATAGGCAGATTTGATGCTGATTAAATAATCAAACCCAAAGAAGCATTATAAGGGATTCATATCAATTTTTAAAAGTGCCTCAGGTAGTTACTCTTAGTTCATGTTATTCCACATGTTTATTAGTGACTCAGATAAGAATATAGATGACATATTTGTCAAACATGTAGATGAGTTAAAACTTGGAGGGATCAGTCAATCAAAAATCATTTAGTATGCACCTAAAATATAACAGATACCATGCAAGGTGCCAGATATATAAGTGCAAAGAATGAAACAATTCCTATGAACAAGTATGCTTTTTAATGAGAGAAACAGCTCATACACATATAAATACAGCATGTCTCAAATTTCTAGTAGCTTAAAATTGTAACAACATATTTATTTAAGCATTGTTGAATGTCTATGAAACCTGGACAATTTCATTTCAGGAAATTGAATCACTTCCATTTGAATTGTCTTAGGAAGATTCTGAAGATGACCTGGCAGAATAAGATACCAGACATTGAGGTCCTTTCTTGATCTAAAGTGTCAAGCATTCCAACAGAGAGCACTCCATTGGGCTGGACATATTGTTTGAATGCCAAATGTACAAGTGCCAAAAAGTCTATTTTGTGGAAAATTCACACAGGGTAAGTACTCACAAAATGGTCAGAAAAAGTGATACAAGAAAACTCTCAAGGTCTTTCTTAAGAACTTTAGAATTGATTATTTGACATGGGCGACATTGACACAGGACTGCCCAGCATAGTATGCCCTCATCAGAGAAGGTGCTCTGTGCTCTGTGCTCTGTGAACAAAGAAAAATTGAATTAACTCAGAAAAAACATGAGATGAGCAAAGTTAAAGAAACCATCCCCAAACATTGTGTCTCACTTGTGGCAGTGCCTTCTGAGCTTGTTCTGGTCTGATCAGCCATAGCTGGACACATGGTAACAGTGATGTCATTTTGGTCCTCTTCAAGGACAAAGGACAACAACAATCAACCGTATTATGTAGGTGTGTGTGTGTGTGTGTGTGTGTGTGTGTGTGTGTAGATAGATAGATAGATTTGGATATATATATATATATATATGTACATATATATATATATACTGACATATATTAAATACATAATATGTATTCTCTCTCTCTCTCTTTCTTTCTCTCTCTCACATTACACACAAAAGTAGGTAGAAAGGAAGTTTACTCAACTGAAAGGTTCAGTCTCTATAGGGGATTAGAGGAAAAGAAAAGGAAAAAAGGAACAACACATAACTCAGAGAGCATGAGACAATCATGAGTTGCAATGAGAAAACTATTTTAATTCTTAAAATCTTATTACATTCAACATGCCAAATACAGGATATTTGGGAATGGAGGGAATCGTTTCAGGAATCGAGAAGGTCTTCATGCAGACTATGATGCTTTAACTTCTTCTTGAAGGAATAGTAAATCTCTAGAAAATCCAGAGACTCTAGAGGAACTTTAGATATAGAGGACAGAGTGGTAGATAGAGCACTAAGCCTGGAATCAGAAAGATTTGAGTTCAAATTTAGTTTCAGAAACTTACTAGCTTTATTACTATGCACAAGTCATTTAACTTCTATTTGTCTCAATGTCTTCATCTATAAAATGGATCTAAGAGCACCTATCTTGCAGGATGATTAGGAAAATCAAATGAAATAAGAAAAAGTACATGGTATAGCCTGATATATAGTAGATACTTTATAAATGCATATTCTTCTCTACCCTAGCTAAGGAAAGAGTACATTCCAGACTTATGGGATAGCCAGTATAAAGGTACAGAGATGGGAGATGGTTAACTGGTTGTATGATAGTTATTTTCCTCTGACTAAATAAAGTGAAGATAAAAAATAGAGCTCCTCTCAGATTCTCCATTTAAAAAAGGTTTCCGAGTCAGCCATTTTACCATTTCCACACTTAGCTCCATTGCCCTAGACTGCTTACATCCTTCTACCTCACCTTGATATATATATATATATTTAATGTATAGCCTTTCTCCATTAGATTATGAGCTTCTTTGCAGCCAGTTTTTTTTACTTTCTTTGTCTCCCTAGAGTTTAACCTAGTCCCTGACATATGTTGTTGTTGTTAAATTGTTTTTCATTTGTGTCTACTTTTTTGTGACCCTATTTGGGATTTTTTTTGGCAAAAAGACTGGAGTAGTTTTCAATTTCCTTCTTTATCTCATTTTATAAATGAGGAAACTAAGGCAAACAGTGTTAAGTGATTTGCTTGAGGTGAAACAGCTAGTAAGTGTCTGAGACCAGATTTGAGTTCAGAAAAAAATTAATTTTCTTGATTCTAAGCACAATGCTCTCTATCCACTCTGCCATTTAGCTACTTCTCCCAGTGGTTAACAAATGTTCATTGACTGACTGACCAAGTCCAGATCAAAATTAACTCAGTGGGTTAGAATGATGAGCTAAATCAATAAAGAAGAAATTTTAAATGGATAATGTCAAAGTTCTTTTAGTCAAAGAAATTACTTTTCAAATATGGGATGGGTGGGGGGGAGAGACATGACTAGACAACAGTTCCCCTCAAAAAATCTCAAGGTTTTAGCAGTCTCAGAACCTATTGTGAGTCATTGCTATGGCATGTAAGTCAAAATTAATGTTATCCTAGACGACAATAAGAAATACCTAGTGTCTAGAATAAGGAATTATAGTCACATTATGCTCTCATATCTCAGGGCATAATAACAGCTATAATAATAATTATGATAGTTTTTATATAAGCATGTAAAAATTTGAAAAGTGCTTTTTCAAATAGTAAAATTTTTCCACACAAGAATCCTGGGAGATAGATGCTATTATTATATTATATTATATTGTACGGATGAGGGAAACTATGGTAAATAGAGTTTAAGTGACTTGCTCAGGGTCACACAGCTGTTAAGTATCTGAAGTTAAATTTGAACTCCAGTCTTCCTGACTACAGATTTAGTCCTCTAGCCACTGTGTCACCATAGGTACTTAACCTACTGTTCCAGAAACCACATTTTAGAAAGAAAGAAAAGATAAAATGAACTCTTTTCAGAAGTGGCAAGTAGAATGATGAGAAAACTAGAGAATGTGCCATCTGAGGAAGGATCTGTCAAAAATGCTTACATTGTAGAAGAGAAGGCTTAGAATGGACACAACAAAATTTTGAAATGGCATTGTGTGGAAGAATGATTCAGCTTATATTGCTTGGATCCAGAGAGGAGAACTAGAAAGAATGGGTAGAAATTTCAGATAAGCAGATTTAGTCTTGATGTAAGGATAAACTTCTTCAAAGCTAGAGCTTTCTATTTCTTACTAAAAGACCAGCGCTGAAAAAAAAATGACCTCCAAATACAACACTAAAGGGAAACATAAAAAAGTAAAAAAGAAAAAAAGAAAAAAAAAAGAAGAAACAAGAGAAAACATAAGAAAGTCAATAAGATTAAAAAATTCTATTACTACATAGAAAGATAATATTTGTAACTTAATATCTTTATTACTATAAGATGAATTAGAAGGAGTAGATATATAGATAGAAGGTATGGATATATATATAAAGATTTTAATAGGATGAAACCACAAAACCACCACCACAACAAAATAAAGGGGTGAGAAAGAAAAAAACAAACAAACCTAGAACTTTCCAAAAGTGGGCTACCTCCTCAGTGAGTAATTTTTCCCCTGATGAGGGCTGAGTACAGAGCAGATTCCAGACTGACTGGGTGTGTTATAGAAGAGATTCTTGGGGCCAGATGTTGGTTGGGCTAGATAATTCCCAAGTTCCCTCTTAGATTTTGTGCCTCTGTCAAGTTTTTTTCCTGAATATTTACTGTGTTTCTCACATGGGACTGGGTTTGTTTCTGTGTCTAAATCTATAAAATGGGGATAATAACACCTACCTTACAAGGTTGTTGTGAGGATCAAATGAGATAATACTGTAAATCTGGCTCATAATAGGCATGATATATATATGTTAAATAACTTATGATGATGGTGGAGATGATAATGATGATGAAAAGAAAAAGGAATAAAGACTCCTATGGAGCTCACTCCTCAATTGGATAGGCATAGTGACAATTTATGAAGCATCAGAGAATAATATTCAATAATTATTACATGGTATTGAGTATAAAGGCAGTAGGAATTCACAGAATGTATCATGAATATTGGAATAGTTGGGCAATGCTTCATAAAATAGATGAGACTTGAGCTGGGCCTAGGACAGATGGGTTCAGTTTTAGATAGGAAGAGGAAAATTATTATATTTCAGACTGGAGGAATAACAATAACAATAATTTAATAATGATGATATGATGGTGATAGTTACTACTCAAATAGCACTTTAAAGTTTCTAAAGTTTTTTTTAGTATTTGCAAAAATATTTCATTTGATCTTCTTAACAACCCTAATTACTATTAGGTTAAAAGAGCTAACAAGTGTCTGGAGTAGGATGCAAACTGGCTGTGACCTTCAGCAACTCACTTAACCCCTCCTGTAGTATTCTAAGTAACTCTATGAGATTACAAATTTTAAAGGAGCAGCTGGTTTGAGCTGCTGAATGGAATTTCCTCACTTCAGAGTTCCTATGCCAATGAAATTACAGGCTCAGTCCCTATTTCTGTCTTTGTCCCCCAAGTACTGCCTGACTCTTAACAGTCCCAAGATTCTAGGAAACACAGGCTCAAAAAGCAATCCACGTCCTCCTCTTTTTATATTTGTCCCAATAATCTGGGTCATCTACACTGGGGAACATTCTATAGTTTTCCTCCTTAGTGGTATAAACCAAAACCCTTCATGGCTGCCTTTCTGAAAAATCTTAGTTGAATATCTATTTAGTTCGTGTATGCTTTCCCCAGAAGTAAACTCACCTCTTCTGTTCTTTTCTGGATTTCTTCCAATTTGTCTTTTCCAACTTTTCAGATACTGCTTTGAGGAGGGCACTTTTAATCTGAAGTACAAACTGTGCATGCATTTGCTTGCCCCAGAGAATCTGGTTTGCCTACTGGAAAAAAAATTACATTTCATATTCAGAATTTTCATGAGAATCATTACTGGGCACAGAGGGGAGATCACTTTGGGATTCATTGCTTTAGAAGTTGTTTCTTTGTTTTGTTGAATCGGGTTCTTTGTTATTCATCCAATACATAAATATGTATATCATAAACAAACCTATATGTAACAGTACAAAAATCTTAACACTTCAGAAGTGGCAGCTAACCCATTTGTAAAGTGACCCATTCAAAAAGGCAAGTCCAATCACCCAGGACTAAGAATCAAGACACTTTAGGAGCCATTCAAAAACAATAAAATGTCAGCCTCCTTCCCAAAATTTCTGTTAGAGATGAAAATAAAACATCAGCAGCTTTTATGAAAATTCACAAGAAAAGTCATTTAGAAGATAACTTGAGGTACTTTCTGGCTTAGAGGATGCTGCTTTATGAGTTAAGAAGGTAAATATATATATAGAATTAGTTCCTCCACCAATAGGGATTCATTTCTATAAGTTCTATCAGTCAAAGCCAACAATGCTTAATATAAATGTTTCTCCAGTTGGACAAGTATAATTTATGCTTTTTGTGGATATTCTAGTTTCAGAAGAGATGGTATTACAATATTGTATAAACTCAGAGCCAGAAAGATCTGGGTTCAAGTCTCATCTCTGACACATACTGACTTTATCACCTTGGGCAAATCCCTTAATTATTGTGTTCTAGGCAATTCTCTAGGGTTATGAGTAACAGAGAGTGAGTTTCCTTGTCTAGGAGTTTCTTATACCAATGACATTACACATACATTCCTGTGCCTATGCCTCCCAGTTTCCATATTTGACACATCTCATAACATTTCTATTTACAAGTTATCATTACAATAATTCCTATTTTTCTAGGCTTTAAGGATTATGAAGCCCTTTCCTGAAAACAGATCTTTGAATGAAGAAGTTAAGAACCAGAGAGTTAAAGTCACTCCCACAATTATTTAGCCAGTAGGAGAATCAGTACTTAAACATGGGTTTCTGGTTTCAAATCTAATATTCTATCTGATTTCATTGTGATTTATCATTAGGAAAGCGATGTATATGTATGTAAGTATATATATATACATATATATATACACATATATATGTATATATATGTATGTATGTATATATGTATCAATCATTTCTCAGTAGTGTCTAACTCTTTGTGACCATTTTCTTGGAAAGATATTAAAGTGGTTTTCCATTGCCATCTCCAGCTCATTTTACAAGTGAGGAGACTAAGGCAAGCAGGGTTAAGTAACGTGGCCAGAATCACACCCTTAGTAAATATCTAAGGCTGAGATTGGAAGTCAGGTCTTCCTGATTTCAGATCCAGTATTCTATTCATTGCATTAATTGCCCATGTGTGTGTGTGTGTATGTGTGATTGACCTGAGTCCCTACTCCATAGATAGAGATGGATAAAACCAAAATATTTATTACATGCTTTGACACACCAACTATTGTGCTAAGGCTGGCTGATGATACAAATACAAGGAAGCAAGAGATCTCCTGAATTCAGGGAATTTATATTCAAATAGGAAAAAAAAATGAAAAGAGGGAAAGATCCATGTGTTCAGTGATAGGGTATGGAAATGGCTGAGAAATAGTGTCAAGATCTGGTTTCCAGAAAAATAAGGTGAAAGCTCACCCTATCAGAAGTGAGGGACCCATAGCCATACCTTCTCTCCAGTTAAGACCAACTGTTGACCATTAGCAAATCTCAGGTCCTTAAGCAAATCAATTAATTTCCCTTGTGCTTAATTTATCATCTGTGAAATAGGAGGGGTTAGACTAGATAACTTGTAAGGCTGCTTCCAGTTCTAAATTTATGGCATGATGTTCTCAAGGAAGAAAAAGGAGAGAATTCCAGCCAAAGGTATAAGCCTAAACAAAAACAAAGTACATTCCAACCTCTGTGAGGAAAGACAACAGACTAGTATGACTTAAGATTTGTACAGGGGAATAAAGAGAAATAGAGCTGTCAAAACAAGGCTGTGTGATCATTCACCTAGAATGCTATAGGGAATATTCTTGATCAAGTTTAATTTGGTTGGTCTAGAGGGCTGTTCCAACCCTGTGGAATCAAATTATGGAGGGTTTTGAATAAGGACCAGAGAGATGACATGCAACACTGATCTACCTTCAGGACTATGTTAGTAAATTTTTAACAATGAGTGGAGATGGGGATGATGGGGAGGAAGAATATACACATGATACTCTTTTAAATTAAATCTGCATTATTAATATCCATTACTTTCTTAAGTCTAGACAATCAACAAAGCAATAAATCAAATTCTGATGTGTGGGTTTTATGATTTCTGTAATGTAAAAAAAAATTAGACTAAATATTTTACAATTGGCTTTCCATATAAAATATGAACTGGTCCCAGAAAATTGTGCTTTTAAAAATTTGGTCTGCTCTATAAATTAATGAATTAAAAATTAATTCATTAAGGATGCTATTAGTGATCATAAAATATGAAGTTTTTATATCTTGTATTTAACAACCTAAACCACTAAGTATACATGGATGATTTATCAGTTATCATCATCATCAATAATCATACTATTATTAAATATATATAAGCATATTATATTGTATTTATAGTTATATTATCTATACCATGTCATATGCATAGGATATATTTATATATGTTAATGATTTTATGGAAATATAATTTAGATTTAATAATTATAGATTAAAATATATGTAATTCATTGTCATTATTAGAGAGCAAGTACACCTGTGATTTCTTTAGCAAATTGAACTCCCTGGTGAGAAAACTCTTTCTATTAATATATTGTTATCTTTTCTGAAACTTAGACTCTTAGATAGTTGCCTAGAGCACCCAAAAGTCAAATGACTATTCAGAGTGAACAGCCAGCATGAGTCAAATGTGGAACTTGAATACAGATCTTCCTGGCTTTGAAGACAGCTACCTCTCCACCATAATAAACTGTCTCACTTCATCATCATCAATTATCTATCTCATCATCAGGAATGCCATTAATTATTATTAATTATAATATCCAGAGTTAAATAGACTTTAGGGAATTATCTGGTAGTCACCTCAGGGAGGGAATAATATTATTGTAAATTGTTAATATTTCATAGGGTAAAAAAAATCATTTTTCTATTTTATTTATAACATCACTAAGTTAGGATTAAGACTTTTTTTCTTTATGTCCTCATTCAGGGACCAGCCCCTCTAGATCAATCAGCTAGTCTCTGAAGGAAAAGGTTAATAGATGAAATTGCCCAAATCCTCCAAGAAATATGCATGCTAAACCTTACCTAACTAGGACATCTTATTTCAGTTTAAAATATAAGCAGAATCTAATTTAGATGAATTTCAGCTCCAAAGCAACATATCTCTCTTTGCATTTCTCCAGTTAAAGTAACCCAGTTCATGAAGGAGAAAACCAACTATATTACCTCTTTATTAATATGCCTACCACTCATTAATTAATGAGCAACAATCAGGGTTGATTTCTCCTATCAAGGACATTCTCTTTCAAATATATATATTTGACATTCAGTGTCTCCATTAGATTTCCTGGGAGAAACTGCTGAGCATTAATTTATTGATCATCAGCTAGCCTAAATAATAAATTATCAGTTATCCAGAAGCTCTGTCTCTCAGGCTTTTCATTCATCTCAGGACCACTAGCAAGAATTGATTTCCAAGGTCTGAACATTGTTTTCTCGCATAAGCCAACATGACTACTTCATCCCCAAATTCATTCCAAACAGGCTTGCAGTAATGTGTAGGTGACATTTCACTGTTACTCCTTCTAGGAATCTGACAGGCCTGAACATCGACAAGTTTCAACAATCACACCAAACCTTCAGGGACAGGATAAATATAACCCACTTTCAGGCTTCTGTCCACTGCACATTGACTCAAAAGTGTAATGAAAACTGCAAGGATAGGTCAATTCATCTCACGCCTCAAATGGCCAGACTCACATTATTCTGCTAAGAGGTAATGGAGACCACAGCAGAGGCCCTCCTATAAATAAAATGTAAATTCCATCCAGGGAAACCATTCTGAAATTCTATTTAGTGCACCAAATGGAAGAACAGAAGGTTAATGACTAATCCAAAGCAGAGCCAGGGAACACTCTTGATGAGAGAAATTTTCACATCTCAATTCCCAGTTCTAGCTTTAGAACTCTAACAATGAGCCACAACAATGAGCCACATTCTCCCAGCTGCTAGCAGGTTCGTGAATTACCTGCTGGGTTAGCCATTGTCCATCTGGGTAAAAGATCATTTTTTGCTCAAGTATCCTTGAACAGGAGACGCAATGGGAAATAATAGATAAAGAACTGCTCTCAAAGCCAGGAAGATTTCTGATACCTACTGGCTGTGTGACAGTGAACAAGTCATACTTACTGCTCTAGACATCCCTCAAAGAATATAAGTTACAGAAAGAGTGATGACTTAGATTGATAAAAGGACTTTCCTCACCTGGTAGTTCCCTAGGTCAATGAAATCTCGAAGTCTAGCTGTATCTTTATCCTATTCTGGAACAAGTAACTAGGCAGAGATACCTCTTTAGAACTGTAAATTTGGAACTGGAAGATTTGGACCATGCAATCCAACTGTCTCATTCTAGTTCTTAGCACAGTGCCTGACACATAGTTGGCACTTACTAAATGTTTGTGCAATTGCATTTTACAGATGAGGAAATTTAGCCTTGGAAAAATGAAATAATGTATCTAAAGTCATATAGCTAGCTATTAAATGGCAAACCCAGGACTGAAACCCAGATCTTTAGTGAGGCAGCTGATGATACAATAGATAGAATGCTAAGCCTAATGTCCCGAGCTCCAATGTTGTCTCAAATACTTACTAGTCAAGGGATCTAGTCAAGTCATCTAACTTCTGCCTGCCTTGATTTCCCCAATAGTAAAATAAGAATATTAAGAGCACCTCCCTCACTGGGTTGTTGTAAAGATGAAATAAGATAACATTTGGGAAAAAAGCACTTAGCACAGAGCCTGGAAGGGAGAAGAGTAGACTCTTCCTGTTGAGAGGAAGAAGGAAAAGTCAATTGATTCTAAGAGTTTAAAGTATCTAAAAGGATTTTTTTTTCCAGACCAGGGATGTGAAATTCTGTCTCTAGTGTGTTATTGATCCACAGATACAAAGTAATTAAATTTACTTCATTTTTTAAATAAATATAAAACTTTCAATATATATTTTTATATAAGAGGAAACTGAGGAAACTTGGTCCCTCTCACCTCAACTAAGCCTTAATTAGCAATTTTGCCTCACAGGGAAAGTTACACAAAATACACCCAGGCCAAACAGCAATAATACACATTCATGACATGAAAATAATAAAAGAAATTCAAATAGATTCATTTGAATGGGAAAAAAAACATTAGTCACCCAAAAATGGTCCTTACATCATTAAATGAGTACAATGTTACACTATATAAATGTCAGTCCCCTGGTAGAATTACCTTTTGCTCTGCCCTATTTTATACCTTTACCCCCATTACATGTTATTCTCTCTAGCAACTGTATGTTTCAAGCTGGTACTGTTTTCCAGATATAATGGAAACCTGATCAAGAGGTCCCCATATAGTAAATGGGCATATTAGCAAAGAAAATGGAAATGACCCAACTTGGAATAATCCCTACAGGAAGAATTCTTTATCTTAGAGCAGAGAAATCCTCCCCTCCCTCCCTGTCTCCAAATAATACCATTTCAACAGCAATAACAAAACAATATGTGCAGCTTGAGAAAGATTTCCTTTTCCTACAGTGTCCAACTAACCAGGGGTCATTTTGAAATGCTGTGATGCTGTGAAATCTACAGAATGAAGAGCTGGCTTTTCTTTCTCCTCTGTAGCTATCATGAGAGCATAAAGAAAATAGAGGAGGGGGAGAGACCGGAAAGGGGGCAGACAGCTTAAGTCTTAGCTCTGGTTTTGCACTGCGTGGTAATTACTCTAAAGCATGTATGACTCATTTAGCTACACTACTGTATGTTAGCAGATTCGAGGTCTGGCAGGAATGCTTGACAAATGATGAAAGATATAATATTGGTTTCTTGCACACAGCCAATCCTAGGATCCCACTGTGCTGTGAAGGCCTTCTCATACAGGCAGAGCAGTGTCTCAAGAGTAGAAGCTGATTACAGAACGGTGGTAAGTTGACATCTTTAAAAACAGCTGTTTGGGGGTTTGTTGAACAACGTTTCTGAAGCGCTGCCTCCGATTTCTCATACACACCCACACCAGCCTCTTCCAAAATGTAAACTACGCTAAATCATCTTCTAACCGTTGAGTCCTAAAATAGGAACATAACATTTTAAACCCCCGAGACTACAGCATTAAGAGTGTATATAATGAGATGGGTGCAACGAGGAAATGTTTTTGTTGAAAGAGCTTATGGATGTCAACTGTAAGGGTGATTTACATAAAAGACAGTTAATCATATCACTGCTGCTCTGAAGCAAGTCGTACGGAAAACATTCAAATTATGGCAACACGTTATGTTAACAGATTAGTAAGTGGTGAATTACCACTCAAGTGTATTTAAAACCCAAGGCTGTTGAAATGAGGGGATATCAGAGAATGCCAATCAGAATCCTTGGTACAGATGAAGGCCCTATGTTACTTTTCATATAGGACAATGTGGTCAGCATCAAGCATGTGTGGACAAACAGATCATCCACCAAGATGGTGAAATTTGAGGCATTCTAAGAAGGACTCCTGCTCTCCAAAGACCTCCTCCACATGTGTGTCTTTAATCTTCACCATTTGATTACTAGAATTTTGAGCTGGTAAGACCCTCAGAATCCAATTTTTTTACTTTATAGATATGAAGACTAAGTCAAAAAAGTCAAAGCAACTTCATTAAAATCACACAGCTGGTCAGTGGTGGTATTGGGAGAAGAACTCAAATGTACCACTTCTTATTCCAATATTCTTTCTATCCTCTTTCCCTGGTACAATTTAGCTATTCGCTTGTTTGACTAAATGTGTGGCTGACCTCAGGAGTCCCTCTATCAGAAATTCATGTCTCAAATATGATGGAAACCATTGGTCTGATCAGGATATCCCAGTACAATAAATGGGCATATTAGCAAAGAAAATGAAAATGATGCAACTCAGAATAATCCTTAGAGGAATCATGCCATCTCAACAACAATAACAAAATAATATTTGCAGCTTGAGAAAGATTTCCTTTTCCTATAATATCCAACTAACCAGAAGTCTTTTTGAAATTCTTTGATGCTATGAAATCTACAGACTGAAGAGCTGGTATATCTTTCTGCTTTGTAGCTATCATGTGAGCATAAAGAAAATAGAGGCATAAAAATCAAGGTGTTATCTCATTTGTCAACAACTTAGAAGGCATTAATTTATCAACTCATTATCTGAAAATAAAATACGAAAAGACTGGGAGTTTTAATTTGGCAAGGAGAATAGGAAAATGGTTTTGAAGCACAAGATATCATGGTAAGGAGCTAGGAGTAGATATAGAGAAGCATCAGGGTCTAGGTCCTGAGATGTTGGGGGGAAGCCACGGTAAGGTCATCCACAGAAAAAGAAGGTTGAAGGGAGATGAAGATAAAAATCAATCTCCTTTAAAATTTTGCCTTGGGCTGGTGCACATGGTAAGGACAAGCATGGCTAAAGTCCAGACTCCAGCTAATATGAAGATTAGTTGGCAAGTTTAAATGAAAAGCATCTGGGATAATGTTAAAATCTTGGAAGAACAAAGCAAAAATTTATAGCATCATCATCACTAAATTAGCACCACTAAAGAGAAGTAGTTGTGGGCATATTCTATAGGAGCAACACCTCTCTAAACTCAATTAATGAACAAACTTTCAGTTTTCTTGAAGGACTTAAGATCTCTAACATAAATGGCAGATTGTACATATTTATGGGTATAGACACATCAGCAACTAGGTGAGTGCACCTAGACTGAACTTGGAAGTGGGAAGACTCATCTTCATGAGTTTGAATCTGGCTTCAGACACTTAGTAGCTGTGTGACCCTAAGCAAGTCACTTAGTCCTGTTTGCCTTTGCTCATTTATAAAATGAGCAGAAAAGAAAATCTCAATTTACTCCAGTATTTTTTTTCCTTTTTTTTTGTTTTTTAAATTATAGCTTTTTATTTACAAGTTATATGCATGGGTAATTTTACCGCATTGACAATTGCCAAACCTTTTGTTCCAATTTTCCGCCTCCTTCCCCCCATCCCTTCCCCCAGATGGCAGGTTGACCAATTCATGTTAAATATGTTAAAGTTAAATTAAATACAATATAAGTATATATGTCCAAACAGTTATTTTGCTGTACAAAAAGAATCGGACTTTTTTTTTAGCCTGTGAAGGAAATCAAAACTGCAGGCAAACAAAAATATAGGGACTGAGAATTCTATGTAATGGTTCACAGTCATTTCCCAGAGTTCTTTCGCTGGTTCACTCCAGTATTTCTGCCAAAAAAATCCCAAATGGAATCACAAAGAGCTGAATATGACTGAAAGGATCAAGCAACAATGGCTACATATCCCAAATGTTTCATTGTAATCATTTTAATTTCTTTTAAAATTACATATGTTAGTACCTTCTTAAACAGAATATATTGCAAATAATTTTTCTTCTGATGACAAAATCAAAGGGGCAGCATGGTACATGTTTAAAATACAGAACTTAGAATCAAGATTCAGATCCTGTCTTTGACATTTAAAAACTTTTTATATGGGAAAATCATTTAACTCTCAGTCTCCTCATTTGGAAAAAGGGAATAATAATTCCCATTATTCTCTACTTCCCAGAATTGTTACAATGTTCAGATAAGATATTGTATATAAAGCATTTTGCAAACCATCAAGTACTGTATGAGTAGTATGGCTTAGTAGACAGAGATCTAAATTTGAAATTTAAAAAACTTAGGTTTAAGTCTTGGCTAATAAAAACTGGTTTTAACTCCCAGAAAGTCACTAAATCTCTAAGGGTGCTCTCTAGGATGATAAAGTTATAGAAAAGGTGCTGTCATGTGTTAGGAGAGGGAGTTTCCACACCTGGGAATTCACTATATTAATGAAATCCTTCAAGTACTAAATAAATATCAGTAGCTATTGTCATCATTATGAATATCAGCTAAGGCTATAGTTACTCATTTTAACTAAAATGAGTAAACTTTTCTTAAGAAATTTCCATGGCTAGGATCCAGGAGAATGAATATAGATTTGACATAAATCCTGATCTCAAGAAGCGTACAGTTTATTAGAAGGAATAAGACAAGGATACTAGTATCTGTGATGAAGATACCTTGTCTGGTATCACAAGCTGAAAACCACATGAAACTGTGGGAGAAGTGGGAGCAGGGGCCAGAAATCCATGTGGCAGACACTTCCAGAGACCACTTCAAAACTTCAAGAAAGAGAAGTCACATAAACTAGATGCTATCCCCTGGAAGCAGCAAAAGGAGGAATACGCCTTTTTGGGAATTTATCCAATTCAGATTTTAGAAAATCTTTTATAGGTCATTGTAGAGCCTGTTTTCTAGGAATTCTGTTTGTTATTTTATAAGATAGCACAGTGGATAGAACTCCAGGACTTGAGTTGACATGTATTAGCTGAGTGATTCTGGCTAAGCCACTTCACCTTGTTTGCTCAGTTTACTCACCTGTAAAATGAGCTGAAAGAGAAAAATGGCAAACTACTCCAGCAAAGAAAATCTCAAATTGGATAACAAAGAGTAGGGAATGATCAAAAAAATAAGTGAACAAGAACAACAAACAAAAGGAAGAGCATTCAGGGCAGGGGCTATCTCATTTTTGTCATTATTCTGATCACCTAGCATAGTGTTTGGTATATATAGTATAGGCACTTAATATATGCTTGTTAATTGATTATGGTTTTATTTGGGGGGTGACAGTCTATTCTATTTTTTGATCATTCAATAAAATTTTTCTTCCTAAATGTTGTAAACAACATTCTTTCAAGAGGGGTTAGTGTAACATATTAACTAGCAGCAGACAGTTGTTTTCTAAGCAGATGTTCTGGATAGGACAATAAGCTACTCAAGTCAGAATTTCCTCAAAACAAACCTGTTCATGTCACATTCTGAGACTCTCTAAACTGAGTTACACTTTTTAAATGGTTTATTATCTTTATGCATTTTCCCTTCCTAGACAGCAAGCTTCATGTGGGCAGGAACCATAGATGGGCGTAAAGCATGGGCCAGTTATGATGGCACATTCTGAATGAGACTTCTCATAGGTCCTTTCCTGTACTTACTCTCACTTTATACATCCTATGGCAGAGCCCATGTCTTATCTCAATCTTTTTTCTCCTTTGAGGTTTAAGACAGCTGTTCTACATACAAGAATAGCTTAATAAAAGTTTGTACAACAAATGAACTCTGTATTATAAATTCCTTCCTATTCTTTCTCAAATGAGTTCCCTCACATAGGACAGGATGTTCTAAAAAGGGAGGATACTAAAGCAGTGGGTTGAGGTTAAAAAAAAAAAAAGTACACCTAGAGTTGCCTGGTTTCAGTCTCTCCTGGAATATATTTCCTTCAAGACTATTTTTGCATCTCATTCTTGGCACAAGGAACCTGTCACTCTAAATATCCAAGTGACATCTTTCCCCATTCACGAGGCAGGTTGTTTCTAATTATCCAGGACTGCTTCTGAGACATATTTGGGTACCGGAGGTTAGAAAGTTCTAGTCTGTTTCTAATTATGAAGAGTCACAAACAATGCAACACTGCTTTCGAAAACCAGAAACTGCTCCTGCAGGATCTGACAGTCTTTATTCTTCCTTTGTCTCATTATACCATTATGTTCCTATTTTCACCTCTCTTTCAAATCAGCCTCCCATTTTATATAGTTCTTGATATTAGAGCATTTCCATCAAAGCATTTCCTTTGATGTAGAGTCTGTTAATGATTTTCCCCCAAAACCACTGATTTTGATTTGAACAACTCTTCAGCATGTTTGGCTATTTTAAATCCAGGCCTCCCTGGATCTTTTTTTTTTTTTATGTTATTGCTACCTAATTATTATTTCTACATCACTCTCCATAGAATTTCTCTTTCCAACTTGCTAAAACAAGGATACTTTCGCTGTCACTCTCTGTTGACAGACTTAATTAGTATTTCAGCTCAATAGAAAATATTCAAAGTCTTCTGTTAAACAAGGCCAAGAAAACCCTGAGGGGTAACAATCTTGGCACTCTGTGGTCTATTTGGGATAGATGTTAGAGATGTGTTCTTTCTGAAGCCCAGACATGATTTGGAGCCAAAATGTGACACTCTGCTGTGTGAAGGCACCCCTCTTATAATTCTAATAACTCCTCCCTGCATCTGAATGAAGCTTTGTACTTTTTAGAGTTTTTTTCACTATAAAATCTCACTAAAGCCCCCCAAAAGGGAGGTAAAACAAGGATTATTATCCCATATGCGGTCAAGGTCACAAGCAAATAATTAGTAGTAATTGAGCTACAATCTAATTTCCAGAGTCATTTTATATACTTACCTGCTTTCTTTAAAGTCTCAACTGAAATACCTCCTGCAAGAAATCTTTTTCAATTCCCCTTAATGCTGGTATTTTGTTACTTGTGGCTCCAAGAAGCTATGGCATGCACAATGGCCACACTATGGCAAAACCATTTAGGTAGACAGGCTAAATCAAGGAAGGGTAACTGAAAGATCTCCAAATCTTTTCTTTCTTTCTTTGTATCACTAACTATTAGCATAGTACCTGAAACATTATAGGAACTTAATAAATGTTTGTTGATTTGACTCACCTTTACATGATGAGTTCCAGATTAACCAATATACTGTTTCTCACATGTGACATTTTATCTTTTGCTTCCATGTCTTGCCTAGTCCCCATACCTGAAATGCTCACAGTTGTTTCTTAGAATTCTTCCAAGGTTTAACAGAAGAGTTATCTACTATCTAAAGTCTTCGTTGTTTCCCTCGGGTGCTTGTATTCTCCCCTACCAATATTGTTTGTATTTTTTTTTTTTTTGGTACTTTGTATTTACTTAGCTATGTTCATGTAGAATTTTTGTCATTAAATACTCAAAACCCAGTACAATGCCTAATACTTAATAGTTGCCTAATAAATGACTGTTGATTAATTTTGAGGGAAAGAAGTAGCAACCAACTTAATCTCTCTCTAAGATCAACTCTCTATAAATTATGTCCCAAGCTGCCTCTCACTTTTTGAACTTTTACTTGTGAATTTATCTAGAAGTCATTTGATAGAATGGGATCTTCAAGAGAGAGAGTCATGTCTTCATTTTACAGAGAAGAGAATGGAATCTCAGAGAAGGGAACTTCCCTGAGGTCTCACAGTGACTTAATAAGATTAGATCAGATCTCCTGAATCTAAATCCAGGTCTCCTTCTACTATTATATACTAGGATTGATTTTCACAGCCCAGAGGATCCCTGCCATTTTGGATAAAATCTGCCTAGATCATATCACTTCAGGTATAGGATTAGAAAGCAATGGAATACTCACAGACCATAAAATACAATAAAAAATAAATTTATTCATAGTAATTCACCAATTCAAATGCTCTCCTTTGCTTCTGTATTCACCAGGGCAGATAGGTCAGAAAGATATTAGGAAAGGCAATAGGAATTCTGTTAACCCTGTAACACACCAACTCTTCATAGGCTGCATCTTTTATGCCACAGGTGACAAGGCAGCCATACCAGTAGTTCAAGCATCTGAAGAGGAAACCCCTCTACCATCCTCCTGCCAAGAAATTGTGATATGACTTTTGAAATCAGTAAAGAGAAATGAGAAGGGCAATAAGTACAAGGGCAAATTCATTAAACACTCTTTTTTTTTTTTTTTCTCAAAGAGGCCCAGTTCTATCAGAGGGTGATGTCTTGACTTGTTCATGAATTGGATTTAAGGGAGGCAGAGTTACACAAAGTCATCACTTACAGAATCATTAAAACTCAATTTTCCTCCATCTTACATATGTGAAGTTGGGTTTCTTTGTTTGTTTTTAAAACCTAACAAGAATATTTATTCCCACTAAATTTCATTTTATTAAATTTGGACTACCATTCTAGCTTCTTGATATCTTTTTGAAGTCCATCATTTGAAATATTTATTATCCTTTCCAATCAATCCACAAAAAAGAATTTATTACGCTTTTGCTACATGCCTTGAATTGTGTTTAATTGGATTGTGTTCACATCTCAGTGAAGATGACCACATGCAAATGTTATGTTGCATATACAAGATGTAAATCATCTGCACTTATTCCTCTTTGCATGGCTGCTCTGCCTGGTTTCAGATCCACAGAATTGAGATGCTCCTGTCCCGGTATCCCCTAATCCTCCCCTCCCCAATTGTTTTACTGTCTCTTTTTGTATGTTGCCTCCCTCTGTGATTGTAAGTGCCTCCTCAAATCCTTTTCCAAGATAACATTGGTCTTATCAATGAAACTGCAGCTTCTTCTTGGTACTGAAAAAAGCCTCAAGTCAAACAATGAAACCACAAATATCCTGAAATGATTATGCATGCTATATGAATGAGAATAAGTTTTAGTACCTTAATTAAATAATAGGCATAAGTCTGTCAACTTAGCATAACTGAGTTCATGTGTTGTTTCAAGCCTCCATTTTTATCATTAAGCTGCTTTGGATAAGTTATTTTCCAGAAATAACTGGCATGGTCTGCCATTGTAGACAGCATGTGTGTTTTTAAACAATTAATATTGTTGTTATTTTTGAGTTGCTTTAATCATGTCTGTGACCCTGATATGGGGTTTTCTTGACATTGAAGTTGTTTGTCATTTTCTTCTGCAGCTTATTTTTACAGATGAGGAAATAGGGCTAAATGATTTGCCCCGCATCATAGATTTTGTCTAAGGCTGAATTTGAATTCAGGTTCTCCTTACTCCAAGTTCAGGGCTCTATCCACTGTATCACCAAGCTGCCAAAATAACTGAAAAACTTATATGAATGAAAAAATATATATTATAAACAACTTTACCAGTAATGTAGAATTCATCTAGCAATCAAGTTATGTAGTAAACAAATTAGAAACACTCAAAGCTAAAATGATTTTTTAAAAAATGAAACCCCAACCTTCAGCCTATTCTTAAATTGTAGCAACTAAGTTGCTACAATAACTCAAGTTAGTCTATATTGACTTGAGGGCAGTGTTGATTGGTTGATGGAGATTTTGGAGCTTGGCCAGTCAACGACATGACCAAGTGGAGAAGAAACCTTGTTAGGGTTCCAGGTCTCCTGAATTTCAATCTAGGTCTCATTCTACAATTTTATGCTAGGGGATGGATGTTCATAGCCCAGAAGATCCCCTCCATTTTGGATCAGAATTACCTAGCTCAGGTCATTCCAGGTGCATGATTGGAAAGCAATTAAACACTGTTCATATCTTTTAATTAATATATTGAGAAGTCTAAGTCCAGTTTGCATAAGCTTAGAAATGTCCCATACATTTCACTATGGCCATATGACTAAATATGACTATATTTAGCTATATACCTAAACTTGTTATTCTATGAACTATCTATAGATTAATCTCATCTGGAAGCATATTGTTAACTCTTAAGAGAGCCTTGTGATATTTGTATGAACTGATGCAAAATGAAATAAGCAGGCGATCAAGAAAAACAACCTAAAATATATTCAAATTCAGATTGGTTTCAATGACTAATCTTTGTCACAGAGACCAGATGATGAAACACAATTCCCCTGTTTGGTAGGGAGATGGAAGACTATGAGAGAAGAATGAATATCATATCAGAAATGGTTGCTTAGTTTTGTTCACCTATTTTTCTTTATTACAATAGGAAAGTTCAAAGTGAATGAAGTGGATTATGGGAATGACTATAATGTTTTTTAAATATGTTTTATTTATTTTATTAAATATTTCCCAATTACATGTAAAAAAAATTAACATTCATTTTCTAAAATTTTGAGTTTCAAATTCTCTCCCTTCTGTCTTGTGTGATACCAATCATATATGTGAAGTCGTGTAAAACAGATTAGCTGAAATGACTGTAGTTTAAAACCCAAAAACATCAATAAAACTATTTAAAAATATTATTGGTCCTACTCGAGGGAACCCAATAGTCTGTGATGTGTTCAGTGACAACTCAGTGAACTAAATAGAAGAATCTATGTTGGCAATTGCTATAACTGGGGATTTCCCAGAAGAGCAGAGATAAACATATATACTGTATAAACACTGAACCAAGCTAACAAAAAAAAAAGCTAGTGATTCATGCTTAAGCTTCCTCCCTGTGGCCTTTCCCCAGCTAAGTGCTTCTTTGATTTACTTCACGTTTCTATCAAGTGCGGCTGCTTGCCCACCATTTCTCCTGATGCTTTACACAAAAGTGTCTGTGGCTTCCCTAGCCTCACTTGTCACACTCTCCACCTCTATCACCACTCTTACTCAGTTGGGACAGTAATGGAATCTCTGTAATTAACCTCCTAGACCGACTGTTACATAACCCATCTATCTACCACATCATGAATGATTTAGAAGGAAAAACCCCTTTATGAGTTCCTTATCTATGTCAGGAGTTCCAGAGTACTATGAGGAGGAAAATGAGAAAAAGTGAATAAGTAGGTATTAAAAATCCACATAGATTGCCATCAGAGTTGTCTTTCAGGGTTTCTTAAACTTGTTCCAGTCACAAACCCTTTTTATCTAAGAAATTTTTACATGACTCCAGGTATATAAGTATATGAAATAGGTATGTAAATAAAATATTTTCTGATAATAATCATAATTTCACAATCACCACATTCAATGTGACCTTTTATGGGGTTGCAACACACAGTTTAAGAAGCTTTAAATGGAAAGCAGCATTGGACTGAGAAGTAATATAATTTATAAAGTAGATGCAAATCTGTTCTAGTAACTTACCAGAAGTTACCCTACACCAATAATTTGGGTACAGAATTTACAATAGGCCCATCTGTTTCTTCTTGCTTCAAGCCTAAATTGTTTTCTTTATAACTCCTAACTCTTCTCTTCAAAAAAACTTGTCTTTTGGCCATTTTCTTATTCATTATGCCATTTAAGAATAAATGGGAAGAACTTTGGAGGATAAATAAAATTGCTATACAACTGTGAAATGTTTTTATTATTGTTATTTAATATAGCACTTAAGTAATAAGAAGTCACAGAATTCAGGCCAATGAATTTGCCAGGGTCTAGCTGAAGAAGTCAATTATACTTGTCCTGTTACTCATGAGTACCCATTACAAAGTAATCTAACCCCATTCCATGGAGAAATTTCCCTCTCTAAATTCCTTAAACAAGCATCATCCCAGAAACAAAAGATGTTAGAACTGAAAGGAAATACATGCAACATCCTCTTTTTTAAGTGAAAGAAATTGAGGTCCTAAAGAATGACTTGTCTAAAATCATAAAGCTTGTAAGTAACAGATAGGATATAGATCCAAGTCTTCAAATTATAAAGTCATCCCACCAAATGGTACCGCACAATCTCAATTATTCTGCCTTTAATTGTTCTCCCACCGTTTCAGGTGGAAACATTTACAATATTGTAAACTCAATATCAGGGATGGGGTCTTCAGTTTATTTTTGCAACCACAAACTTTGATATTTTTATATCAAAACTTGTCAAATGAGTGAAACCACAGGTCTAGATACAAATAATTTTTTAAGTCTATATCACAGGTTAGTCAGGTGACAGAATAGAATACCAAACTTGGTTCAAAAATGACTTTAAATAGTCTGCATCTGTGTGACCCTGGGCAAGTCACTTGACCCCAATTGCTTCAGATAGATAGATATCTACATACAAAAAGAAATACATAAAGTCCATATCACAAAACTGAACCCAGAGTAGATACTTAATAAAAGCTTGTTGTAAAACTTAATAAGGTACAGTGACTGGCACATGGCTTGGATTTAATAAATGCTTATTGGTAGAATAATGGATAGGCTAATTGATTACATAGGGCATTGGCCAAATTATTCAATCTTATTCCATGTAGTCATTCAAATGGCTGCCTCTAATTTTGTAGATCAGCAAAATATTCATTGAGAATCTCAAGAGTAGCATATCATTATTCTAAGTAGGAACAAAATCATATTCACAATTTAACAGTATGAAGTACATTTTATAATGCAATTAAGCCTGAGATAGAATAAAGAATACAAAGAAATATGGAAAGACTTTTACAAAATAATACAAGGTAGAGAAAATACAACTAGAGTTAACTACAAACTTTGAACTTTGGGAAGCTGGGAGATGAGACCAAATTTATGATTTCATTACATAAGGAATCCCTTCCCTATATGGCACACACTATCTTATATCCTTGGAGAAACGTTTAGGACACTGATATGGTAAGTAACTTGCCAAGGGTCACACAAATGAGTACAAGTCAAAGAAAGGACTTGAACACAAGTTGTTTTTTTTTTTTTTTTAAACTAGGGGTAAGCTCTTTATCTACCACATGATGCTGCTTATATGACCACATAAGAGAAAAATTAAGAAGTATAAACAATGGAAAATCACACTGGTCAGAGTATTTAGATTCAAGTCCCATCTCTGATGCTATTTCTGTGACCTTAGATAGCTTAATTTTCCTGGGTTTCAGTTTTCTCATCTTTAAGATGACAATATTAGACTGAATAAGTATTTTGGTATCTTCTAGCTTTTGGTCTTAATCTTGATCTTTATCCTGATGTAGACTTATTAGGAATGACTTAAAAGTTGCCAAAATTTTATTCTTTGAAATCAACTCATTTTTTCTCTTTTTTTTTCAATTACACATAAAAATAATATTTAAAAAATTTAAGTTTCAATGTCTCTCTCTTCTTCCCTCCTACTTCTACCCCCCCCACCTTGAGGAGACAATCTCATATAGTTATACATGTTAAGTCCTGCAAAATATATTTCCATGTTAGCCATGTTATAAAAGAAAGCACAAAGAAAAGAAAAAGAAAGTAAATAAAGTAGGTTTCAATCTGTATTCAAATTTCATCAGTTTTCTCTTTAGAGAAGAATATCATTTTCATCATGAGTCCTTTGGAATTGTTTTGGGTCTTTGTCTTGATCAGAGTAGCTAAGTCATTCACAGTTGATTATCCTTATAATATTGCTGTGTCTATGTACAATGTTCTCCTGGTTCTGCTCAGTTCATATATATATGTTACTAGGTTTTTTCTGAAATCATTCTGCTCAATGTTTCATATATTATAATAATATTCTATCAGTTTCAGTAATCTAAAACTACACTAAGACTTTTGGAATACCCTATATATGCCATCATTTATAGTGTTTTCCTTACAACAACCTTAGAAAATATGCAAGGAAAGTCCTATTATTCTTATTTTATTAGATAGGAAATTGAAGTTTGTAGAAGTTTGATTAATTAGCAAGGTCTGGAACCCAAACCAAGACCTTTCCGACTAAATTTGGTGCTATGTCATTATATAGCTTTGAATAATATGATAACTAGTTTTGATCTGATATTTTTTGAGCCATATCTGTGATGTTATCACTGGTAGGAACTCCTAGGTAATAAACTTTTCCCAGATCATCATCATCATCCTGCCTAGGTTGATTGGCCCATCCACCCCATCACAAAGGTGGCATGTGTCAGTTATAAGTATATAACTGACTCATAATGAAGTCAGTTCCCTATACACTTCTCTATACTGCAAGTAGTTTGAGCAAATATATAGATTATATTCTGGGTACAAACTGGTTACTAAGTTTTGTTTTGCTCTGAATCTTATTTGGTCCCTTTTTTAGTTTAAAAGGATAATGCAATTTGTGTTTAATTATTGAGCTCAGAGTTCATTTTATTTTAGAGTTTAGGATTCCTCAATTCAAAATATTTTTCATATTAAAAACACACCTACACAATTTTTAAAGCAGCACTGATGTTTGTTGGTGCCATCCAATCAATTTGGCATTTAATTTCCATCTGCTGTGGAACAGTTTCCCAAAAATTAAGCAAAGGGGACAAGGGAAGGAGAGGAGTTTTTCTCTGTAATGTTCTCAGACTGTTTCTTTGGCCAAATTCATCTATTAAAATGTCTTTCCACCACATGTTGTCCTTTGAGAAAACACAGAAATGAGAACAGACAACAGGATATGCTAATTCTGGAAGCTGTAGAAAGGACTCTGAGATGGGTAAATTCAATCAGTTCAGGCTTCTCTGTTCCCATCTCTAAGTTAAAACGGACATTTCCTGACTGGCCAGACACTTGGAGTTCTGATTTCATCTCCCTTTAGCATCTGCCAGGAAAGAGACAAAATGCAGAGGTCCAAGAAAGGTAAGAGAAGAGCTCCATTCATGATATAATCTCATTACCAGAAAACACAAAAACCTTGTCTTTGCTCTGTGATTTTGAATTCTCCTGATCAGATCAATAAATCCCAGTTTGGGACAAAGAAAGATAAGTGGGATAACAAGGCTAGTCATTTGAAAATGTGTGTGTGTAGCTTTGGAGGTAGCTGAATCTTGGGCTCTCCCATAAAAATGGCAGTTATTTAGCATAGATATTTTCATAAATCAAGTTTCAAGACAAACCATGTGTTATATTTTAAATGATTTAATGTTCCTTTTCTCTTAGGAGCACGAGACTTCCTTTAGAGCACTTGGAATTGCTGGAGAGTTTTGGTTCAAATCCTGGCTCAGATGATTCCTAACTGTGTGTTCTTAGTCATATAACTTAACTTCTCAACCTTAGTTTCACATTTGTAAAATGAGAGTGATAACAATGTCTGCCTTACAGAATTGTTGTGAGAATATAAAATGCTTGGCAAATCTTAAAGGACAATGAAAATGCTAATTATTATTATTATTATTATTATTTTTACTATTAGTTATGTGTCTCTGTAGTGCTTTCACTCCTTTGCTCCAGCTCCTATTTCCCTGGCTTTCTTTCTATAAGATCCAACTGGAATCCCACTTTTTTTTCCTAGAAGCCTTGCCCAAACTTTCTCTTAATTCTAGTACCTGCCTTTTATTGATTACTTCCTATTTATCCTATATATACCTCCCTCTGTATATATTTATTTGTATGATATCTTCCCCATTATGCTCTAAGTCCCCTTGGGGCAGGAACTATCCTTTGTCTATTTCAGTATCCTTAGCACTTAGCAAATGCCTGGTACGTAGTTATTGTTGTTCATCTTTTATTTCAGAGGATCAGTGACATTATAAGGTGTGACTTGTGCACAGATTAGATTTTGGTGGGACAGACTAGCACAAAATCATCAATCTCGCTCTCTCTTCCTGAGTCACTGAAGTGCAATGGCAAGACCAAAGTCAGGATGACTGGTGATGGCCGAGGATAACGTTAGTATTTTTGATGTCTGACCAAACTCTAAGCATTCCACAGTGCCTATTTCAACCACCTTCATGGTCTTTGGAACAAATTATTCTTATCTGCCCATTCTCTAGGGAAAGTCTTCACACAGGTTTGAAGTAAACATTGCCCTACCTCACCCAAATATTTGAGCCTTTTCCCTACTAGAGCTCATCTGCTAAGACTGCTCATGGATTGGACTGCTCATTTATCTTTGACAGAGTTCACCTTTCATCCAGTTCTCACCTATGGCTCCAAGAAGTTATAGCATGCGCAGTGGCCACATCCTGGCACATAGTAGGCACTTCATAAATATTTATTAATCAAGACCTCTTATTTACCTTTCAGCCTTTAATCGACAAACCTATGTGTTCTTTTATAGAATTATAAGCATATAGATCTAGAACAACAAAGAAACTTAAAGAACCTCTAGCTCAATCCTTCTCAGTTTTATAGTTGAGGAAACTGAGGTCTAGAGAGGTTAATGATTTGTTCAGGGCCTCATATGTAGTGTCACAGTTTAATTTAAACCCAAGACCCTCAAATTCTGAATCCAATACTTTGCCTAGAACTACTTTTTCAATTTTTTTTCCCTTAATGGTATTTCTTGCCCTCCAACCTATAACTTTTATCTAGAAAAGAGAAAACTTAAAATGTGCAATGCTTCTAAAATGAAGCAAGGGCACTCTCAGTGAAGGTTACTCACAAGCTTCCTCTAACAGTTGCACAAGGGAATTACACATTAAAAAAAAATCCAGTTAGGCATTTTCTTCCTCCATCCTTGAATCCCCTGAAGTATGAATAAGACATTCAAACCAGATCATCAGACAGTACAAGTCTACTTTAAGTTTTAGGAATTTGAAAAATTGTAATCACTTCCCTTTTGGTTTCAAGTTCTCCCACAAGAGGACAGGATCTTGACAGAGATTCAATGCTTAGAAGAACTGTACAGAAGATACAGTAAGTGTGGAGGCTGCTAGAGTTCAAGAGACCAGGTAAGACAATATTAATTTAAATGATGTTGAGAAGCAAGGCTGGGCCTATAGCAAAGAGGTAGTTTGACGTGATTCTAGCTATAATTACTTAGCTACAATATAATAAATATTTATGTCTTTATGATTTGCATTATTAATAAACTATATATTATAACTTTAATATTTAATCTTAGAAAATTAGGGGTTTTTATTGGGGAAAAAAGATGACTAATTACCCATGGGGAAAGAGGGTTTTTTTCCTAGTTTATTAAATAAACAATATTTAATAAACTGGAATGGGGGCTCTAAGCTAATGAGAAAGAGGTTGCAATTGTATTAATGAGAAGAAAACTGAACAAAAACTTGGATTATTAGCTCAGAAAAATAACAATAAAAATGATAAGGAGTCAGCTAAAGAATGATTCATAAGGGACAATGGTTGACCTCAGACAAGAAAGAAAGAGAGACAGAGGCAGAGACAGAGATAAAGACAGAGAGACATACATAGAAAGAAAAACAGAGAGAGACACATATGGAGAAAGACTGAGAGAGGCAGAGAGACAGAGAAAGACAGGGACATCATGTATTTACTTATATGTGAACATGTACCTCCACAGTAATCTTCTTGAGTGAACAGACTCTTAGTTTTGTCCTCAATACTTGGCACCACAATGCCTGAAACATACTTAAGAAATAGTTACCAATTGATTGATATTGAAAGGGCTGGAAAAATGAAAATAAAGATTCTATATTACTACAAAGAATAAAACTAGGAATAAAGTTGTCATTATTTGTTCTTCGTTCTAGAGGAAGACCATGATAACAAGGTGATACCATGACATGCATAAATTGGATTTCAATGAGAGAGCTGTGCAGAGTCACCAGCCTCACTTTCTCTTTCAGAGCCATCTGGGTCCATTGACAAAATATATAGATACAAATGACTTAAGATGGTCCTGTTAGGAGCAGTGAATAAAAGTTACAAGGAAGTAGATTTTAACTTGAGATAGAACAATAATTAGAACTACCCAAGAAGAGAATAGATTATTTGTGAAATAAAATAGCAAAGCAAGAGGTAATTTGCATTGATAAAGAGAATTTTTTTCATTCAGATTTTCTTCTATAAAATAAAAGATTTGTACCCTCCAAAAAAAGAGTTATTTATAATAAAATACATTATTTGTAATATAAAACTCTAATTTCTTGGCAAGCAAAATTATTTCAGAAAAACCTGGAAAGACTTATATGAACTGACACAAAGTGAAGTGAGCAGAACCAGAAGAACATTGTACACAACAGTAGCAATTGTGAATGGCTTGGCTCTTCTCAGTAACATACAATGTTCTAAGACCATCCCAAAGGAATCATGAAAAATAGTATCTGCCTCCAAAGAAAGAACTGAGGTCTCCCTGATTCCAGAATCAGCTCTCTAACTGCCATAATACCAACCTGCTTCAAAGTTCAAGTCTTTGAACTTGGCTAAATCTTTCCCTCAAAGTTCTAGGGATATTTCTGAGAAGTTTGGGGGTGATTCTCTAATGCCATTAAGCTCCCACCAATGTGTTCCTCCTAATATGATCTATCAAGAATTATTTTGTTAATTAGCCTTTGCTGTTATTTTTGTTGTTGTTTGCCCTTTGTTCTCCAAAAGGATCATGACATCAGGGAGGTGATGCCATGACATTCAAGTGAATTTAATTTAAATTGAGGGAGGGTTGTGCAAAGTTATCTGCCTCACTTTCCCCTTCAGAGCCATTTGGGTCCAGTGGCCAGATATAGATCAGGATGACTGGAGATGGCAATATTATGCAGTAGCCAACTTTTAGTACCTTTTGGAAAGAAATATTCATTTACTAAGGAAATACAGGTGACAATAAATAACTATTCCCCCAGAAATCTGTGACATACTGTTCTAAAACTCCATAGAGTCTAAGAAAATGAGCTTCTAGATAGCATGTGGCAAAGGGACAGCTCATGGTTTTTGATTACTGAAAGAAATTCTCCTTAGTATTTTGGATTCTTTTGTGAAGTCACAAATCTATATCCATTCTGTCCTTGGTTCCCAATTTTGATTATCATCAGTTATTCCAGGAATGTGGCTAAGAAACTGATAAGAAAATGGAGAAGTCCAAAATCCTTTGGACCTTTTAGAACCCTTAGCAAAAGGGAAGAGGGAGAAGGATACAGAAGGGACTACAGACAAACCCTAGAATTAAAACCAATAGTTACCACACCCCTTTCCCCAAAGAAGTTCTTTCTCAAAGATTTTAGTAGAATGCTCAATTGGCTCCAATGTTTTGAATGAATCCATTTCTATTTAATTCATATTTTACAGATAACTTCTGGGGAATAGATAAGTGTCCTTGACCAATCTGAATGTGATTCTTGTACAAAGGATGGTTTACACTTAGCCTAAAGCCTAAAACTGATTGATCTATTGAGACATATTCTCATCTAGTTAAGGTATTAAGGTTAAAATAGGGGAAAGTGATTTTTGACCCTCTTTACATTTTCCCCTTAGTTTTAGTTTTCACCAGCTTCAGGAAATCTGGTGGAATCTGTTGGACAATAGTCAAAACCCGGGGGGAGGAGGGGAAGTTCGATTTTCTTTTAAATGACTTCCTTAGTACTATATAGAATTAAGAAAATTCTACATGTACAATTCATACTCAAATATAATCATGTCCATTCTTCCATTCTAAAATGTGATGGGGGTTTGTAATATGCATAAATCCCATCAGATTACTCAAATGACATCTATCCATGCCGAGTGTGCTGGGGAATTGCTCCAGGCAAACCACGATGACATATTAAAAATGTGTATTGGAAAAGACTGTGCATCATCAATGAACATTCTGTAACTGGTTCCAGTTGGCTAACCAGGTGGGAGAAGCTTCTTTGCATTGGCTGAAATATCAGAACTGATGATTTCTTCAAAACCAACTTTGGGCATTTCTCACTTGGGGAGGAGCTTGATTACTGTTCCTTTCTCAGGGGCCAGTAATAAATTCTGGTATAAGGGGAAAGCACCAAGAAACTTCTCCTCTGAGGTCATGTGGCTTAGGGCCTGGATACTTGACTTTTCCATTCTAGATTCAGAAGTGGAGTCTCTAACCCTAGGAGAGTGTTCCACAGGAACCCCAAGAGTCACCTTCCAGGCTGGGTATTATTTCTAGCCCAGCATCAATACCCTAAAGAACAAGGACCAAGGCCATTAGGAGTAAAACTAAGTTTTGAGCCTACTTTTTCTTATAAAAATAATAGAAGCTAAGTGCTATTATTTGTTAGAATTCTTACAAGGTGCTAAGTCAGTGGAATTGATAGGGACAATGGTTGTTTAGCAGGGTGCTTAACAGTTCTCTAGATGTACTTAGTACTTAGTAGAGTTCCACAAGATTCACACCTTTAAGAGAGCATATATAAGCTAGGAGCCTCAACCAGGATGGACTCTGGGAGATTCACAAGCCAGGATTCAGTGGAGGAGATTCACAAGCCAGAGACGGCAGTTGGGCAGAACAAAGGAAGACAGAGAAGTGGTGACAGGCTGTCCTGTGGAAAACACTGAAACCAAGATCCGGAAGGCCTCCAGAAAGCTAGCCTAGCCCCAAGTGAAGGAGATAAGATTTTGGAAGAGACAATAAAGGATTTGAACTTTAACTCCTGGCTGCATTTGAGGTGATTATTACTTTAAATTGAAACTAAGGCTGCCTCCAGAAGCCTTGCAAGAAATCTGCTCCCAGAGCACATTATATTTTAGAGAAGAGAATATTACATTCATTGTCCCTATTTTAAAGTTGAGGAAACTGAGCCAGATAGAAGTTAATTGATTTTCCCAAGGTCACCCAGATAGGAAGTATTTAAAATCAGAGATTTAATATCTGGTCTTCCTGACTCCAGGAATATCTCTTTATCTGTTCCCTACCTTGCTGCCTAACAATGGGGGAAGAACACAGCCATTGAGGACCAGTCATAGCATTAGGAAAGAGACAACCATTGAGTTCCTGAAAGTACTCAGAAACCCTTAAGAGAAGATGTAATGAACTGACCCTGGAGCATGAGAGAGAAAGGGACCAGAGCTATCATCTTGCATAAATACATGGGAGTATAACTTTACCTTTACATTAATAAGGCCATCATAGCCTATTTTAGAGGCCTTTACAACAGTGACCAGCTTTCTTTGAAAATCCCTCCCATATAGCAGTAGCATGATCATAGGTCATAAAAATAGAACCAAAAAGGGATGGTAGAGAACATCTTATTTTTCAGGTGAGAAAACTAAGACCTACCAAGTCTAAGTGATTTCATCAAAGTCTTGAATGCTAAAATGTTACTCTCTTGCCAAAATTATTTCCCATCCTTCTACTTCCTTTATTCTCTTCAGTCTAAGCATTTTCTTCATCCTTATCTTCACTAGTTCCATGACCTATTCCTGTCCCTTGTACTTTGAATGTTTTCCAGCTTCACCTTCATCCCCTAGCTCCTCTCCTACTCAGTTCCTACCTTCTGCAAGATCTTTTATGATTCCCTCACTATTCAGTGGTATTCCATCTGAGTCTCCTACTTTGCACTGTATATACCATTTATGTACCTAGTTGCTCACATGTAACTGCTTCCATTACAATATAACATCCTCAAGGGCAAGGAACATGATTTTTCCTTTGCCTGGTATCACTTAGCACAAGACCTGGCATATAGAAGGTGTTTAATAAATGCTTCTTGACCTCTCTGTGACTTCTTTAGCTTCACTCCTAACTCTGGACTCATGATCTACTATTTTCATATTTTAAACTGTAACTAGGTTTTGCATATGCCCAGATCACCTGAGTGGGAAGCATCCATGCGGGAGACAGCAGAGCCCTACTTTCCAAGACGAGACATCCTGTGTCCCCCTTGCACATGTGTGGGAGCAGCCTCTTTCCATTAATTGGGTAGCTGAAAGAGGCCAAGTCACTAAAAACAACTAAACTAGAACAGTCTCTTTTCCTGTTTCTCCAAGAGTCCAAATGGGAGTGAAGATTTTATTCACCCAAAGCATTAAGTACCATCTACTGAGCTGGATGTGGGGGAGGAGCCACCTTGCCCCTCTCCCTTTAATTCCTGTGACCCTCAGAAATTGGATTGGGTTTCAATCTCTTTTATTTGTCTTTTACCTAGAATGCATTCAATCTACCCAGAAGCCTGAGCCAATCATGACATTGGAGGCAGGATTCCTGGATGGATGTTGCTGCCAAGGGAGCAAGGAAGCCCGAGGAGCTTGCGTGTTGGTATCATGGGTGTTGGACTTAGAACTTCATGGGGCCATAATATAAAGGACCTGAATTAAATTGTGAAACTAATCCTCCTCCTCTCCCAGAAACTGAGGTGATATAAAGAGGGGGAAGGAAATTTTGCCTCTGATGTGTTGGGGGAAAATAATTTGCAATGTTTTTTTCTTGGTATACCATTGAAACAAATATTCATTTATAAAAAATAATCTATTAATCTCAGATTAAAAGGCCTGTAGTACAAAAGGCATCTAAATTGAAAGAATACAATCATTGAGACTATGAGACAATGACAGAGACTAACTATCCCCAAATTCCCATAAGAAGAAGAAAATCTTCTAGGATTTTCTAGAAGAAGAGTGAAATGTAACACCTTCAACTTCTAGGCAGTGACTGGAGGCCTGAGGTCATAGATTTAGAACTGTCCTATATTCCAGGGCTCTTACTGTTTAAAATGAGGAAGCCCAGAGAGGTTAAATGACTTGCCCCCCAAAAGATAACTAAATGGTGACACAACTAGAATTTGAATCCATAATCTCTGACTCAAACCCAACCTCCCTTCACAATCCCACATTACCTCTATTACTGCTATAGAAACTCTCATTCCCTGCCCTTCCACTTCCCACCTGTGAATCTTCACCTTTATATAACTAACCATCATCCCATTTCTCCACTCCTGCTCCAGGGCCATTGAGCATCACTGGAGAAAAGTCACAAGACTGAGATGATTTCACCCACTACAATTTCAAAGTACATAACCCCAGCTGAGACCTCATTACTGCTCATTACAATATTTCTGCTGGGTGCTGCTCCTCAGCTCCCTTCTCATCATCCTGAGATGGCAGTGTTCCAAGAATTCCTTCTTTCACTCCCAACTTCACCCCCATATCCACCCTCATCCTTAAAGCAGCTTTGGTTGATTTACCTACTTATTTCTTTGAGAAAATGAAGACTCGCAGAAACTATTTCAATTTCCCCCCTACCCATGTTCAATTATAAGGGGAAGAGAAGAGAATAAACATTTACGTAATGCCTACTATCTACCAGACATTGTGCTGAACTTTAGAAATATTATCTCATTTGATCTTCACGACAACCCTTTAAGATAGGTGTCCTTATTATCCCCCATTTTATATTTTAGGAAATCAGGTCAAATAAAGGGATAGCTAAGTGATGCAGTGGGTGGAGTGCTCAACTTGGAATCAGAAAAATTAATCTTCATGATCTCAAATCTGGCCTCAGACATGTTCTAGCTATATGATCCTGGGCAAGTCACATAACCCTACTTGCCTCATCTGTAAAATTAACTGGAAAAGAAAATGGCAAAGCACTTGAAGTGCTTTGCCAAGAAAACCCCAAATGGTATCACAAAGAATTGGACAAGAGTGAACAATAACAATGGGGCAAACAGGGCAAAACTATTTGCCTGGGGTTACACAGCTAATAAGAGTCTCAGGAACTTTTTTAACTCAGGAAAATGAGTCTTACTAACTCCAGGCTGGGTGCTCTATTTATTGCTCCACTTAGGGCTACATGCCAAGATGAGATTTTTTTTCTAGGTAAGTAAGAATAAGAGATAGGACAAGATTTGATAAAAGACAAAATAAAATTTAATAACTCATAGGAAGGATATAAGCTGGCCAGAATAGCTTGCTTGCATGTGCTTCTCACCATTAACAAATTCTTTCATCCTTAGAGAATGTCAATAGCATGTTTTCATTGGGCTATTACCACAAAATGCCTACCCTGGAAAGCCCAGTTGGCAAGATCTTCACAGAATGGAAAATAATTATGCTTTGTCTCTTTTTCCCCCAATTTTTAAACATTTTTACTTAAAGTTTTGAGTTCCAAATTCTATTCCTCTTTCTTTTTCTTTCCTTCCCCTTCTCTGAGCCAGTGAACAATCAGATAAATGTTATGTATGTGCAATTGTGTAAAATGGTTCCATATTTGTCATTTTGTACAAGCAGATTCAAATAAAAAAAAAGAAATGCAAAACAGCATGCTTCGGTACATATCCAATATCAATTCTTTCTCTGGAGGCAGATAGTATGCTTCATCATTAGTCCTTTGGGATTGTCTTGAATTGTATTAGCTTACATTAGTATGTAGCTGAGAACAGCTAAATCATTCCAAATTCTTCATCAGTCAATCTGTTCACTTCATTCTGCATCAGTTCATGTAAGTCTTTTCAGGTTTTTCTGAAATCATGCTGCTTGTCATTGCTTATAGCACAATTCCCATTGCAATCAAATACTACAGCTTATTTAGCTATTCCCTGTTTGATGGACATCCCCTTAATTTTTCATTCTTAGCTACCATAAAAAGAGTTGCCATTTTTATACAAATAGGTCCTTTTCCCTTTTTTTGGATGTACCCTGAATCTCTTTGAGGCTTCTCTTCCTCCCTCCAGTAACTATGACTCCCATCATATACAGCTACATTTTTTCACCTGATATTCCTCTTATCTTTTTGATGGTTGTGAAGGGAATTGACAAGAAACACCTGGAAGACTATTTTGATCATCTTCCTCAGGTAAGAACAAGAACCTAGAAGGGCCAGTGAAGAATATTGAAGTCTATAATTGAGAGAACAGAATTGGCAGGAAGGGGAAATAGAAAGATGAGTCTTTCTAACTTGAAATCTGCCTTCATACTTATTAGCTGTGTGACTCTGGGCAAGCTACTTAACTATGTTTGCCTCAGTTTCCTAAACTATAAGGAAATGACAAAATAGTCCAGTATATTTACCAAGAAAATCCTAAATGGGGGTAATGATGAAAATGTCAGAACAACAACAACAACAACAAAAAAAACAACAACATATATTAATTTTATATCAGAATCCAAATTTCCTTACTCTCAATTCAGGAAGAATTTTTCATGATACCCCTTAAAGAAGTTGGAAGGCTGCCTCCTCTTCCATGGAGAAAGCTAAGTGATAGGACCTCAAATGTAATAGTGAATGAAAGACATGACACTAACAGTAGAAAAGGAAGGGGATAGGAGGTAGCCTGGAACAGAGATGTCTTCCTGTGCTTAATCCATGTAACACTGGAGAAAGAAAAAGTGGTAGTAGGACAAAATGGGAAGTCAGATGACCCTGTTTGAATTCCAGCTCTACCATCTACTATCTGTATGACTTTAGGTTAGTAACAGAACTCTCTAGATCTCAGATCCTCAATCAATTAAATGTTAAGGTCAATCAGCTAATGGCTAGAGCCAAGAGTTGGAGTGTATTATTGGAGGCTCATGAAACACTTTCCCAAACATGACCCCACTTGATCCTTGCAACAACTCTATGAGGCAGGTAACATATTATTAAACTTATTTTATAGGTAGGCAAATCAAGGATCAAAGAGATTAAAAAAAAAAAAAAAAAAAAAACTTGGCCGAAGTTGCATAGGCTTTAAAGAATGAAAAAAGCCTAACAAAACTGTGCACTTGAAGGAGATGGGGGAAGAGCACTGAAGAGGGAAGAACAGGGAGAGACAAATGTAGACAAAAAGGGCAGTGGAGGAGGAAGATAGTCCCCAAAACAAATTGCCAAAACAAAAAAAAAATATCCAACTTTTGTTCATGGATAGCCCCTGGAAGAGGAGGGAGAGGGGGGGGACTCTTGAGTACTATGAATGTTGATAGTAGGAAGGGAGGCAGATGATTTAGGGAATTGCAATGAATTTTTAAATCCCCCATGGAAATTCAGAGATGCAGGTGTTTTCAATACCAGATCCTTCCCAGGACACATCTCTACACGTGGCTATGAGCCTTATGTTCCCCTAGTCTCTGAGGCGGAAGCTAAGGCCTTCAGCTCATCTCTAATTTGACTTCTAAAACCTGGGCTGCTTCCAAGTCTTGAATAAGCAAGATATTGATAGCCCTGGCAGAGACAGCTCTGAGAAGAGCCAGGGCAGTGAATGGTTCCCATACCACTTTGCCAATTCACTTCAGACCTAACCTACTTACTGCTCTTCATGCCAATCATGCAAAACTTCAGGGTGGAAAGGGATGAAGGGAATATTTTCTCTTTTTCTTCTTTTCCTCTTTTTTTTTCGAGAGTTAATATCAAAGGAATATATTCTAGAGAAACACTTTCAGAGAAACTATGAAGAGAGAATTATGCTCATGTGCCAGGAGAAAAAGTTTGATATCTTTATAAACAAAACCATAGTCAAGAGTAACTTTTCTAATATTTCTCAAAAATGATGTATATTGCTGTTCTTTTCCCCCAAGGCAATTGGGGTTAGGTGACTTGCCCAGAGTAACACAGCTAGGAAGTATTAAGTGTCTGAGTTTAGATTTGAACTCGTATCCTCCTGACTTCAGGGCTGGTGCTCTATCCACTGTGCCACCTAGCTGCCCTTGTATTGCTGTTCTTTCTTGGATAAACTTTTGCCTCATCTGTTCTGTTAGGGTCAAGACATTCCAATCCAATTCAAAATTCATTTATTAAATGTTCCCATGCACTGGCATTGGGCCTGGCATGAAGATATTTTGACAAAAATGAAACATTTCCTGCTCGTAAGAAACTTACATTTTGCCAGAGCAAAACAAAAAAGCAAGTTTAAAATATTCATAAAATAAAAATAGTTGAGTTTTGGAGGGGATGAAATAGAGGTGATGGAAGGAAATATTTGTTGGCTGAGTCAGGAAACTGTTTCTCTTTTGTAGGTGAGTGGCATCTGTTGAGCCTTACTTAACTCATTTTCAATTATCCATAAAGGGATTATCTGCTTTATGTATTGATAAGGGCACATTTTTTACTTGGTTTCATTTAGTCTATCTGGAGCTACTTTTTATCTTTAGTCCATATGCCCTTGGGGAAAGGATAACTCATTTTAATATTGATCTCCACAAAACTTAATTAAGAAGTGAAATTTGGAATGCATCATATGTTGATGTGTGTTTCAGCTGAAAAGTGAACTATAAATGATTTTCTGGATTCTGTGCTCTTTAGCTTTTCATTCATTCATTTCACAAACATTTGTTAACTACTGTGAGCCAGGAATTATAGATAATTTTTTTTAAAAACCTCCCCTCAAAGAACTTACATTCTATTGATTAAAACAACATGTATACAGATAAGTAAATAGGAAATAAATACAAGATTACTTCTGGTGAGCATCAGCAACTAGGGATCAAAGACAGGCATGTTTTACAATAACTGTGATGTTTTCTCCCACTAGTATATAGAGGCAAGAGTTGACAATATCTAGCATTTTCCTTAGTCAGAGATATCTCTCAGAAGAATAGATGGAGGGGTAGAAGTCATCTAGGAAGCCATCTACTTCAACTTCCTCATTATGCACATAAGTCCAAATGAGTTGCCTGAGGTCAAAATTGAGATTTGAAGCTATGTCTATTGACCCATGCACATAAGTGAAAATGTTAAAGAGCTGGACTTGGAATCAGGAAGACCTGAGTTTCAAACCCCGTCCAGTAGAATTCATGCCTCAGTTTACAGACACTTATTTAGCTGTGTGAGCTATTTAATCCTGTTTGCCTCAGTTTCCTTATCTGCAAAATGAACTGGAGAAAAAATTGGCAAACAATTCTGGTATCTTTGTCATGAAAATTCCATGATCAGTATGGTGCAAAGAGTCACGAGGAATTGGGTACAATTCAACAACCACAGCAACTATTGACTCTAAGTTCCACATCCTTTACTACAGTACACTGGAAAGAAAAATGGCCTAAGAGGCAGAAGACCTGTATTCTAGTTCTCATTCTAGCATTTTCTAATTGTGTGAAATCTGACCCTCAGTTTATTATTGTGGCAATTCTAGATGGGTTTGTGTCATCTATAAGAAAATACCATGTGTAGGGTTTGTTATCAAACTCCATATATATCATGAAAAGTTCTTTGAAAACCTTTCAGATCACAGGATAACAGGAGATCAAAGGAAGTCATATAAAAGCCTTGCTGGCTAGCTCCATTGCAAATTTGTATTATTTTATCTGACATGAAGGAAGACAAAGGAAGGAGAGCCAACACCCTCATCCCACCCACCAGAAATTTTTTTTAAAATGGCAACATCAAAAAAAGCACATGGGGAATTTGAGAGAGTTGTCTCTGGATCCCTAGATTCTTGTCACCATCTATTTTTTTTTTTTTTTTGTTTCCTTGGCTGAGCATAGATCAGTCTAGAGTTTCTAAGAATAAACTAAAAGTTCATTTCTAAGAGATAAAGCATTCCAGGGTTCTCTTATTCAGGCACTAGATTCCTGAGAGGAAGATTTCTTCAACATTATGTTTCTTGGAGAAGGAACAGGATCACATTGCAGCTGAAAGACTAATGTTGGAGTGGGGGAAGGTGAAAATTGAAGGAGGGGAAAGGACAGGAGACCTGGACCTTGCCAATTCTCCATTCCACAAATATGTGTTACAGGTTCCAGATTAATGGGGACTTTTTGTTCAGCAGTACCTATGGTGCCTTTACTTTCTGGAGAAGTCCACTGCACTGAGTGCTTTATGTAATGTTTTATATTTCTCTGTATTGAATACTTAGAAGCTTTGTATATCTTAAATTTTCTCAGGTAGGTGAAATAAAGATCTGTCTCTTATCTAATCCTCATATTGTATATAGAATTCCTTCATGGTAGTTGAGAATCCAGTGACCCACTTTTGGAAAAACCTAGACATAAGTTCTTAAGAATGGCTCTGATATTAGCACCCTTTTATTTCAGTGTTAGCTCAGGGTAAATGCCAGGATGATATAAGACACTTGTAAATCTCTGACTCATTAACAAACAAATCATTGCTCTTACATAGCTGAGATAGTTAACAAGGACACAATTGTACATAGCTTCTTATCCCTTGTCTTCATATATAAAATTATCTGATCAGGGCTGAGTGTGGTGACTCACATGATCTTCAGACATTCACCAAATCAGAGTGGTTAGGATTGTGTACATCTTTAGGTGACTTAGCCACCATCAATACAACTATAGGCAGTAGTATGCTAGTAAATGTTTAACTACTGGCTCTCAAAAAATGTATTCAAGACAAACTTTCAAATTTAATCTGCTTTCCTAATGACCAGCTACTGTGCCTCTATCTGAGGTTCTATGGGCAGCAATAGTGTCTGCTGAATGGTTACCAAAGCAATACAGAACTGTAGTTTCATAAAAAATCTAACCCTCCAGGAGCTGAGATGTTAATTGAATTTATTTTATATTCTTCCTTTTTTACATTTGTTTTAGCTTCTCTGACCTGCCTAGTCAACATAATTTAGATAGATAGATAGATAGATAGATAGATAGATAGATAGGTATACAACACACACACACACACACACACATATATATATACATGTATACATATATATATATGTATGTGTGTATAGATGTATATGTGTGTGTGTATATTTATCTGTATAGGTGTTGGCAATGTTTCTAAGTAGAACAGTTTTATAAGTTCTACCAAATTTTTCAATTTGTCAAATAATAGAATATCTGATTTATTTTCTAAGATTTTTGGTAGATTATTATATCTCCATTCTACCACAATTCAGTGTGTGGCTTACTTATTTGTTTTTTTATCACATTCTTAGGTTTGCGAAATACTGTGTATTGTGATTTGTGGTAGTATCCTGTAATAGAGAGTCAGCCTTGAAGCCAGTGGTTCAAAATGTTGTCTCTGACACACACTGACTATGAAAACCCTATTACAAGTCAATTCTCTATTCCTATGACTTAAGATAATATTATAATACATAATTTGCATTGGAACAAAGAATGTCTTATTTAGCCAGATATGTATTCGAGATTGGTAAAAGTATGTTAATGAATACCATTTTTCATACAATTTTTTGTTTTGGAAAAATAGTTATTTTTTATAAAATATGTTAAAATATAATGGGTTCATAATCATTTTAGATAAATTTAATAAATATATACTTTAAAATTTAATCACCTAATTTCTTTTTTATTTATCAGCACAAGCACACCTCTACCAATACAAAACCATACTTGCTCTATGACTTAAGAGGGTTGCCTAGAATCACTGAAAGCTGAAATGAGTCAGAGGCAAAATTTGAAATCATGTTTTCTCAACTTTGAAGTCAATTCATGAAACACTCTGTTGCCCTCTTGTCTCTTGGTTTGTCATGTTTCATGACCAATCCCCAATTTTTTGAAAATATTGTCACAAGAGAAAATTAGCTGGTGAAAATTAGAGTGATGGGGAGAAGAGCCTTTTCTAAATATAAATGTAAAGGGGTCATAATAAATTTCTTTTCTCACCCAGTGATACTGATCATCCCTGTGGCTCTGTGATTCCAGTTAAAGGACCCCTTTAGAAAATCAATAGGAACATACTTCAAGTAATTCGGTAGCATTTACTGAAACCTGTTAGTGAAGGAGATTCATGTCTATCTGCCAATTATGTTTCAGATTTGATCTTTTTGTTCTGGTGTTCAGTTTTTCAAGCGTGCCTTTGTCCTGGAGCCATTTTAGAACACTGTGTCATCCCACTGCTTTTCAGAGTCTGCTCTTTCTCCTGAACTATGTCTTCAGCGAATGTCAGGGTAATGAGATCCCTTCATTTCTAAGGCAGTCCAAAAGCGCATTGCTCCTTGCCTCCCCCTAGGATATAAGCAATTTATCCAGTGTCACTGATAAAAATGGAGGTGTCAGTGGTAGCTAATGTTTCTTTCTATTGGAGAGAGCTGGTTCTGTTTCTCTGACCAAGATAACAACAATAACAACAATATGCATTTAGGTAGAACTTTAAGGTTTCCAAAGGCTTTTACATATATTACCTAACTTTAATCTCACAGATCACCTGGAAGATGATTATCTCCATGTTACAGATGAGGAAACTGAGACAAGCAGAAGTTAAGTGGCATATCCAGGATCAAACAGTATTTGTGGTCAGATTTTAACCCAGTCTTCCTAATTCTAGTCCAGCACTCTACATACTATGCCATCTAATACAATTGCATGCATTTGTTATTTAGTCATAATTCTTTTTCTTCTAATTTAAATTCCTCTTTAAGGAGATACTGTCCCTTACTTTCAGTCACAATTAGAGAGAGGTGTTTTGAGAGCCACAATTCCAGATATTACTAATTTGGAGGACAGCTTTCCTCATCACTCTTTGCCCTGGTAATTTTATCAGGCTAGACCAATAAATTCAATTCCCATTTATAATAAATAAATGAATAAAAAAGCTTTTATTAAGCACTATGTGCTAGGAAAGGCTACTAGGTGATACAATAAATAGAGTGCCACTCCTGGAGTCAGGAAGACTCACCTTCCTAAGTTCAAATCTGGACTCAGACATTTACTAACTGTGTGACCCTGGACTAATCAATTAACCCTATTTGCCTCAGCAACTTTGTCGACAAAATGAGCTGGAGAAGGAAATAGTAAACTGCTCCAAGAAAAGCTTAAATAGAATTACAAAAAGTTGGACATTACTGAAACAACTGAACAGCAACAAAAATATGAATATATTTCACTACTCAAGGAACTTAAGAAAGGAAGAAATCAACAAATATATAGGGGATTAAGAGCTGAAGGGACTAACAAAGAATACGAGGGTGCAACGTGCCTTAGAGATGGCTAAGAAGTGATTTGGTGACCCAAGAATAAATAGGATAAAATGAAAACTCACTGACAAAGTCCAGGATCCCAAGGATAGAAGTGTGAGTTTAGGTTGAAAAGCCAAGAAGGAAAAAAAACAAAAGGAGTACACGTGGAATGATTTGGAGATGGCCAAGTTAAAAAGAGTTGAGAAACAAGGTAAGAGGGGAAGATTCTGGGAAGATGGCTGAGTAGATTGGTAAATTTCAAGCTGTCTAGATTTTCCCCACAAATAGAACAAATTTACGCCTCCGGGCAAACATAGGGTGGTGAAAAATCAAAAAGACTTGGGGCAGAACAGGGTCCTCCTGGCACAAACTGAGAAGATCAGGGCCAGGGATTAATCCATGTGAAGTGCCAACACCTTTAGGCTAGCTCCCCACAAACACCAAGTGGGGATCCCTCAGGTTGTCTGGGTGAAGTTGGAGCCTCAGCAATAAGCACAGAAATGTGCACCTACTTGACTAGATAAAATTGGGGTCTGAGTCCTGGAAGACTGAGGGAATCTCAGTTGACTGAGAATGTCAGATTGAGCTGTGCTACTGAGCCATGGCCCTGGGTGAGAAGGAACCAGCACCTGGTGAGTGCAGAGGCAGTGGAGCAGGGACACTGCTGGCTGTTGGCACTTTCAGGACAAAGGAGGAAGCTCTTGATTTGAGATTTCAAGTCAGAGGAACAGCCTTCTAATTGGTCTCCTTGTTTCAGTCTAATTTACTCTCTACCAAGCTATCAAATTAATATTACTAACCCATTAGTATGACTGTCACTCTGATCTGAAGAAGCTTTGGTGGTTCTCTATCACCTCCAGGATAAATGTCTTCTCCATTAGACTGCGTAGGAAAATGTGCTTCTCCCTTTTTTATGTACCCAACACAGCACAATACCAGATTTCCCTCAATGCTCACCTCAAATATCACCTTCTACCCAATACCATTCCTGATCCCCTAATCCTCTTAATAAATCCTGATCTGATAACAATATCCTCACTTCCCTTAAATTACTTTGTATCTACTTATCTGTGTATATGTTAAAAGCTCTCTTCCTCCAGTAGAATATAAATTCTTTGATATTTTATATCCCCTGCATTTACCATAGCACCACAACTAGCTTAAACATAGTTTTAAAATGCTTATTGAATTATATTTACTGGAATTATTAATAACAATAGCTAGTATGCATGCAGTATTTTAAAGTTGGCAAAATACTATATATATATATACATACACATACATACCGTGTTTCCCCGATAATAAGACCTATCCTGAAAATAAGCCCTCCCCTTACTGTGTAAGATTCCTCTAAAATAAGCCCTCCCCCGAAAATAAGCCCTATTGAGATTGCTACTGTAGTGAAGGTGATCCCCTGCGCTACACGTTACATTATGGTACCCTCTGTATGCATCGTCTCCCTCCCTCCCCCCCAGTGAAACGCACGCCGAGCTCCGAGCTGCATCCAATCAGAGCTGCAGCAGTGAGTGCGTCATCCTGTTCTTCCCCAGTGATTTGCTTGCTGGAGCCATTGAGAGCAGTGCCGCGGAGGAGAGCTGAGGCAGGCCAACATAAAAACCCGGTATGTAAGCGGGAGTGAGGGGGCATGATGGAGGATAAAAGGGGCACGATGGAGGATAAAAGAAGAACTCAGGGGGCATGATGGAGGATAAAAGAAGAACGCAGCCAGCACTCACCGCGCTAAAGAAATGAAGAACTTCCTTGCAGAGAGAAGAATCAATCAAGTAATGATTCCTGCAGGAATGACTGCCTATCTCCACACCCTTGATATTGCAATAAACAAGCCATTCAAGGACCATTTGCGCATGGAAGTCAATGACTACATTGAAAATAGAATGGAAAGAAACCAGCGTGGAAACTTTGTGAAGCCCTGTCTGCAAGAAGTCGTGACTTGGGTGAAGAAGTCATGGGATAAAATTACTGACAGCTGTGTCGCCAAGGCACTACGAGCAGGTTACCTGGACAAGACATGTTCATTTAAAGAGAGCTATATTGCTGGACATGACAGATTGGGTCCACTTCTTCTAAAGGAAATAGAGGCGCAAGACATCCAGGATGGAATTCAGGGTATGGACACTTATGACGATGTTGTTGAAGAAGATGACATGATCATTATTGAATAAAGGTACTTTTTTTGTTCACATTTACCTGTTTATTAAAATTGCTGTAAATGTTCATTAAAATAAACCCTCCCCTGAAAATAAGCCCTCTGGTGTTTTTCTGTCCAAAAAAATAATAAGACAGTGTCTTATTATCGGGGAAACACGGTATATGTGTGTGACTGTATGTGTGTATATCATCCCATTTCATCTATATCACAATCCTGAGAGTGGGTATTATTCTTATTTTCCTCATTTATAGTAAGGAAACTGAGATTGAGAAAATGACTTATTTAGCATGATATAGCTAATGAGTATCTAAAGCAGGATTTGAATTTACTCCTGACTCAAAGGCCAGCTATCTAGATGCTTCATGGAACTGATCATAGTACTGATGATCCAAAGTATATCTGTTGTCAGAGGCCAAAGCAGTTTGTAAGTAAGTTGTAAGAGACCACAAAGTATAAACCAACATTTTGTGGCTTATTGGGTCATTATTCATTTGGAAGTTCTAAGAAGAAAAAAGCCATGTAACATAATGAGAAAAAAATTGGGGAATGGAGTCAGGAAACTGGATTCAAATCCAAAGCTTTATTACTTACTTATATTTCCCTAGGCTTCAATTTTCATCACTAAAATAAGGAGTTTGGGGGACTTTTGGATTATGTGAACAATAAGAGAGAATAGACATTTTTTCTAATCTCCATGACCTCTCTAAAACAGAAATGATGTACCAAAAATAAGACAACTCAACTGCCTCTATGACCTAGGGGACCAGAATCCAAAAGATATTTGAAATATCTACTGAAAGTATTTATAGATCATCTGCATTAATTTTTTTAAAAAAGACTGCAAACTCCTAGAGAAATAGTGGTTATATTTAACATTCAGAATTCAGAAACAAGAAGTTGGTCAAATAGTCAGGAAAAAGACCTTCAGAAACAAAGGAAAGGAAGTTCAGATAACACAAGACTATTCTGGAGGAAGTGGAATAAATTCTAAAAAGGAATTAAGTTCAGCATGTATCCCAGGGTATGGTAGTCAAATCTGAGTTTTAACTATAAATGAAAAAAGATGAATGTTTAATAATAAAGAAGCATTCAAAATATTCACTGAAAAGAAAAACAGACCTGAAGAGATTCTTTATTTCTCAAACACCTCAGTCAAAAAAAAATACAGAAGGGGTAAACTGAACATAGTAGTCAAGAACAGCAACAAAGTGACAGAAGAGAGACAAGTAAGGGACTTCTTTCTAAATGTAAATAAAGAGATTGTGGAGTGGTATAAGGCCTTATGGACAGAACCTGGTACCCTACTTATAAGTGAATCATTGTTTCTCTGCATTATAAAATAAGAGATTACATGGGGGACAGGGAGTGATAAGTAGAGCTTGTGATAAGCATGGGTCAAAGAGAAAACTAACAGTGAGGGGAAGATGATGCCTGTAAACTCTTATGGGTAAAGAGAGATGTTCCATGAAAGGAGATGAGGGCCTTGTAGGGATTTTGGTGCTTGAAAAGACTATTTGTCCTTCTGCAAGAGAGGGGAAGTGGGAACTATTAGAAGCAACTGCCATTTGGGAGAGTGAGAGGGAGTGCAGTGAAGGGGGAGATTTTGAGGCAAATGAGGAAAAGAGAAGGGTTTAGAACAGTGGTGAGCTTCATAATCAGGAATATAGTGATGAAGAGGAGTCCTCTCAAGAGCAACATACTTTCTGTCATCTACAGGAATGGCCATCATTCTAGGAATGAGACATAATGGAAAAGGGAAATCTTCAGGCAAGCTCTGCAAAATAGTAGCAGAAACTGTCTGGAGGAGAGAACCCAGATATCTTGGAAGAATCTAGATATCTTGGAAATCTTGAAAATTTTAATTATATAAGGAATATAGCAAAGAGTAACTAGACAATTATAGGGGCCATAAATGAGAGAATGAGGGTCTAGAGAAGATAAAAATAGAAATGTATATAATGAAGAGAATAAGAGAAAGTCTCTCTGGAAAGGGACACAAAAATGAAAACTTAAAAACTAATACAGAACTAATTGAAGAGGAAAGAAATGGAAGAATTTTCACTGAGAGGGAAAAAGCAGAGAGAAAGAATTAAATACCCAGATTAAAACAGGAAAGAAAAGGGGGTAACAAATAGGAGGAGAAGTCAGGGTTTAGGGGAAGAGAGCCACTGGGAAGAGAAACACCTTTTAAAAAAATAAGCTACTCTTCAACAATGAGATGATTCAGACCAGTTCCAATGGTCTTGTGATGAAAAGAGCTACACCCTGAGAGAGGATTGTGGGAACTGAGTGATTTCACAACATAGCATTCTCACTCTTTTTGTTGTTCTTTGCTTGCATTTTATTTTCTTCATCATTTTCTTTTCTGGTTTGAGTAGAAAAATCTAATCTAAAAAATCTAAAAAAGCAAGATAATTGTATAAATATGTATGTATATGTTGGATTTAACATATATTTCTACCATGTTTAACATATATTGGACTATTTGCCATCTGGGAGGTGAAAAAAAGGGAGGGGATTGTAACACAAGATTTTGCAAGAGTTAATATTGCAGAATTATCTATACATACATTTTGAAAAACAAAAAGCTTTAATAAAAAAAGAATAAGCTAAAGTAATTAAAGAAATATAGTACCATATTTCAAGAAGAAAGAAAAATATAACTTTAAAAAATAGAAATAAATGGAGGAAAATATAAATTAAGCTCTCATAATTTTAATTGCAAGTGGATTAAAAAGTCTAACAAAATGAAAAATAGTGACATTCAGATTCAATAAGAAAATAAAACCCCATAACCTGTTGCTCACAGGAATCATGTTTAAAAAACAGACATACGACAAAACAAAACTCAAGAGATGGGGAGAGGGATTATTATGCATTAAATGAATTCAAAAAAAAATCTTGCTACTCGACAAAACAAAAACAAAAATTAAAAAAATTAAGCCAGAAACCATATTATGCTGAAAGGCACCATAGCTAATAAACTGATATCAATAATAAACTCATACATTCCAAATGACTTAGGATCCACATTCATAAAAGAAAAATAGATACAAAAAGATGTAGACACTAACATCATAGTGATAAGACTTCAATATTCCTTTCAGTTTTGGACAAGTGTTACAAAAAGATAGGTGAAAAGAAAATATGGAATTAAAGAAATTACAGATTCAGAAATTTATATTAAATTGTGTTGCTGAAGACTTACATTTTTGGATGTTAAATGTACCAGAGTTTTAGAGGATGATGATTCTTGGTCACAAATTCAGTAACATGTGTATCTTTGGCAATACTTACTGAGAACTTTATAATTGTCTTGAGTATGCTTGTGTCAAAGGTAGCAGGACTCTTAGCAGTCAGCAGTTGCAGGACCCTGACAGATGTGAAAATTGAGCCTTTTTGCAGGTTTAAGTTCTTCTCAAAGTCAGCAGCAATCAATCAACCAATAAAAATTTATTAAGTGTCTACTATGTGCAAGGCTTTGTGTTTAGGACAAAGCATGCAAAGACAACAGTGAAATACTTCCTGTCCTCAAAGAGATTACATTCTATAGGTTGGACATGCAAATACTAATTGATCATTTTTTCCCCTAAAGAGCTGAATTCCACCTGAATCATATCCAATCAATCCCCTTTGAAGAGCAGTAGACCAATGATTACATTAGGTTTAAAAAAGCAAATATATCACTTCTTAGTTTCAAAGAACTTATTACCAATCTCAAAGTACTTATTAACTGAACTTACTGCTGATTTTACTGATGATATGAATTTTTAAAAATATTACTAAGTATTATTAAATTATTTTATGACTTCAAATTTTTAAAAACTATTACTCATTATGAGTGTAACTCATTTCAATTGGAAATATTGATGGAAAAAGGAGATTTCATTGGAATAGGGAACTATCAATGAGCAAAAGAGCAACTCTTTCTACCAAAGAAGGCAGCCATTTTCTCTGAAATTCATAATCTCAGAGAATAATTTTAAGTGACTTGTTCTGTGTCTTACAACCAGGATGTGTCAGAAGTGGACTTTGAACTTAGTTTTTCCTAATTTTAAGACCAGTTCTTTATTCCTATTAAGTTTTCTATTTTTAGAGTTAACCTGATGATTTAGCTTGTCAAGATTTTTTAGTAATAGCATCATTCATCCCTCTCTAAGATGAATACAATCAAAAATTATGGAGAAAGGAGTTGTTGAGAGAGTTGGGTTTTGCCTCCATTTTCTGAGCACTATAATTAGCTCAAATAGCCAAATGGACCTGAGAGGTGTTGGGACATTAATATAATATATTGTATATTTATTTATATCATATATGATATATTAATATATTATAATATACATTATTAAATATTAATGATATAATAAGCAAACCAAAAGTCTGAGATGTTAAAGTTTACTTTAGAGATGAGGAAATTTAAGTCCAGAGAGACAAAAATCACCACTGAAATAGTGATAGAATCAAGAATTAAATCTATGTTTTCTGGCTCCTGATCTAGTATTTCTTTCCAATACCTTATATTTCCTTACTGGACTAAAAGAGTGAACAAATTCACTCTTCTGGGGGCTTCCTCTAAGAGAAAATACATGACTACTATCAGACCACATTCACATAATATTCTAATCACACAGGGAACAAGTGGAAATCTCAACATCAAACATTTATATCTTTCCACACATATGAATGTCAGGACAGTGTGGAAATATAGTTATGCAGGACATTAGAACCAAAAGTAAAATACCAAGTCACTTCTCAGTTAAACTGATGAACAAAAGTATTGGATCCAGATCTAATTCTCAAAGGAATCCTGAAAGAGGTGCTCAGATATATCAGTATAGAAATAGCTCCTACAGTGAAATCTTTCAGTATCCCTTAATCTTCAAATGATGAGCAAGACTGGCTCCTAGAGTTGGATTATGCATAGGTAGGAAAGAATCTTTTGCTTCCCAGTGTAGTGTGATTTGAATGGGTATGTGAAAAGCCTAATGGAACTAAGTTAGTTATCTTCAAGAGGCTATTCCTGAACTCCTACAATTAGAAACTAATTTCTTTCTATACCCCCAAATTCACTAAACTGTGCATACTATTTCACTCAGCACTAAGCATTTATCCAAGGATGTGCTGAAGTCAGCTCAAAAGAACGTTAATTGTTAAATTTTTTGTGTGAGCATTTTGCACCTCAGAAATCAGCAAATGCTACAAATCAAGGCTTGATTTATTGTTATGTTGATTGTCTAGACTTCAAAAAGTAATATAGAAAATGTGGATAATTTATCCTCTCTAAAAGAAGAAAAAAAGGATCATTGTAGCATTTCAAAATGCACAGAAGGAAGTGCTAAAGGAGAAACAGATAAGCAGAACAGATTTGAAACTATTGAATTTATTACATCCTTTTAATAATACATATATAATTATATGTAATCAATTTATAGTTTTACATGAAATAATCTTTTCTTGTTCTATTTTGTATAAGGAATTGTTCTTGTCAATATTTGTCAAGTTCAGAATAATAAAAAAAAATTTAATAGGAAAAAAAAGAAATATTACCTTTAGGATAAGCTTTACAACTTCCTCTGATGTCCTATTCTGATGCCTCGGTATATGATGCTGATCCTGGTATCCTGAAGGTTAGGTGAATTAAGTGGGAACTCTGGAAAGTCTTGCCAAGTTAAGAAGGTTTCAAATATAAACCAGGTAGTAGACTTTGGATCTTCTAGGGTTCAGCCTTTGAATTGAGGTATATCAGCAAAAGATTGGCCCCAGGTGACAATTTAAAAAAATACCACAGAAATTCATGAAGACCATTTATTAAGATGAAGGGGAAACATGTAAACAGTGGAAGAATAATAGACTGAGAACTGAAAGATATCTCAGAGGCCTACCCTCTCATTTTACAAATGAAGAAATGAAGGCCTGGGAAAGTCAAATTATTTACCCAAATTCAGAGAAGCAGTGAAACTAGATGCTAGATTTCAAAGATTCATAGATCTTGAGCTAGAAAAGCTTTCAGAGATCATCTAGTCCAACCCCCTCAATTTTACAGATGGGGAAACTGAGTTCCAGGAAAGTTACAAAACTTGCTTAAGATCACAAAGACAGTAAGCATCAGTGGTCAGATTTGAATCCAAGTTCTCAAACACTACATTCAGAGTCCTTCCCATTGTTCCATGGATAATCACACAGTGATGAAATTTTGGATGCTTTAAGTATTTCAGGAAGTATAATATAATAATAATGAGAGTGATGGTGTTAGTGATATGTATGTGATACCTACTATTGTGTCAGACACTGTGAACACTTTACAATTATTATCTCATTTGATCCTCACAGCAATTTTGAGAGGTAGATCCTATTATTATTCTTATTTTACAGTTGAGGAAACTGAGACAATCAGAGATTAAATGCATTGCCTATTAAGTGTCTGAAGCTGGAGTTGAACTCAGGTCTTCCTGACTCCAGACAGTACTCTATCCATTGCAGCACCTTAGGGGGAAAAAAACCCACTAGCTTTGGAGTAAGAGAACATGGGTTCTATTCCTGCTTCTGTTTTTCACTACCACTTATGTGCAACTGTGAGCAAATCTTAAATTCTTTGGGCTTTAGTTTCTGTATCTTGCAAAACAAGATTAGATTAGAACAGAGGATCTTAAATTGTAATCTACAGACTCATGAGTATATTTCAGGGAGCCCAAGAACTCAGATGAGGAGGGGAATTTCATCTTTATTTTACTAAACTCTAACTGAAATATATTTCCTTCAATTATTTGAAACTATTACATAGAGAATGGATCCATAAACTTTATCAGATTGTCCCAGAAAAGAGTCCATAAATTTTATCAGATTGTCAAGTGGGTCTATGATCCAGAAAAGTTTTCTAAAGTACTGTCTAGCTCTTGATCCTGCTATTAGATTGATATAGTTTTGATGACTTCATGTTTAAATCCATGTTTAAAGTACATTTGATACCTCTTGTGCAGAATGATAAGTCACTCCATTATCAGTCATTAACATCTTAAGTTTGTTCATTGCCAAAGGGAACTAGCTAATTAGAATGGGAAACAAAAAAGAAAGATAGGGTGTACACATGGGATACTGCTAGGGAGGTTTGATCTGAATGGAATTGCACAGTATATAATTTTGGATACCTGATGAGGCAAGAAACTCTGTTCACTACTTTATATCTTCCCAAGATTATATAGGCTGGTTTTACTAGATGGTGAAACATTTTGAAAGATAATTCAAGGTAAATACAAGGCATTTTCATGATCAATATACAATAAGACTTCATTAATTCAGATGAATCTATGGAAAGGCCACAATGAATTAGTACATACATCTAAATGTGTAAATAATGTTGCTTTATTACTTTCAAGGATATAACCTAAAATTATCTAACAATTATTAGAAGGTAAAGTTCTTTAAATGAACATTTAAGAACATTTTGAATATATAACATATAATAAGAAATGAATATATAAGAACTAATTATTAATTAGTATATCTAACAAATAAGTGAACATTTTAAAAGTATTTTTAAAGCTTTTGTTTCATTAGATAGATTCTCTGCAATTCTGTTTACTCCATTAGTTATTTAATATATGTAGAATAGTTCCTCACTCTCCTCTTCTTTACTAGTTAATTCTTCATGTCATCTGGTCCTGAAGTAAAAGAAAAAGTCAAGTTAAGTCAACAAACATTTAAACGAGACCTACTATGTTTAAAAACTATGTCTAATTATTACAGAGGAAAGAATAGTAATGGTCTATGAATGTCAATGAATTTGTGTAGCTACACAGACCTGTATGACCTATTATGAAGTAGAAGAATAGGACACTGGCCCTGCCCAGAAAGTGCTTATAATCTCCAAATGAACACAATTAATGAGCAAAACAATTTATATTAACGTACTAACTGTGCAATAAGGACCATGAATACAGAAGAATGAAAGAAAGTTAGTTCAGATTGGGATTATCAAGGAAAGCTTCTCAGAAGTGATAATATTGGAACTGGGGTGGGAAGGATGGATAGATTTTGGCTTTATAAAAAGAAAAGAAAAAGGAACTATAGGCTAGGTAAACAATAGGAGCAGATGTGCTCCAAGATTACTTCTGCTAACTCCCATTTGAGTTGTTGGGTTGAATCCCCGGATGATGTCTGAAACTTCTTAATGGTTCTATGGTTAATTCTAAGGGACTGGGGTTTTTTAAATTATCACAAGTCTTTACTAAATATATTTCTCATTGATTGTTAGACCAAGTTAATTCACTTTTAGAAAGGGTATTTTCTGTGGTGATTCGAAGCAATTGGTAGAAGACTTGGGATGGAAAATGCCATTTGCATCTAGAGAGAGAACTATGGAGACTAAATAGGGATCAAAACATAGTATTTTGTTTTTTATGTATACATATTTATATAGTTATCTTACTGCACAAGAAAAATCAGATCAAGAAGGAAGGAAAAAAACCTGTGAAAGAATACAAAATCAAAACAAATAACAACAGAGAGAGTGAGAAAGCTATGTTGTGTTGTACACTCTGTTCTTACAGTTCTCTCTCTGGATGTAGATGGCTCTGTTCATCACTGAACAAATGGAACTGGTTTGAATTCTCTCATTGTTGAAGAGAGCCACGTCCATCAGAATTGATTGTTGTATAGTCTTCTTGTTGCCGTGTATAATGATCTCCTGCTTCTGCTCATTTCACTTAGTATTAGTTCATGTAAGCCTCTCCAAGACTTTCTGAAATCATCCTTTTGGTCGTTTCTTACAGAACAATAATATTCCATAATATTCATATACCATAATTTATAAAACCATTCTCCAATTGATGGGCATCCACTCAATTTCTAGTTTCTTGCCACTATAAAAAGGGCTGCTACAAATATTTTTGCACATGTGGGACTCTTTACCTCCTTTAAGATCTCTTTGGGATATAATCCCATAGAAACACTCAAAGCATAGTATTTTCACTTTTTGTTTCTTTTTCTTTCTCATGGCTTTTTCCCCTTTTGGTCTGATTTTTTTCTTGCACAAAATGATCACTATGGAAATGTGTTTAAAAGAATTGCACACATTTAACTTACATCAGATTACTTATTGTTTTGGGGGAGAGGGAAAGTCAGGAAGAGAAGAAAAATTTTTTGGAAAATATAGTCTTATAAAAACAAATGTAGAAAATTATCTTTACATGTATTTGGAAAATAAAATACTACTAAAATTTTTTTTAAAAGAAAGAGTATTTGCTAAATAGATATAGCAAACTGTTATTACCCAAATTTCCTCCTAAACTGATAGAGCACTTTCTCCTTGCAGATATAAAGCCCCCAGAGAAAGTGGATTTAAAACTGAGGGTGTATCTACAGCTAAAATTTCTGCTTATCAGAAGCCCTTTTATTTCTTTGGGGAGTCCTCTTAAAGTTTTTTTTTTTTCTGCTGGACTCCAAAAATCAGTGTCCCTACAGAATACTGAAGTTTTCTTCAGCATGCTCAATCTATTCTCAGTAGAATAGGAATTCCAGATTCTCCACTTCAAAACTCAAAATGTGTCACTTGGTCAAGGGACAGGGAAGAGAGATATTAGACTCCCTTCCCTCTTTAATGACAATTCCTTGTCACGACTCCTCCATGGCTGGATTCACTGCTTGCTAGTCTGTCGGTGGAATAGCCAAACTCTTCAGCTATCTTGCTGTTCTACTCAGACAGATTTGGCCTGACTGACAAGATATTTCTTGTGTAGCACTGCCTTCCTGCATCCAATGAGCCAAAGCTCCCAAGTTCAGTTTCAATTGAGTATGCATACTTAATTTTTGTAGGTCATAAGACCATCTTTCTTTTTTTTGTATTGACACCAATGATTCACCCTGAATGATTACAGAAAAAAAGAACAATATTACAGATCTCATAATATATTCCTGCTCAGGTCTATGCATATTTACTTTTGAGTTATTCAATTGGGGTGCCTGGGGTAATAAATTAGAAGTAAGGATAAACTCTAATTGGGAATGTTAGGAGTGTGCATTCAAGAGGGGAACAAAGATTATTCCCTCTCCTTTACTCCTACTGACAACTGCCTTCTTATAACTCCCATAGAGGACATATACTCTAAAAGATGTTCCAGAATGGGAGGTTTCACCCACTCAGAAGAAGAGGACTTCTACAGAGGTCCTCTAAAGGAAAACTAGAATGCTTCCCTCCTACACTTTGCCCCACTTTGTGCTATAAAGCTAATGATCCTGAATAAACAGGTATTAAAGGCATATATAGTTAGCCTTCTGGAGAATGACTGTAAAGATGCTCCTATTTCTAGTCATGTCCATTGATCCACATGACTTTAGACAATGAGGCAAAGTCTATGTAGGAAACAATTTCCTATGTAGTAGTCCCTCACTTTCAACATTTGCTTTCTTAAGAAATCATGGGTCATATGGGTCATACTTCCTTTTCTACCTTGAATGGAACATTTTGCTTCTTGGTGTCAATTATTATTTTGTTTAACATTTCTAATGCATTCATGAAAAAATATCGAATCAGGATATAATATTCACATATGAAATAATGCCTGAGGAATGCATTTAAAGTTTGCCTTTCAAATTGGATGATAAAATACATTCTTCCAACACTACCCCTCCCCCATTCAGGAAACAGTAGAATAACTTCATGTGTAACACAGAGATAAAAATGTTTTGAAATGCTTATCATCCTTGGCTTTTTATATTTGAGTGAACATACATTGATGGACATCAGAATAATGTTTTACTTGTTGAAAGAAGACAATTTAATTGATAACATCTTTAATTATTGTGTTTTCCAGCACACTTGCATTACTTCTCATCCCATAAAAGAAAAAAAAAATCAAGTAGTCCTTTAAAAAAAAATTCTAAAACTATCTTGTGTTTTTATTTTGGTCAGAAGATGTCATTATTGCAATAGTTTGCTATACAAATAAAAAGTGCTTCTAAGCACTCTCATGGAAACTCAGGAAACCACTTCAAGTCAACAAAAGCCTAAACCCAGGACTGCTAGGTACCTCACTCCATTACAAACCCAAACCAAAATAGCAGGAGAGAGGGTCCTTTCTTACAAAAAGCTTTCAATGGACAAAGATGCTACAGTCTCTTTCCTAAGCACTAACACATGATAAGAGATAGTCTTCCATTCAATCTTAATATAGTACTAATTCATTCAGCACTTATCTCTTACATGCCTACTATCCAAAGACCTGCTCCTCAGAAGAGTTCTTTCCTGCCAGTAACTTTCCAGAATTATCCAAAGAGAGGGGAAAGAGCCCTAGACTCAGAAAAACAGGGCTTTGAGGCAATGTGGTGGATAAGAAGCATCTAGGATTTGACATCTGAGATTTTCAGAAATCACATCAATCAATAAGCATTTATTAAGTGTCTTCTGTGTACTAGGCACTGTGCTAAGCTCTGGGAATACAAAAAAGGCAAAAATGCAGTCCTTGATTTCAAAGAACTTATAATCTAATGGATTTTATTACATCTTAAATCTAGGGCTGAGTTTCAGCTCTGTCATCTCTATGACCTAAGACAAGACACTTAAGCTCTGTGAATCTTGACTTTTTCCATAATAGTTATTATTTAAATTAATTCATAAATTATTTATTAATTTTAAATTATTTAATATATTAATTAATAATTATTTTATAACAGACATAATATATATATTATTTACTTATATTATTGTTGTTTATTTATTAATGTCATATCATTATGGTCCTAAAATATACATATTACATAATTATGTAATTATATATAATTATGCAATTGTACATAATTTGTACTCATATACTTTTCATTTATAAGCTTTATGGAACCCATTTTGTTTCTTGTTTTTGCTACTGCCAAAAGTTGCTACTTAATAAATGCTTTTTTTTTTCCTTCTATCCTTCCTTCTTTGCTACCAACTCTTTTTGTCTTCTTGGGTAAGTCAGGTCACTTCTGGGTGCCTTAGTTTTCTCTCTAGATCTTGTTTTATTAGTTTCTTTTTTCCTTATATATATTTAATGATGTCATTTGTTTTTTGCACCAGTCATTTCCCACTATCATCCCTATTAATAACCCTCCCTTCACAGCAAAAAAGAACAATTAAATCAAATCAATCAGTCAACAAACTTTTATTAGACACCTACTATGTGGCAGGCACTATGCTAATTGCTAGGGATGTAAATACAAAAAAAGAAAGAAAGAACCCTTATTCAAAAGGAGTTTGTATTCCTATGGGGGAGATCTCACATATATACATTTAAACATATGCAGAATCAATACAAAAAAAAATACAGGTAGTTGGGTAGCAAGTGGAAAGAGCGCCGACCCTGGAGTCAGGAAAATTCATCTTTTTGAATTCCAAACTGCCCTCAAACATTTACTAGTTGTGTGATGCTAAGCAAGTCACTTTGCCCAGTTCATCTATTTCTTCATCTGCAAAATGTGAGCTGAAGAGGGAAATGGCAAATCACTCCAGTATTTTTGCCAAGAAAACCCCAAAAGGGGTCATGGAAAGTTAGATATGACTGAAAAAAATGACTGACCAAAATTTGGGAGAAACTTTAGAAATTAGGGAATCATGTAGAAGATGATGCAATGTCATCTAATATAGTGACTGTATGTAACAGAAAATGTGACATCCCCTGTTTGTTGTATACCATGACCAAGATGAAAGAAATATTTCATTTTGTAGAAGATTTATTAATGTGAATTTATTATTACCTCTTAAGTCTTTCAGTGTTGCTTTCATTTAATTGTTGGAGTCACTATGAGTATTGCTTTCCTGGTTCTTTTTTCTTCTCTTCCCATTAGTTCATTCTAGTCTCCCCATGTCTTTTTTTTTGGGGGGGAAGAGCACAAGTTAAGGGGAATTCCTCTTTTCATTAATTTTTGGTTTAGGGCTTTCATAGATTTAGAGCTAAAAGGAGTGTTACAAACAATCTAATATACCATCATCCCTTCATTTTATGGATGAGACCACCAAAAAGGATGGCCTATTAGGGAAAGGAGGAAGAAGGAACATATTTATAAATGAAGATGATATCAATAAATATATATTTTATATATTTGTATATTATATACCATGCTAAGTGTTATATAACAACTATTTATTTTATTTTAGTTATTATATTACATATTATTATAGTCATTACATCATATATACAACCATTTATTTTAGTTTAGTTTAATTATTATATTTACTAATATGAATAATCACATTATAGCATTATATGATTATATAATATATTGATATGTATAATCTTGGTCAGGGGTCCTCAAACTTCAGCCCATGGGCCAGATGCAACAGCTGAAGACATTTATCCCCCTCACCCAGGGCTATGAAGTTTCTTTATTTAAAGGCCCACAAAACAAAGTTTTTATTTTTACTCTAGTCTGGCCCTTCAACAGTCTGAGGGACAGTGAATTGGCCCTCTATTTAAAAAGTTTGAGGACCCCTGATCTTGGTTATACAAATAATAAAATTAGTTCTTTATGTAGACTCTTAGTGTAGAAAGGGACCTGAGAGCTTCTCTGGTCCAAACCTTTATTTTAATAGAGGAGTCCCTGGGCAGGGAAAGTTGTTCAAGGTTAAAACCGAGTTAGTAACTGATCTGGCCCCAGAAGCCAGATCTCCTGATTAGCCCAGTGGATTTTCCCATATACCACATGCTGCCTCTAAGAACACAGCAATAAGGATGTCTGAGGAATAGTAATCTAAGAGATCTAGGTGTTTTCCATGGCCAGGAGGTTCCAAAGTTATATAAAACAGCAATATACTTGGAATAAAATTAGTAACTGTCTTGGAGCTTTTAAAATGGAGCCTTTCCTGAAGTCCCCAGAAGACATGTAATAAACTGAAAACAAGTACATGTGCAGTCTCCATTTATGAAAGCTAGGATATAACACAATAAAGTATAGAGCAAAGTCTCCCCTGGCCATTCTCCACTGGTGTGAGGAAAAGAAGATGTGTTCAACAGGAAAGCCACAGAAGTGCTTATGAGAAAAGTTATGTGGGGCTTTTATTATAATTGGCTGTGGAAGCTGCATGTCTAAGGGACATTAAATTGGCAATGAGAAAGGGGTTGAATGTTTGAAAAAAAAGTAGAAAAAAAGAAAATATTAAAAAAGGAAAAATTGATCTCAGGAAACTGAGTCATGACAAAAAAAAAAAGAAAGAAAGAAAGAAACTATGCTTGGCAAGTGAGTACATTGAAACCTGTAAGAAAACTTAGAATTTATTTAGTCCAACTTTTTTATTTTAAGGATAAGGAAAATGAAGTCTAGAAAAGTTAGAGTAAAATAGATCTTAAGTACTAAAGCCACACTTGTAACCCAGGTACTTTGATTCCTAATAATAATGGTAGACACTTTACCTATAAGATGTGTTATGGACCAGAACTCTGAAAACAGAGACATCAAGACACTCCTCCAAAAACTAAAGAAAGGGGAAGCCATAGGTAACCCTAGAGAACTTCTAAATTTAGCTCTCTATAACATTAATTTTTAAATTTTCGATAAAGATGCATTAGCTCCAACAGACAAGTTTTATAACCCACCAGAAAGGCAGTGAGTCCAGTGCCCTTCCTGAAGGACTATCTTTAGATAATCCACTTTCCACTATCTTTAGATAATCGCCAGGTGATATGGAGAGATCCAGAAAGTGGTGAATGGAATGGACCAGATAGGTTAACTGCTTGGGGGAAAGGGTTTGCTTGTATCTCTACAGATGGAGAAGGAATCAGATGGATGCCAATGAGCTGCATTCGCCTTGTCCATCGAAAGAGACAGAAAAAGAGAAAAACCTTGAAACAAAGGAGAAGACCTAAGAAACATCAGACACTGAAAGAGCATGGCTGACAATGAAACTGTTACAGAACTTCAGAATCAGCAGGAATCATTGGATTCCCTAAGATGAAAAACTGTTGATGAGACTATTGCAGAACTTCAAAACCAGCAGAAATTATTGGCTTCCCTGAGACATGATAAGATTGATGCAGGACTTCAAAATTCTCAGGAATCATTGGATTCCCTGATTCATGATGAGACTATTGCAGGACTTCAAAACTTTCAGGAATCATTGGATTCCCAGACACATGAAGTAAAAAACAATACATTGGTTTTGGACTATTTCTAGGACTTATGGGCATGTGTAATTCCTCATGTAATACCTCCCATGTTGATAGATTTATGTATATCTGTTTCAAGTGAGATCCTTCAGAAACCTGCTAATCTGGTTTGATTCTCCATTTCCTTTGGTGTTTTCATTTCCCTTCCTGAGCTGTCAGGGAGGGCGTGATCACCTCCTTTTTTGGTGTTTTCATCCCTTTTTTGAGAAGCCAGGGAAGGGCATGACCACCTATGTTCTAAAACAAAAGAAAGCAGGAGATGTTATAGATCAGAACTCTGAACTTGAAACAAGGATTCTTACAAGGTGTTGTCAGGGGAATTACTAAGACAATGGTTATCTAGTTTAGCATGGTGATTAATAGTTCTCTAGTTCAGTACATGTACTTAGTACTTAATATAGTTCCACAAGATTCACACCTACTATGATGTAATTATAATAGAGTATATAATAGCCATCAGAGACTGAGAGGCAGATTCATTCCATCCTCCACCTTTGTGGTGGCTGGAGGCCACTTGATTAGTCATAAACTCGTCTTTATCTATAGATCTAACAAGCACATTTTTTTCATACTCCCCTAATTTGCTTATGATATAAACATTTATGTCAAAATCATTTGTCCATTTTGACCTTATCTTGGTATATAAGGTGAGTTGGTCTACATCTAGTTTCTGCCAAACTGCTTTGCAATTTTCCCCACAATTTTTGTCAAATAATGAGTTTTTATTCCAAAAGCTTGGATCTCTGCATTTATGAAACACTAATACGTATTGTGTACCTAGGTTACTAAGTGCTGAGTGGATAGAGTGCTTAGTTTAAAATCAGGAAGACCTGAGTTTAAAATTACTAGCTATGTCCCTGGTCTAGGGTCACTTAATCCTGTTTGCCTCAGTTTCCTCATCTGAGTTGGAGAAAGAAATGGAAAACCACTATCCTTTCCAAGAAAATGCTTGATGGAGTTTTTAAAAAGTCAGAAATGACTAATTGACAAAAAAGTATATCTTATTTATTTTATTGATTCATTCCTCTATTACTGTTTTGATGATTATCCCTTTGTAATATAGTTTGAAATATAGTATGATTTGGCCACCTTCTTTTATATGGTTTGGCCACCTCTTTTACTTTTCCCCCACCTTGATTCCTTTGAAATTCTTGACTTTTTTGTTCATCCAGGTGAATTTTGTTATTTTTTTCTTAGTTTTGGAACTTTTATGATAGGAAATAGCAACAAAGCTACCCTGAAGTAGCATAATCTCTAAGAATAGAGATAAATTAATACTGTAGGGAGTAGAAAAAGAGAAAATCATTTCTTCAAAATGAGATCTCTACTAATGCTTCATGATGGTATGGAGATGACTCTGCATTTTCAAAAATCGTGCCAGCTGTCAGAAATGTGTCTTGTCTTATCAAGTTAGAAGAGTTTTGAATGAGAGCCTGGAGAAGCAGTTGGCCTCTGTTGCATTGATGACCACCCTATGGTCATTATTTTATTTTAGCTCCAGACACTCATTTGTTTAGGATAGGCTTTGAAAGGCTTATGATGTGATTTGTATGGGCAAAGGAAGTAAAAACAGTCAATGAAAACAGGAATCTTTTGAAGTAGACAAGTCCAGGAAGTGGACAAAGTCTGATCCCAGTATAAAATATTTGTGCTTTGATTGCCTGCTCAGCAAAGAAGATAAAGGAAGAAAAGAAGAGGAACAAAAAGACAGATGGAAAAAAACAGATGATGAGAAGGAGAAAAAGGAAGATAGGGAAAAAGGATTGGTGGGGAAGAAAAACAGAAAGGATAGGAAGGGAAGGAAGGAGTAGATGTTATAGAAGGAAACTGTTTAGAGAATGAAAATTAATCACATTCTTTTCCTGACAGGAATTACAAATACCAATCACAAGATGTTCATGGAAAAGAAAAAAAATGCATAATCTTCTCCCCATCCATCAATGCCAGAAACAAACAGAGTATGTGCCCCTAGGAAAGTATCTCTTCCATTGCTCAAATACCTATCGAAAAGGGAGGATCTCTATGTGATCTATCTTTCACAAGTATATTACTCTCATCAATGACAACATCTCCCTTGCTAATTATTCCATGCTAGAGACCCAACAGCATATCCTGAAAAGATTTCTTCCTCACCAGAAAAGAGACAAAAGCAAGACAAAACCTTAGCTTGATGCTAGAGACAAATTCTATGGGGAGATTCTCTTGTTACAGGTCTTTCTTTTGCAGATTGATTTTAATTGGAACATAGTCTGTTTCCCATTCACTCCAGAATTCCCACAGATTATTGAATTTAATAGCAGGATAATTTGAATGTTAAGTGTGCTTCCATTGGCTTAAGTCCCCATTCTGGATAGTCCAGAAAAATTATCCAACTCAGTTATCCTGTTGCATTAGCAGAATTGGAGAAGGAACATGCATTTTAGAAGTAATACATTTCATTAGGCTTAAGCCAACTAGCAAAGGAATAGCAAAAAAAGATCTCACATACATTCTGGAGCATCTACAATCTAATAATAGTAGTCTTCAACAAATTGGGGTTGGAAAATAGACAGAAGTGTTATGAGGTTCAAATGAGATAATAGCTATAAATAAAGCACTTCACAAAATTTAAAGTGCTCTATAAATGTTAGTTGTCATCATCATCATCATCATATTAGTTTATAGTTTTTAGGTCTCCAGTGTGGTAGTGACTTCATATTCTGAGTCTTCTACTTCATACCTGCTGAGCTTAAGCAATTTTTATAAAATATGGGGAAGATATACTTTAAAATTTAATCTGCATTATTAACATGTTTAAAAATCTGCATAGACAATAAATCAATCCCTAATTTGTAGTTTTTCCAATTTCTGAGGTATAAAAATTCACATTGAAAATTAGACATTTAGAGCTGACTATAGAATACTGGTTAGAAGGAGACCTAGTAACTTATCATGGTAAGGAAGATACCTCTTGTCTGCTTGAGTGGTAGAGATTAAAGCATTCTGTGATTCTTTTTTTGCCTCTTTTTGGCAATATGACACATGTGCTATGGCCTGAATTATTGCTACACTGGGTACTATTTGCTCTTTCACATGGAGATTAGCTTTTAGATTCCATTTTCCAGTTTCTGGCACTGGAACGTAGTAAATGTAGATTACAATGCAGACATCCCTGTTCAGGAGAACAAATCCTGTGATATCAGATTGTTTGTTTCAGTTCCCTGTCCTGTCCTTGCTAAAATGGAGCAGGTGGAGAAGATAGTCTCAGAAATTCCTGGATCTTATTATTTCACGTGCTCTCCTTTCTCACCTAAAACCCCAAGATGAAATTCTCTATGCCCAGCAAATACCTCACATTTCACAGGATTTCAAACCTGGAAACTCCAGTCAAGCATCATGGGAAACACAGTTGAATGGGAAATGCAGTTCTGTATGCCCCTATTACACACTATTAAATCAAATTTATGAAGTATATACATGTGTGAGTATTTGTACTGATGCTCTACAAATCAATTGAAACAGACATGGTCTTGGTTCCCTAGGCAATGCCAAGCCTGTCTATTTTTGTGGTGAGCAGGAACCCACTAATCATTGCTATTCCAAAGCATAATAAGGTTATACAAGTAACATGAAAGCTTGTCTCCTCTCAAGGAAGATTCTCTGGATATTCACTCATAAATAAGAGGAAAAAAGTTTACACTCATGAAAACTCCAGGGAACAAAGTCTCTGGACATTTGAGTTACTATGAGTAGAGTGGAGACTTAAGAGAATTAGATTTGGCTTCAGAGATCCTGTTGAAAATCTTCCACTTTCTATGGATATGACTTTGGATAAGTCACTAGCCTCTCAAGCTATTTCCTTCTTTGTAAAATGGGATTAAATTAGATTACCTCTAAAGTCCCTTTTCTCTTCTATAAATTTATTAGAGACATAACCAACTGAAACAACGCCTGGGGTTGTTCAGGCTATAAGAAATGGCCTGACAAATAGTCAACAATCCTAAACTGTGAGGCAAATCTGATGGACTAGAGAACTATACAACCATAGCTACATAAGTGCCAAGAAGTGCTGATCGGAACCCAAGAGGTTCCGTGGGGAGGCAGTCACAACACATATTACCAGAAAATCACAAGGAGGTGTTAAGTAGAAGAGAGAGTGGAAATTTGAGAAGGCATATCTTTTCATATTGGTACCTGGAATAAAGTCCCATTCATCTATACTAGTTGCATCTCTGAAATTTATGAGGATATGATGATCCCATATGAACATGATGACAATTTATAAATGCATCCCATTTATCCCCTGCAATAAGGGGACCATCTCCAGCATCAACCAAATAGCCAATAGATACAACTTTGGGGAAATGAGTTCATCTTGGGTTCTGATTCATTAATTGAATATGTTACAATGGGATGATATGATTAAACCCTTAGGATAATCCTGTAGACAGCTGCAGGGCTCACTTTTGTATAATCACAGACATAACACTGGAAGCCTTCTGAATATATGCTTGTGTTTATGTATATAAATATGCAGGTGCACAGTTGCTGACTATAAAATGATGATACTGTTGTTATTTTTGACAAATGCCCTATTTCATCTATGTGAAGGAGTGATATTCTCTTCATATTATTTACTTTGGGATCCTAAGATCACAGACTTAGAGCTAGAAGGGAATTTGAGAGGTCATGGAGTTCACCTTCAACATACACACACTTCCTACCCCCATTTCACAAATTAGGACACTAAAGCACAAGAATGTAAGTGATTTGTCTAGGGTTATTCTACTATTAAGTGTGTGTGTGAAAGCAGGATTCAAATCTAGTTCTTCCTGACTCCAAGGTTCCTTCAGCTATTTTTTTGTGCCTCTCAAACATGAATCACATCTTCTATTGTTGCTGCCATTGCTTAGTGACCTTTTCAAAAATGCATGTTTGCACCTTGCGTTGATCATTTCTCTGTTGTGAGCTGCGAAATATGTTCCATCATAGGTCCTCCAGAGACATGGATGATCAATGCTTTGATCAGAGTCCTTAAGTCTTACAAAGGTATTTTTCTTTGTGATATTTTCATTTCTTGTATTCCTGGTTCTCTTCACTGTATTTTAGATCCTTTCCTATTACCCAGGATTTTCTAAAATTATCTTTCATTATTTCTTAAAGTGTAATAATATTCTATTATATTCATAATTTGTTCAGCCATTCCCTGATTATCAACAAAACAATCTAAGACATTCCCTTAGATGTTAGTTCTTCCCTCTAGCCCTTTTCAATCTTCCCTTCCCTTTTAGGAATTCTGTTTTGCCTATTCTTTTCTTTTTTTTTCTTTTTTTTCTTTTATTTTTTTTAATTTAAATGTTATTTTATTTAATAATAACTTTGTATTGACAGAATCCATGCCAGGGTAATTTTTTACAACATTATCCCTTGCACTTGCTTATGTTTCGATTTTTTTCCCCTCCCTCCCTCCACCCGCCCCCAAGATGGCAAGCAGTCCTATAAATGTTAAATATGTATGCCTATTCTTTTCTTGACAATATCTTCCCTCTTAAATCAATTCCTTTTTCTTAACTCTGCATGTTTACTTGGCAAGTTTGATGTATTTCCGCACCAAACACTGTGTGTGTGTTTGTGTATTTAATCTTCCTTTGTCTGCTTCAGATGTCAGTGAAATTCATTGGATTCCTCTTCTTAATTCTTTTTACTTAGCTATGGAAAAATATTAAGTTCCACCTCTCTTTTCATTTATTTTACATTAAAGCATGCTTACATATATTCTTCCTTCTTGTTCCTTTCTTAAAATGCTCAGAACAGAACCAACCTCTGCCCCTGTCTTTTTTTTTTTTTTTTAATTTAACTTCCTCAATATCCCTTGAAGATATTAAGGTTCCAAAGGGACACTTTGTTTCTTCTCCCTCTATTAGCATTATATACCTTCTTTAAACTATTCAAATAAATCTAACTTCTTTGTGTTTTTTCTGGACTCTTATATTTGATTCTAAAGTTCCTACTCACATCTGTCCTTTCCATCAGAAATGCTTATGAATCTTTCTTAAAGGATTAATATCATTTTTTCTTATTCCTGTCTCCTCACCTCATAGGATTTTATAGCTTGAAAGGATATATTTTTCTTGATTGGAAGCCTCTATCTTTTACCTTTCAGAGTACAGTATTCCAAGATTTTCTCTGGCTTTCAGTAGAAGCTGCTTGGTCTTGCATGATCTTGACTGTTGTATTTGAACTGCTTCTTCCTGAATGTTTGCATTATTTTTAATTTGATATTGGAACTTTGGATTTTGGCTATGACATTTTTAGTATTTTTCCTTTGAGAGTTCCTTTCAGGAAGCAATTGGTAGATTCTTTTTATCTTTATTCTCCTTCTGATTATAATAAGTCTTTGTAGTTTTCATTTATGATATCTTGAATATGATGGTTTCATTTTTTATGGTCTTCAGGAATTACAGTGATTCTTAAATTATTATTCTTTGACCTGTTTTCCAGATCAGTTCTTTTTAAAGCTATATCTTCTTTTTTTTTTTTAATTTTTCAATTTTGCCCTAATATTTCTTGCTGCTTCTTAGGGTCACTGATTTCTTTTTAGTCTATTCCAGTTTCAGGAATTTCAGTTCTTGAATAAATTTTATCTCTTTATCTTCTAATCTACATATACTCCAATTCTTTCCTCCAAATTTTTTATTTATTTTTATTTTTTGTCTCTTGCTGTGTTTTTGTAGGCATTCATATTGTCCTTACAGAAAATACATTTTTACTGTGAGTTTTTGCTTACTTTTTTTTTTTGCTTACAATAATATTAGATCAGCAATATTTTTTGATACTCATTGGTGTTTTCTTTGATTTCTTATCTTTCAGCTTTAGTTGCTGCATTATTTTATGTCAGGGACATGCTCCTTGCTCTACTGTGTTTTTGAATGGGGCTGTCAACCCTGCTAGGTTTCATTCTATATCTCTTCTATGCTTGCACTGAGCTCTACCACTGGGAATAAAGCTTCTCTGGATCTCTGAGGGCCCTCCTTGGCATTTTAGGACTGAATATTAGGGATCTCAAATGCCATGAGCTTGATCACCTCCTTGATCTGTTTGACTCTGCATTGGTAGTTGCTCCTCATGCTGGGCCTTTTCAAAAAACTTAGGCTTTCTCAAGGTAGTCTCTTGCTCCTGCTGCCTCTGAACATAGATCTTTGCTCGCTAAATATGTCTCTGTCTCTAGTTTTGCTTGAAAGATACTCTGCATTAGTTCTGGCTTTCCTGATAGGGTGTGGGGGTAGGGAGAGAGATACACTTTCACTTGTGCAATTCTGGGGTCTGAGACAATTGTGTTTTCTAATAGGATTTCTCGGTGATTATTTGGACTAGTGAAAGCTTCAGGGATTTGCTATAACAGATACTTCAGAGTTGAGCAGATTATTTTCTGCTTAGAAGAAAGTCCAATCCTTCCTCCACTTTAAGGATAAGGAAACTGAGGCTCAGATTGGTTAAATAACTTACCAGGTTTTTTGACCCAAAATCAGTTCCCAACATTACAACCAATTCTGATGTCCAAAGGGCATTGAGCTCAAATCACTTTAACTTCTCTCTGACTGGATTTGAATCTTCTTCCTATATTATTTTTTTCTAAATGGGAATTTCCCAAAATGGACAAGTATTGTGCTGGCATAATCCCCAGATACCAAGATTTGTTTGTTTAATATGAGTCACTGTTTGATATCAGATACCTCTTCCTGCTGGCAATGAAGCTGTAAAGGGAAGATGTGTGTGTGTGTGTGTGTGTGTATGTGTTTGTGTGTGTCACACATATACTTATCTATCAATATATACATATCTTCTGTATGATGTGAAAATCTACATATATGTATTTATGTACATGTGTAAATATGTATATCAAGAACCTATCTTCTGTAGAATTTGAAAATCAAGAAAACATTAAATATGTCTATACTTTCTTTAGAAGTCAAACTGAGGGGGCCAGAATCACCAGTACCATAAGTCTTGTTTTCTACAGTTGTGAATATAGAGCCCAAAATAATTTTGTACCTGTTTGCTGATCCGCAGGGCTCTGGCATTTGATCATACCTGCTTCCATTAGGTCTGGGACCATTTGGCTCCACCAGCTCCTGAGCTGGGCTAACGAGGCCAAGGTCAAAAGTTTAATCCCTCTATGGCCAAATTTTCTTCACTCTGTTTCACAGCCACAGACTGCAGAGCTGACCCTAGCCAGCTGTCGTGTGCCCTTGGCCACAATGAGAACCAAACATGTGTGTGCCCGAAAATTGCCCCAAGCTCAAACCGAGTTAGCAATGGATCGGTGTATCATCTTTGTAAATGGAGGATGCTGACATATTACAGAGCTTAGATTTAGAAGGGATTTTTTTCTTAAAAAAAAAAAAAAAGCAGACTATTTAGGGAGGAAGGTAAGACAGATTCTCACTGATGATAATTCCCTCAGGATCCTCACAGCCTTTGTCTTAGGCCTGTAGGTGTTAACACTGATTAAATTCAATCAGCTTTCCTCTCATTTCTTGCTGACTGGTAAAACCCAAGATTAGGAATGCAGAATAGAATTAAGCACTCTCAGCTTTCAGGTCCAAGTCTAAGGGACAGGCTAGGTCAAAGGACACAAACCCACTCTGTTCCCTTGAAGATATAACTCCATTCAGAGACATAGTGATTGTGGTGAGATTTTGGAAGTCAGAGGACTTGTGTTCAAATCCTGTCTATTATTTATTACCTATGTGATTTTGTGAATGTCATTTGACTACTATGGGTTTTTCATCTACAAAAATAAAAAATACATATATGTATGTAAAATATCTACTGGGGCAACTAGATGGCCCAAGAGATAGTGTATCAGGCCTGGAATCATGAAGTTTCTTACTAGTGTCTTACTCAGACACTTACTAGCTGTGGGACCCTGGGCAAGTAACTTAATCCTGTTGCCTCAGTTTCCTCATCTGTAAAATGAACTGGAAAAGGAAATGGCAAAACAATCCAGTATTTTTGTCAATAAACCCCAAATGGGATTGCATTGAGTCAGACACATTGATATAACTGAACAACAACAATTGAAAGAGTTGAATGAGGGATGCCAGGCTGAAATCAGGAGGATCTGATTTCAAATCTGGCCTCAGATACCTAATACTTACTAGTTGTGTGACTCTGGCAAGTTATTTAACTCCAATTGCTTCACACACACACACACACACACACACACACACACACACAAAATGAAGGAGGTAGCTTGTGAGATCCCTTTGATTTCTAAAACAAATGTAGCATAATTCTATTTCTAGTCTCACCTAATTGCCAGAGGCACTCTGAGTTAAAATGATTAACTCTTGGTCTCATTGTCCAAATCTTCCTGACTTCCACACTATTCTGTCTTTAATTTGTCCAATAATGTAGTTTTATGTTTGCCAATACAGATATAACTAATCTAGCCACCAAACTGATCCAGAATTAGATTCACATAAACTCAGAAATGGGAGAAACAGCATCGATAATGCCAGCATTCTTCTGTTAGCAGATCTGTACTCCAAGGTTTAGCCTAAATTCATTGATTGAACTATAATTTCATGGCAATCAATATTTCTGAGAAACAGTGTACTGGGCTTAGCAATATTCTTTTGTCATGCAGAAATGTATGTTGCCTTGTATTTGTTGGAATAGGATCTTATTTGGTCATAAGAGCCCCATTATAAAGAACTATGAATCCTGGAAACCTATCTTTCAGTATGGCATAGCATCTGCAGTGATGCTGCCCATTTTCTCATCATTGCCAGCTACTATTGAGCTCCTATTTTTAAAGTATTTTTGAGAGAATAGTGTAATGCAATAGAAAGGACAGGGGGAAAAGAGCAAGGTCCTACTGTGTGCCAGGCACTATGCTAAGCACTTACAGATGTCCCCATCTGTTCCTTAAGACAACCTTGGCAGTTAGGTACTAACTATATCAAAACTATATCACCCCCAAAAAAGGTGATAAAGTATATAGAATACTGATTAAGGTTAGGATTTTGTGGGTGAGGAAGAGCTGAGTTCAAATCCAGATTTAGACACTTATTATGTGACCCTGAGCAAGTAACTTAATCACTGCCTGCCTCAGTTTCCTTAACTGTAAAACGGGAATCTGTGAATCTAAAATTCCATTTTATAGTTGAGAAAACTGAATGACTTGCCCAGTATCACACAGTTAATAAATGTCTGAGGCTGAATTTGTACAAACTTCAAGCCTAGCACTCCATCCCTTGTACCACCTAGCTAACTAGTATAAGTCAAATGGGATAGAACTCTAGTTCTCCTAATTAGTACCAATTATAAACTTGGGTCATTCACTTTCCTTTATTCAGTCTTAGTGTCTTCATCTTTAAAAGGAAATAGTTTGGTCTAGATAATTTCTAAGGTCCCTTTCATCTCTAAATTCTATGAAAATGTCAACTTTTTCCTGCACATTTCTTTGTTCTGGCTCTCCCACACCACTGGTTCATGGCCAACAAGTTTTATTAACCTGATTCCCACTGCAGCTATGATGTTCAATCATGTCTGTCTCTTTATGACCCCTTTGGGGATTTTCTTGATCAAGATCCTGGAGTGGTTTGCCATTTCCTTTTCCAACTCATTTTACAGATGAGGAAACTGAAGCAATAGGATTAAGTGAGTTACCCAAGGTCACACAGCTAGTAAGAGTCTGAAGTAAGATTTGAGCTCACGGGACTTCCGGTTAAGATGGCGGAGAGGAGGCTCATAGCTGTGTAGCTCCACACTTTCTCTCACTATCCATTTCATTACAAGCCTCTGAATTAATGCTTGACTGAAAAAAAAACCCACAAATAGTTACCAAGAGAAGCCATCCTTGAGATTCGCCAAGAAAGGTCTGTCTTTACTGGAGGGCTGGGACAGTTTTAGATCAGGCGCAGGCGGCGGGCAGTGGCCGTGAGAGCACGGGAGCAGACTGGAGAGGGGGTGGGGAGTGATCGCAGCCGTCTCTGCGGGGAGAGCTTCGCTACAGGACTGGATACTTTGCTCCGGCAGCAAGTCAGCAGCCCAGCAGAGAAGCTAAAAACACTGGGGCTGAAGAATACAACCCCAAACAGCTGGAGTCTCTCGGGACCTGGCCGCCCCCCTCTTCCCTCCCTACAGTGACTCAGCACGCTCTGGGATCTCAGAGCGCAGGCGCAGCACAGTAGGGCTAGTGCCTCACTGCTGCCCTCCCCCACCCCCCGCAGTCTGTAGAGGAAGCTCGGTAACACCACCCAGCCCCTCCCCCAAAGAAAGACTCCAGTTTTTTCTGTTTTTCTTTGCTAGTTTGTCTTTGATTATTGGACAGAATGAGCAAGAAACTGAAGAGGACTTTAACCCTTGACAGCTTCTATACAGATAAGAGCAGACTCTAAATCCTGAGGAGACTAAAAACAGACAGTCTCCAGGTGAATCCCCAAAGGAGGAGATCATCTGTTCCTCAGCACAGATGAACCTCATAGAAGTAATTAAAAAGGCTCTCACAAGGGAGCTAGAAGAAAAATGGGAAACGCAGAGTGAGGCTTGGCAAAAGGAGAGGGAAGTGTGGGAAAAGGAGAGGGAGGCTTGGCAAAAGAGCCTGGAGAAGTCAGTTAAAGAGAGAGTGGATAAAGAAGTAAAATCCTTGAAAAACAGGATTGGTGAACTGGAAAACAAAATTGGAAAAATGGAAAAAAATTCCACAGAACAAAAGAACTCAATGGGACAATTAGAAAAGGATTTTTAAAAAGTGAGTGAAGAAAATACTTCACTGAAAATCAGAATTGAACAATTGGAATTGAATGACTCGAGGAGACAAGAAGAATCAGTCAAGCAAATCCAAAAAAATCAAACAATGGAAAAGAATGTGAAATACCTTCTGGGGAAGACAACAGACCTGGAAAACAGATCCAGGAGAGACAATCTGAGAATCATTGGACTCCCAGAAAAGAATGATGAAAAAAAGAGCCTGGACACTATTTTCCAGGAAATTATCAAAGAGAACTGCCCAGAAGTCATAGGAACAGAGGAAAAAATAAACATTGAAAGGATTCATCGATCACCCACTGAAAGGGATCCTAAAATCAAAACATCAAGGAATATAGTGGCCAAATGCCAGAACCCTCAGACGAAGGAAAAAATATTGCAAGCGGCTAGAAAAACCCAATTCAAGTATCAAGGAGCCACAATAAGGATCACCCAGGATCTGGCAGCATCCACATTAAAAGATCGAAGGGCCTGGAATATGATATTCTGAAAGGCTAAGGAACTTGGTATGCAACCAAAAATAACTTACCCAGCGAGAATGAGCATCTTTTTCCAGGGAAGAAGATGGACATTCAACGAAGTAAGCGAATTTCATCTATTTCTGATGAAAAAGCCAGAACTTAACAAAAAGTTAGATCTACAAATATAGAACTCAAGAGAAATCTAAAAGGTGAAGATTAATCTTGGGAACTATATTTCGACTATATAGATGTATAAAGAATACATGTATACCTTGTTCTAGAAATTGATGTGGAAAGGACATTGTACCAGAAAAAGGGTAAAGTGGGGGTAGTACATCTCATGAAGAGGCATAGGAAACCTATTATATCTGAGAGAAAGAATGGAGGGGGATGAACATAGTGGGTATCTTACTGCCTTCAGAATTGGCTTTAAGTGAAAAATCTTAAGACATATTCAATCTATGGTGAAACTTCTCCCACCTCATTGAAAAGTGAGAAGGGAAAAGTGAAAAGGAAGGAATAAGCTAAGAGGAAGGGAATACGGAAACTGGGAGGGAAAGGGGTAAGATAGGGGGAGGAACTCTAAGGCAGGGGGAGGGATACTAAAAAGGGAAGGCTGTGAGAAGTAAGTGGTGCTCACAAGCTTAATACTGGAAAGGGGGGAAAGGGGAAAGAAGGGAGAAAAGCATAAACCGGGGTTAACAAGATGGCAAGTAATACAGAATTGGTCATTCTAACCATAAATGTGAACGGGATAAACTCCCCCACAAAGAGGAAGCGGTTAGCAGAATGGATTAAAAGCCAGAATCCTACAATATGTTGTTTACAGGAAACACACCTGAAGCGGGGAGATACATGCAGGTTAAAGGTAAAAGGTTGGAGCAAAATCTACTATGCTTCAGGTGAAGTCAAAAAAGCAGGGGTAGCCATCCTGATCTCAGATCAAGCTAAAGCAAAAATTGATCTAATTAAAAGAGATAAGGAAGGGCACTATATCTTGCTAAAGGGTAGCATGGATAATGAAGCACTATCTATATTAAACATATATGCACCAAGTGGGGTAGCATCTAAATTCTTAAAAGAGAAATTAAGAGAGCTGCAAGAAGAAATAGACAGTAAAACTATAATAGTGGGAGATCTTAATCTTGCACTCTCAGAATTAGATAAATCAAACCACAAAATAAATAAGAAAGAAGTCAAAGAGGTAAATAGAATACTAGAAAAGGTAGATATGATAGATCTCTGGAGAAAATGTAATGGAGACAGAAAGGAATACACTTTCTTTTCAGCAGTTCATGGAACCTATACAAAAATTGACCATATATTAGGACATAAAAACCTCAAACTCAAATGCAGTAAGGCAGAAATAGTAAATGCATCCTTTTCAGACCACGATGCAATGAAAATCACATTCAACAAAAAACTAGGGGGAAGTAGACCAAAAAATAATTGGAAACTAAATAATCTCATACTAAAGAATGATTGGGTGAAACAGCAAATCATAGACATAATTAATAACTTCACCCAAGAAAACGATAATAATGAGACATCATACCAAAATGTATGGGATGCAGCCAAAGCGGTAATAAGGGGAAATTTCATATCTCTAGAGGCCTATTTGTATAAAATTGAGAAAGAGAAGGTCAATGAATTGGGTTTGCAACTAAAAATGCTAGAAAAGGAACAAATTAAAAACCCCCAGTCAAACACTAAACTTGAAATTCTAAAAATAAAAGGAGAGATCAATAAAATTGAAAGTAAAAAAACTATTGAATTGATTAATAAAACTAAGAGTTGGTTCTATGAAAAAACCAACAAAATAGACAAACCCTTAGTAAATCTGATTAAAAAAAGGAAAGAGGAAAATCAAATTGTTAGTCTTAAAAATGAAAAGGGAGAACTCGCCACTAACGAAGAGGAAATTAGAGCAATAATTAGGAGTTACTTTGCCCAACTTTATGCCAATAAATTCGACAACTTAAATGAAATAGAAAAATACCTCCAAAAATATAGCTTGCCCAAACTAACAGAGGAAGAAGTAAATATCCTAAACAGTCCCATCTCAGAAAAAGAAATAGAACAAACTATAATCAACTCCCTAAGAAAACATCCCCAGGATCAGATGGATTTACATGTGAATTCTACCAAACATTTAAAGAACAATTAACTCCAATGCTAAATAAACTATTTGAAAAAATAGGGACTGAAGGAGTCCTACCAAACTCCTTTTATGACACAGACATGGTACTGATACCTAAACCAGGTAGGCTGAAAACAGAGAAAGAAAATTATAGACCAATCTCCCTAATGAATATTGATGCTAAAATCTTAAATAAAATATTAGCAAAAAGATTACAGAAAATCATCCCCAGGATAATACACTATGACCAAGTAGGATTTATACCAGGAATGCAGGGCTGGTTCAATATTAGGAAAACTATTAGCATAATTGACTATATCAATAACTAAACAAATAAAAACCATATGATCATCTCAATAGATGCAGAAAAAGCATTTGATAAAATCCAACATCCATTCCTAATAAAAACACTTGAGAGCATAGGAATAAATGGACTTTTCCTTAAAATACTCAGGAGCATATATTAAAACCATCAGTAAGCATCATATGCAATGGGGAAAAACTGGAACCTTTCCTAGTAAGATCTGGAGTGAAGCAAGGTTGCCCTCTCTCACCATTATTATTTAATATCGTATTAGAAACACTAGCCTCGGCAATAAGAGTTGAGAAAGATATTAAAGGAATTAGAGTAGGCAATGAAGAAACCAAACTATCACTCTTTGCAGATGATATGATGGTATACCTAGAGAACCGCAGAGATTCTACTAAAAAGCTATTAGAAATAATTCATAATTTTAGCAAAGTAGCTGGCTACAAAATAAATCCCCATAAATCCTCAGCATTTTTATACATCACCAACAAAACCCAACAGCAAGAGATACAAAGAGAAATTCCATTCAGAATAACTGTTGATACCATAAAATATTTTTTTTAATAATTTTTTATTGATAGAACGCATGCCAGGGTAATTTTTTACAGCATTATCCCTTGCATTCATTTCTGTTCCGATTTTTCCCCTCCCTCCCTCCACCCCTTCCCCCAGACGGCAAGAGTCCTTTACATGTTGAATGGGTTGCAGTATATCCTAGATACAATACATGTGTGCAGAACCAAACAGTTTTCTTGTTGCACAGGGAGAATTGAATTCAGAAGGTATAAATAACCCGGGAGGAAAAACATAAATGCAAGCAGTTTATATTCATTTCCAGTGTTCTTTCTCTGGGTGTAGCTGCTTCTGTCCATCTTTGATCAATTAAGGCTCTCTTTATCAAAGAGGTCCACTTCCATCAGAATACATCCTCAAACAGTATCATTGTTGAGGTATATAATGATCTCCTGGTTCTGCTCATTTCACTCAGCATCAGTTCATGTAAGTCTCGCCAGTCCTCTCTTTATTCATCCTGCTGGTCGTTCCTTACAGAACAATAATATTCCATAACGTCCATATACCACAATTTACTCAACCATTCTCCAATTGATGGACATCCTTTCATTTTCTAGCTTCTAGCCATTACAAACAGGGCTGCCACAAACATTTTGTCACATACAGGTCCCTTTCCTTTCTTTAGTATCTCTTTGGGGTATAAGCCCAGTAGAAACACTGCTTGATCAAAGGGTATACCATAAAATATTTGGGAATCTATCTACCAAAGGAAAGTCAGGAATTATATGAGCAAAATTATAAAAAAGTCTCCACACAAATAAAGTCAGACTTAAATAATTGGAAAAATATTAAGTGCTCTTGGATCGGCCGAGCGAACATAATAAAGATGACAATACTCCCTAAACTAATCTATTTATTTAGTGCTATACCAATCAGACTTTGAAGAAAATATTTTAATGATCTAGAAAAAATAACAACAAAATTCATATGGAACAATAAAAAGTCGAGAATCTCAAGGGAATTAATGAAAAAAAAATCAAATGAAGGTGGCCTAGCTGTACCTGATCTAAAATTATATTATAAAGCAGCAGTCACCAAAACCATTTGGTATTGGCTAAGAAATAGATTAGTGGATCAGTGGAAAAGGTTAGGTTCACAAGACAGAATAGTCAACTATAGCAATCTAGTGTTTGACAAACCCAAAGCCCCTAACTTCTGGGAAAAGAATTCATTATTTGATTAAAAGCTGCTGGGATAATTGGAAATTAGTATGGCAGAAATTAGGCATGGACCCACACTTAACACCATATACCAAGATAAGATCAAAATGGGTCCATGACCTAGGCATAAAGAACGAGATTATAAATAAATTAGAGGAACATAGAATAGTTTATCTCTTGTGGAGGAGAAAGAAATTTGTGACCAAAGATGAACTAGAGACCATTACTGATCACAAAATAGAAAATTTTTTCTTACATCAAATTAAAAAGCCTTTGTACAAACAAAACTAATGCAAACAAGATTAGAAGGGAAGCAACAAACTGGGAAAACATCTTCACAGTTAAAGGTTCTGATAAAGGCCTCATTTCCAAAATATATAGAGAACTGACTCAAATTTATAAGAAATCAAGCCATTCTCCAATTGATAAATGGTCAAAGGATATGAACAGACAATTTTCAGAGGATGAAATTGAAACTATTATCACTCATATGAAAGAGTGTTCCAAATCATTATTGATCAGAGAAATGCAAATTAAGACAACTCTGAGATACCACTACACACCTGTCAGATTGGCTAAGATGACAGGAAAAAATAATGATGAATGTTGGAGGGGATGTGGGAAAACTGGGACACTAATGCATTGTTGGTGGAGTTGTGAACGAATCCAACCATTCTGGAGAGCAATCTGGAATTATGCCCAAAAAATTATCAAATTGTGCATACCCTTTGATCTAGCAGTGTTTCTATTGGGCTTATATCCCAAAGAAATACTAAAGAAGGGAAAGGGACCTGTATGTGCCAAAATGTTTGTAGCAGCCCTATTTGTAGTGGCTAGAAACTGGAAAATGAATGGATGCCCATCAATTGGAGAATGGCTGGGTAAATTGTGGTATATGAATGTTATGGAATATTATTGTTCTGTAAGAAATGACCAGCAGGATGAATACAGAGAGGACTGGCGAGACTTACATGAACTGATGCTAAGTGAAATGAGCAGAACCAGGAGATCATTATACACTTCGACAACGATATTGTATGAGGACATATTTTGATGGAAGTGGATTTCTTTGACAGACCTAACTGAGTTTCAATTGATAAATGACGGACAAAAGCAGCTACACCCAAAGAAAAAACACTGGGAAACGAATGTGAACTATCTGCATTTTTGTTTTTCTTCCCGGGTTATTTATACCTTCTGAATCCAATTCTCCCTATGCAACAAGAGAACTGTTCGGTTCTGCAAACATATATTGTATCTAGGATATACTGCAACATATCCAACATATAAAGGACTGCCTGCCATCTAGGGGAGGGGGTGGAGGGAGGGAGGGGGAAAAAATCGGAACAGAAACGAGTGCAAGGGATAATGTTGTAAAAAAAAATTACCCTGGGATTCTGTCAATATAAAGTAATTATTAAATAAAAATTAAAAAAAAAATTGAACTCACAAGACCAATGCTCTGTCCATTGTATCATTTAGCTGCCACAGCCACCATAAATTACAGATTTAAAATTGGAAGAAGCCTTAGAGATCATCTCATCCAGCCCCTTCATTTTGTAAATGGGTACACTTAGGTGGAGGGATATCACATAGATCATAAGATGCAGAAACAGAATTTGCAACCAAGTCTCTCTCCCCCAAAGACAGTACTTTTTTGCATAACTCTCCCTATAAAGGAGCTTTGGGCAGCAAGAAATAGAAATGGCCAAGTAAAGAATTAACACCAAGGTCTTCAAGAAGCCTGGCCTTAAACCAATACTCTCATAACTGGCAAGCTAAAGTAGCAAGAGCTTGACAAAAGCCTCATTGGACTGACATCCACCCTCAAAGGGGATCCAGTCATGCATCTCCACAATATCCATTCCCCTCCATGTGCATTGTCTTCTGGGTCTCTGAGGGTAAATCCCCCTACCCACAGGCCTTTAGATAGATACCCCTTAGTCTATTCAGGAAAGAACTAACTCTGGGCATTCTAAATTAGCTACAGAAGCCATTATCCAGAATTACTGTCTTTATTCAGCCAGTATCCAATATAAAGAATTATTCTTTTTTATGCACATCAGTCTTTAATCACAAAATAATACAACTTGATATAATTTATTAGGTCAGCATGGTGTGGGGTATGCTACAGTTTCTTTACCTGGACTAAGTGATTTCTTAAAATATTTTGATAATTGGCAGATAGTGATTAAATGTAAAACTCGAAATCTGTGAATCTGATTCTGGATCAGTTAAGGGATCCAATAATAATATCTACCTCCCTAGATTGTTACAATAAGATAATGTTTATAAAGCACCTAAGTACCTTGCACATAATAGGTTCTTAACAAATGTGTGTTCCCTTTCCCTTCACTCCTCTTTAACACTTAAAGCCCTTAATAATCCAGCCCACCTACCTTTCTATCATCTTTTGATTTATTTCTCTAAACTCCATTACTGGACACAGACTTTCATACAAGACATTCCATCTCTAGATTCTCCACATTTTCAATTTCTCCTGTACCTAGAATTCTCTCCTTTCTCACCCCTACTTCCTAATTACCCTATCTTCCTTTAGGTCCCATCTAAACTCTCATCTTATATAAGAAGGCTTTCCAATACCTCCCTTCTATTGATTATCTCCAATTTACCCTGCCTGCATCTCGTCTATAAATAATTTTCTTCATGTTGTTTTCCCCATTAGATATGAACTCTTTGAAAGCAGAAACTATCTTTTGCCATTCTTTGTAATCCCAGACTTTAGCACAATGCCTGCATACAACAGTCATTTTAAAATAAAGGCTTGTTAACAAAACAAAAAACAAAACGAATCCCTGATATAGTAGAAAGAGCATTGAACTTGAAGTGAAGAAGTCCTTGGATGCAAATTTGACCTCTGCCACTAATCATTTGACTATGAACTCATTTTTTAAATCTCTTTGAGCCTCAGGTACCTCAGGCAACAAGCATTTATCAAATGCTTAGTGTGACCTTGAACAAGTACTTACCCTGTTTACCTCATTTTCCTCATCTGCAAAATAACCTAGAGAAGGAAATAATAAAGTACTCTAGTATCTTTGCCAAGAAAACCCCTAAAGGGGGATTGCAGAGAATTATACATAGCTGAAAATTACTCAATAATAACACGTACCAGGCTTTGTGTTTTGGATACAAAGAGAGATAGGGACCCTCCCCTCAAAAAAAAAAAAAAAAAACTCATTCTAATGGGGAAAACAACATAAAAATAACTATGTGCATCCAAGATACCTGGAAAGTTAATGGAAACTAATTTCAGTAATCTCAGAGAGAAGGCACTAATAGAAATGGAGAAAGGATAAGGAAAAAGGCCCCTGCATAAAGTGAGATTTGAACTAAATCTAGTAGATAGCCAAGGAAACTGGGTCAGAAGTGAGGAAGGAGGGCATTCCAGGCAGGGAGAGATGGGTGAGAGTCAGTGAAAATGCACCAAGTCAGGAAATGGATCATAATTTTGTGAAAAATTCCTTAAAAACTCTTAAGTTACACACTGGTTGTGATGAGTGTAGAATCAGTGTATTAATGGAAAGGGATTGGAGGAGAACACAGCACATCTCTTAGCTGAGTGAGTTTCATATTTTTTTATGGAAATGCCTTTTTTGCAGGCAGTTTATTTTTTATTGTCTCTCATTTTTCACATCTCTAGAAGTTATGAAACAATGTTAGAAGAAGATATATAGAAATACTGAAAATGCAGTCCCATTCTCCTAGCTATTAAAAAGAAAATGCAAGTTTCCCCTGCAGGGTGAGAAGGTTTTCAGCTAGCACCACACTAAATAATACAAGAGAATTGTGTTAGTTTGTTCTTAGAATCAGGATGAAATAATACAACAAAAATGTTTAGGATGAATTCTTCTGAAACCCTCCGGATTTACAATAGATCAGGTGAATTCATACCCTGAGGATAGTTAAGGATTAATTACCGTTGGTATTATAAACTGCCAGGGCAAACTTTTGTGTTACTTCACACCTGGCCTTATGAATTACACCTTAGGAGAGACCAAATACCCTGCAAAAGGCTCAATTCCATTTTGCATGCATAGACCTTTAATATCCTATTCATGGGGGTGCAGGTGCAGCTCTACTCAAAGAGACTAGCATCCAAGGCGAGCTTCCTTTTTGCATCTTCAATTATTTGGGAGGGTAAAGTTCACTGCTAAGGAAACCTAATCTTATTGCAAGGCACACAGACAAGTGAGTGGAGTCAGAATAAGAATGTATTGTAGAATTTGGAACTATTCCCCAAAGGCTATAAAACTGCCCATGAGTGTGGGCAATACTAGTAATATCAATACTAGCTCTATATCCCAAAGAGATTTTCTTTTTTTAAATCACAAGACCCCATATGTACAAAAATATTTATAGCAGCTCTTTTTGTGGTATCAAAGAATCAGAAACAGAGATGCCCATCAATTGGGAATCAAGTTATGAATGGGATGGAATACTATGTAAGAAAAACCTGGAAAGAGTTATTTGAACTGATACAAAGTGAACAGAACTAGAACATTGTACACAGTAATAGCAATAGTGTATGATGATCAACTGTGAATAACTTGGCTATTCTCAGCAATATAATGATCCAAGACATCTCTGAAGAACAAATGATGAAAAATGCTATTCTCCTTCAAAGAAAAAAATGGTGGAGTCTGAATGGAGATTGAAGTATACATTTTTAAACTTTACTTTTGGGTTTGTTTGCTTTTTGGTTTGTGTTTTCTTTCACAGCATGATTAATTTGGAAATGTGTTTTTGCATTACTACATATGTGTAATCTCTACCGAACTGCTTGCCTTCTCAACAAGGGGAGGGGAGGAAAAGAGGGAGGGAGATAATTTGGAACTCAAAATTTTAAAAAACGAACGTTAAAATAATTTTACATGTAATTGGAAAAAATAAAATATTTGAAAAAAAAATTTAAAAGAATGCATTGCAGGTGCAGCTAGATGGCACAGTGGATAGAGCACCAACCCTGAAGTCAGGAGGACCTGAGTTCAAATGTGACCTCAGAATTTAACAATTCCTAGCTGTGTGATCCTGGGCAAAGTCACCTGACCCCAATTGCCTCAGCAAAAAAACAAACAACAACAAAAAAAGAATGCATTGCTGACCTACCAAAATACAATGACTGCTTTTTTGTTTTGAGGGTTCAGTCAGGATTTGTTCAACATTTATCAAACTAGAACAGGGATTCTTGGCTTAGGGTACATGGATCCAGAGAATCCACAAACTTAGATGGGAGAAATAAATTATAGCTTTATTTTTATGAACCTTTCATTGAATTTAGAGTATGAATTTAAAGCAAAAATTAGTCCGAGGAAAGATATATAGACTTTATCAGACTGCCAAAGAAGATGAAAAACTCTTGAATCATCACATATATAATTGCTTGCCTTCTCAATGGATGGGAGAAAGAATGGAAAATTGGAGAAAATTTGGAATTCAAAATTTTAGAAAATAAATGTTAAAACTAACTAAATGGAATTTAAAAAAACTCAAGTTAAAGGGAGTGTGTGATGATCAGAATGTTGTTAAAAGATGACATTTAGAGTTAGAAAGAACCATCTAAATGGGACCATTTTAAAAATGAAAAAAGTAAGACTCAGAAAGAATTAATGATTTATTCCCATAGATACTATAGAGATGAGCCAGGATTAGAACCTACATTCAAATCCAGTGCTCTTTCCATTGTACTAGACAGCCAGTAACCCATTCTCTAGTATCCTCTTACAATCATACATCTTCAACTTATCTTTTCAGACTTTGTTCACCTCCTCATACACTCGTAGTCCATATTGGCTACATGCTATTGTTTGTCCTGGATCATTGATCATGGGATCATATGTTAGAGCTGGAAGGCATCTTAGAGAGCATCTAGTTCAACCTCTTCATTTTACAGATGGGGAAACTGAGGTCCAATGAAGTTAAGGGATTTGTCACTTAAATCACAGACCTACTAAATAATAAAAGAAGGAGGATTGGTCCTCTGACTCCAAATCCAGTATTCTTTCTATTAGAACATAAATGGTCATGAAAGACTTATAAGCCCAACGCTCTTATCTTCACAGAGTTCAGAGTATTTCTAGGGAAGGAAAACATACATATCACTCATTTTCAAAGACATGACAATTTGCAAATAGACAACCTTTCTCTGCCTAAAATTTCTTTCCTGACTTGAGCAAGCCTATAGAAAATAAACAAGAGATCTGGCCAAACACATACTATTTTCTTCTATCTCATGCTTTGGTAGATTTCTTTTGTCAGAATTAGTCAAGATAAGACTATTTTCTTGATGCAAGTCTAGTGATACTATAAAAGAATTAAAGTTGAGAGTCACATGAAGAGTGATGGAGAAGCAACCACATTATAAGGTGTAATATAGAACTTTATCCACCAGGAATTATAACAGAGAAGCATGTAAAATATGTGATGAAAAAGATGTATAATCAGAAAGATGTGTGACTTAATTCAGGGAACTCTTGTATACTCCATTCCTATCTATCCAATGCTGAGAGCATTAGAGAAAAACCAATGAATGACATGGGAGATACTGGCATAGGACTACCCAGTATGAAATGCCCTCCTCAGAGAAGGTGCTGTACTCTGTGAGAAAAGCAGAATTGAAGTAGCTTGAGATGTGCAAATTTAGAGAATACAATACAAATGTTCATATGGCTTTTTGTGCCTGATCTGTGGTAGAGCATTCACAGCTCATATTGGTCTGATCAACCATAGCTGGTCAAGCTATTACTTGACTTTAATATTATGATGTCATTTTGGTTCTTTTTGAGAGCAAGGAACAACCAACTAATAATACTGCTAATAATAATAAATAAGTGAGAAGCACTGGGCCAAGTGCTTTTTACAAATATTAACTCATTTGATTTTCACAACAGTTCTGCTATTGTATATTCTGAGTAGATGCTATTATAATCTCATTTTATAGTTGAGGAAACTAAAAAAAACAGATTTGACCAGGGTCACATAGCTAATAAATGCCTAAGGCCAGATTTGAGCTTAGGTTTTCATGATTCTAGTCTCAGTACTCTATTCCTAGTACCACCTAGCTAATCTAGAAGTAGAACAGTCAAAAATGGGAATGGGGGAGGAGTGTGTGAGAGAACATAATTGATGCTGAGGTTTTAACATCCCTTGTTGTAGGTGGGCATTTGTTGCTGTGTTGGAAAAAATCAATTGATCCCATAGTAGCTAACTTCCTAGGGATGAACTTTTTGAATTTTAGCTAGCCTGCTTATTGTTTGTCCTTTGTTCTTAAATAGAACCATGATACCAGGAAAGTGATGCTGTGACCTGCAAATGAATTGAATTTAAGTGAAGGAGGGCTGTGCAAGGTCACCTACCTCACTTTCCCCTCCAGAGCCATCTGGGTTCAGTGACCAGATATAGATCAGATATAGATATAGTTATAGATTGGTGATGCCCCCCAGCCAGACTGCACAGAATACTGAAAATGTTGCGCACAATGCTTAAGAAAAGTTTGTGGGAAGGGATGCAATTGGATGACAGTCCAATTCTAGGTCCAAACTTTGAGTTTTTCCAGCTTAGGAGTGGGGAAGGCCTGACCTTTTGGTACTCTGTTGGAAGAGTTTTTGAGAACTCAGAATCATCCCTACACTGTGATCAGATTTTGTCAAGCAAAGGGAGGGAATTCACAGTCTGCAGCATGTGTTCTAAAATAGGACTTGGAGGCTGGCCCCTTAAGACCCATTTAGCTCCTAGGCCTGTGACCATATTCCACTCCATCATTTCCTGTAGCTTGAATAACCGACTTCCTGAGGAAGGTGCAAGAGGTAGCTGTTATAGACTCAATAACCGGGGAAGTTTTTCTTATGGTGCATTTGCCAGCCTCCTAATTAGAGGGTAGGCTAACTTTGCTGAACTGATATCTTCGGAAGTGGCTGAGGCTGAATCTTAGGTGGTTTTTCTTTTTTTTTTCCCCCCTGAGATGATTTACCAGCCAGCTTTTCCTAACTGATTGCTTCAAAAGTTTTTTTTTTTTTTTTTAGAATTTCAAGAGCACAGGGACTCAGTTTCCCTGCAGCGTTCACAGGGTAACTCTTAAGCAGCAAATAGAGCAGCCTTCCTCAATTCCCTAACACCACCCCCTCATGTGGGCTGAACTGGTTGAACTAGTAAATTCCTTGGCTTTCGGATTTTGCCTTGATGGGTTAACCCCAACCCCTCAAGGAAAACATCTCTTCCTACATCTTGCTTCTCAGAAGAACATCTGCATATTGCCTGGGTCAAAAGGAAATCTGAGGAGGGGCAATCACTTTCACTAGGGAAATCCCAGAGCTTAGCCTCAAAGGAAAAGAAAGCTTTCATTAAGTAGGAAGGAGGAGGACGGATGCTCCCCTGCGTGGGGGCAACCTGAACTGAAAACAAAATGAAATTGGGAATGATAAATAGTCCAGCCTGCTTGGAATTTAAAATGTGAGAAGAAGAGCATCATGGAATAAGGCAAACCATTTAAGAACTAGAGCAGTTTATTTTACCACTTTTTTTGTAATTCAGACCTGATATTTCATTGCTACAAGGAGCTCTTGGCTGAGGAAATTTTCCCCCATCAATGAAGTTAGCAACTGTTCTGCAATATTTTAATAATAATAATAATAATAATAATAGTACTTACTATGTACCATTGTGCTAAGTGTTTTACAATTATTATCTCATTTGATACTCACAATAGTCCTGAGAGGTAAGTGTATTATCCCCATTTTACAGTTGAAGAAAATGGGGAAATCAGTCAATGACTCTTCTAGGGTCACACGGGTGTTAAGTGTCTGATTTTTAAGTGTTTTAGAAGAACTGAGAAATTAATCAAATTGTCCCAGATCCTCCAGACAGTATCTGATAGCATTAGACTAGAATGTGGATCTTGATGATTTGCCACTTTCTCATTAGCCTACAATATCCCTTATTACATATATAAAGGCATAAATAACTTGTGCCTCAAATATGTTAATGTTGTTCTTCCCACTCTTTCATAAATTTATCTGGAATAGATCTTAGAAATAATCAAGCATAGTTAATGGGTATTTGATTCAAGATGCCTCTCTGACACCCCAAAAAATATCTGGCACATATCCATTTATAAAACTGGTAACCTTAACTTCAACTGAATAGCCACAAGCAAATAGCTTGCAAATCTGATACCTCCATGTGAATGTTCAAAATAAAAATACAACAACCAGACTGGAGATTGATAGGAACTAATTTCAGGGCAAACCTCATAAGTAGTAATAATCGGCAAGACACTAAAAATACAAAGCTGACAAGTGACATGATCCCAGCTCTCAAATAGCATGCCATGTATTGGTTGACACAATGGATGCACAGATTGTGATTATACAAGGAATGGGGTTTGTGGGGTACACAATACTTCTGATGTGAGGGTTTGCCAAGCCTTTTAGAGCTTTTAGAGCTCATCTACCTTTGGTGCCTACCTCTCACTCAACTCTTGTGGCTCCAAGAAGCTGTAGTATGCACAGTAGCCATATCCCAATAAAACCATCTTGGCAGACAGATTAAAAGTTGAGAATAACCAACAGGTCACAAATCTATTGATGACTTGGAGAGTGTCTACCCCAACCAAGTATGTGAATAATTCTCCTGAGGATGAAAACTATTTGTTCCAATGGCCATGGACACAGCTGAAGCAGATTCTGTGAAGCTCTTAGAGCTTGGTTAGACATTGGGTCATCCACTGCATTTCAGGCCATCACCAGTGGTCCTGACTTTTGTCACTGGAATTTGAAAAATCCCAGTCAAATTGACAAATTCAATCTGGGAGAATGAGTGAGGCTGATGACTTTGTACAACTCTATATCACTTAAATCCAATTCATGCACGAGTCAAGACAAGATGCCATTCATCCTTTTTGAAAACAAAGGACAAACAACATAAAAAATAATGAGACCTAGCAGAGTAGTGGATATAAAGCCAGTTTTGTAATCAGAAAGATTTGGATTTGGCATAAAAAGACTTGAGTGATGTTGGACAAGTCTCTTTGCCCTTCAGTGTCCCTAAAAACTCTTCAAGACTTGAAGTCAAAGGATAATTGCAAAAGCGTCATTGCTGAAATGAATTTCCTGAGAGGGATGCCCCACTTTGAAGAAATCACAAGTCCTCTCAAAAATATGAAAGAAAGAATATGAGAGTGTGGTAGATAATAACTGAAGAAATAACCTAAACTATACAACTTATTAACAAAACAGACATAATTAACAGACCAATGGACTTCCTAGTCAGTCCAAAGAAAAGAGAGTAAGACAGATTTTTATATTTTAAAAAACAATCAAATAAGAACAATTATTTAAAAAAAAACAAGTAACCAAGATACAAAATTGAGTAATATGATTTCTATTTGGAGAAAAGATTAGGAACTTTCTAAGTTGTGAAGGGGAGAGCAAAAAAGTGCAATTCCCTAAAAATCGGGAAAAAAGTGTCCCATTCCACTCACATCTTCCTAATGACTGTATTCAATCAAAAGAACATTGAAACAATAACTGATTGACTATTAATGGGCTACCTTAAGATTATAGGTCTAGAGCTGGAAATGACTTGAGAAATCATTTAGTTCACCTCCCCCTCAAATTTACACTTGAGAAATTTGGTGCCAAGAAAGACTAAGTAATCTTCCCAATATCACACAAGGTCAAAGATGGAATTGGAACCCAAGTTCTATGATTTTAAACCAGAGATTGTTTCACAATACAGTGGATAATGGTAGCTCCCTAACATTTATACAGTGTCTACTATGTGCCAAACACCATACTAAGCACTATACAATTACTATCTCAGTTGATCCTCATGACAGCCCTGGGAGGTAGGTTAACATTTTACAACTGAGGAAACTGAATCAGACAGAGATTAAATCACTTTCACAGGATCACAGAGTAAGTATCCAAGGCCAGATATGAACTCTTCCTAACTTCAGACTGGGCAGTCTATTTACTGGATCATCTAGCTACTCCCTTTTATCCTTTATATTGATAACATTTAGAAAGTGCTTTTATATCATTGTCCATTTTGATCCTTTCACCAACCCTATTAGTAGATAGAATTGGTGAGTGATTTTTTTCCTTTTACAAAATTCAGAAAACAGAATTTTTTCCAGTTCAAACAGTTAATAAGTTGTAGGACTGGGATTTAAAGGTAAATGTTCTTTCTACTGAAGATGGGAGGCTGGAGTAAATAACCTCTTAAAGTTCTCTCTCAATCCAAGGATTTAAAAAGTTTATTTTAAAAAATTTGTTCTGCAACTAAAGTTTTCCATTTTGCCATCCAGAAGGTGGGTTGGAGAAGTCCTCTCTGCCTGCTGACAAAAACAGTCGTGGGCGCCTAAGATTTGTTGGCAGCTAATTCCTTTTTCGACACTCTGGGATCATGGGTAGTTTCCAGCATCTCCTTTTTAAGTCCTCCTCCTAACCTTGAATTCCAGGTAACAGACCAAATAGTCTAAATAAACATGGAGAGATGGGGAGGACCTGACTGACAGTACACTATTTAATAAGCAGTAAGCACACATCTGGGGACCACTCCATCTGAAAAAGATGAAATTCTAGGGCAACTGAACTAAAAAAAAGTTTATTTACTTTTATAACTAGCACCTGGCTCAAAGTCTTCTTTTCTATGTCATTTCCCCTTTCTTTTATTCCCCTTCTCCTCCTTTCTTTCCATCCTTTGGGACTTCCCAATTCATGTCAATGATCCTTCTGATAACTAGATCCCACAATATCTCAATCTCTTCAACTCTAATAATAACTTCAATTCTTTACCCCTACCCCCACACTTTGGCCCCATGATAACATAATCCTAAGAGTCAACCATTTCACTGAATTTTACCACCTCCAATTTATTCAACTTTGAGCTTTCATTTTAACCAAAACCTTCCTTTCTTCTATTTCTACTGTTCCTTCACTCACACAAAACACTTTCTAGTCCCTAGTATTTAGATGGTAACTGGCTCTTTAATCCTAGTATATAATAACCTCAGTTTCTTCAACTGTAAAGTTGACATAATAACAGCATCTACCCCAAGTCTTTTGGAATTGCCTTGAACCACCACATTGTTGAGTCAAGTCCATCACAGTTTACTGAAATGATTCATTATTGATCATCTTAATAATTCCTTACCTCCCAAAGATCTTTCACCATTCCTAGTCTGCCAGTTGACTACTCTGTTTCTGCTCTTGGGTTTCTACTGGGTCAGTGAACAAAGGCTAAAAATTAAACTGTTTTGTTCATTTTGAATTGATGATGTATGACTTCCCTGGACACTCACTACTTCTAGCCAATCTTTATCTTCTACTCCCTAATTGACTCCCAATCTCTTTTCTTCTTTACTGTCTCCTTATCTACCTATAAGTACAATCAGGTTTTTACTATCTTAGGAAAAAAGTTTTTTTTCTCTTGACTTTTCCAATCTCTTTCTTCCCTTTTAGGCCTAAGCATCTTAGGGGATGAAATTGTGAGGTGTTGACTTTGGTTTTCTTTTTTCATAATGCCTAGACTTTTTTTTCTATCTACTCTCTCCTCAGTCTTTTGTTTGGTAGCTTCTACTGTATAATTCCACTGAAACTGTTTGCTCAAACATCCAATGATTTCCTAATGACCAGATTCATTGTTCATTGTTTGTTTTTTTCTTGACTTTTCTGCAACATTTGATACTGTTCATCACCCAATTCATCTGGGTACTTTCTCCTTTGACCTCAAACACTACACACTTCTGGTTCTCCTACATCTCCCTTAGTTCCTTCTCTGACCCCCTCACTAGTTCTTAATCTGTTATCAGTCCTTTAAAGTAGGTGCTCATTCACTAAGGTTCTACCATCAACTTTCTCTTTGCTGTTTCCCTTGGCAATCTTATTTACTCTAATGGTTTCAATCATCACCCCTATGCAAATGCATAATAAATTTATCTTTAAGGCCTTGATTTCTTCTCTCACCAGTTCTAAAGACACACCTCCATCTGCCTTCAAGAAAACTTTGCCTAAAGGAACTGGAAATTGAGTGGATTCCCATCAGTTGAGGAATGGCTGAAGAAGTTATGGTATGAAGGTAATGTAATATAATTATTGTATAAGAAATGATGAGCAGTCTGATTTAAAAAAAAAAAGACCTACATTAATTGAGCCTAGTGAAGTTAGTAGAACCAGGAGAACATTGGGCATACTAACAACAAGATTATGTGAAGATTAACTGTGATGGACTTGACTCAACAATGTGGTAGTTCAAGGTAATTCCAATAGACTTGAGATTGAAAATGCCAATCACATCCAGAGAGTTATGGGACTGAATGTGGATTGAAACCTACTATTTTCATCTTTTTGTTGGTTGATTGGTTGGCTTTTCTTTCTTGTGGCTTTTTTTCCCCTTTTGATTTGATTTTTCTTGCACAATGTGATAAATATGGAAAAATATTTAAAAGGATTTTATATTTAAGCTATATCGGATTACTTGTTGTCTTGGGGAGGGGAGAGATGAGGGAGGGAAGAAGGGAGAAAAAAATTGGCACACAAGTTTTACAAAAATGAATGTTGAAAACTATCATTAGATGTGTTTGGAAAAATAAAATACAATTGAGGAAAAAAGCTTTGCCTAAATATTCTAAGATCATTTTTCTTGACCACTAAACTTGTTCTTCCTATAGACTAAAACTTCTTTTTCTGTTCTGTTCTTAGAATTATTTTTATTATACTTTTTCATGAATATCCAATCATTTACCAGGAATGCCATTATCTATCACCCCCTCGAACCAATTTCAATAGGACCTATCAGATTCTTTGTAGTATCAGTATTAGAAATAAATATAACCAACCACATATCTATCTGAACTATTCCAATAGCAACATAATTGGCCTTAACACCTCAATTTCTGCATCATCCAATCTATTCTTTATATTGCTGCCAGACATCTCTACATTTAGATTTGCTCACATCTTTTTGTGCTCAAAGCTTTACAATGGTTCCCAAGAGTCTAGCATATAAAGTTCAAACATTTTTCTGTCATTCAAATTATACCACAATCTGGCTCCAAGCTAACTTTACTATTCCTTCGATTGTTTCCCACTATCTACTTTATGCTCCAGTCTAATTAATCATCCTTTTATATATGTCCTGCATGCTCTTGCCTCTGTACTTTTGCTTTGACTGCTCCTTATGCAAAGGAATGGTCTTCCCCAAATTCTCTCTGAATTCCTACCCATCCACTAAAGGTCCCCTCATATGTTGCTTTCTCCAGAGATTCTTCCATAGCTCTCCTTTTATTGTCATATAGTAATTTATTTGCATATATTCTATGCTTTATCACATGGTTTATTAGAATAAAGAAAAGGGAATAGACCTATGTTCTCATTGATATAGGAAATTGCAAATGAGAGAACTCTCTTTATCAATGCAAGTTGGTATCCTTGTTGTAACCTGTAAAGTAGTTTAAAGCATAGAAAAGTTCAGTAATTGGTTTACATTCAAATTGTCAGTTGGAGACTGAACTTGAACTCAGTTCTTCCTAGCTTTGAGATCAGATCTTTTTATACCATGATTTCTCATTTATCTATCATGTTCCTCTAAAAGGCTATAATCTCCATCAGAGCAAGAACTATATCTTGTCTAAATGTTATATTTCCTGCAGTGTTATTCTTAAATTTTTCTTGAAGCCCAACCTTTCTAGTATTCTGTCTTTGATTTGGCATTTTCAAATAAATGAGGCAATTTGGAAAAGAACACTGAACTAGGATTCAGGATACCTGGATTCTGATCTGAGGCTTATTTGTTTGCAACTTTGGTCAAATGGCTTTATCCCTTTGGACCTCAATTCCTTTATCTGTAATATGAGAAGGTTATAGTAGATCATTATAAAAGATCCCTTCCAGCTTTAACAATATATGATACTGTGTTCTGGCTCTATAAGGACTAATTCTAGCTACAATTGTGCAGAAGGCAATCTTCAATCTCTTCCTTCCATTTCAGAATCTATACTAGAATAACATCTACTTCTGATGTTTGGGACTAAAGGTATGCATCTGTACTTGTGGAATTTCATATTGGTAAATGACAAATGAGGTATTAAGATTCTTCCTAGATGAATACAGAGAGGCTTGGTGAGACTTACATGAACTGATGCTAAGTGAAATGAGCAGAACAAGGAGATCATTATACACTTCAACAACGGTATTGTATGAGGATGTATTCTGATGGAAGTGGATTTCCTTGACAAAGAGACCTAACTCAGTTTCAATTGATAAATGATGGACAGAAGCAGTTACACCCAAAAAAAAGAACACTGGGAAATGAATGTAACTATTTGCAGTTTTGTTTTTCTTCCCGGGTTATTTTTACCTTCTGAATCCAATTCTCCCTGTGCAACAAGAGAACTGTTCGGCTCTGCAAACATATATTATATCTAGGATATGCTGCAACATATTTAACATATATAGGACTACTTGCCATCTAGGGGAGGGGGTGGAGGGAGGGAGAGGAAAAAATCGGAACAGAAGCGAGTGCAAGGGATAATGTTGTAAAAAAAAAATTACCTTGGCATGAGTTCTTTCAATAAAAAGTTATTATAAAATTAAAAAAAAAAGAAGTGAAAAAAAAGGGGTCTTCCTAGAACTCAAATAAGATCAAGAGATGGATGCCTATATGGGTTGCATAGTAGGATGATAGCATTACCACTTCAAAAAGGCCAGCTCCCTGATCCCCTTTACTGGTTTTACATGGACTAATGATACCAGTGAGTCTTTGAAAGAGTTTAATAACTTACTCAGGACTCAGTTAAATATTGACTGTCATGCTGATACACAAACAAGTCAATAAGAACCCATTACAATGATATTATCTCTGAAGCACTCTTATATCTAGAGCTGATAAAAGAGGGAAAATCAAATGGAGAGACTGAAAACATATGTTATTCTTTGGACTTTTTATTCTGTTCATTCCATTCAAAAAAGAGGCTCTTTCTGAATTTTATCTCTGGGAAAGGGTGGGGACATCACCTAAAACTGGGGAGATAGAACCACCAGAGCTGATTATTACATTTTCAGTGTGAGCAGTTACATTGCAAAATTCATCAAATTCAAAAAAATCAGTGCTTATTTTATTGTTTTGTTCATTGGTTTAGGCTTAAGAAAGTGATGGGGAAAATGTTAATTATTCAGATTAAGTTTAAAAGTATGGTCTGCATATAATTTTCCCCAAAGGGTCTGTTTGAAAATATTTACCAGCTAACCCCTGAGCACAGATGTCACAATCAAAGTCAGTTGGAAAAGATGCATTCATTTTAGGCAGGAGTTATGCCAAATTGGTGAGATTAATTGATTAAATTGCAGGGTTATACAGGTCAAGGTCACAAATTGAATCCTAATATGAGTCAGTTGAATTCACCAAGAAAAAAAATTCTGTTTTCTAGTCTGTTAAGCATGGTTTACCAAGAAAGAGAACACAAATGGTACTAGACAAACTACCTTCATCCAAAAAAAAGAAGAAGAAGAAGAAAAAGAAGAAAGAATGAAAGAAAGGAGGGAAAGAAGGAAAGAAGGAAGAGATGAACTGATATGGAAATAGGGAGAGATTAAATTTATAAAAGATAATGTCATGTATGTGTGTGTGTGTGTGTCTAGAACTATGATGATCTTTGAACATGCAAAAGAATATCACTGCAAAATTCACATGTTAGTAATTCCTTAAGATGAATATGTATACACACACACATATACATACATACATATATATGTATGTACATATATATATATACATATTATATATATATAATCACTTTTTCCCTAAATATATACTTTCTATCTCTACCCAAAGAGCCATTCTTGGAACACAAAAATTAGAAAGAGAAAAAAAAATGTCATTTGGACATTTTGTTTTTCTGGGATTCATTTTCCTCATCTATAAAGCAAGTTTCATTTTAACATAATTCTAAACCTAGGTCTAAGCCTGTGATCCCCTTTCAAGTGTCTGGGGTTTTGGGGTGTATGTGTGTGTGTTTGGTTTCCTTTTACTATGCTCCTTAGAAAAGATCCTAAAAGTCAACATTCTCTTTAGTCCACATATTTCAAACTTTTTGGAAGGTTGTCCCGAGATTCCTTCTCTAGCTATATCACAAAAGACATCAACTGTTCTTCATCAGGCTTCAATCTGCCAGAAGGCACGGAGTGAAATTTTTGTCAAAGAAATATTTCCAGTATGTGGGGTAGCACATAACCCCCAATACATGTAATAAAGAATTTTGGGGCAAGTCAGGCAAAAGCTTTTGTCCAGGCCAGGTCTTTGCCCCATTATTGAACAGAGAACTTTCAGAGGTAGGGTTGTTGTTTTTGTTGTTGTTCATTTATATTTAAATGTATCCAATTCTTCACGATTCCATTTTGTGGTTTTTGTGGCAGAGATATTGGAGTGGTTTGCCATTTTATCCTCCAATTCATTTTATAGATGAGGAAATTAACACAAACAGAATTTAATGACTTACCCAGCTAGATAGATTTTTAACTCTGGAAGATGAGTCTTCCTGACTTCCAGGACTAGTGCTCTATTCACTGTACCACCTAGCTGCCTTGAAGTAGGATTAGCAAGGTACTAATAAGCACCTAGAAAATTGAGAATACATAGACATGAGGCATCCTGAAATAACTCTACCATAAAGTCTGAAATTCACATGTTAGTAACTCCTTAAGATGAATGCATTTTCAGCCCTGGGTAACAGTGTAAAAGAGAAGCTAGAGGGAGCAGTAGATAAAGTGTTCAGCCTGTATCTGGGCACTCAGACAAGACCTCAGACATATACCAGCTATGTGCTCCTAGGTTTGCCTCAGTTTCTCATTTGTAAAATGAACAGAAGGAAATAACAAAATGACTTATCTCTGCCAAGAAAACCCCAAAAAGGATCACAAAGAATCAAACATGACTGAAAATGACTAAATAGCAAAAACAACTGTGGGGAGCAGCAAAAGAAGTTACATTTGAATCCTAGCTCTTCTATTGGGTTTCATTTTCCTAATTTGTGAAATGGAATTAAATCAGATGACCTCTGACATCCCTTCTAGAACTATGATGATCTTTGAACATGCAAAAGAGCTATTACTGCTTTGCTGAGAAAAGGAAGGGGAAGTTTGGAGACACAGTAGGCTTGTTGTGGCTGTTGTTATTTGTCCAAATCTGTGATTATAGAATTTACAGTGTTGAAATTCTCTCTATCCAGCATGGGTATATATATATTCATGATATGTATATGTATGTATATATATATATATGTACATATATATATATATATATATATATATATATATATATATATATATATATTTCTTACTTATAACTTATGAACAGAGTTGTTTGGGGCAGTGAGAAGTTGAAGTTAAACAACTGCCCACAGATCACAAAGCTAAATTATGTCAGAGGCAGGATTAGACTCCAAATCTTACTGACTTCAAATTCTTTTATCTTCTATATCATAATATCCCTTAAAAGAGAAGATACTTTGTAGAATGTTGACTGTTTCCTGATTACAACACAGAAAAGCACACTAAGAAATATAATCAGTCCATCTGGGATAACAGAATGACCATTCAACTTGAGGCTAGAGACTTGATTCTTTAGTCTGAATTCTGCCTAATATTAGCTGAGCGACCTTGGACAAGCAAATCAATGAAATTCAGAGTGCCTATATGAAATTACTTTGAAAACTACAAAGCTTTATATAGCTTTATATAAGTGGCAGGTATTATTCTAATATTGAGCAAGCTCTTTCTGCCTGGTTGGTTATAGTTACTCTGTGGAATAATTTGATTTGATTTAATTTGATTCATCCATGTAAATCATGAGGAATAAACAAGTGGCCTAAAGCTCTGTTATCCCCAAGTACAACCTCTGTAGCACTCAGAAGTTACATAAAGTCTCTCTAATGAAACCACACAGCTAGATGCTAACTTATTCTCAGGAAAATAAATTACTCTGGTGAGTAAGAAAGACGGCAGCAGGCGAATACATATATTTTAGATTAAGAAACACAGGCAGTGACCATTTTCAGGAGATTCTTATTAAACCCATCAACATTGCCTAGTGCCAGATGGCTGGGAATGCAAGAAAATGAAGAGTAGACAAATATGAAATATACTAACATCTCCGCTACCATTGTCAGAAATTCATAGGTGAGTCACTCTTTTGGATGAATACATTTTCAGCCTTAGGTGAAATGCAAATGGATAACTAGATGCCCTAATAGATATAGACATATAACTAGGTGAGGATAGAATGCATGGCCTGCAATCAAGAGGATTCATCTACTAGAGTTGAAATCTTACCTCAGACACTAGTAGTTGTGTGACCCTGGGCAAGTCACTTGGTCCTAATTTCCTTATCTGTAAAGAGAGCTGGAGAAGGAAATGGCATTGCCAACCTAGTATCCTTGCCAAGAAAACCTTACAAGGAGTGATGAAGAGTTGAATAAGACAAAAAAAATTAAATAACAACAACAAAATGTAAATTTGTTATCTAGGAGGAGGGACATGTTAAGCCATGCACAGGGAAGGGAAAGAACATACTATAGGACAATGTCTAGAAATGGGTTCTTGGGAGCATAAGGAGAATCTTGGAAACCTGTAGTCTTATGTAAGGATTCTGTGCGGCAGAAGAGAAGTTACATAAAGGAAGAAGATGGGGTGGAGTCCATTGGTGACATACTATCTACATCACAATTTTTCAGGAAGTAACTAGGAAACTGATTTAAAGGCTTTAAATCTACCCCAAGTATTGTAATAGCATATTGTAAAAAATAATAATAATAATTTTTTTTAAGTATTCTTCATCCACTTTGTTTTTCCTGAGTAGATGTCTGGATCAATTATTTTTAAGTAACCTCAGATGATGTTGAGATAGCTCTGTAATGTTTTGGGGCTCAATGCCATAAGCAAAATGTCACCTATAACTAAAAGTTTCTGGAAAACTATATCTCCTTTATGGACTACAAGATACTGGCAAATAACGAGGAGACCAAAGAATTCTATACATGCCACATGCTTAGGAATGGGAAGGATTTATAAAACTCAATTCTTTTTTAAAATACAGTAATAATTAACACTCCAACTCGTCCTTTCTTTCCCTGTTTCCCAGTCAAATTCCAACTATATAACCAACTAATTCTTCCTTCTCCAAGTTTTCTCCCAAATTAAAACACTCATCTTGTAATTGTACTACTTTGTTTGACAGCTGCATATCTATGTTTTAAATAGGCTTGATTTCATCTATGGGAATATTTGTTTTTCATTTTCTGTTAGCTCCATATTGAGTAGGTTTGCTTATTTGTAGTACTTGAAAGCTAGAAGAAATCTTTTAAGACGGCTTTTCCAATCTCCTTATTTTACAGAGACCTGAGAGAAATGATAGAATTTATCCATTCACACATCCAATTAGTGGCAAAGCCTTTACAAATTATTCAAGTCTTCTATGTCCAAGTCCAGCGCCCTTTTCACTGCACTATTATCAACAAGGTAACACTTCTTTTTAATGTAATGATTTCTATATTTCTATTTTGGTGATAGCCAACTCTTGCTTATATACTATTATGATAAAAGCAATGCCACATGCACTATATGATCATAGAGGGGATCCCAGAGGCCATCTTGAGTTTTAAGGAAGTTAAATGACTGACTCAGAATCATACTGGTAGGATTAAAGGTAGAATTTGAACCCAGGTATTCCGAATCCACAGACAGTGCATTTTCCAATATGCCTCAGTGGTGTGGAAAGCCCCAAATAAAGGCATTTTAAATCCAGAAAACAAATACAAGATTATTATTTTATTTTTATGTTTATTTCCCAGGAAAATAATCTTTCTTTGCTAAGGCTAATAGTAAGATTAATTTGTATTTCCTAAGAACAGATCAACTCATGGAATGAAAAGGTGGCTCAGATGCATTCAGACAGATAGAAAGACGACATTTTGAATCCTCACCTAAAAGCCCTCATAACTAATCCAAAATGAAGGTAGTATGAAGTAGTGAAAAAATTGTTAGGTTTGGAATCAGGAACTGACAATTAGTACGCCAGCTCTAACACTGTGCATCTATAGGGAATTCCCTTTATCTTTTTTGTGTCTTAATTTCCTCATCTGTAAACTAGATATGGCAGTCTTGGTTCATCTCTTGGGTTATTTGAGTAGATAACTATTTCAGAATTATTGTGAATAGAGGCAGGATAATATAGTCAATCAGTCAACAAGCATTTATTAAGTGCTTATTATGTACCATGAACTATGCTGTGTTGGGTATGCAAAGAAAGGTTAAGAAAAAAATAATAAAACTAGGGGTAGTTAGATATCACAATGGATAGAGCACTGGCATCAGAAGAATCTCAGTTCAAATTCAGCCTCAGACACTTAACACTTGCTAAATGTATGACCCTGGGCAAATCAACCCCAATTGCCTCAATAATAATAATTATTATATATATACATATATAAAAAACGGTTCCTGTTCACAAGGAACTCACATAAAATAATTATGTACACTCAAATTACAGATTACATATAGATTAAATGGAAGATATTCTCAAAGGGAAGGGAAAAAAGGGAAGATGGAGAGGAGGGGCAAAGAGAGATGTGA